>NC_133527.1:87890601-88515601 GCF_048544455.1 Silene latifolia | reverse complement strand
TTATGACATTTTATAAGTTTGTCGATACGTGATAGCTCAAATATTCGAGTAAACCTCATAGTCGTCATATACGCGCCGATACGGTCATTTTGACATTAATTAGAATTCATTTGGAGTACGGGTCAAAAAACCGCTTCCATTTTCTAAACCGTAAAAAACCCGAGTCGGAATTTTCCAGAGTAATATTCTTAAATTTTATCTTTTATCACTGAAATATCTACCTTGTGGAATAAGAAAGCTTACATCTTCCCTAATTCCAAAAATCAACTGCGGAAGTCTTTATTGCTGAGGAGGAAACTGCCCAAGAGAGAATGCAGCAGGTGCTGCGCCTCTTGGAAAGGTTGCAGTCCCTGCTGCGCCTCTTCCTAGGCTACTTTTTTCTCCATTTTCCAAATTTCCTCCGGATTCCTTTCCTAATTTTACCCTTACCATAATTCTTTCGTGTGATTAGTATAAATAAAGGCCTCCGCCTCACATATTTCTCACGCGAATGTCCGCCCTTCTCTTCTCCCTTTGCATTCTAAGACCGCGCTCTTGCTTTTTGACGCCTACGTGCTTGATCAGTCGACCACGTAAGCTCAGATCCTTCTGAATACCAGTCACGTTTGCATGACCGACCAATTTGACCATTACACTTCAATCAATATAATCAACTTTTTCTATTTTCTCTTTAGAGGGCACTTTCATTCTGCATCGAGTCGAGCAATCACTAATACGATAACTTAGTTAATCTCGCTTTGTCAAACATGTAAGTCTGAGGGTGTAAAACCCAATGTAGTTATTTTATTTTATTTTATATCAATTAAAGTACGAGTTTATATCACGAGTATGTTTAAAACCATTTTCAAAATCATGTTTTAAAACCCTTTTGACGGAACAGCGGAGAGACACCGTCGAGAAGAAACGCAACAGCAGTTGCACCTTCTGAAACAGTCGCAACACTTGTTGCGCCTCTTCCAGAGGCTGCTTAGCCGTTGTTGCTCTTCTTCTTCTTCCTTGTGTTTCCCCTTTGTTTTATTCTAAGGTTCGGTTTTCTTCGGTTTTCTTCTTTTCCTTTTAGGTTTTCTTACAAATTCATTTTACAAAATCACTTTCAATAAATCCGACCTAAATCCCTTATAATTCAATATTTGCGGGTTTTCGTCATTAAATTCGAACCCGGATTAAAGAGGTTGTTCATATCAAGTCTCTCGAATTCGTCTTTGATACATGTTTTTAATTCTGTTGTTTCTTCTTTTTATATTGTTAATCCATTTTTCTAATTTGAAGTTTGTGTATAAACCCGTTTTCCGATATTATATAATAACTAACTTGTGATAATTCATTTTAATTCGTTTTCTTATTATTTTACGACGATCTCATATGCATATAATACGGTTAAATCACTTCTACTCGAGATATATTTCCATAATCAACCTTAATCAACCAACGAACTATAACGATTAACGAGTCTGATTTTAACAGTTAGAATCCAACTCAAGAACAGGCGCTTGAACTGATGCGCCTCTTCTAAGAAACGCAGCAGAAGCTGCGCCTGTTCTAAGGTGGCTTCTGCCTCTGAACTCGTCTTGTTTTGACGTAGGCCTTCTAATTAGGTTTTAATCAATTATTATCCTAATTATCACTAATAATTTGACCTATTTTCATATTTTCATATTCTTTTTAATTCTTTTTTTATTTCAAACCTTCTTTTTTTAAGCATACTTGTGACGTAAATTCAATTATTCTTTGTAATTCGATTGTAATTTATTTCTTGTAATTCATCTATTGGAATTTATCATTCTTGCATGATTTACTTACTTACAAATCACATATAATCAATTTAATTCCCACTTCGACCTTTAATTGAGTGCTAAATTCTTTTTTCGCCGACTTAGTTAATTCTCACATGATAGGATTAATCTATTGGATGTTGCATTGTATGCATATAATTGACAACATATCAAGTACAAATGACATCCCTGGTCATTAGTAGAGGCGCTATCGAGGCGGGCGGGATTAGGTGTTCAAATAAACAAGCTTCCTAATACGTACCCTCGCCCCTTGCAGTGTAATATATAAGGACTCACACAAATTAAAAATATCCTGACAACAATCAAAGGACAATTTCAAGGAATGCAATGAACTTTAAGAATTTCGAAAAAAAAAGCAGATAACCTTGATAAATCATGAAAATTGGTGACAATTTAGTTAAGATGGTAAACTAAAACTGAGCCAAAATTCAAAATTTTACAAGCACGCCAAGTATTTTAAGTAAATTGAAAATCAGACTGAAATTATTGGAATCTCAGACAAGTTTCTCAGTAGGAATGTGTGACTCTTTTTGTGATTGAAAATTGGGATATAATTATTAAATCCACCCTCAAGCAAGCACGGAAGGTTAACTTAATAATTTAGAAAGCCTGGATTGATTTTACTCAAGCAAGCACAGAGTAAAAATAAGATAGACATACAGACAATGCAACTCAGAACAGATCAAGCAAGCACAAACCTTGTTCTAAATTACACCACATATCCTTAATCACCTTCTAAGCAAGCACAAGAAGATAATAAGTCCGACTAACAACTAAGACTCAACAAAGTTAATAAGATTTGCAAATTTGAGAGAAATCTCAAGGTTTTTTCATTAACCAAGTCTGAGTAAAACAGATTGAGGAAGGGTCCTTATATAGGCCTCTCCTGGTGAAGTTCAGTATAAATAAAACCCTAAATACCTCCATCTAAGGGCCAGGATTTGTTTTAGGAAGCAAACAAGAACAATAGAAATATATTACAATGGATACAAAAAGAATTAAAGCAAACTGAGCAAGAAACAAAAGTGTTGCAGGCATGATAGTGACAGGTTGCTCATCGACTACATTTCTTTGGCTGGGTGTGTGAAGGTCAAATGGTCTTCATTCAGGCACCATCTGTTTTTTTTTTTTTTGGTTAAATGTGAGTATTTCATTAATCAATCAAACATAAAAATCATTCGAGTACATCATACTTATAACATTTTTGGCACTAGCCTCAATTACATTAAGATATCTAAGCTTTGGAGCCATAATTGATCACTACTAGTAACTGGGTGCGCAATTAATTGATTGATCCTAGCATGAATCAATCTCTTCGTATCCTTCACAATTCTTGCAGGTATAGTGAGTTGCAAGTTCAGGCGACAGTTATCCTTCCATCCAAATACTATACCAACATACCAGTTTGGCCAAGGTGTTATCTGCGGAATGCTGAAACAAGCCAAGAGTCCTTTGCTAAGAGTTTTTCCCTTGTTTGGCCAAAAATGGCAATTCTACTTTAGCCAATTTACCCTTCCTGCAACTTGCTCTTTAGTTTGATTTTTCTGTGAAATGCATTGGGAATTAAGCCTGGCTCCCTAGGATTGATTTAAACTTAGTTGAATGAAGATTAAGCTGGCTAAGGTGGTAGCTGGTGGTTGGCCTGGAACGTGCACTTATGACCTGGAGAAAATGGACTGGCAGCTAGGGTGCTCTAAGCATTATTGTTGTGATTGATGTTAGCATGAATGAGGCCTGTTGTGGCTGCTGTGACCTGGCATGTGCCTGGCAAAGTAAGGCCAAGGCTAGGTTGTCCCTGGCCTCCCTCTAAAATATCAGTGGCCTGGTAACAGCTCCTGCTGCAACCCCCCTGGTTGAGCAGGGCTTGTCCTCAAGCCTGGATCCCCCTCTTCCTCAAAATCTTCATAAAATGGACTGAGATCACCCACATTGAACGTTCCATGAACCCCATAATCCCTTGCTAAATCAATATTGTAAGCATTTAGACCAATTATTTCCAAGAACTCAAATGGTCCATCTGCCCTAGGCATAAGCTTGTTCTTTCTTTTTGATGGAAATCTTTCTTTCCTCAGGTGTAGCCATACCAGATCTCCTACCTCAAATTACCTCTTCTTTCTAGGCTTCTTGGATTGCTTCTTACACAGCTCATTGGACCTTTCAATTTGTTTTTCACTGAGTCATGTAACTTCAGTACTTGTTCAGCTGTCTTCTTGGCATCTGGATTCAGTTCTTCCCTTGGGACAGAAGACAAGTCCAAGGGCATAAGTAGATTAACCCCATAGACTACCTCAAAGGGACTGTGTCCAGTAGCAATAGAGGGTGCTCTATTGAATGCAAATTCAGCTACAGCTAGTTTCAGATCCCAATCCTTTAAGGTCTTGCTGACTAGACACCTTAGTATCCTCCCCAAAGTTTTGTTGTTGACCTCATTTTGGCCATCTGTTTGAGGGTGGTGGGAGGTACTGAACAAGAGTTTTGTCTTTAGGAGCTTTCATAGGGTTTTCCAGAAGTAACTCATGAACTTGGTATCCCTGTCTGAGACAATTGTCTTAGGAACCCCGTAGAGTCTCACAACTTCCCTGAGATATAATTCAGCAACACTGGCAGCATCCTCAGTTTTCTTGCAGGCTATAAAGTGAGCCATCTTACTGAACCTATCCAAAACTACCATGATTGAATCTTTTCCTCTCTGTGTCCTAGGCAGGGCCACAATGAAATCAAGGCTCACATCTTCCCAAGGTTTATCAGGGACAGGCAATGGGGTGTAGGGACCTGCTTGTAAGGAGTTCTTAGCTTTTTGGCATGTTGAACACCTCCTAAGGACTGTTTGGACATCACCTATCATTCTTAGCCAGTAAAATTGATCCTGTAAAATCACTAGGGTATTCTGGACCCCAAAATATCCCCCTAATCCTCCTGAATGGACCTCCCTGATTAGCAAATCCCTGTAGGATCCCCTTGGCACACACAACTTATTGCCATGAAATAGAAAACCCTCCTACAGCAGATATTTCTTTCCCTAAGCTGGTCCTCCCTCTGTGTGAGTGATCCACTCCTCACAGAAATCAGGATCCTCCCTATACATTTCCTTCATGAACTCAAACCCAAGAACCTTGTTGCTCATGATAGTTAAGAGAGAGTGTCTCCTAGAGAGGACATCAGCTACTACATTTTGTTTCCCCTCCTTATACTTGCTTGAAAAAGTGAATGTCTGCAGGAACTCCACCCATTTAGCATGCCTATGGCTCAGCTTGTGTTGGCCATTGATGTATTTCAGGGCCTCATGGTCTGAATGCAACACAAATGGTTTAGGTTTCAGGTAATGACTCCAGTGTGTAAGGGCTCTAATGATTGCATAGAACTCCTTGTCATAAGTTGAATATTTCAATATGGCTCCATTCAATTTCTCACCGAAGTATGCCACGGGTCTCTGACCTTGGATCAGGACAGCTCCTATCCCAATTCTACTTGCATCACACTCCACTTCAAACAATTGACCAAAGTCTGGTAGCTTTAGAATGGGAGTCTCACACATCAGCTTCTTGATTTTCTCAAAGGACTGCTGAGCAGCATCAGTCCATTGGAACTCTCCCTTTCTCGTGCACTCAGTGATTGGTACAACAACTGAGCTAAAGTTCTTGATGAGTCTCCTGTAGAAAGATGCACGTCCATGGAATCCCCTTACTTCTGTGATTGTTTGTAGGACTGGCCATGTCTGCATTGCTTTGATCTTCTCCTGATCAACTGATATTCCAATTCCAGATATAATATACCCCAGAAATGCTACCTCACTAACCATGAAGGTACATTTCTCAAACATCCCATACAGCTTATGTTCCCTGAGTATTTTAAAAACTGCTTCTAGGTGTGATAGATGCTCATTTGGACTATTGTTGTAGATAAGTATGTCATCAAAGTAGCCACGGCAAATTTTCTAAGGCAAGGCCTCGAAACTTCAGTCATTAGCCTCGTGAAGGTGCTTAGGGCATTAGATAGACCAAATGGCATGACAAGCCACTCAAATAGGCCATGCTTGGTCTTAAAAGTTGTTTTCCACTCATCACCTTCTCTTACCCTCACCTTATGATACCCTTGCCTAAGATCTATTTTAGAAAAGATCTTGGCTCCACTGAGCTCATCCAACTTATCATCCAGTCTTGGAATAGGGAACCTATACTTGACTGTGATGTTGTTTATAGCCCTGTTACGGTACACATCCTTCAAGCTCCATCTTTCTTAGGCACCAGTAAAGCAGGCACTGCACATGGACTCAGTGACTCCCTCATAAATCCCTTGGTCATCAAGTCCTCAGTTTGTTGATGCAGTTCCTTAGTTGTTGTGGGATCACATCTGTAAGCTGGCCTATTTGGTAACACAGAACCAGGTACAAGGTCTATGTAATACTCAATTCCTCTCAGAGGTGGTAGTCCACTAGGCAACTCAACTAGAAAGACCTCCTTGTATCTCTGAATCAGAGGCTCAACCTCTGCAGGCACACCAGTGCTCCCCTCAGTGGTGATTTTTCTTGATAGTAAAAACATCACATGTTGCTCTTGCTTTATTTCTTTGATCATGGCTGCCGCATGTAATACTCCGTATTTATAAGTCTTGGGGTACTCTATCGAGTAGCCCTTACTTTGTCGAGTAAGGGTAAGTTGCGAAATAAAATAGTTTCTGACCTGTTGGGTACTCGATCGAGTAGCTGGGGGACTCGATCGAGTAAGGGGGTACTCGATCGAGTACCTTGGGTACTCGATCGAGTGTCCGGTTTTACGGGGAGTTTTCTCGGGTTTTGTTAATTATGCGATTAAGGTATTTAAGTTTCGTCGTCATTGTTTTAAATCACTTTTACAAAACCTAAAACCCTGTTTAAGAGAGAAAGCAACAAGTTCATCTTCCTAATCGCATTCTTAGCAATTCCCGGAGTTCAGACGGTCAGTTCTTGTCGTTATTCGTATCGTTGAGTTCCTTGCGTCGAGGGTAAGATCTATGTACCCTTTTTATTGTTTTTCCTTTGATTTGGTTAAACCCTAATTTAGAGATTGGGGGTTTTATGTGTAGTATGTGATGTGTAGCCTCTATGTGTTATATGATAGGAGAAGGGTTCATAGAAGAGGCTTTTTGACTCGTGAAGAGAGACCGTCGATTGTGTGCATACCAGGTAGGATTTCCTACTCAGTATTAGTCCCATAATGGGATATTGGTTGATGTGTTGTATTTGGTTGTTTGATATAATAATTGTACTGTGTTTGTGGTTGTGATTGCTGTTGATGGTTCGCGAGGCGTGGCCTCGGCTGAGTGGGGTCACTTGCGGAAGTGACTTCACGCCCTAGTTTCGCCCTTCGTGGAACCCGCCACGGAAGGGGATGTGCACATTAATGGACAGGGTTATCGCTCACTATGTGGAGCGGGGATTTGGTGGGTACGGCTGCGGTCCCCCATCGGGCAGGACTGGTCCGGTGGACGGTCGAGTATTGAGATGATGGGAATTGGTTGGTTGTGAGTGTGTGTGTGTGTGATTAAAAGCATGTGTGTCTTATTGTTGTTATACATATTGATTGTGCGATTAGTGCGACCCGGTTTGTTTTGTAAACTGCGGTGATCCATTCGGGGATGGTGAGCAGATATTGAGCAGGTATTGAGATGAGTACTTTGGGATAGCCGGGATGCCACGACATGATGATAGGAGTCTTCCATTGTAGCCTTTAGTTTATTTACATTTCAGTTAGAACAGTCATTTTGAAATAATGTATCGTACTTTTGGTTTGGTTTTGAGGATTGTAACTATTCGCTAAATTATTTATAATAAACGTTGTTTCTTTATTGTTGTTTGATTATCATTGCCTTGGGTAACCGAGATGGTAATGTCTTCATACCTAAGTGGTCCTGGTAAGGCACTTGGAGTATGGGGGTGTTACAAATGGTATCAGAGAGACGATCCTGAAACCTGTAACCAATGAACCTAATGAACATAGGGAGTCAATTAAAATGAACCTGGGGTAAAAGTTGTAGGAGCTAGTGCAAAGGCTTGGGAGACGTCGTAAAGTCGCAGGGGTCGCCCTACAACTTTGAACCGGTCACATGGGGGAAGTGTTTGTCGAGTCGTATGTGTGTTTGTTTAACTTGTGTAAGAATGTGGTGAAATGTGTTAATTGTTGGGTGTTGAAGTAGAAAGTTGAGCATGTGAAAGAAAATGGTGATATGTGGGAATTTGTTGATGAAATGATAACATGTTGGATGATTTACAATGTGGCATTTAATAATATGATGAAACGATCTCGTAGACAGTAGAAAAGATGCGTAGCATGTGTATTATGATATAATGTGGTTTATAAGTTTAGCATGTTAGCATATGACGTAACATGCGGGTAGCTTTTATGAATTAGTGTTACTCGATCGAGTGGGACTGACTCGATCGGGTGGGTTTTTGGCGATTTTGAGTCCAGAATCGAGTTTTGGGGCACTTGATCGAGTAACTAGGGGTACTCGATCGAGTAGGGGGTCACTCGATCGAGTAGCCTAGATACTCGATCGAGTAGGTAAGAGATCAGAAGGTCTGTTATGGGTCTGAAGTTTGGGTACTCGATCGAGTACGTGGGGCACTCGATCGAGTAGCCCGTTACTCGATCGAGTGTGTTTGGGAACTCGATCGAGTGGGTTCTGGGTGGCGTGTTTTCGTGTTTTGAGGTTTAGTACGTATGTTCATATCTACCCTTTCTTGTATATGTATAGTTTTAAGATGCCGCCCAAGAGAACTGCTTTGTATGCGAGAGCTGAGCTTATGACCGTGGATGACATCGTTAAGATGTTAGAGCACCAGGATGCTCTTACTGAGACCCTAAAGAAAGTGAATGAGGACAAGAATAAGGATAAGGAGAAGGAGGTTGACCATTCAAAAATCAGCCTTTACATAGCGAGGTTTAACCCGAAAGAATACAAGGGAGTTGGGGAACCTAACCTTCTTGATAGTTGGCTGAGAGAGATGGAGAACATATTAGATTTGGTTCTTGTCCCGATGAGATGAGGTGGAGCAGGGCTGCGTTCTATCCGAGGGAGGGCAGGCAAGTGGTGGGATTCGGTGAAAGTGAGTGCTAAGGAGATATATGCAAACCAAGGCTTACCTGCTATACCTTGGGAGGAGTTTCGTAGGGTTGTGAGGAAGGAGTTCGTGACGGAACATGTGAGGAGTAAGATGAGAGAAGAGTTTGATGGTTTTAAGATGATCGCCTGAGATGTCGTGGGTCGAGTACTACAGCTGTTCAATGAGAAGTCTAGGTATCTTTCAAGATATGGGTTTGAGTGAGGAGAACCTGGCATTGAGGTTTGAGAGGGGGTTGACCCCTAAGATTATGGATAAGTTACCCGTGGGAATCCTTACAGATGTTAAGGAAGCTTATGAGAGAGCTGGGAGAGCGGAGAGGTTGGTGGAGATTGCTCAGGAGAGGTTAGGTGGTGAGAAGAGGAAGTCTGAGAGTGAGGGTGGTGGCCAATCGAATCACAAGAAAGGCAACCACAATCAGTCTAAGAGATTTTCTTCTGGGTCTGGGTTTAGTGCTGGGGCTTCCTTTGGGCGTGGCCGTGGAAGTGTGAGTAATAGTTGGGGAGTGACCTGCTATAGCTGTGGTGATGTAGGCCACAAGAGACATGAGTGCACAAGTGCACCGGGATCTTTCCAGAGACCTGCGCAGAGTTTCGCGAGCAACAGACCGGCTGGATCATGGCCAAACCGGGGAAGTCAGAGTTACCAGAGTGGAGGCAACCGCAACGGCGGTAATTCTTATCAGAAAACACCAGCGAACAACAACAACAACAATCAAGGGTCGGGTGCTAAGCCGACCACATCAGCTAGTACTGTCCAGGGAGGTGGGCAAAAGACTAGTGGCAAGTTATTCATGATGGAGAAGAAAGCAGCTGAGGAAGATGCGCACGTTATCACCGGTACATTCCTTGTTAATGGTATTCCTACCTTTGTTTTGTTTGATTCGGGGGCTTCTCAGTCGTTTGTGTCTTCGAGTCATGTAAAACAGTTGGGTTTGAGAGTATATGAATCTGTTAGTGAGCAAGTTTTCATACCTTCGGGTGAGTCTGTATCGTGTGGGAGATTGTTTAGAGATGTATCTTTGATAGTTGGGCAAGTTGATTTCCCTGTAGACTTGCTAGAGTTTCCTTTTAGCGGTTTTGAGATGATAGTTGGGATGGATTGGTTAGGAAAGTATAAAGCTAAGATAGACTATCATCAAAAGAAAGTGTCTTTAAGAGGTCCTAAGGGTGTTAGTGTGTCTTATCGTGGGTTTCTAGTCAAACCCAAAGTTAAGTTGATTGCAGCTGTTACCTTGAAGTCTTATCTGAGGAAGGGATGTCCTCTGATCTTGTGCCATGTGAGAGATGATCGGATAGAGAGTCCGGCAGTTGATGAGATACCAGTGGTAGGGGAGTTTGCAGATGTTTTTCCAGAGGAGATTCCGGGGTTGCCACCGAAGAGGGAGATAGATTTCACCGTTGAGTTGAAGCCAGGGACGGGGCCAATCTCTAAGGCACCGTACCGTATGGGTCCTAAGGAGATGGAGGAACTTAGGAAGCGTTGGATGATCGATAGAGAAGGGATACATTAGACCAAGTGTATCGCCGTGGGGAGCACCAGTTCTTTTCGTGAAGAAGAAAGATGGGAGTTTGAGGTTATGCATAGATTACGGGGGGTGAGCCGAACCGTGTGACGATAAAGAACAAGTATCCTTTGCCAAGGATAGATGACCTGTTTGATCAGTTGAGTGGTGCAACAGTCTTTTCTAAGATTGATTTGAGGTCGGGGTACCATCAGGTGAAGATTAGAGAGGTGGACATACCAAAGACAGCTTTCACGTCAAGGTATGGCCATTATGAGTATGTGGTGATGCCGTTTGGGTTGTCTAATGCGCCGGCAGTGTTTATGGATTTGATGAATAGAATCTTCAGACAGTTCTTGGACCAGTTTGTAGTAGTGTTTATCGATGATATCTTAGTCTACTCTAAGACTAAGGAGGAGCATGAGGAGCATGAGGAGCATCTGAGGATCGTGTTGCAGACTTTGAGGGATCATGAGTTGTATGCTAAACTGTCCAAGTGTGAGTTCTGGTTAGAGAAAGTTGCTTTTCTGGGGCATGTAATCTCTAAAGATGGGGTAGCTGTGGATCCGGCGAAGATTGAGGCAGTGACAAAGTGGGAAGCACCGAAGAATGTTGCTGAGGTTAGGAGTTTCTTGGGTTTAGCTGGATACTACAGACGGTTCGTGAAAGATTTCTCCAAGATAGCTAGACCGATGACAGCGTTGATGAGGAAAGAGAACAGGTTTCGTTGGGATGAGAGTTGTGAGACGGCGTTCCAGACATTAAAGGAGCGTTTGACCACAGCTCTAGTCTTAGCATTACTGAAGGGAGCGAGAACTTTGAGGTTTATACAGATGCCTCGAAGAATGGGCTGGGATGTGTGTTGATGCAGAATGGCAAAGTGATTGCCTATGCTTCTAGGCAATTGAAGCCTTATGAGGAGAACTACCCTACTCATGATCTGGAGTTGGGTGCAGTGGTGTTTGCTCTCAAGATTTGGAGACATTACCTTTATGGAGCAATCTTTAAGGTATTTTCTGATCACAAGAGTCTCAAGTACATCTTCACGCAGAAGGAGTTGAACATGAGACAGAGGAGGTGGATGGAGCTGATTGGCGATTATGACATGGAAATCATCTATCATGAAGGGAAAGCCAATGTTGTAGCTGATGCTTTGAGTAGGAAGAGTGTACATTCCCTGTGTATAGCTCTATCTTTAATGAGGCTGAGGGATGAGGTAGCGAGTTTTGGGATACATATGATGCAGAAAGGAGATGCCGTGGGTGATATGACAGTACATCTGGAGTTTTATGATGATATTCGGGATAAGCAGGCTTTGGATCCTAAGATAGTGAAGTGGAGAGCTGGAGTAGAGAAAGGGACAGTGCCCCGATTTTCTATTCATACAGACGGTAGTTTGAGGTTTGATGGTAGGTGGTGTGTTCCTAATGACGAGGAGTTGAAAAAGACAATCAAGACAGAGGCGCATTGCACACCATATTCAGTTCATCCAGGTGGAGACAAGCTATACAAGGATTTGAAGAAAACGTTTTGGTGGCCTGGGATGAAGAAAGAGACAGCTGAGTTTGTGTCCCGTTGTTTGACATGCCAGAGAGTTAAAGGGGAACAGCGACGACCACAAGGTAAGATTTAGTCTTTAGAGGTGCCTGAGTGGAAGTGGGAATCCATTTCCATGGATTTCATTGTGGGTTTGCCAAAGAGTCAACAAGGTAACAACATGATTTGGGTGATAGTGGATCGTCTGACCAAGTCAGCTCACTTTGTTCCAATGAAAGATACATGGACTAAGGCACAATTGGCTATGGCCTATCGAAAGAACGTGCTTAAGTTACATGGAGTCCCTAAGGACATAGTGTCTGACAGAGATGCGAGGTTTATATCGAGGTTTTGGAAGGAGTTGCAGGAATCGTTGGGAACAACTTTGAAGATGAGTACTGACATTTCATCCCGCGACAGACGGGCGGATCGAGAGAACAATCAAGACTCTTGAGGATATGTTGCGAGCTTGTGTGATGGATTTTGGTGGTAGCTGGGAGCAGAGGTGGACTTGATAAAATTTTCTTACAATAACAGTTATCACACCAGTATAGGTATGGCACCGTTTGACGCTTTGTATGGGAGAAGATGTAGGAGTCCAATCTGTTGGAACGATAGTGCTGAGGCAGTGGTTTTAGGACCAGAGATGGTGCATGAGATGGTAGAACAGATTAAGATGATCAGGGAACGGATGAGAGCAGCCCAGGATCGACAAAAGAGTTATGCAAATCTACATCGTCGGGACATAGAGTTTCAAGTTGGGGACAAGGTTCTTTTGAAAGTGTCTCCTATGCGTGGGGTTATGAGATTTGGGAAGAAAGGCAAGTTAAGTCAGAAGTTTATAGGGCCTTATGAGATCTTAGAGCGAGTTGGGGAAGTTGCTTATCGTCTGGCTTTACCAGCTGCGTTAGAGAGAGTGCATAATGTGTTTCATGTATCGCAGCTGCGGAAGTATGTGAGTGACCCGTCACATGTGTTGGAGGCAGAGAGCTTAGAGCTAGATGAGTCCTTATCATATCTTGAGGTGCCTAAGCAGATTCTAGACCGAAAGGTTAGAAAGACTAGGGGTGGTGAGACAGTTTTGCTCAAGATCCTTTGGTCTAACCACAAGACCGAGGAAGCTACATGGGAGCCAGAGGAAGCTATGAAAGAGCGTTACCCTTTCCTCTTTGATCAGGTATGTATGGTTACGGGGACGTAACCTTGTTTCTTTTAGGGGGGTAGGAGATGATCGCGAGCAGTTTTTAAGAGTTTTATACCCCTTTTATATGTTGTGTCGGTATGTTTGTCGGGATGAGTCGAGTTAGTATCATGTTTTATGTTAAATTTTGTTTGGCTTTTGAGTCGGGAATGTTGTGGGAGTACCTTTGGTTAGTAGTGGTTTGAACTTCGGGGACGAAGTTCCTTTTAAGGAGGGAAGACTGTAATACTCCGTATTTATAAGTCTTGGGTTACTCTATCGAGTAGCCCTTACTCTATCGAGTAAGGGTAAGTTGCGAAATAAAATAGTTTCTGACCTATTGGGTACTCGATCGAGTAGCTGGGGCACTCGATCGAGTAAGGGGGGTACTCGATCGAGTACCTTGGGTACTCGATCGAGTGTCCGGTTTTACGGCGAGTTTTCTCGGGTTTTGTTAATTATGCGATTAAGGTATTTAAGTTTCGTCGTCATTGTTTTAAATCACTTTTACAAAACCTAAAACCCTGTTTAAGAGAGAAAGCAACAAGTTCATCTTCCTAATCGCATTCTTAGCAATTCCCGGAGTTCAGACGGTCAGTTCTTGTCGTTATTCGTATCGTTGAGTTCCTTGCGTCGAGGGTAAGATCTATGTACCCTTTTTATTGTTTTTCCCTTGATTTGGTTAAACCCTAATTTAGAGATTGGGGGTTTTTATGTGTAGTATGTGATGTGTAGCCTCTATGTGTTATATGATAGGAGGAGGGTTCATAGAAGAGGCTTTTTGACTCAGCAGTAGAGACCGTCTGATTGTGTGCATACCAGGTAGGATTTCCTACTCAGTATTAGTCCCATAATGGGATATTGGTTGATGTGTTGTATTTGGTTGTTTGATATAATAATTGCACTGTGTTTGTGGTTGTGATTGCTGTTGATGGTTCGCGAGGCGTGGCCTCGGCTGAGTGGGGTCACTTGCGGGAGTGACTTCACGCCCTAGTTTCGCCCTTCGTGGAACCCGCCACGGAAGGGGATGTGCACATTAATGGACAGGGTTATCGCTCACTATGTGGAGCGGGGATTTGGTGGGTACGGCTGAGGTCCCCCACTGGCAGGACTGGTCCAGTGGACAGTCAGTATTGAGATGATGGGAATTGGTTGGTTGTGAGTGTGTGTGTGTGTGACAGTTAAAGCTGTTTGTGTGTCTTATTGTTGTTATACATATTGATTGTGTGATTAGTACTGACCCCGGTTTGTTTTGTAAACCTGCGGTGATCCATTCGGGGATGGTGAGCAGATATTGAGCAGGTATTGAGATGAGTACTGGGATAGCTGGGATGCCACGACATGATGATAGGAGTCTTCCGCTGTAGCCTTTAGTTTATTTACATTTCAGTTAGAACAGTCATTTTGAAATAATGTATCGTACTTTTGGTTTGGTTTTGAGGATTGTAACTATTCGCTAAATTATTTATAATAAACGTTGTTTCTTTATTGTTGTTTGATTATCATTGCCTCGGGTAACCGAGATGGTAATGTCTTCATACCTAAGTGGTCCTGGTAAGGCACTTGGAGTATGGGGGTGTTACACCGCAGATTGAAACAGCACTCCATTGGATTCCTCAGGCATGTTAGGACTTCTATAGCCTCTTTGGTTGGGTGGCAAGGGGGTCAGGGTGACCTTCTTGCCATTGTGCTTGAAACTGTAAACATTATCTTTGCCCTGGTGAGTGGTGTTTCTATCAAACTCTCATTACCTCCCTAACAGTAGGTGGCAGGCATCCATAGGGACCACATCACATAACACTTCATCCTTGTATACCTTTTCAATTGAAAAAGGAATAATGTATTGCTTGTCAACTCTTACTTCAGAGCCTTTGCTTAGCTACCTTAATCTGTATGGAGTTGGGTGATCTTGAGTGGGTAAACTCAGCTTACTGACCATAATGGTGGAAGCTACATTGGTACAGCTACCTCCATCAATGATTAGATTACACACCCTACCTTAGACAGTGCATCTGCTTCTGAAGATCAGGGATCTTTGATCAGCTTCTAGAGGAGCTGGTTGAGAGTGCTTAACCCTATATAGGACCAAACTTGTGCCCTGTGTCAGGGTGGGATACAATCTGTCCTTATTCTGTTCCTCCTCAGTTTCTACCTCTTCTAACACCAGTGTCTCATCCTCTTCATACTCAACTGGACCTTCCCTTTCCCATTCTTCAATCTCCATAGCTGTGAGAGCCTTACTAGAAGGACAATCCTTCTTGAAATGGCCAAAACCTTGGCACTGAAAACATTGATCTTATCCCTGGATAGAGGTGGGTTAGCCTTAGGATACATGGGCACCTTTCCCTTGTCTCCTGTGGGTAGGGTCGCTGGTTTAGGTGTTTCAGTGATCTTAACACCAATATAAGGTTTGAATGTTGGCTTGGTGGGAAATTTAGGTGTTACAGGTTTCACTTTTCCCAGTTTCTCAACTCTTAAAGCTAGATTGACTGCCTCATCAAATGACCAAACCTGCTGCATCCTCACTCTGCTGGCAATCTTAGGATCTAAACCCTCGACAAACCTAGCAATATTTTGCTCAGGTTTTTCAGTGACCTCACATTATAGGGTTAGTTGTTCAAAGCTCCTAAGGTAGGCCTCAACAGATAGATGGTCTTGTCTTAACTGAGTCAACTTGTGATGTAACTCATATTTGAGCACATTTAGTCCCCGAAGTATCCTCGTTCCTATGCTTTTTAGCACATAATTAGGTCATTTATTATCTTTAGTTTCCCATTTTGCATATTCTTTGAGGTTTTGTCTCCTTGGTAGGAAAGGATTTCTAACCTTGCATTTGCGAGGCAAAATGGAGCTAAATGGATCGCATCTAATGACCAAGCATCAAAGAGAAGACCGGCACTAGAGGCCTAAGTAGATAAATAAAGTGAAATGGGCAATGATGAAAAGATCCTTGCATCCCCAACACGATCCTTGCGGATTGTTAAGGAGCTAAACAAGAGAACTACTCTGCCCAAGGATCCGAGCGGCCCGAGCATGATCCGGGCGTACCAATCTGCCAGGATCCGAGCGTCTTGATCCCCGGACGAGCGGACTGGAGAGCAAGGATCTGAGCGGATCTCAAGAAAAAACAGCCCATGCCACAGCACGGGACGAGTGGATCGAGGTAGGACTAGCAAGGAGGATCCGCGCATGTCCCTCGGGAGTAGCATTTCCTCAAGTTTTTCTTAGGGTCTTAATAGTCATTTAAGCCCTTAGTAACCATAATCCTTGTACCTAATATTTAGTATAAATACCCCTTTGTACTACCTAGATAGGATGAACTCTTTTTTTTTTGGTGAAATGTGAGAAATTTTATTAATACTCTCTTAATCCTATCATAATTTAGTCTTAATTTAGTTGTAATACATTTCTCAATATTAATCACATCTTAATCATTCCTTAATTTCTCTGCTGTGCTTCCTTTTATTTGGGTAATAAGAAGATTATTTGGGTTTATTTGGAGGATTGACAACCTTCCATCAATCATCAAGTACTTCTATTATTCTTTGCTTTATTATTTGGATCATCACCATAGATATAATACCTTGTTTAATTATTGTTAATCACTTTCATTTATTCGTCATGTTTTGCTTTGTTAGTATGATTGACAACCTTATTAGCATGCTAAACTTGATCATGAGTGAGTAGTTCTTTAGCTAGGGTTAATGGGGAATTAGGGGAACAAACATGGGGATTGATCTTTGCTTAATCTAATATGTTCTCATAATTAATTTGCTTGCTTGTTGTGATTTCAACCTATGCACATGTTATATTTGATGAAATGCGAGCCTATGAATCCTTGCATTTTTTGATCCATCCCTTATCTCTTCAATGAGGCTTGTAAGATATAAACCAACTCGAGCCTCATTAGACCATGCATAGAGTTGAATAGGAAGGATTAAGTCGACTTGTAGGTGTTGTACAGTCTAGACGACTCGGCTCCGAGACCCAAACCTTCTTAGGGATTGTAAGACATACACTAACTCAATCCCATCACAACAATAAGTGCTTGCATCTAATTGAGAACATGTTTGTATAATCTACTCCCATGAATCCCCTATAAACCCATGACACCCTAGTGCTTTTAATCATTTATTTACAAACCTCTTTAATTGCTTTGCTTTGTTTACTTTACTTTACTTTCATTTTGTTGATTAGTTTAGATTACACATCACCTCAACCCAAATTGTGACACCCTAAGACATAGCTATTTGCAATTGAGAATCCTACATCAATACCCATCCCTTGGGATCCGACCTTTACTTACCTCTTTACTAAGAGTAGTTTGTGAAGTTATAAATATTGTTTTGGTTGGTAGCTTTTGACGACGAGTTTAAACCGGACCAAAAATGGCGCCGTTGCCGGGGACGGTGTTAAATTGATTTGATTTTCATTAATTGTTGTTATTTGTGTCCTTCTTTACCTTGAGGGAGAGCACTTCCTCAAGGTACTTCTCATCTTTTTTCTTTTAGCATAATTTGAAAGATGGATATTATAGATTGTTATGTAGAGGACCATATGAGTACTACTCTCATCAAAGACCCTTTGCAAGCATTGGAGGCCTTAGAAGCAAGTGATGCCAAAAACAAGCATTGGGAATTAGAAGTAGATCTCCTTGAAGCCGCTCTATCTAACAAAGATCTCACCTATGAGCAATCCATATTGATAAATGATATTCTCGAGGAAGCATCAAAATCCACTAAAGTAGAACAAGCAACCAAAGATCATACCATGCAAGACGAAGAACTAGACGAATATGTCATGGAATTTGAGTACGATGGGTATGAGGAGCTTGAGGAACAAATCGAATATGCCATGAGGATGGAATGTGTAATGGAGATGGAACATGTCCTTAGTGAATCTTCAATGATAGAATGTGACGTACAAACTCCAACTCTAAAACCCCTTCCCCCAAATTTGAAATATGCTTACCTTGACGAATCTAAAACCAAACCCGTGATTGTTAATGAAAAACTTGATGAGAATCAATTTGAAAGTTTGCTTGATGTGTTAAAACAACATGAAAAGACTATAGGTTATAGTCTAGATGACCTTAAGGGGATAAGCCCCAATTTTTGCATGCATAGGATTCATCTACAAGAAGACCATAGACCCACCATTCAAGGACAAAGAAGACTAAACCCCCACTTGCAAGAAGTTGTAAAAGCGGAGGTTATGAAATTACTTGATGCAGGAATCATTTATCCTATATCGGACTCTTTGTGGGTTAGCCCCGTTCAAGTAGTACCTAAGAAAGGAGGTACCATGGTGGTAACAAATGATAAGAACCACCTAATACCCACAAGGAAGATCATAGGTTGGCGTATGTGTATTGACTATCGTAAATTAAATTCCGCAACAAGAAAGGATCATTTCCCCCTACCATTCATTGACCAAATGCTTTAGAGGTTAGCCTCTAACAAATTCTTTTACTACCTTGACGGGTACTCGGGATTCTTCCAAATCCCGATATACCCGGATGACCAATACAAGACCACTTTCAAGTGTCCCTACGGTACTTTTGCATATAAGACATTGCCCTTCGGGTTATGTAATGCTCCCGCCACTTTCCAAAGATGCATGATGAGTGTCTTTTCCGACTATTTAGAAACCATAATGGAAGTTTTTATGGATGATTTTAGCGTCTATGGAAAAGACTTTGACTCTTGTTTGCATAGCCTTTCTCTTATATTACAAAAGTGTGAAGATGTTTGCCTTGTCTTGAATTGGGAAAAGTGTCACTGCATGGTCAACGAAGGAATTGTCTTGGGTCATTTAATCTCGGAAAAGGACATCGAAGTTGACAAGGCCAAAGTTGAGGTGATAGAGAAACTCCCTCCTCCCGTGAATGTTAAAGGGGTGAGGAACATCCTCGGTCACACGGGTTGTTATCGCCATTTCAAAAAAGATTTTTCCAAAATTGCGAAACCCCTTTGTTGAACCATATAGCTTATATGTTTATGTTTTGATGATGTCAAGGTGCTTTACATTTTATATACTTGTTGCGTGTAATCGTTTGTCAAGTGTTTTAGAATTAACCTATTACGAGCAACAAAGAAGATTGTGACAATTGCATGTAAAGTTCAAGCCTTTATTCAAAGATCAAACGGTTCAAGATTCATTCAAGAAGTATGTCAAGACGGAGTTCGTCTAAAGATTAATCAAGCTTGGATGATGACGTAGCCTATACTCGAAGATCTCCTTGAAGATTAGAATAGTATAGGTGATTATCTCGTAATGATAATCAAGAATGAGTTTCTTGAATTGGTAAAGTTATAGTTTTGCAGCTATAACATTACAAGTAAAAGAGCTCAATGTTATAGCTCTCCTACTATAACATTGAGATGCTGAGTTTTTATACACGACTTATAAATGTTTCAAAAATTGTTTTTTAATTGTTTAAAGTTTATTTTAAATGTTTTAATGAAAGTATTTATATAAAGCCCGGTTTAGTGAGGAGTCCGGCATTGTGTTGGACGTTGGTTAGTAGTCGTGATGGATCAACTTATGAGTTGGACTTTGCTACTAATTAGGGTTCCAACATAGCCTCTCTTAAAACCTAAATTCTAAATCATATGTTAAGACTAGGGTTTGCACGAGTCACAAGGCATATGAGCCGTGACATCTCGTGTTACATAGAATATATTAGGTAAAGATTTTATTCTATAATAATATCTTTACATATCTTATGTATCATACTTAATATTTTTGTTTATGATAAAAGATATTCTTGTTTTAGGAAATCTTATCATAATCTTAGAATTTATAGTAAAGATAATATTTGAATAGATTATATTCTATCTTTTGGAATATTCTTTATTATCTTTTAAGGCTTTTAGGAAAGAGATAATAAGAAGATATGATTTGCTTTTATATCTTATTATTTCGGCTATTAGGGTTTGTGTAAAACCGTGTAGCCTAGTCCTTCCTTCCCTATAAATACTTTGTTATTTACGACATCTAAAATAGAGACCTTAAGCATAAAAATTGATTTCAACTTTGCAAAGCAAACCGTGTGTTTTCCAAGAAAAACCGTTTTGTTATTTTGAAAGGTCGTGTGTTTTAAAACTCGCATACTTTTTCTTATTTTATCGTTATAAGACAATAGTGCTTAGTTGATTTCTTAACTTGTTCATTAACGTGAACCTTTGTTAGAATCATTAGCTTACTTATTAGCATAAGTTAGTCACTCGAGTATTTAACGGTACTCATTGAGTTACAGCTAGAGTTAGTTGTACGAGTTGGGTTAGTAAATTTGTAATCCGTAGAAAGGTACTAAATTTATTAATCGAGAATAGTGGACGTAGGTTTCGACTTGTGAAACTGAACCACTTCAAAAATCGTGTGTCTCTTCGTTCCTTCGCTTGCTTCGTTTATTTCGTTTACTTCCATTTGTTGATTAGTTAAAGTTTAATCAATAAACTTTAAATAATCAATTACACACATAATCGAAAAAGCTTTCAAAAGTTTTAAATCCTCAATAGTTTTAAATCCTCAATTCACCCCCCCCCCCCCCCTTGAGTATTTTGGATCAATAGACTCTTCAATTGGTATTAGAGCCTCGTGCTCTTGATTGCCTAACCGCAAAGAGGCTGATCTATCTTGTTTTTCATTTATCTTATTGTTTTATATTCCGCTGCCTATCACGTGATAAATGGATTCCAAATATCTCAAGTGTCCCGTCTTTGATGGAAAGAATTACGGATTGTGGAAAAACATGATGACTCACTATGTGAAAGGACACGATTGGGAGTGCTGGAGGATTATTCAAAACGGACCGCACAAAATTCTTGTGGCATCCGAGGAAGGCACTACCGATGAAAAGAAAGAAGAGGACTATGTCGAGGCCGACTATAAGAAGGCCGAAAAGAAATCCAAAGCGATAAGTCTCCTGCAAAACGGAATGACTTCTACTGAGTTTGATCCGTTCTCTTCATGTTCCACGGCCAAGGAGATATGAGATGGGCTTGAATTAGCTTATGAGGGTACTTTCATTGTTAGGAAGCACCGAATAGATTTGCTTATGCAAAAATATGAGCTATTCATTATGGAGCCTAATGAGTCCTTAGATAGCATGTCTGCAAGGTTTTCGAGCATCATAAACGAATTAAAAAACCTAGGTAGGAAATTCAGTACTGAGGACATTGCTATAAAGGTTCTTAGGAGCCTTACTAAGAAGTGGCGTGCTAAGGTCACTGCAATGGAGGAATCACGAGATCTTGAAACCCTTTCCTATCAAGAACTCATTGGTGCTCTCATGGCCTATGAAATTACTCTTAACAAGGATGACGCTGAACCAAGTCGCAATAAGAGTATGGCCTTAAAGAGTGAATAAGTTGACTCTGAAATAGAGGATGAAACTGTTCTGATTGCACGCCGTTTTAAAAATAGGATATTTCGTAACAAACAAACAAAATCATCCTACAACAACAACAACAAAACGTCCAATAAGAAGGTTACTGATTCAAAGTCATCTTTCGCAAATAGAGGATGCTTCAAGTGTGGAGAATCTGGTCATATGATCAAAGATTGTCCAACATGGGAGAAGATAAAAGACAAGACAAAACGTGAGAAGACAAAGAGAGAATTCAAGCAAGTTATGATGGCTTCGTGTTGGGGAGACCTTGACTCAGAAGATGACGAGGAATCTGAAGACGACGAAGTAGCAAAACTTTGTCTCAGGAGTGTTAGTCTTGACCTAATCTCCGCAGTGACGATGAAAGCACAATTTCTCACTCAAAATATTGCTTTCTTGGAGAATCAGACGAAGATGGCGATGAAGAGGTAAGTTATCTTGAGCTTAAAAAACGTGTTAAGAAATTGTCTAAAAGGGCTTTAATTGAATACTTTGAACAATCTCTTGATAAATGTCACGAACAGGATTTGGAATTGAAAGATCTAAAGGAACAAATTCTCGAAATCGCGGAAGAGAATCATACTCTCAAGGCTAAAGCTAAGAAGTTGAAATCTAAAGGTATAGCTGAGAAAGCTACAACATTAGATTCCACTATAGCTGAAAAGAAGGAATTAGAGTCCAAAGTTATAGCTAATGAAGCTATAACTTCAGATCTAAAGCTTAACATCAAGCACCTTCAAGCCAAAGTTATAGCTAATGAAGCTATAACTTTAGAACTTAGAAAAGCCAAAGAACTTTTGGAAGCTAAGGTCACATCTAATGAAGTAGTGATCTTAGACCAAAAGAAAGAGATAGATTCTCTTTCAAAGCAATTGAAAGAATCTAAGACCGATATGATCAATGTTAAGAAACACCACACCGATGTTGTGTTCATTCTTAATAAACGATTCCAAGACTTTCGTGATAACTTTAAAAAGGACAATGATGTAGATCACACGAAATGTCAAGAGGAAATTAAAACCCTAAAAGACCTACTTCTACACGCTAGAAAGGTCCATGACAAGTGGTAAGGTAGCACAAAAGTCCTAAACTTCCTAACCGAATAATCTGACAATAATATGAAAATAGAGTTAGGACATGAGTGCTACTGCCGTAGAGATCACTCTAAATGCAAATCAACACCTTCGGATTTTGATTTCAGAAAAAGGAAGTATGCTGATCTTCCTGAATACCTGATTTGCAACTACTGTGGTCATACAGGTCACATCCAAATCAATTGTGTCAAAAAGGCTCATGATATACGAAAAAATGCCGAACATGCTAAAACTGTTGACACAGTTGTCGAGGATAAGGAAACCCCCACTAACGAACCTAACGAAGAAACAAACAATAAATTTTGTTGGTTCTATGACATGGCCTTTGACTACGCTAAGAAACCTAGCACCTCACAAAACCCTTGTCGATCTCAACCTAGTAAACCTACTTACAAGGGAAATAGTCGTGAAAGACCTAGAGAAATTCCTAGACCTAGAGAAAACCCTAACCCTAGAACTCCTCCTAAGCCAAATAAACCAAGGGTTAGAAAAACGGTTATTAGACAAGTTTGGATTCGAAAGGACTTAGTTTATAGAGCAAATAATCATAAGGGACCCAACTTAGCTTGGGTACCTAAAAACTGTATCTAATCCTTTCTGCAGGAAGAAGTGAAAGAAAATAATCAATGGTATCGTGACAGTGGATGTTCAAGACACATGACCGGAGATAAGAATCTATTTCTTTCACTCAAGACCTTCAACGGAGGCAAAGTGACGTTCGAGGACAACAAAAAGGGAAAAGTAATCGGCGTTGGCAAAATCGGAATCTCTAAGTCTCACGCGATCAGTGATGTTTATCTCGTGGACGGTCTAAAACATAACTTGCTAAGCATATCTCAACTATGCGACAAAGGTAACAAAGTAGTTTTTCATACTGATAGTTGTCGCATTATTATTGAAGGAACTAGCAATGTTATTCTTGAAGGCCACAGAAAAAGGAATGTTTATATGGTAGATTTAAATGTTGTGCCTACTAACTCCTTTTCGTGCATGAAAGTTACACTTGATGATCCTTGTCTATGGCATAAACGTTTTGGTCACATTAGCTCACCAACCTTGAATAAACTCAAGAAGTGGGACTTGGTTGAAGGGTTACCTAAGATCAAGTTCGACCAAGAAAAGATGTGTGACACGTGTGCAAGATGTAAACAAGTAAGATCATCATTCAAACCAAAAAGAGTAGTAAGCACAAATCAAGCCTTGGAATTAGTACACATGGATTTATGTGGACCAATGAAGGTAAGGAGTAGAGGAGGATCCAGGTACGTCTTCGTTCTTGTAGACGACTACTCAAGGTATGTATGGCCTATCTTTCTTCATTCAAAAGATGAAACTTTTGATGAATTTGATTGTCTTATGAAACGTGTTCAAAACAAATATAAGACTAATCTTGTATCTATTCGTACGGATCATGGCACCGAATTTGATAATCAAACCTTTATAGAATATTGTAGAGTTAATGGTGTAGGGCATAACTTTTCTGCACCAAGAACTCCTCAACAAAATGGTGTCGTTGAACGTATGAATAGAACTTTAGAAGATATGGCACGTACAATGCTCCTGTGTAGTGGTTTACCTCGTAACTTTTGGGCTGAAGCCATTAGTACTTCTTGCTACATCCACAATCGTGCTATGATCCGACCTATTCATAAGAAAACCCCCTACTAACTTCTTAGAGGTCGAAAACCTAATATCTCCCATCTTCGTTGTTTTGGGAGTAAATGTTTTGTACACAATAACGGTAAAAACCGGTTAAGTAAGTTCGACCCTAGGAGTGATGAGGCGATTTTCATAGGATATTCAGATCATAGCAAGGCTTACAAAGTCTTCAATAAAAGAACTCTTTGCATTGAAGAAAGTGTCCACGTTATTTTTGATGAAGATAACGTGTTCGATAAGCCTTTACAGGATGAGGAAGAAGACTTGGATGAACCCGAATTTTATCTTTCAAGAGACGATCCCCCGGAGTTGGAATTGGAGGTAAATGAAATTGAGGGAATAAGTGATGAACTTACTCGTTCCTCAAAAGATAAAAAGGAGAAAGGCAAAGTTATAGTTGATGATACTATAACATTGACTCAAGACAAGAACTCCCAAACTAATGTTATAGATGATGTTACTATAACATTGAATCCAAATCAAAGTGTAGAGTCCGAGGTTATAATCGGCTCAAATACAACACCCGGATTGGATTCAGGGGGAACTTCCTCAAATTCCGAACCAAATGAAGTCGGGTCAAGCTCAAATAACGATGAAGAACCAAGCACTTCAACAAAGTCAAAATACAAGAACTCACACCCCATGGACAATATTCTTGGAAATATTAAGAAGGGTGTTCAGACAAGACGTTCCTTAAACAACTTCTGGTCTTTCTACTCTTTCCTATCCATGATCGAACCAAAGAACATCAATGAAGCTCTTGGTGAATCAGATTGGATTATAGCTATGCAAGAAGAGCTACAGCAGTTCGAAAGAAACAAGGTTTGGCATTTAGTTCCTAGACCAAAAGATCATTCAGTCATTAGAACTAGGTGGGTCTTCAGAAACAAATTAGATGATGCCGGAGTCATTGTCAGAAACAAAGCAAGATTGGTGGTCCAAGGGTATAATCAACAAGAAGGAATAGATTATGATGAGACGTTCGCACCTGTTGCTCGCCTTGAAGCTATTACACTTCTGATAGCATTCGCCGCACACAAGGGAATTAAGCTCTTCCAGATGGATGTCAAGACGGCATTCTAAAACGGTTATTTACTAGAGGAAGTCTTCGTTGAACAGCCCCCTGGTTTTAAGAATAGCAAATTTGAGGATCACGTGTTCAAATTGGATAAAGCCCTCTATGGATTAAAGCAAGCACCTAGGGCATGGTACGATCGATTATCTAAATTTCTACTTGACAGTGGATTCAGTAGAGGATCCGTCGACAAAACCCTATTTCTAAAAACTGAGGGTTCTGACCTTTTGGTTGTTCAAATATACGTCGAACATATTATCTTTGGATCGACCAACCAAAGCCTATGCAAATATTTTTCTGAGTTGATGACTTCCGAGTTCGAGATGAGTATGATGGGAGAATTAAAATTCTTCTTAGGGCTGCAAATACAACAAACTGATGAAGGCATTAAAATCCATCAACAGAAATACACCAAGGAGTTGATTCGGAAATTCGGAATGGAAAATTCACATCCTATGCCTACTCCAATGGTCGAGAACAAGAAATTGACATTGGATGAAAACGGTAAATCGGTTGATGAAACTACTTACCGTGGGATGATTGGGTCACTGTTATATTTGACCGCAAGTAGACCCGATATTATGTTTAGCGTATGCGTTTGTGCGAGATATCAATCATCTCCCAAAGAATCGCATATGACCGCCAGAAACGAATTTTACGTTACTTGATTGGAACGGCCAACTTATACCTATGGTATCCAATGGAGTGCAATTTTGATCTAGTCGGTTATTCTGATGCCGACTACGCAGGATGTTCTCTAGACAGAAAAAGTACGTCGGGTGTCGCCACATTTGTCGGACCGTGTATTATTACGTGGGGTTCAAAGAAACAAAATTCGGTTGCTCTCTCAACTGCTGAAGCCGAATATATTGCTGCAGGACTGGTATGTACTCAACTCTTATGGTTTAAGCAACAATTACGTGATTATGGTGTTGACGTAGGATGCATTCCTATTTTGTGTGATAATACTAGTGCTATTATAATTTCTAAAAATCCCGCACAACATTCACATACTAAACACATTGAAATAAGACATCATTTTATTCGAGACCATGTTGAGAAGGGGAATATAAAACTTGAATTTTATTGTACTGAAAAACAATGGGCAAACATTTTGACAAAATCATTAGCTAGAGAAAGTTTTAAGACTTTACAGTTGGAAATTGGTTTAATCAGTGGTACCTAAGCTTATATATATGTTCAATTTCCTTATGAGTGACTAGTTAAGTTGAGATTGTATGACTGTGTCTGTATATTGCGTTGCATGAATAATTTCGTTTGTAGAAATATTTTTATCATAAAATTCTATTTGTAGTATAGAATTTAATTATTATACAAACTTATTCCTTATCACAATAAACAAACACACCAAATTTTTTATCTTTCCAATTCACAAAAATCTTTCCAAATTGCTCTCATGTACACGGCTCATACTTCCTATACAAACTCAATTTCTTTATTCTTATCTTATCACCATAAATAAATCTATCCCTTAAATTCCTATACCTACCATAATTCCTATTCCTAATTAAACACTTACCATAATTCATCTCCACTTGTTAACCCTATACCTAGCCTACACCTATTTCTACCCCCCTTGCGTGTTACCCGTCCAACCAACCCCACCTGCATACTTTTCTTCTTCTCAAAATTTTACCATCATCACAACTCATCTTCTTTACACAACCCATCACCATCACCTCCTTTTTCAAACTATCATCATCATCATGAATCCAACCCATGCAAAAAATACCCGATCTTCAACCCGACACCACCAAAACCGCCACTTTCATAACCAAACTTCATCACTACCACCACATGATCCTAATTCCACTAATTGTCCTTCACCACAACCAAACCAAACCACGCCCCTGTTTCGTGGTCGGGACGAGTCGGTATCCGAAGGCAGAAGACGCCGTCTTTTCAAAGGAAAAAATAAGGTAGTTGTCGATGAAAGTGAAGCTTTGGAGGAACCCGAGGTTATAGTTCGGAATGGTGTTGCTCGTACCTTGCTTAGGGATGTTTCGAAAGCCGCGACCAAGGAAGGGTTAAATCATGTTCGGCTTACTCATGATGAAAGCATCCTAGTTAATCGAGTTTTGAGGTATTCCATTCATGGTGGAAGGTATTATCCAAAATCTTGGTTGGTTAATGTTCCCGCTCTTGCTTTCTTTGTTAATTTTCTTGATTTTCAAGGCTGGAGTCACATTAGTCAGTTTTCGGGTCCAATTTATCCAGTTGAGGTGGTTCAATTCTTTGCTAGTGTCTCAATTAAGAAAGGAGTCTTGCATGCGGTTGTTAATGGATTTGATGTGACGGTCTCTGTTTCGGATTTTTGCTCTGCTTTTTCGGTTCCCGATGACGGAATTGAATTAAATCCGAGTCTTCAATGGTCTAATGTGGTGAGTGAAAAGGAGTTGTTAGTGAAAAAGTATTTTGAGGAGATGACGGATGGAGTTAATATCGTGGTTCGTCCTCTCTCGGCAAAAATCAAGTTCCTCTTGAATTTTTTGTGGAACACAGTGGTGCCGAGGAGAGGAGGCCGTGATAAGGTGTCGAGTTATGAAGCTATAATGGTCTATTCTTGGTTGGAAGGTCAGAAAGTGAATTTGGGTAGTGTTATGTTGCACCGTATAATTCAAACAAGTCTCACGGTAACAAAAGAGAAGTTGAGCACCACAATCGACTTACCATATGGGATTTGGGTGTCTCGGTTGTTGGAGATTAAGCGAGTGGTGGGACAAGATAGTTACGGTGTTAGTGCTCGGGATTGTATGTGTGACAAGTTGATCAAGCTTATGGGTCTTGTTGTTGATGGACCCGAGTTGCTTCTTGTTAAAGATGTTGAGAAAACCCCGGGAGATTCGGGTTTGGGAGCTATGGAGTCGAAATTGGAAGGGTTTATGAGTGGTTTAATGGAGAAATTTGAGGAGCATTCGACTAATTTGGCTACGGTGTTGTCACGGGTTGGACCATCTTGGTCTTTAGACTCTGGCTTGGATGCTACTGGGGTGTACTCTTGGATGGAGGAAGTGGACAAAAGGTTAGCGGGTTTTGAGAGGGAGTTGAAGGCAATTTGTGGGGAAGTGTTCCCACACGGTGATCGTCTCACTTTTCTGACAAGTAAAGGTGGAGCGTTGGTTATGCACGGGAAAGCCATGGCGAGTGATCAAGAGCTCACTTTGGAGGCCACAAAAGCTCTGTCCTTGAAAGTGCTTAACTTTGAAAGGAGCGTTGGTACTCTTTCTCAGCTGGTTCGGAGCTCGTTTGACCGTCTTGATGCCTTAGAGCATCGTACTAGGCCCGACTACGTGAACCCGTATAAGACCCGTAACATTTGATTTCCTCTTGCCTTACCATATCTAGCCCTTACCTTATTTAGCTTTTCCTTTCTTTTCTCTTGGTGTGCTTAAACATTATCATTCGGCCCATATTGGCAATGCACTTGTGGTTATGGCCCAAGTGTTTCATTAGACATGTGTTCATTCGGCCCATTTTGGCTTAAACATGTTTAATTCCTAAGTTTGTATGGTACTTATCTTTTGGATGCTTATAGTCTTGCGAGTTATTTTTATTCCCTATGACGTTTTATCTCTTGTTTCGTCTTATATTATTCTAGTCATTTTTTATTTGTTCTTAGCTTTTCGATGATGTCAAGAGGGGGAAAGAACGTCTATAGTAAGCATCTACCTAAGCTTGCTCCTTGTCAAGACCAATTGTCTCTTAAAGTCCTTAAAGTTTCGGTTTTGAAAAATCGTTTTGATCTTGCGTTAATCTTTATTATCAAGATAACGGTATTATATTGAGGGGGAACTACACACTTAGTCACACTTTCTAGAAGGCTTGCCATCATCAAAAGGGGGGAATTTGTTGAACCATATAGCTTATATGTTTATGTTTTGATGATGTCAAGGTGCTTTACATTTTATATACTTGTTGCGTGTAATCGTTTGTCAAGTGTTTTAGAATTAACCTATTACGAGCAACAAAGAAGATTGTGACAATTGCATGTAAAGTTCAAGCCTTTATTCAAAGATCAAACGGTTCAAGATTCTTTCAAGAAGTATGTGAAGACGGAGTTCGTCTAAAGATTAATCAAGCTTGGATGATGACGTGGCCTATACTCGAAGATCTCCTTGAAGATTAGAATAGTATAGGTGATTATCTCATAATGATAATCAAGAATGAGTTTCTTGAATTGGTAAAGTTATAGCTTTGCAGCTATAACATTACTAGTAAAAGAGCTCAATGTTATAGCTCTCCTACTATAACATTGAGATGCTGAGTTTTTATACACGACTTATAAATGTTTCGAAAATTGTTTATTAATTGTTTAAAGTTTATTTTAAATGTTTTAATGAAAGTATTTATATAAAGCCCGGTTTAGTGAGGAGTCCGGCTTTGTGTTGGACGTTGGTTAGTAGTCGTGATGGATCAACTTATGAGTTGGACTTTGCTACTAATTAGGGTTCCAACATAGCCTCTCTTAAAACCTAAATTCTAAATCATATGTTAAGATTAGGGTTTGCACGAGTCACGAGGCATATGAGCCGTGACATCTCGTGTTACCTAGGATATATTAGGTAAAGATTTTATTCTATAATAATATCTTTACATATCTTATGTATCCTACTTAATATATTTGTTTATGATAAAAGATATTCTTGTTTTAGGAAATCTTATCATAATCTTAGAATTTATAGTAAATATAATATTTGAATAGATTATATTCTATCTTTTGGAATATTCTTTATTATCTTTTAAGGCTTTTAGAAAAGAGATAATAAGAAGATATGATTTGCTTTTATATCTTATTATTTTGGCTATTAGGGTTTGTGTAAAACCGTGTAGCCTACTCCTTCCTTCCCTATAAATACTTTGTTATTTACGACATCTAAAATAGAGACCTTAAGCATAAAAATTGATTTCAACTTTGCAAAGAAAACCGTGTGTTTTCCAAGAAAAACCGTTTTGTTATTTTGAAAGGTCGTGTGTTTTAAAACTCGCGTACTTGTTCTTATTTTATCGTTATAAGACAATAGTGCTTAGTTGATTTCTTAACTTGTTCATTAACGTGAACCTTTGTTAGAATCATTAGTGCTTTCTTATTAGCGTAAGTTAGTCACTCGAGTATTTAACGGTACTCATTGAGTTACAGCTAGAGTTAGTTGTACGAGTTGGGTTAGTAAATTTGTAATCCGTAGAAAGGTACTAAATTTATTGATCGAGAATAGTGGACGTAGGTTTCGACTTGTGAAACTGAACCACTTCAAAAACCGTGTGTCTCTTCGTTCTTTCGCTTGCTTCGTTTATTTCGTTTACTTCCATTAGTTGATTAGTTAAAGTTTAATCAATAAACTTTAAATAATCAATTACACACATAATCGAAAAAGCTTTCAAAAGTTTTAAATCCTCAATAGTTTTAAATCCTCAATTCAACACCCCCCTTGAGTATTTTGGATCAATAGACTCTTCACCCTTACTCAACTTTTTCTTAAGGATGCCCAATTCCATTTCACTAATGAGTGTGTTGAAGCCATTGATAGAATCAAAGAAGCACTAATCTCGGCACCAATCATCCAACCACCAAATTGGGAACTACCATTTGAAATCATGTGCGATGCGAGCAACTACGCCGTTGGACCGGTTCTTGGCCAACGGGTAGAAAAGGTCTTGAATGCTATCTATTACATAAGCAAGACTCTTGATGCCACCCAAGTGAACTATGATACTACCGAGAAGGAACTTCTTGCCATTGTCTATGCACTAGACAAATTCCGTTCCTATTTGCTTGGATCAAAAGTGATTGTTTTCTCGGATCACCGTGCTCTTAGACATCTCTTGATAAAGAAAGAAGCAAAACCAAGATTGTTGAGATGGATTTTGATACTCCAAGAATTTGATTTGGAGATAAGAGATAAGAAGGGAGCCGAGAATGTGGTGGCGCATCACTTGTCAAAAATTCGATTCCATAATGATGAGGGAGAGACACCAATCAACGACTCCTTCCCCGATGATATCTTGATGGCCATCCATTCACAACTTGAGAAGCACACCACACCGTGGTTCGCTGACTATGCTAATTACATTGTTGGAGGAGTTCTTCCCCCAAATTTGAACTACAATCAAAGAAAGAGATTATTGTTTGAAGTGAAGAGATACTTTTGGGACGATCCCAATCTTTACAAAGAATGTAGTGATGGACTTTACTGAAGATGCATACCCCAATGGGAAGTTCAAGGTGTTTTAGAAGGATGTCATTCATCACCTTATGGAGGACATCATGGAGCACGAAGAACAATTGCTAAAGTCCTTCAATCGGGCTTCTTTTGGCCTACCATGTTTGAAGATGCTAGAGAATTTATTCTCCATTGTGATCCTTGCCAAAGAACCGGGAACATTTCTTGGAGAAATGAGATGCCGCAACGAGGAATATTGGAGGTAGAAATTTTTGATGTATGGGGAATTGACTACCAAGTACCATTTGTATCATCTCAAGGAAACAAGTACATTATTGTAGCCGTCGATTATGTATCAAAGTGGGTAGAAGCAATTGCTACCCCAACCGATGATGCCAAAACGATTACTAAGCTTCTCAAGAAAGTAATCTTTCCAAGATTCGGAGTCCCTAGAGCAATCATTAATGATGGAGGGACACACTTCCATGAAAAGAAGCTCACCTCTCTTTTGACAAAATATGGTGTTCAACATAGAACCGGTTTCGGATACCATCCTCAAACAAGTGGTCAAGTTAAAGTTTCGAATAGAGAGATCAAGCAAATTCTTGAGAAGGTTGTCAACAAGACTCGTAAGGATTGGAGTATGAAGCTTGATGACACTCTTTGGGCTTATAGGACGGCCTATAAGACTCCCATAGGAGCCTCCCCTTACAAGCTAGTCTATGGAAAGGCGTGCCATTTGCCAATCGAATTGGAGTACAAAGCCTTTTGGGCAATTAAAGCTCTCAACCTTGACCTCAAGTTAAATGGTCAAAAGAGGATAATACAAATTCAAGAGTTGGAGGAATTCCGACTACAATCCTACGAAAATGCAAAGATCTATAAGGAAAGGACAAAATTTCTTCATGACAAAAGGATTAGACAAAAAGCTTTGCACAAGGGAGACAAAGTCCTACTATTTAACTCCCGATATCGAATTTTTCCGGGAAAGTTGAATTCAAGGTGGATGGGTCCCTATGTAATCACCGAAGTGGGAAAATATGGCGACTTTGAAATAAAGTCGGAAGATGGAAACAAGTTCAAAGTCAACGGCCAAAGGTTGAAAACATATTATGAAGGAGCATTCATCGGAGAAGTAGAGGTCATCCGCCTCGAGCCTCTCCCACCATGAATAGACCATCTATGAGAGAGTTTGATGAAGTCCTCTCCAAACCGCCATTTGTAAATATACTAACTCTTCTCACTTGTATTTTTAACTTTATTGCATTTACATATAATTTCCATAAAGCATGATTTTGACATGAGAGTTGGTGAGGGAGTGTTACTAACTCATTTGATGAATGAAGGATTTAGCAATTCAAGTGTGGGGAAGCACTCTTATCATTGAATGAAATGAGGAGAAAGAAGAACAAAAAGGAGGAAACCCCACGGGCAGACCTGAGCCCGTGGGAACTAAAGATGATCAGGGCGTCCCAGAAGAGGATCCGAGCTTCCTGGCCTTAGGACGCAGGTTCTGGGAGAGCTGGATTTGAAGAAAGCATCCTGTATCAGAATCTGGGCAGATCATCAGTAAGACGCTCGTCCCAGGCTATAATCCACTCGTCTTGAGACTGATCCGAGTGTCCTAGCATGCTTCAATTTCATGAGTTTACGCTGTTTGAAAATCTGCTCGTCCCCAGGGGGATCCGAGCGTCCCCAGGGGGATCCGAGCGTCCCCATAAGGAATCCGCTCGAGCTGAAAAGGATCCGCACGTCCTGGCACGGGTTGGCAAATTCAGGATGTACTATGTTAGAATCTGAGCGTCCTGAGCTCGATCCGCCCGTCCCCATCTGCTCGTATGAATTTTCTACAAAGCAAAGATCCGCCCGTCCCGAGCACGATCCGCGCGTCTCCCTCCCGCGCTGCTCTTCTACTTTCGACAAGTGCATTCTTTCACCCACCACACATATTATGACACCTCATCCTTCTTTCCTCTATAAAACATAAAATCCCCTCCCAAATAACTCAAGACACACCAAAAGCACCCATTTACCTCTCCAAAATAAAAACCCCCAAAACCTAGGGTTTCAAAAAGGATCTCAATTACAAAGAATATATTCATTTTCAACAAGCAAAACTTCAAGATCTACTTTTAAGATGAGAACAAGAGGGTCCTTGCCTAGAGAAAGAAGAAGAACAAGGGTAATCGAATGCTCTTCAACATCTCACCTCAACACATTGAGGAGAGAGAGTGAAGAAATTATTGATCTCTTAAGAATTAATGAGTTCTCCAACATAGAATTCGTCAATGACGCTCAAAGAATCGTCTTTCATCGTCTCCTTGGTAAGAATATTCTTCCTACTAAATTCATGTGCCATGAGACATTAAGGAAACAAGGAATTTATCATCAAACCGAGGCACTCTTTGAATTATTTGGCCTTACAACTATGTTCAACATGCATGAGCTCACATATCGACCACTAGTCCTCGAATTTTGAGTTTTCTGAAAATATCTACCTTGAACAAGACTATTTGTGTGGAGTTTAGACTAGAGAACACAACACGAATGATGAATCTTGTGGAATTTGCTAGTGTGTTGGGTCTTGATGTATCGCCTACCCGTACATCAAAACCTCGGAATTATAGCATAGCACCTCTATGGCGAGCCTTGACGGGTCGCGATTTCTCATTCATTAAGGAATGCTCGGCCTCTTATATCCAAAACCCCATTATTCGGCTCACTTACCGGTTTATTACAAGCACCCTCATAGCTCGCCGTGATCCCGCGGTTGTGAATGAACTCGATCTAGTCTTTATGGAGTCTTATCTAAAGATACAAGGGAGAAGCGGTTATCATTTCAACGCCCCCTTAGTATTTCTTGAAAGATGGGCAAAATAACGGAATGGAGATGATGATGGTATGATCCATATTGTCAATGGAGGATTAATAACAAGACTTGAAAAATTCTTCAATCCCAACTTTAACAACAACAATGCTTATATACCTCTTCCGGGTACCACCAAGATTGATGAAATGTTAATTTTCCGACACCGCCATTGGATCACCTTTGAAGGCTATGAGCGAAAGATCAAGTGGCTCACCAAAGGGAACACCCCCATTTTTATTCCAATGGAAGGTTTAGCAAGGGTATCACCTCGAAGGGGTCCCCTCTCACAAGTGCCATCCTACCTCATTCCAACTCGTTTAAGCCAAGCAAATCGAACCCCACCTTCTACTCAACCTCAAGAAAATGAACCTCAAGCAGATGATAAAGAGAAAGTTTATATCCCGCCTTACCCCTTTTCATATCAACCTTACAATCACCCAAACCCCTTCATCCTCCCTAGAGATGACTTCGTAACGGGTTTACTCCAAGATTTACACCAAAAGCAATATGAAGCTAGAGTAGACAATTATTATGCTCTCTATACACAATTTCACCAATTGGCCCATCAAGAGCATATTAGTGAAGATGGAATGCTTCCCTCTTGGGCTCAAATGGACATCCTTTTTCAAAACTCGAAGCATGCCAACAGTGGAATACATGGACATGGAGAAGGAGAAGGATAAAAGTCAAGTGGCGGTGATACGGTGGAGGTCAATAGCGAGGGGGACGAATTTATGGATTTCTATGAGAGCGATGAATCACGAGCACAATGGGGTAGTGATCTTGGAGGGGATGATGGTAACTAATCTTCTTTCCCCCTCATTTTTCATGTCAAGAACTTCATTTTTTTTAACTTAGTTTACAATTGATTGTTTCAAACTCTAGTGGTGTCCTTGTAAAAAATAAGGACTATTATTCCATCTTAGCAACATCTAGGTGATGATAAACTTATTGTTCCCACTTTTGAAAATCCAAAATGATAATTAATTTCATGCATTGCATACTTGTGCATGAACTTCCCTACTTTTACACTAGAAATAGTGTTGTACTTGATTTGGGGAAGTTCAAACACAAAGAATGGGAGTTAATCCAAATTAGCTCTCCAACCAATAAAATCATGCATCATATAGAGTAGAATAGATTGCATCATTTATATATATATATATATATATATATATATATATATATAGAGAGAGAGAGAGAGAGAGAGGTGGGATCTGGTGAGTCCACCTAAATATTTGAGTCCATGAGTCCATAAAACAATATCACGCACTATACAAAACAATATCACGAAATTTTTTTTTTCAAATTTTTTTTTTGCAAAATAAAAAAAAAATTTCGATTTTTTTTTCGATTTTTTTTTTTCGATTTTTTTTTTTTCGAAATTTTTTTTTTTGAAATTTTTTTTTTCGTATAAGCTGTGATATTGTTTAGTATAACGTGTGATATTGTTTAGCATAACTTGTGATATTGTATTACAAAACAATATCACGAATTTTTTTTTTCTGGAAATTTATTTTAACAATTTTTTTTCGTGAAAGCTGTGATATTGTTTAGTATAACGTGTGATATTGTTTAACATAACGTGTGATATTGTATTACAAAACAATATCACGATTTTTTTCCAAATTTTTTTTTTCAAAAAGTTTTTTTTTCCAGCTGTGATATTGTTTAGTATAACGTGTGATACTGTAAGCTGTGATATTATTTAATATAATGTGTGATATTATATCATGGACTCACGGACTCAAAAAGATAGGGTGAACTCATGTGATCCTAATTCTATATATATATATATATATATATATATATATATATATATATATATATATATATATAATGTAGTTTGCATATTAGTGTAGAAATCATGCATTCTCATTTAGCTTGCATAATTTCCTATCTATTGGCAATTGAGGACAATGCCCATACTAAGGTGGGGATGGGAAATTCTAACTTGACTTTTAAAATCAAAAATGATAAAATTTGAAATATTTCGAAAATACAAAAATATGTCCCTTTATTTCATAAAAACAAAAACCATAAAAATTTTAAAAATTGCAAAAACCAAAAACATGTTCATTTCCTTGATAGTGTAGAATTGTATATTTTGTATATACTTGTTTGTTTGGTTGTCTTCCTATTACATTGGATCGACTACGCCACATCCGAGGCATGAGGAATATGAAGACCACATGGTATGATCTTTCCAATCTCCTTTTTCCTCTCTATGTTAATGACTATGTGGCTTTATTTTGATTGATGCGGTATACACCAATGTAATTTTAGGAGTTGCATTTAGTTTATATGACATACTAGTTGATAGAAGCATTTGCATTAGGTTGTATAAATGTTAGCTGCATCATGGCATGTAGTTGCATTTTAGGAAAAATTTTGTGAAAACATCTATTTGGGAAACTTGACAAGTGTATATAAGACCCTTATAGATACTTTTTCTTCTTGAGACTTTTCTCACTAGAATGCTTCTAAAACACTCTAGGATGTGTCATGCTAGTATCCTTTGACCTTATGGATTAAGGCCTGGTCAAGAGTACCTTGTGGTGTGATAACTCCTTGGCTACCGCTTATTCCAAGGTTACCTTTGAAGCCATGCAACCATCTTCCAATTCTATCACATTTTGTCAACAAAAAGGGAATGGGCACAAAAATTATCAATTTGAGTTCAAGCATTGAAATGAAAAAAATCAAAAAGTTTGCAATTTGCATCAAAGAAAAGAGGAGTACAAAAACAAGAACTCCTATGCTTCAAATATAAGCACCCTCCTTACAAATTAGGGTGACTTTGAAAATGTTCAAAAATGCAAAAAGTTGAAAATTGTCAAGCATCAAATGCCAAACATCAAGAAATGGCAAAAAGAAATTATTTTCAAAAAAAATATGTCAAATGCCACAAGAAATTGGGGGGAATAACAACAAAATCAAAAGCAAACTCTCATCATGAAATTCAAAATACATTGATCCCTTTTTCCATTGAACCCACTTTTATGCATGGTGGAGAGGGGACGACCCTTCTTCTTGTCTAGGCAAGAAGGGGAATTCCGTGATCCTACAGTGTTTCTAAGACCATAAGGAGTCTACTCTTGACGAAAGCATTTAACGATTGAGGACAAAGATACCCTAGCTTGACACAACTTGGAGGTGATTTATTGGTATCCTCCTAGGCTTAGTAGTTTAAAGAACCCGTATCTATGATGGAGTGTGTACCCTTAGATTGCTTCCCTTTTAGATAATTTCCGCCACTTAGATGAGGAAAGTGGCTATTCTTTTGTAGATTCATCCATTACTTATTTTGTTGTGCTTAATGCTTGGATGTATCGTCATTTTGGCAAGCCCCACCTTGCCTTGCAAGAAGGCATCCTACCTCATGGTTGTCTTGTTGTGAGTTGAAGGGGCGGAGTGAGACCCTCTAATTATCTCATATCGGTTATATTAGTAGGCTAGTTTAAAAAAAGGCCATAGTTTTAGTCACCTCTTTACTCGGTATGAGCAAAGGTTTGGTTTGGGGATGTTTGATGTGACTCATATTTGAGCACATTTAGTCTCCGAATTAACCTCGTTCCTATGCTTTTTAGCACATAATTAGGTCATTTATTATCTTTAGTTTCCCGTTTTGCATATTCTTTGAGGTTTTGTCTCCTTGGTAGGAAAAGATTGCTAACCTTGCATTTATGAGGCGAAATGGAGCTAAATGGATCGCATCTAATGACCAAGCATCAAAGAGAAGACCGACACTAGAGGCCTAAGTAGATAAATAAAGTGAAATGGGCAATGATGAAAAGATCCTTGCATCCCCAACATGATCCTTGCGGATTGTTAAGGAGCTAAACAAGAGAACTACTCTGCCCAAGGATCCGAGCATCCCGAGCATGATCCGGGCGTACCAATCTGCCAGGATCTGAGCGTCTTGATCCCAGGATGAGCGGACTGGAGAGCAAGGATCCGAGCGGATCTCAAGACAGAACAGCCCATGCCACAGCACGGGACAAGCGGATCGAGGCAGGACTAGCAAGGAGGATCCGCGCATGTCCCTCGGGAGTAGCATTTCCTCAAGTTTTTCTTAGGGTCTTAATAGTCATTTAAGCCCTTAGTAACCCTAATCCTTGTACCTAATCTTTAGTGAAAATACCCCTTTGTACTACCTAGATAGGATGAACTCTTAATACTCTCTTAATCCTATCATAATTTAGTCTTAATTTAGTTGTAATACATTTCTCAATATTAATCACATCTTAATCATTCCTTAAATTCTCTATTGTGCTTCCTTTTATTTGGGCAATAAGAATATTATTTGGGTTTATTTGGAGGATTGACAACCTTCCATCAATCATCAAGTACTTCTATTATTCTTTGCTTTATTATTTGTATCATCACCATAGGTATAATTCCACTACAACAAATTGTCACTTGCGCCACGAATTATGCCACGGGAATTTATAACTCGTGGCTAAATTCTGCTTAGCCACGGGAAAAACTTATTCATTTTTTTGGAAAAAATTTTATGCCACGGGATAACTTTTCCCGTGGCAAAAAGTCACTTGCGCCACGAATTAGGCTACACCCGTGGCAAATAATCATTTTAGCCATGAGCTATGGCACACCCGTGGTGAAATTTTATTTAGCCACGAAATGTTCCGTGGCAAAAAAATTTTTAGCCAACTAACTAACAACACCCGTAATGAGTATTTTTCCGACTTAAATTAAGATATTTTCATGTTAAGGCAAACCAAAAAATTGCTTGCTTTAAAAATATACAAAATCTGAATGAAATTTAATCAAATATAAATAATATGAAAATACATTTAAATATAAAATTTTGGTAACACTTTTTTTGACTTAATTAATATTTTTTATTATTTTATTTACTTTAATAAGCAATTTTAAAATTTTATAAACTTATGTGTAAGCAAAGAAAAGTTTATCGTCTAAATTTTTTCATTTTTTACAAATCACAATTATGCTTTATATGTTTTTCAAAACATTGATAATTTAAGAATTTTGTTTTAATATACTCTATTTGATCCGTTCCAAAGGTAACATAGAGGAAAATGGAGTATTTAAGAAAAAGATGGAAAAAGTAACGGTAAAGAGGGAAAAAAATAGGTGGGTCACATAATTGTGGGTTTAGTTGTTGGATGGTATGTGGATATATAATGACATTTTGTGTAAATATGAAATGGATATAAGGACAACTTGGTAATGTTGTAGGCCAAATAAGGTATGTTACCGTTAGTGTGGATCATTCATTTTAAGTGTTACATTTGGTGTGGATCGGAGGGAGTGTAATTTTGTTTATTAAAGTCATGAAATTCTAGTAATTTCTTTTACCTTTTTTTAATTAAATCTTTATAATTTTGAATAAAAATCTTAAATGAGCGTCTTACATTTAAAGACATACCATATCAATTAAATAAATAAGTTATTTACCATCTATCTAAGAGAAATCTAAAATTAATATATTGTCAAACCGTTTCATTCAAAATTATATTTACAACTTTATTTGTAAGATATTTATAGAAAAAATTTAATTTGATATAAAATTTAACTTGTTAAGGAAAAAAAATTGGGAAAATTTTTTTAGGAGTAAAAAAGAAACAACAATTAGATTACAAAATTGATTAAATAAAATAAATGTGCTAAGAAATGAAAGTAAAAAAAAATTATCTCCCACAAATCAATTAAGAAAAGAACATATTGGAAAAATTATCAATATAAAAATTCAATATGGAAATGTTTTTCATTGAAAATGAGCGCATCACAGGGAAAATATAGAAATAATGATAGTTTAAAGTCACATGTGCCAATAATATGAAAATTTTGAGAAAAGAAACAATAAATCATAACAAAGGGAAATCAGTTTAGAAAAATAAGCGATTCTGTTACACGACAGTCTTTTTCGTGTTTTCTGGGTAAAAAGTGACTACTTTTGGTTAATAGTGACCATTTTGAGGAAAAAAAAACATTAATTATAAAAAGTGGTCGTTATTTTACAAAAATATGGACACATTTTTCATATCGCAGGTACGACGGTCATACTATAGAATTTGCATAGAAAAATAAACAAAAAATCGAGTACAAGAGAAATAAAATAAAAATGTCGATAAACTAAAGAAATAAAAAAATGTTAGGAAAAGAAGATTAAATTTACTTTTTGGAGAAAATGGTTTTGCTGACTTCAGCAAAAAAAATTACGTCAAAATCATTAGTCGGGAGGTTAACATCCAAATTTGATTGTTTTGGCCAAAATAATGTTTTTCTCACAAGAATTTGTAAATCATGTTACATTTTTATAATTAAAAAGTACCAAAGGTAAGTTTTGAAAGAAAAAAATAAACTTCAAAAGATTCAAAGTGATAATTACATAAACAAAGTTAACTTTCAATTTCGGTAGCACATCAAAAGAACTCTACAGTTAAGCGTGCTCAGGTGAGAGTAGTGTTGGGATGGGTGACCTCCTGGGAAGCCTCTCTGATGCGCACGGATGCATGACTGGTGAAACCAAATAACGTTCAAATGAATCGACTTAACTAGCTAAACAAGTATCTAGATTGTCGTAGTTCCATATATGATAAAATATTCATTGTGAAAAAAAAAATTATTTTACGTTTTGTTTATTTAATTTTCATATATATTGTTTGCCACGGGAATTATTTTTTGGCCACGGGAATTTTTTTTGGCCACGGGAGTTATTAGCCACGATAGAATCCGTGGCCAAAAATTCAAAAATAGCCACGTTCTTGCTTTTCACGTGGCTATCTCTTTGCCACGGCCACTTGCGTCACGGAAGGTATTCCTGTGGCGAAATGACTTAGCCACGGAAATTTAGCACTTGTGCCACGAATTTAGCCGTGGCCCAAGTGCTCATTTGTAGTAGTGTTCCTTGTTTAATTATTGTTAATCACTTTCATTTATTCATCATGTTTTGCTTTGTTAGTATGATTGACAACCTTATTAGCATGCTAAACTTGATCATGAGTGAGTAGTTCTTTAGCTAGGGTTAATGGAGAATTAGGGGAAACAAACATGGGGATTGATATATGCTTAATCTAATATGTTCTCATAATTAATTTGCTTGCTTGTTGTGATTTCAACCTATGCACATGTTATGTTTGATGAAATACGAGCCTATGAATCCTTGCATTTTTTGATCCATCCCTTATCTTTTTAATGAGGCTTGTAAGATATAAACCAACTCGAGCCTCATTAGACCATACATAGAGTTGAATAGGAAGGATTAAGTCGACTTGTAGGTATTGTACAGTCTGACGACTCGGCTCCGGGACCCAAACCTTCTTAGGGATTGTATGACATACACTAACTCGATCCCATCACAACAATAAGTGCTTGCATCTAATTGAGAACATGTTTGTATAATCTGCTCCCATGAATCCCCTATAAACCCATGACCCCCTAGTGCTTTTAATCATTTATTTACAAACCTCTTTAATTGCTTTGCTTTGTTTACTTTACTTTACTTTCATTTTGTTGATTAGTTTAGATTACACATCACCTCAACTCAAATTGTGACACCCTAAGACATAGCTATTTGCAATTGAGAATCCTACATCAATACCCATACCTTGGAATCCGACCTTTACTTACCTCTTTACTAAGAGTAGTTTGTGAAGTTATAAATATTGTTTTGGTTGGTAGCTTTTGACGACGAGTTTAAACCAGACCAACTTGATAAAAATATTATGGGTATAGTCTTTGGCTATGAATTTTTCTTTTAATTTCTTTTTAAATTTAACCCAAGACCTGATGGGTTCCTTACCATCTCTAATCCTTTGGTGTTTTATGCTTTCATACCACAGAGATGCATATCCTTTGAGTTTTAAAATGGAAACTTTAAAAGCTTTCCTATCATTGTACCCTTTAAACTCAAAGACCTTTTCAATAGACCTAAGCCAGTCTAACAAATCCTCAGGATTTAAACTACCATGGAAATCATGGATCTCTACTTTAACATATTTATCTCTAGTACAATAGTTGCCTTCTTCCATCATAGACTCTTCTGATTCTGAGTTGAGCTCTTCCTTATTCTCATGTTGTGGTTGGCCTTTTCCTGCTCCCAAGAAACCTCTACCCCTGCCTCTTCTTCTGTAGGGTGGTGGTCTTCCTCTTTCTGGAGTGGTAATGTTTGCCATGATGGTGTTCACAGCTTCCACGGTCACATTAACCAGGTTGGTTAACTGATCCATTTTTGCCTCCATTCCTGCTAATCTCTCTTAACTCATGGTTAGTTTTTGTAGTTTTGATGTAGCTGGGGAAATGAACTCACTTTTCTCTCACTCAGGACTAACACAAGATGGGATTGTGTTATAACCTAAGCTCTGATTACCGAAATTTGCAGTGTAATATGCAAGGACTCACACAAATTTAAAAAATCCTGACAACAAACAAAGGACAATTTCAGGGAATGCAATGAACTTTAGGAATTTTAAAAACAATAGCAGATAACCTTGATAAATCATGAAAATTGGTGACAATTTATTTAAGACAGTAAACTAAAACTGAGCCAAAATTCAGAATTTTACAAGCACCCCAAGTATTTTAAGTAAATTGAAAATCACACTGAAATTATTGGAATCTCAGACAAGTTTCTCAGTAGGAATGTGTGACTCTTTTTGTAATTGAAAACTGGGATATAATTATCAAATCCACCCTCAAGAAAGCACAGAAGGTTAACTTAATAATTTAGGAAGCCTGGATTGAATTTACTCAAGCAAGCATAGAGTAAAAACAAGACAGACAGACAGACAACGCAACTCAGAACAGATCAAGCAAGCACAGACCTTGTTCTTAATAACACCACAGATCCTTAATCACCTTCTAAGCAAGCACAAGAAGCTAATAAGTCTGAATTACAACTAAGACTCAGCAAAGTTAATAAGATTTGCAAATTTGAGAGAAATCTCAAGGTTTTTTCATTAATCAAGTCTGAGTAAAACAGATTGAGGAAGGGTCCTTATATAGGCCTCTCCTGGTGAAGTTCAGTACAAATAAAACCCTAGATACCTCCATCTAAGGGCCAGGATTTGTTTTAGGAAGCAAACAAGAACAATAGAAATATATTACAACAGATACAAAAATAATTAAAGCAAACTGAGCAAGAAACAAAAGTGTTGCAGGCATGATAGTGACAGGTTGCTCATCGACTGCATTTCTTTGGCTGGGTGTTTGAAGGTCAAATGGTCTTGATTCAGGCACCATCTGTTGCTCAAGGTGATATCTGAGGAATGCTGAAACAAGCCAAGAGTACTTTGCTAAGAGTTTTTCCCTTGTTTGGCCAAAAATGGCAATTTTACTTTAGCCAATTTACCCTTCCAACAACTTGCTCTTTAGTTTGATTTTTCTGTGAAATGCATTGGGAATTAAGCCTAGCTCCCTAGGATTGATTTAAACTTAGTTGAATGAATATTCATCTGGCCAAGGTGGTAGCTGGTGGTTGGCCTGGAACATGCACTTGTGACCTGGAGAAAATGGACTCACAGCTAGGGTGGTCTGAGCATTGTTGTTGTGATTGTTGTTAGCCTGAATGAGGCCTGCTGGGGCTGCTGTGACCTGGCATGTGCCTGTCAAAGTAAGGCCAAGGCGAGGTTCTCCCTGGCCTCCCTCTAAAAGATCAGTGGCCTGGTTAACAGCTTCTGCTGCACCCCTTACTCAAGATCTCTGTGAACATCCGTCTTCATTGGCATCACGAGAGTCATTCTAGACATAGAATGCTAAGGGTAACGAATTTCTTAGTGTTCATATCACTACTTTGTGTCTTGACATGGCATAAAGTATTCGAACGGTTCTAATTTTCCATAAAAATTGGTGACGACTCCCCAAATGCAGGCTTGTCAAACCTTTCACTGATTTCAATGCTTTTCAAATCGGTAACGGCCCATGACGTGCCTCGGCCCTCGCGCCGGAGTTCCGTGGGAGCAGTACCGCCGCCTCGAAACCAACGCGAGGGTGCGCGCGGCGCGGGTGGCTGTGTCCACATAATTACTAAACTTATTTAGTTCATTTTATTTCCGTTAAACTTTATCTTATGATATATGTATATATATATACATATAAATAATACTAATAGTAGTAATAATAATAAATAATAATAATAATAACAACAACAACAACAACAACAACAACAACAACAACAACAACAACAACAACAACAACAACAACAACAACAACAACAACAACAACAACAACAACAACAACAACAACAACAACAACAACAACAACAACAACAACAACAACAACAACAACAACAACAACAATGTGTTTTAATTATATTAAATCATTTATTGTTGTAATTAGTTGAATTGTTTTACGAATTAGAATAATTAGTAATTGTTATTACTATTTATTTAGGTGACGGATTTATTGAGGAATACTACTAATTGGACTTCGCTGCTAAATTTTATTGGAATTGCTAATCAAGTAGGCTAGCTACTCAGCACTGCACTTACTTGCGGGGTTTTCTTATGTGCTTACATAATGTAATTGGTTGTTAATAGCATTGTTATATCTTATGTGCCGGGATTTGTTATTGAGCTTGTGAAGTTGGCCTTTAGCCGTGTAGGTATAGTGTGAGGCCTTTGTGGCCGTGACTTTATGTTGGTTGTTGTTTATTCCATTGGTGATATTATCTCAATGACATGATCGTATATTGGATTTGTAGTTTATCGTATTGTATATTGGCATTTATGTTGTTACATATCATTGTATTGGCACTGGTACTAGATAGATTGTGATTTGGATAGGTCAGGCACGGGGATGTTGAAGAGCCGTGGACCTTGGTTTGGATAGGACAGGCATGGCATGGTGTTCGGAGTTGGCCCTGGACACGGCGTGGCAAGCCTACATGGTGTGGTTGAGCTTGGGCTGTGAGCCTTGGCAACGGACTACTTGTGTATTCATGGTTTTCAGACCGTGGCGGTGTGACAGTTGTTTAGGCTGTGTGCTTTGACATATATTTCCATCTAATTATCTTGTTTACATTTGCATATTGTTCCGTTTATTTATTTTAAGATCATAATAGGTTGACTTGTGTGTGTTCATGTGTCCTTTAATTTACTGTTTCCGTCATGGAAGTAGATAATAACAGGTACTTGATTAACTGGGCAAAGGAGCTTGGGTGTGAGAGCATGGATGAACTTAGACGTCTAGCTCACTTAGTTCAGACTTTGTTTACTCTGCGTTTAAGACTTTATCATTTCCGTTGCAAGTTTGTAATTTATATTAAATTAAATTTTCAGTTCAATTGTAATAAAATCATTTAAAGTTATATTTCAATAAAGTACTTTGGATTTGTTACATTTGTTATTCACTGCCACGGGACTAGAGGTGTTAACGAGCCGAGCCGAGCCGAGTCCGAGCTTGGCCTTGCTCGGGTTGTGCTCAAGAACCAAAACCCGAGCTCGAGCCGATCTCGAGCTTACCCAATTTTTAAAAAAATGTGCTCGTTATAAAGCTTGCGAGCTTTAACGCGAGCTCGAGCCAAACTCAAGCCCAAATCGAGCCTATATAAAACTGTTATTTTTTTATTTTTTTTCTTTCGATATTTTCAATAACAAGGCTCGAAGGTTATATGTAAAAATATTTGGCAAATCAGCGAGACATTTGATATGTGTGATACAAAAATATAATCAAATATTTTTATAAAATATGAGCAATATCTTATGTAATCACACACGTTCGAGCCGCTTGCGAGATTTTTGAGTCGAGCCAACCTTTGCTTGGCTTGACTCATTAAGCTCTCGAGCCGAGCCCGAGTCGAGCTCACACGAGCCGATCTTTGACCGAGCTTTGACCGAGTCGATCTCGAGTAGCTCGCGAGCTGTCTTGTCTCACTAACACCCCTACTCGGGACACCGAGATGGTAACAGTCTTATTTATCTTGGAATGTCTTGCTAAAGGCTCCTGGATAAATCGTGGTGTTACATGTTCAACTCATCTCTTCACAAAATTAACCCTTACTCCAGCTCCATTCACTTTAGCTCACCTCCATTCAATTTAGTTTAATTCAACTCAACTCTATTCAATTATATTTAGCTTGTTTCAGTCCAAAAGAACAAAACCTAAATACAAAACCTAATCAGGAATTAAATTTGGGAAAAAAAAGTTTAAAAATGGGAGGAATTTCTGATTGCCCAATTTAATTTGAAGTAATTTGGTTTAAAAGAACAATTGATGAGTAAAGGTAAAAAATAGGTTAAAGAGAGAAATGTTTGGGTAAAGTGAAAGTATGATTGAGGAGATTGTTAAAATAGGGATATTCTAGTTTTCTCAAACACAAATTGGAGGTTCGTGGTTATATTATAGTGACTATAACATTACCAAGTTGTCCTTACTATAATATTCTAGGCTAAAGAGAGAAATGCGTCGGGGTGTTACAGTAACACTTACTATAAACGGACGATCCAAATCAAAGTCAACATTTCTTATTTAACCTATAACATTACCAAGTTATCCTTATGCCCATTTGATATTTACACCAAATGTCATTAAATGGTCCACCTACCAATCCACAATTATATGACCTACCTATTTTCCCTCTCTTTACCCTTACTTTTCCCCTCTATTCTTAAATTCGCTCAAATTCCCCATGTTACCTTTTTTGTGGGTTGAAGGGAGTACTAGTTATCAAAAAAACCCTAAGTACTATAACGTTAAATAGTTTCGTATCAGGAAATATAGTAAATCACCCCCATAAATTTGATAATATGTGCGACTAAACCCCTTAACTTATAAATATAGCAAATATGCCCCATAAGTTTCTCTTAATGTGCAACTAACCACATATCTCACTTTTAAGAATAAAATGTACTAAAGTAATTATTTTTTTATTATTGAAAATCAAAATTATTGATCAAATATTAATCCTAAAATTCCTAATTATTAGAAAGCATGTTCATATATTTTTTTATTTTTTTTGATGAAAAAATATTCATATTATGAGAATTTTTAGTAAAATTACATGACCAAATTGTTGTTTATATTAAATTTGGTTGACATTTCTCGCTAAATATGTAAATATTGTATTTAATTTCTAGTTGATATATTTAAAATGGTTTTTATCATAGAAATTAATAAGTTTTAGTTAATAAAAAGGTAAAAAACTTGATTTGTACTTAATTGCACATTTTTTAGAACTTATGGGGATAATTTGTTACAAAAGAAACTTAAGGGGTTAATTTGCACATATTACATGAGTTATGGAGGTAATTTACACTACTACAAATTTAGGCAACTACAACGCCCCTTTAACAACGATTATTCACGAAAATCACAATAGACGTTGTAGAATGTATGGCGCGAATTTTACTAAAATCAATTACAACGGGTATGGTTATAAAAACCGTTGTTATTATTTTTAACAACGGGTCACACATGCGGAACCGTTGTTAATAATTTGGCGCAAAATTGGCGCAAAGTTAGTGAAAAGTAATCACAACGGTTACTTTTGAAACCCGTTGTTAAAACATATTTGACAACGGGTGTTTTTTACAACCGTTGTTAAAACATATTTCACAACGGTTGTTGTTTAATAACCGTTGTCAATACCTTCCATACTATAAACCACACAAACAAGTCTGCATTGCGAGCCCACAAAACACAACCCTTAATACACAAACACAAACACAGCAGACAAACAAACACAAAACACATACACACTCTCTTTCTCTATTTCTCTCTTTCTCATCGTCGCTTTATCTTCTCGCCGTCACTGTGATTTCATCGTCTATTACGTTCGGTATTTATCAGGTAAATCTCGCCGTCCTTTCGTTAGTTTCATCGTCATTATTTTCTTTTACTATTTATTTCTTTTGCATATATGTGTTTTTATCGACCATTATGTTATTTGTTTAAGTATTGTTCGCATAATTAGTTACTAAAACAATGAAGAAGCAAGATGAAGAAGTAAGATAAACATAATTAATATATATATATATATATATATATATTTATAAATACATAAATTAAAAAAAAATTACATATGTAAAAATGCAATTCTTATATTTTCATGGAGGATCTTATTGTGCTCTATCGTATCCATCCTCTCCTCCTTGGCTATTTGGAGGTTCCGTTCAGCAGTTGCTATATCGTCATATAGCGCAATCGTCGCCGCTCCGTCAAGCCATCTTCTTTGGCGTGCTTCGGTGCGGATCGAGCATCCGCAAGGTAGCTCCTGAAACTTTCCTCAATATGGAGGAACCAGGCGGATGAGGTTGTTGTTGTTCTCGATCATGGTAAGAGTCTTTAGGATGAAATCATTCATTTTGTTAGAGTTTTTTGAGTTTGATTTGAAAGATTAAGTAGAGTTTGTTTTAATGATTAGAGTTTGGAGATGAATATATGAGATAATGGAAATGTTAGTTGAGATATGCAATGTATTTATACTAAGCAATGTGTGGGTTGAGTTAATTGCTTTTTAATTAATATATATGTTAGGAAGTTGTGCCATAATCATCATCATATCTCTCAATAATGCTGCTTCAAATCCTATTACTAACCCTTCTCATTCCATATTATCCGTTCATATGTACAGTGATGTCAGTAATAATGCATGCATCGGAATTCTAACAGGCCGTAATTATGCATTCATCTAGTAATATTTAATTTAATTTTTTTTTATTTTTTAAGAACAAACAACAACGGTTATTTTATAACAACCCGTTGTCTTTAGTTATAACAACGGTTTTGTATATTAAAACCCGTTGTTATAACTTTCCCCCCAAAATTGTGTCACACTTTCCACAACGGGTTTTTATACATAAAACCGTGGTTAATAGTTTTAACAACGATTTCCTTAAGTAAACCAACCGTTGTTAAAACCTTCTACAACGGACGCTTTAACAACGTCCGCTTTTTTATATAACAACGGTTTTTGACCGTTGTTATAGCCTGTATCTGTAGTAGTGTTACTCAGTTAATGTATTATACAACTGGTTGTATATACAACATATTTAATGTAGTTGAGCTATATTATAAAGTTGCCGAGCTCTATTAACAAAATTATCGAGCTATGGTACAAAGTTATTGAGCTTAATAGAATAATTATTAAGCTCAATACCTTAGTAAAATAGCTCAATAACTTATAAAATAGCTCAACAACTTTGTGTAAGAGCTCAACAACTTTGAGGCGGTTGTACAATGCTATTATACAACTGGTTGTAGGATACTATTTGTGTAATTTACTACATCCCCGGTTTCATATCCAATCCAACTTACTAAATGCTAAATAAACTAGTATCAATTCCGCATGCACGATATTTGTAGATCTTTTAATTTATAATGTACTATTTATAGATTTAAAATTGACATATTATTAATTTTTCATATTTTAATATGAGGAAAAAAATTAAAATGAAAGACTAATAAAAAAAAATTTGAGTAAAGTCATGAAATGTGTCTTTTAATGAAATTTTTTACCATCAAACAAATGATCAATTTACAAACTTTCTCAAATAATTTTAAAGATTTATTTTTGTCACAAAATTAATAATATCAGTTCATACTTTTTATATACGAATTAATAGGTGGTAAGTTTTTTTATAGAAACTAATAATATCAATTTATCGGTTTTTCGTATAAGAATTTTAGATTTATACCAGTTTTGTTTTATTTTAATTAAAATACGGAGTATAATTTAGTTAAAAAAAATTATAATGATTAAAGATTAATCTTAATTAAAAGCTAATAATAATTTAATAAAATTATAAATCTTGTTTTGTTTTAGAGGAAAATTATTGAGAATTTTTATTTTTTGAGTAGTAAGGGGATTCTTCAAATTTATACTTTGTGTTAGTTAGGTATAGTATTGTAGACAACCGACATGAAAGGAATTTAAGCGAAAGATGAAAGAGTTGGCTTCTTTGATAGAACCGCGGCTGTTCTCCGCAACTCGTCCTTGTCGTCGTCCTCAAAAACCCTTGACCTTGTTTGGCTCTCATCAATCAAAATCACCCAACTCATCAATGTCAAACTCTAAACATTCAAATTCAATGAAACAACAAGTAAATACCGAAAATGAGCCATCAATGTGGGATTACCCGATTCCATTATCCCCACCATTACCCGCAATTTCAAAGGATATTGAGCTCAGTAGAGCCATGTCTGCATCTTCAAACTCCAGTCTTTTTCTTCTTTCTAAGGATGATGTCATCTTTGAAGATCAATGGTTGTTTGTTGTTAACAAACCGAGTGGTGTTTACTGTGAGACTCTCTTGTCTTCTGCACCTGCCCTTATTCAACAACAACAACAACAACAACAACCCTTTGGTTAGTTTTTTCATTATTTGTGTTTCAACAGTATCAAAGTTTCAATTTTTTTTCTTGTATTACTTTCTTTGTTTCACAGTTGTGACGAAATCAAGTGTGTCATACCAATAACCAATGTCCCGAGTATTACTCCGTCCCGGTCAATTGTTGTCCTTTCGTTTTGGCACAACGACCAAGGAATGAAGAAAAGGCCAATAACTAAATGACAAGTGGAACAAATTGAATGAGAATGATCAAATTGCTCATCAAGTTCATTCTTAAAATAGAAAGGACAACAAATGACTGTGACACCCCAAAATGGAAAAGGACAACAAATGACCGGGACAGAGGGAGTAGATGTTAGACATGTCACATGAGTACGCGACTTGTTTGTTGTTGAAGTATCTTTGTGGCTTGTTTGATATAGAGTATGTTGGAATAAGTTACAGGTAATGATACATCTTACAGTCACTAGTTTTATTTAGATAGTCCTGTTTATAGCAAACAAATGTATCATGACCATCATCTTTAATATCAAGTGTAGCTGCCCAAGTGCTAAGCGACTAATTGGATGAGTTAGGGAAAATGACCAGTTGCTTATTGAAATCCATCCATTACCAATACACTTCATTTAGGTGACTGGAGAATGCTACTTCTAGCTATCTTTAATTGATATTGTGCATATGAAATTTTGTAAACATGAAAAGGGTTAGCTTGATACTAATGGCTGAATAATTCGACCTATGAACCCAACAAGAGAAATATTCAAACATTCTAAGAGACCGGTCTCCATAGAAGTACTGGTGGTGCTATGGCCTCGTCCTTGTAACTCATAGGTTTTGAGCAAGTACTGTCATTTTCTCCGTCATTTAAGCAACAAATCAGTTACCAGTAGAATGAATTAATGCTTGCTAAGTGTATGGATTGATAAACCAAATTTCTGAGTCAACAACAATATTAACCGAAAGGCTCCCACAAATGGCAGGGCAAATGGAACTTCCGTAGCCTTGCCTCTTAAACACAAAGAGGTTTTTTCCAGTTTAGCGTCAAGAATTGCATCTTATGACTCCTACTTTACAAATCACAATAAAAAGATGTGCGTTCAGTTCAGTGAGAGTCAAAGTTTGTAAATCACAGTTCAGTGACAGTCAAAGTTTGTAAATCTTGTGAAACTACAAGGTTTATAGAGTGTATACTTCTGCACAATAAAAAGATGTGCGTTCAGTTTAGTGAGCTGAGTTAATTTTACGAGTCAAAGTTTGTAAATCTTGTGAAACTGCAAGGTTTATAGAGTGTATACTTCTGCACAATAAAAAGATGTGCGTTCAATTCAGTGAGCTGAGCTAATTTTCCGAGTCAAAGTTTGTAAATCTTGTGAAACTGCAAGGTTTATAGAGTGTATACTTCTGCACAATAAAAAGATTTGCGTTCAGTTCAGTGAGCTGAGCTGAGCTAATTTTCTGAGTCAAAGTTTGTAAATCTTGTGAAACTGCAAGGTTTATTTGACTGTAATTGGCCTGCAATATTGTATCTCTTAGTTACTGTCATTTCTGTTAGTATAGTCTTTTTTTTTTTTTTTTTGTTAGGTCTAGTATAGTCAAGAACCCTATAGAAGCCTACAAGAGTGCAACATATCAGCTTATGTGCTGTGTTCTGTTCTTTTAGATTCAACGGAACCTCTGGAGTTCCACCTTGCTAACAGATTGGATCGTGATACAAGTGGGGTGATGGTCATAACCAAACTACACAAAGCAGCTGGCAAGCTTGTCAAGGCATTTACTGATCACAAAGTCCAGAAAACTTATATAGCTCTTTGTGTAGGGATTGCTCCAAAATGGTCTAAAGTCAGGTTAAAATCTGGGCATGGTAGATCTAAATATGGAGCTTGGCGAGTATATTCTTCATCAGATGTGGGTCGAACCCTCCCCGGGGGATCTTCTGTCAGAGACATGGAAACTCTATTTGAGGTAATATCGATAAATGGGGAAATTCCTTTAGAAATGACATGTGAAGGTAAAAATAATGAAGAAAATGTTGTTATAGTTGAAGAAAAATCTTCGATAGAGGTTAAGCATAGAGATGAGATTGTGGTGCGAGCTTTTCCAAGGAGTGGTAGGACTCATCAAATCCGGTTGCATTGTCAGTACCTTGGAATGCCTATAAAAGGAGATGTCAAGTATGAGGGTGTGAATGAGTGGAAAGGGGAGCCTTGTGGTGGCCATACACTTCATGCAGAGAGTTTGTCGTTTGAACATCCTATTACTGGTGTTCCGCTAAAATTTCAAGCACCATTGCCTTTATGGGCTGCTCAAGCAGTCTCATTCTCTTTTCATTCAAATTTGGTCTGAGACTTGATTCTACAATTGGTCGTTACAGGCTTACAGCCTAATATGTTTGGTCTCTGCAACATAAATGTGACTGATAGTGCCTCAACATGTGGTCTCCTTTAATATCGAAACCTGATGACTCGATCACGATGCTGTGCCGTGGCAAAGATTTAAAATTCCATGGAAAAGATTGCATACATACTGCTGGGTACCGAATGTTGTAAACTGGGCACCGAATGTTGAGGGGGGCTGTAGATTATTATGACCAATATATACAGAGAAACATAAGGCGAATGTAGTTGTTTCTTTGTGCCTACTTTTGGTGTAGCTCCATATTTGAATTCACCCTTTTAATATCATAAGGAGTTATGTATTCATATTATATACTACCTCCCATCCAGACCAAAGATAACATGGATCCACTTTTTATAAGGAAAAAAGTGGGTCCATATTACCTTTGGTCTGGATGGGAGGGAGTATAGTTTATCAGAGTTAGTCGAACGCAAGAGGTGCAAAACTTTTGCATACATCCTTTTCCAGGTGATTGACACGAGAGTTGTGAAGTGCCAACTTTGTATTAAGCAAATTCATCTCTCTAGAAAAATTCTCTGCCTTCTCTCTAGAAAACCCAAAAACTAAACAAAAACCCTAACTTTACTTGACCCGCCGCCTCCTCCGTCCACCCTGTCACCCTTCTTCTTCTACCCATTCGCCGGAGATGGGTCCATCCTTAGGCCCATCTCCGACGATGATCTCATCTTCGGCGATATTTTTTCATATCCAATTTTGACCACATTTTGTTGTCTTTTGTTCTGCCTCCTTTCAATCACTTGCTGTCTTTGGTGTTTCCGTCTACCTTCAAACTGATTGATTTGCTTCAGTCACCCCTTGACAGCCTGCATGCAACTCGGGGGTGTGTTCCCCCACCCCTACCCCTCGCCCCTTCCCCCACCCCTGGTATGGCTTTTCTTTCAGTTTGTCCTTTGATGGGTATAACCCATCCTTTTCAAGTCATGGTGTTATATGTGGTGCTGTTCGTTGGACCGATATGGTATTCCCCACCCCCTCGCCCCCTTTTAATATCATAGAGAGTTATGTATTCATATTATATACTACCTCCCATCCAGACCAAAGATAACATGGATCCACTTTTTATAAGGAAAATAGTGGGTCCATATTACCTTTGGTCTGAATGGGAGGGAGTATAGCTTATCAGAGTCAGTCGAACGCAAAAGGTGCAAAACTTTTGCATACATCCTTTTCCAGGTGATTGACATAAGAGCTATGAAGTGCCAACTTTGTATTAAGCAAATTCATCTCTCCAGAAAAATTCTCTGCCTTCTCTCTAGAAAACCCAAAAACTAAACAAAAACCCTAACTTTACTTGAGCCGCCGCCTCCTCCGTCCACCCACTGTCACCCTTCTTCTTCTACCCATTCGCTGGAGTTGGGCCCATCTCCGGCGAGCGATCTCATCTTCGGCAATATTTTTTCATATCCAATTTTGACCACATTTTGTTGTCTTTTGTTCTACCTCCCTCCAATCACTTGCTGTCTTTGGTGTTTCCGTCTACCTTCAGACTGATCGATTTGCTTCAGTCACCCCTTGACAGCCTCCATGCAACTCGGGGGTGTGTTCCCCCACCCCCTAGTATGGCTTTCTTTCAGTCCTTTGATGGGTATAACCCATCCTTTTCAAGTCATGGTGTTATATGTGGTGTTGTTCGTTGGACCGATATGGTATTCCCCTCCCCCTCGCCCCCTCTTAATATCATAAGGAGTTATGTATTCATATTATATACTACCTCTCATCCAGACAAAAGATAACATGGATCCACTTTTTATAAGGAAAAAAGTGGGTCCATATTACCTTTGGTCTGGATGGGAGGGAGTATAGTTTATCAGAGTCAGTCGAACGCAAAACGTGCAAAACTTTTGCATACATCCTTTTCCAGGTGATTGACATGAGAGCTGTGAAGTGCCGACTTTGTATTAAGCAAATTCATCTCTCTAGAAAAATTCTCTGCCTTCTCTCTAGAAAACCCAAAAACTAAACAAAAACCCTAACTTTACTTGAGCCGCCGCCTCCTCCGTCCACCCACTGTCACCCATCTTCTTCTACCCATTCGCTGGAGATGGGTCCATCCTTAAGCCCATCTCTAGCGAGCGATCTCATCTTCGGCGATATTTTTTCATATCCAATTTTGACCACATTTTGTTGTCTTTTGTTCTACCTCCCTCCAATCACTTGCTGTCTTTGGTGTTTCCGTCTACCTTCAGACTGATCGATTTGCTTCAGTCACCCCTTGACAGCCTGCATGCAACTCGGGGGTGTGTTCCCCCACCCCCCGCCCCTTCCCCCACCCCCTGGTATGGCTTTTCTTTCAGTTTGTCCTTTGATGGGTATAACCCATCCTTTTCAAGTCATGGTGTTATATGTGGTGTTGTTCGTTGGACCGATATGGTATTCCCCTCCCCCTCGCCCTCTCTTAATATCATAAGGAGTTATGTATTCATATTATATACTACCTCTCATCCAGACAAAAGATAACATGGATCCACTTTTTATAAGGAAAAAAGTGGGTCCATATTACCTTTGGTCTGGATGGGAGGGAGTATAGTTTATCAGAGTCAGTCGAACGCAAAAGGTGCAAAACTTTTGCATACATCCTTTTCCAGGTGATTGACATGAGAGCTGTGAAGTGCCGACTTTGTATTAAGCAAATTCATCTCTCTAGAAAAATTCTCTGCCTTCTCTCTAGAAAACCCAAAAACCTAACAAAAACCCTAACTTTACTTGAGCCGCCGCCTCCTCCGTCCACCCACTGTCACCCTTCTTCTTCTACCCATTCGCTGGAGATGGGTCCATCCTTAAGCCCATCTCCGGCGAGCGATCTCATATTCGGCGATATTTTTTCATATCCAATTTTGACCACATTTTGTTGTCTTTTGTTCTACCTCCCTCCAATCACTTGCTGTCTTTGGTGTTTCCGTCTACCTTCAGAGTGATCGATTTGCTTCAGTCACCCCTTGACAGCCTGCATGCAACTCGGGGGTGTGTTCCCCCACCCCTCGCCCCTTCCCCCACCCCCTGGTACGGCTTTTCTTTCAGTTTGTACTTTGATGGGTATAACCCATCCTTTTCAAGTCATGGTGTTTTATGTGGTGTTGTTCGTTGGACCGATATGGTATTCCCCTCCCCCTCTCCCTCGCGAGTCGCGCCCCTATCAGGTTCTTGGGGTGGGTATAAACCATCTTTTTCGAGTTGTGGTGTTTCATATGGTGTTGTGTTTTTGGTTGATATGGTGTTCCCCTTCCCCTTGCCCCTTCCCCCACTTATCGGGTCAATTTATGGTGTTGTATGGTGTTTTCATGTGTCTTGGTGTCTTAGCCGGGGTTGTTTGTGATGTTGGGTTTTCGTTTGGGTTTTGGAGGTGGCCTTTTGATGGTCTTGAATGGTTTGGTGGGTGGACTGTTGTCTTTGGTTGAAACGGGTCAGAGTTGGGATGGTTTTAGGGGGTGTTTGGTTGGGAGGTTTGGAATGGAATGGAATGGATTCTAGTCATTCTAGTGTTTGGTTGGGGTGTTTTGAAATGAAGTTAGAATTCTGATGGATTCTCATTCCACCCCAACCCCTTGGAATCCCATACCCACCTCCTCCCATGGATTCAAACTCCATTCCTTCATGTTTATTTTTCTAATGAACCAAACATGTTTTGGAAGGTATGGAATTGGAACCCCATACTCCTATGGTTTCTCATTACAATCCATTCCATTCTTAAGTAGTGAACCAAACGACCCCTTATTTTCTGTTAGATGTAGGTTTGGGTAGGTCTGAGTTAGGTTGATAGTTGTGTTTGGTCTGGTTGGATACGGTGGTCTGCAACAGTTCATCCATGCTGCTTAAATCTTGTATTTTGCTCTATTTGTTCCATATAATAATATCTTATAGAAATAATGACGGGATGAGTTTATGCCTGGTCTATGTATTGTTGGTTGCATCCTAAGATGGCTCCCTATGGTGTTTATGGCCAGGCGCCTCCTTTCACGATTATTTTGTATCAAGCACACTCTTTGTTAGTCAGGGGGCACAGAACATTAATGGCTGAAAGAATAACGCATACATGTATAACATAACATTACATGCACCCATTGATCACCAAAATTCATTCCCATTTTATCATTGAGAATGTTATTTCCTTTATCTTTCTTATTTTCTCATTTAAGGTTTTCCTTGTAAAAAGATTACATCGGCAGATTGCCTCAAAATTGTAACATGTTTCTGTGGGTAATTTGAAAAACCCAGTCAGTAAACAAACAAGACCACAAGACAGTAGCACAGGCAAATACATTCAGAGAATATCAATACAACCGAGAACAAGACCCAACATCTATCTTCTCCTTAAAACATCCCCAAGCTCTTGTGTATGAGCCACGATTATACACCGCCAGATGTCAGAAAACGATAACTGAGCTGGCACCAAGGGTTATACATTCCTATCCAACAAAAAAAAAGAAGACGAGGGACAGCCAAGAAGATACCATCCCTTTCAGTGTTTCTCTATTGCCTACAAGAAAATACCGGAGTAACACTCGAGGTAAATGCAAAAGAAAAGGTTTGTCTTCCATGTGCTTCCAGTATAAATCTGCTCATTGTATTTTGAAGACTGTCTTTAATTTTACAACCAACTTCCATTCCTCAATAGACAGATCATCCTGTTACATATTCGTTGCAATTAGCACATAAACAATAACGATAGTGGGATATTAAATATGGTAAATTAACTCACCCGGTAATTAGCTTTAAGCGTATCAATCGATTTCCTCGAGATGTGGCTAACAAGCTCATCATCCATATCAAAATGCCTCCCAAACATCTTTTGCTGTTCTTCTGGATTACTACCAAGAATCTGCAGAACACATGGGAGGGTAATTAATTCTCTTCGGGTCATCAACAAAACTTCTGTCTATATAAGACATGGTGGGAGTCCGTACTTTTTCATAAAAAGTTCACAATAATTCAAAAGCAGAAGTGGGAACCGAAATAACACAAGTAAACCAAAATAAGCAGTATTTCCCGCCTAAGATACACCTATAAGTGAGTTAAAGAGGAAAGGGAATCCCATTCCCTTGGGGGGTGAGGGGTGAGGAGTTAGAGGAGTTCGGGGGTAAGGCCGTACGAGAGGGAATCCCACTCCCTTTGCTTGTCTCAAACAAACACTAACAAAGAGAATCATTAACTTTGATTCCCTTTCCCTTTCTTTTAGACCCCCACCCAAACAACCCCTAAGTGAACTGACCAAGAAAGTGTTTCTTTACCCGTGAAGATTCAGCTGCTGATGTAAGGAACGGAAATAACACAACCAAACCAAAATAAGCAGTATTTCACGCCTAAGATACACCTGTAAGTTTACCACTTACGGAGTACATAAACTACATATTAAGTGAACTCGCCAAGGAAGTGTTTCTTTAGCGGTGAAGATTCAGCTGCTGACTACAGTAGAGGTTCGAATTAACCCTCCTTTTTCCATCCCGAAAGAAATCAGTAGCCTTGTTGCCTCCATTAACATAAAAACCCAAACTCGACCACGTCACAAATACAGTGAATCTTTGACTCCATTGGAGAATAAAATTGCACGTGCAAACTGATTACAAGTATAAATATATCATCATAGATAAATTGCGATTAAAACATTTCAACGATTGTTACTACTTCCTCCAAATAAGGTCTGTGTTTTTCACCCAATATAATTATGTCAATTTCGTTGTGTAACAAGTACCAACATGCAAAAATATGTACAGCAACACGCATTCTATAATAAAGATAGCAGCAATGACAAAACAAAATCTCCTTTATAAAATGAAACAAAAAATAGACCAAAACATACCTTAATGGCTACTTTCTGGCCTTTCTTTGCAATATCAACTGGTTTGTGATTGTTTTCTATCGATGCTATCCGGCCAATATCTATAAACTCTTGCGAAGGAATGCAAATGGGGGTGCCCACCTGAAAGATAATCGATAGTCAATATCAGTCAGCATCAAGAAGATAAGCCCTGCTATAAGCCTATAAGTGAAGAAACCATATTTGTCCACATATAATGACTTAATATATAAACGATATTTACATCTACACTCATCAACAGATATTAACAGTACTAAGTACTAATACAGAGAAGAAGACGAGAGTTGATTTAGACCAATCATGAAATCCCCTAGCATCAATTAAGTTAAACTCAACTTTAACTTTGGCCAAACGCCTAACAGAACCCACACAAATTTATCTTAAGCAAGGATATTCTGAATACATAAACATGGATAGCAGTCAGAAGTCACAATATATGCAAGCCATCAAACAATTGAACAACAAACTATAATTATATAAAAACATACCTTGGCAATGCCTTCAACAACATCCACGCCCAAAACAATAGGATCCTTTTTGTTGAATACACAATTAGGCATGATCTTTAGTACGCAAGGAAATACTGCCTCATCAGCTGCCTCTTTTTTCTTTTCCTCTTTGATATTATCAATGTATGCCTTAAATTGATCAAACAAGTGATAAATGATATCAGCCATGAAGATTTTGACACCAACTTCATCTGCATATTCCCGAGCCTCCGGAGTGACCTTAACATCAAATGCCAAAATGGTAGCATATTCTTTCTTCTTCTCCAGCATAACCCCTGCCTTCATAACATCCTTCTTATGAACAGGGCCTATGCTTACAGCACTGACAGGGATGCTCACAGCTGGGGATTTCAAAAATTCTAGCAATGCTTCCAATGATCCCAGGGTAGATGCTTGCACACAAACCCCCTCACCACTCTTGTCAATTCTGCTCATGACAGAGTCCATGTCTTCCTTTGCTAAATCGGTGATATTCTCAAGGTCATCATCAGGTCCCACAACATAAAGCCCAGTGCCAGCAATTGCATGCTCAAGACCCTATTAATAAAACATAATTGAAAATGCCAAAGAGAAAACAAAGAAGTTGATTAAATTAAAAAAGAAAAAACCAAACTCAAAGTGACTTTAGCAGAAAAAAATATTCGGACATAGATTAACATGAAAATAGGTGTTAGACTGAATTGAGCTGTGCCGCAATTCCAAGCTTGACGAGAATACCTGTGCAGTGATCTTGATCCCCTGCGCAGCCTTAATCTCTTTATGATGGAGATATGTTCCCTAAAAGTACCATATGATAAGTCAAATTGAGATAACAAAGAAAAGGTAATCGTACAACCACAAGAACAAGGCAAACAGCAAGTTGAAGACCCAAGCAGAAATTTTTCTGAAACGCATATGCTGTTATTATCGAACAAAAAAGAAAAGGCACCATATAAAGAAAAAATCTAAGCAACAGAAGTGCCTAGGAGGTAAATGTTAGGGAACAACCAATAAGAACAATTCAAACACTGATAATGACTTGACAATATTGCTCCAAATAAATAGCCTAAGAAGGGGTGTCATACATGATATGACTATGTGGTGCAACAACTCGTTTCATTCAGGGATGACGTATCTCTAGCAATCAAATCAATTAACCTCAGACTGTCATTCATGTGATGTTATTAAATCTCAATAATCCTAGTTTCAAGTAAGAATATGTTCCATGGGAGTCTTTTAAAACTTGAGTGCTTGAAGTTGATTCTGATGATAGTGAGAGAGAACTTCAAAGTACATTAATGTATAAGTAGACGCAATCGGTTCCGTCTTTTGGCTTATACAACGGTGCTATAATTCCAATACACCTGGTTTTAACTTTCAATAAGCATTTGTTCCACCACGTCTTACAGGTATGTCGATATTAGACTGAATCTCCTTTGACATGAAAAGGTTTTAAAATAAATGCCGTGGAACCTCAGGGTATTCGAAGTACCTCCCAAGAGAAGAATGTGATAAGAAGATACAAGTTTTGCAAGTGATATCCACTATGAACAATACTATATAGAAACATAAACAAGGTTTCCCAGATACCCAAGTAAGCAAAAGAAGAGCAGCCGGTGGAAAAATTCCAAGGCAACAAAAGATGAGAGCAGAACCTAATCACAAGCCAGCTGTAGGATAGGCCATACACAAAATATGAGACAAATGCTTAAAATTTTACTGTTTGCATTTGTACCCTATGAACAGCATATGGTTCATGGTACAGGATACAACTGCTCAAATAGATACCAACAAGTGCTTTTTCATATACCTGCGTTTCACCAAGTTGGGCAGAGCATAAAAGCCTCTAATATTCAAAAGTAACTTTACCTTGACTCTGAGTTCCTTCATTGGGTGGGGTGTTAAAAGAGCTCGGATAGTGGTAACGATAGGGCCCTGCAAAAACCAAAATGATAAAAACTTCTGCCAACAACTTTTTAATAATAGGTTTTATTAATATGCTGGGTAGAAAGACAACAATATCTTGCCTGCATGCCACAGACAACAATCTGATCTCCTTCATGAAGCACGCCATTTACTAGTACAACATCTATGGTTGTTCCATGGCCCTCAACCACCTTTACCTCCAATACTGTGCACTGAAAAATAACAACCTCAATAATGAGACATCAATTTTAAGTAAATACTACTGACAACTCAAGGAACTGAAAAGTAATCAAACCTGAACTTTATTGCTAAATGTAAGCTTCTCAACCATTGTCTTCTGTGTCCAATTAACTAATAGCAATAACATATCAGGAATACCTTCTCCACTGTCAGTCAATCATAACACAAGTTAAAGAAAGAACAATCAATTAAAGTTCAAAAATTACCTCTCAACAATTCTGTGGAACAAGGGAATATCAGCCATCATTAACTTATGGTTACCTGATTGCACTAGTAGGTACAATGCTGAATGTTTCCCCCATTTCTTTGTTCTTATAGTATAGTTCAGTATTTAGACCTTGCTCCTTGAATTGTGTAATAATCTGCAAGAGAACGTAAATGCAATTAATAACGAGAAAGTATCACCAAACAGTAATATGCCACGATAAGCTAGGATTAGAGTTAATTTAATTACCTGGGTGAGCCTCATATTAAACTCATTCTGCACATCCCGGGTCTGTTGTTTCATTGCTTTTACAATTGGTGCATTGCGACATGTTTTCCAACCATAAAGTCGGTCCACCTACAAGTAACCGAAAAAACACCAAAAAAAATAAACGATATAGTTAATGAAGATTAACTAGAGATGCACAAGCCATAACTCAATAGTCAACACACCTTGTTCAATGCCACAATGAACTCCGTATTTCTCATTTTCAAAAGGTTAAGTGACTCCAGTGTCTGTGGTTCTAAGCCATGCATGATATCCACAACCAAGATAGCAATATCACACAATCCGGAACCACGTGAACGCAAATTAGTAAAGGATTCATGTCCCGGTGTGTCAATAACAAGAAGACCTGGGACATTCAGTTTAGCGTCAGCCTTCAATTCCTTGGTCCTGTCCCTAATGTTCGCAGCAGGGAAGTAGGTTGCTCCAATCTGTTGTGTGATACCTCCAGCTTCACCTTCCTGTACATTTGTACCTCTAATGCAATCCAGCAGTTTGGTTTTACCAGTATCAACATGCCCCATGATACAGCAGATTGGAGACCTAAGGACACTTTCACTCTTAAAACTAGCTGTTTCCTTGTTGACATGGGCTTCATTACCCTTGTTCTTCCCAGGAGCTTCAACCTCTGAAGGCTTCTGTTTATTCTCAGAAGCCTGACAACTGGCTGGGTGCGACGTAGCCTTCTTAGCAGCAGTAATTGGTGTAACACCTGGAGGCGGTGGCACATCAGCAGCTAAAGGAATAGCCTTTTTACTTTCTTTCTTAGCTGCTGGTAGGGCTGGAGTATCAGCCTCTTCATCATCAAATGCACCCTTTGTTTGAAGTCCAAGGTCAGTATCATCCCAACTTTTAGCATCCCAATCCTCATCGTCATCATCTTCTTCTTTGGCAACACCATTTTCTGGTGTTTCATCAGCAGCTTCAGCTGCCTCCTCTACATCCATTTGAGCCACCTCTTCTGTCTTCTCGTTTTCAATGGAGTCTATATCAGTAGCAGCTTCTTCTTTGGTTTTCTCCTCCTCTGAGGTTTGGGTCTTTGCGCCAGGTGTTTGACCATGATGTTGCTTTGATTTCTTTGTCTTATAGATAGGACGTTTACTTGGAGCACCATCTTCGACTGTTGGCAAAGGAATTCCAGCAGAAAGGAATTGTTTCCTCATTATCTCTAGCCGACGCTGTTCTTCCTTCTGCTTTGCAGTGAGAAGCATTCCCGCCTCTCTTTTCTGACGAAGCTTCTCCTTATCCCTTTCCTTCTTCCTGAGCCTGGCTTCCTCGGCTTGCCTCTCAAGCTCCTCTTGCTTGCGTCTCTCCTCTTCCTCCTTCCTCAACCTCTCCTGCTCTTCCTTTTTCTGTCTTTCTTCAGCTGCCTGACGTCTAGCTAGTGCCTCTTGCATTTCCTTAACATGCTTGGAAAGTTTCCTGTCAGCCACCTTGCCCTTGTCATTCTTCACTTCTTCCTTTTTCTCCTCCGCAGCTGCCTTTTTCTCCTTTTCTTTCTCCTTCTTCTTTTTTTTCTTCTTTGCAGCCGCCGACTCCACAACTCCTTGCTCCTCATCCTCCTTATCACCCTCGACTAAGCTAATTGGTTCAGAGGGCTTATCAGCTTTCTCATCTTTAAGTTGGGGAGCTGGAGATGGATCTGGCTTTGAGACTGGAGGTGCTTCCCCAAGCTCTGCCAGGATCTTATCCAAATCTTCCTCTTCTTGAACAGTTCTTGCACTCTTTTTCTTTTTCTTCTTATTCTTTGAAGTTTCAGAGACTGCACTCGTTGCTTGTGCTGGCTTTATATCATTTTCTTCAATATTACTAGTTGCAACATCAGCTACTTCAGCTGCGACATTATCTCCTAACGCAGCAGAAGCACTGCTGCCCTTCTTTTTCGAAGATTTCCTTTTCCCAGTAAATGTGAGGAGTACATCATCTACCTCGGAAAATCCTGAAACTGGCGGTGGCTCGGAATCGTCTTCATTGTCCTCATTCTCTTCATCCAATAGCACTGCACTGAAAAAATTGCCAGTCTTCTTCTCTGACTTTGATGACCGCTTTTTCTTTCCATCAAAAGTAATTGACTCAAAATCCTCATATGGTTCGTTCTCACCAAGGTTCTTTTCACCAGAAAAATAGTCAAGGGCATCAAAGCCCGATCCATCTAACACAGTACTAGAACCTTTCTTACTTGATTTTGACTTTTTCTTTTTCCCAGAAAACGCAATGACAGCAACCTCGTCATCATTGTCTACACTATGGTCAACTTCAGCCTCATCTCCCTCCTCATCTCCAATGGCATCAAAGGCAGATGCAGACAATAAACCACTGCTCTTCTTTGAACCCTTTGACTTCTTTTTCCCCTCAAAGTTTGGTGCAATGAGTTCATCCTCCTCACTCTGAACATCTTCATCTTGTTCATCATCCTGTTCTTCCAACAAAGCAAAACTAGTTTTTTGACCACCCTTCTTTGAACCTGTAGACGATTTCTTCTTTCCTGTGAAGCTGATCACGGGTTCGTCTTCGTCACTCTGGACATCATCTTCACCCTCAAATCCAAGTATATCAAAACCTACCTTTTTAGTCGTGTTATCCCCACCACTTTTACCCTTAGACTTTTTCTTCCCAGAAAACACACTCTCTGAAATGTCCAGTTCTTCTACCTTCTCATCTAGGTTTTTATCATCATCATCGTCATCAATATCTTTATTCTCTCTTGCTTGCCCACCTTTGAAATTTTTCTTCTTTCCCTTCTTCTTCCCACCAGCTGGTGCTACCTTGTCTTCCTTAACAAGGGACTCTTCAGGTACTTCACTCCCAAAAGAATACTCATCATCATCTATAACTAGATTCTTTTTCTTAGACTTACCAGCGCCACCACCCTGGTGTGGCGCATCCTCCTCTCGCAATGTGGGCTTCTTCTTACCCATCTATTACAACTAATTGCAAGCCCTGCAAAATACAAAATCGGTACACTCAGTATCTCATTTCTGGCCAAGCAAGCTGGCCAAAACCTGATGATAATCATAAAAATGTAAGACTAGCTTACAAAAGCTGACTGACTACCTAACTGCCAAAATATTTGGCCAGTCTGCATAACTATTGTTTTTTAAAAAAAAAAACTGGAGAGGGTTAGTAAAATCAAGAATGGTATTAGCCAACACAGCAATCTTGCAGGACAGCTCGATAAACAGATACTCTCTCCATCACATATTTATGACACATCTGGCTCAACAGAGTGGATATAGGGTAATTTGATCTTTCGATCATTATTGTCCACTGTTCATCTAATAGCAATAACTACATATGGTCCCCTCCCCTCTCCTTGGTCTTTGTGTCAAAAGCAAAGGTAAACAAATGACCGGGACCGAGGGAGCCTATCTTAAGATCACTAGCTGAAGTATTATGTAACACAAAACTGCTACCAACCAAAACGCCCTTGAACAGAACTTTTTGACTTATTGAATTCAGAAAAGTTAAAATTGGAAGGAACACAAAATTAGGAACAGAAGTTGGCAGTATCACGAAATTTGGAACAGTTAACCAAATCCGCTTCAATTCACAAATTAAATTTGCCGCACATTATACATACTGAGATTAATCCGCCTAGGTTTAACATCAATTCGGTTAGAACAATAGAACACTAAATCAGAAACGAATAAAATAAGCGATAAAAAATTAGAGTAAACAAAAACGCAATGGAGCAGACAATAAGCCGAATTGGGCATTTTCCAAATCAAGCAACGGCCGGCGGCGACACAAAATAGGGAAGATTAGAATTGCATCACCAAAACTGTATGCTTCTAAATGCAATCAAACAATATTAACACTTGATGCACCGTTTCAGAAATTAAATTATTACGTAAGAATCTACAACAATATATCAAAACAAAAACAAAAAAACCTGAATCTGGGTAATTGATAAACAGAGAGCTGAAGATAAGTAGAGGTTATGGCGATCTAGAGCTTTGATTAATTAATTATTATTATTAATAATAATAATTGGGGAAGAAAGTGTAGGGTTTTATATGGAGTATTTATTTATACACCCATTTCTGGATTTAAGACTCCACTGCCGTTTAAACAAACAAACAATATACGGAGTATATCGCTAACCCGGTTGTTGACGAATTAAAAAACCTAGAGAGACAAAAACCTAGAGAGACGAAATCCTCTCTAATCAACCGCCTCTTTTTCCTTTTCCCTTCCTCTTGAAGAAACCCCTTTCTTGCCTTCATCCTCTCCGTCCCTACAACCCCTGATCTCCTCCGTGTCCGCCAGAGATTTGGCCGTTTCTTGGCCAGTCTCTGGCGGTCCTGATACTTGATCATCGTTTCTTTTGCCGATTAAGCCATCGGTCTCATCTGTCTCCAGTCGCCATCGGTCTCATCTGTCTCCAGTCTTCATCAACAGTTTGTGTGCTCTTTCCTTATATTTTGTCAGTGACGATTTGTTATGGTTTCAAGACAGATTTCTGGTGGACCGCCTTTCTTCAATCCGCCTGGTTTATAGATTCATCTATCAAGCAGTTGACTTTTAATAGTTTTGTGATTTGCTCAGTTCTTGACATCATCTCACCTCAATATCGTGGTTGTTTGGCGGCATCTACATCTTGCTCCGGTCTCTATTACCTTTCCTTCTCTTGGAGCTTGCGTGTTTGCTACTCTCTTAGTTTATCTTTCTCTCTTGCTTTACTGGTTGATGGAGTTGTTTTTATTGGATGTTTTTTTTCTGTTTGGGTGTGACCTTTGGCGATCTCTTTTTTTTTCGCCTTGTTTTCTGGTGGTGGCTTATCGGTTTGGTCTCTCGGTGATTACGTATCCGTTTGGAGATGATGTTTGGGGTTGGTAGTGGAGGTGAATAGGGTGGGGGCAGTGGGTTTCTTCCAAGTTTCTTTTCCTCTGTTAATCCCTCCTCTGTTCGTTGTCTTTACGTTCCTCTTTCTTTGTTTGGTTATGGCGTATCAAATAATTTTAAACGGTCTCAAGGACATGTTTCGTGGGGATGATTGTCCCGAGATGGATCAACTCCTTCGTGAAGCTTTTCTGGAATGTGGGGAGCCGTCGTTTCAAAGTGTTGGCATCCTCAAAGATAAGGGTAATACGTTTTATAAAATGGGTGTTATACCTTTAGCTTTCTTTCACTACAAGATTGCTCTTAAATTTCTTTTGCTAATGGGTAACCCAGCCGCTTGCGATGAATCCTCTGCCACTGCTCTTGCCCTCACTATCTTTCTAAATTTGGCCGCTTGTGAACTGAAAACACCCGATTATGAGCAAGTTTGCTGGTATTGCTCTTTTATTTTGTTGGTTGATCCTTCAAACATTAAAGCACTTTGCATCTTAGAAGGGGATTAGCTTTTACGCATTTGAATTTACTTCCAAAGGCCATTGATGACTTTGAATGTGCTCTTAAACTTAGTCCTTGTAACAAGGACATTTCCCGAGAGCTGCAAGTTGTAATCGACCGTTTAGCAATTAATTCCAATGGAAAACGAGAATCTTCTGAGTTTGATCCTCTTGGAATCGAGAGGAAAGGGAAGAAGCCTTTTCTGTCTCCGGTTTCGTTTGATGCTTGTATCCCGGTCAGTTTACCCGTGGTCCCTATGGATTCCGAGAGCATTCCAGTCTGTGAACCTACAGTACCTATGGATTCCGAGAGTTGTTTTGTGTCTTCCAAGGTCGAGAATGAGCCTGCAACTCAGACCGTCTCCTCAGCCTCCTTCCATTCAACTCAACTTAATTTTACTAACAAGAAGAAGCCGCACAATAAGCTGAATCTTTCATCTCAAGACTATGAAAGTTTAATGCAAGGAAAAAATTTAGATTTCTTCCACCCTAGATCCATGTCTACCATGAGGGTTCGTCCCCTCATCTCAAAAACCATCCAGACGGGAACTCCCCTGAAAATTAATTCAGGGACAGCAGAAGTTCCCATTTCCTCTCCTATGTCGGAGAGCCTTTGTTCCAGCTTTGAGGACAAGCAGGCTGAGAGTGAACGTGTTGCATTGGTTCAAGAAGATGTCTTTTTCCAAGTTGCTAAGAAGACACGGGTTTCTACTGATTTCTCTGTTGTTAGTAATGTTTCATTGATAATGTTTAATTTTGCAGCGGTAGCGAATGGGTTGCATCACAACGGGCGACGAAATAAAGGCCGCCCACAAAGAAAAAGTCGACCAGGTCCAAGTCGACAGGATCAAGTTTTTACTCCTTCGAGGAAAAGATCAATGGCTTCGATCAACGTTTCAACTACTTTGGGTAGCTTACCTCACTGTATCACTACAGTTACAAGAACCAAGCGAAAGGAGATTCACTACATCGAGTTCGACAACTGTTATCATCCCCCTTTTAAGAAAATCCGTCTTTCATCTTTAGTTAAAACTACGTGTTCGTTCTCTACGATAATACTAGGTTGTTCGGGGGTCTCTAATCCCCCTTTGTTTGTAGTTTAAATGAACGCTTTGTACTAGTTTATTTATTTATGAAAGTTTATTGTTGTCAAAAAAAAAAAAAAAAATAAAAATAAAAAATATCGCTAACCCTACCAATTCAATCTACCGAGTATAATAGTGTACTTTCAATCTCTCTAGTTTTGATAATTTATCATAAACTACTTTTAACACCTAGGGATGTAGCTCAGATGGTAGAGCGCTCACTTAGCATGCGAGAGATACTCGATTTTTTTTGATAAAAATGTTACTACCATTTTTTCAAATCTCAATATTATAAACCTGCGCTAAAGCGATGTTACTACCTCGAATTCCCTTATTACTAAGATTTTCTCATTAAACTATTATATATTTTTTTTAAAACACGGTTTTTTTTCTTAAATTGTAAATTATAATTTTAATGTTTTAATTAAAATAAAATAAAAGGGTATACAATTATAAAATGCAAAATTGCTACAATTATAAAATACAAAATTGCTAATTTTTATTAGAAAATGATTTGATACATCAATCTATATAAATATCTATCTATCTATCTATCTATCGTAATAAAGGAAGCTTTTTTGAGCGATTACAGAGTCTCCAACTTTCCTAAAATACTTAACTAAAATACATTAATATATTTAATAGATATTTGTAGAGATAAACTTTGTCTAACGTGGTCTATAGTTTGTGCAATTGTGCTAACGTGGTCTATAGTTTGTGCAATTGTGCTCATGCTATTTGAGTTGGAGTTGTTTACTAAAGTATTAAATTTCCTATAAAAGAAAATATATATTGTGGGTCTTCCGTACATATCATTTGTTCCCAAATTTATTGATTTTGTTACATACTACTGTTATGTTTTTTTATTTTATTCATGGTGATTGTTTATGTCGCTGTTGTAATTATGTAGTAGCGTTTTTGCGTCCAAAACATCTCTTTTGTTGTATAACTATTAGATTTAAGTTTGTTGTTTTAGCATTTCATTGGATAATATTAGTTTTTTTTCACAAATATGATTTTTCTTTTGTTTACATATGTAGATCATATTTTCAAGGCTATGCATGCAGATGGAGAAGTACAATTTGTAATTTTATCGTGAGTCTCGCTAACTTCATGTAAGCAAAGCACACAACATGATTTCGTTGAGTTTATGTTACTCAAACGTCTTTATTTTCGGTTGAAGCTATGGTAGAGTTTATTCCTAAGTTTTTGTGCATAAGAGTAAAATGAGTTTATATCAATGAGTAGAATACTCTAATAAGAGTATTCGTTCCAATCATATTCCTAAACCAATTTACAAATTACGAAATACAAATTGGATCACAGTATACTTGATCGTCTAAACAATATGCCGATATTATAAAAAGCCAACTACATCAATGTGCCATTCGCATTATGCCTTGATGAAAACGATCAAAACCCTTCCCAACTCATTCATTGTATACTTGCCGTGTTTTTAAGATGGAAAATGAAAGATTATGTGTTTTTATCCACCTACGTATAAGATCTTACTTCCTATATCCCAGTGAATTGTTTACAAGTGTAACTATTAACTGGGACGGAAGGATACTAATTCTTACAGAGTATTAGGTTGCATAAATTACACATATTTCTAATCTTATGATATGCATACTTGAAAATAACATCCTAACAATTTGTAGGGTCGATTCTATCTTATTGATTATGAAGTTGAATCACGTACAAATTCTAAAAAGCATGTGATTTCTAATTTGAATTTTTAATCAAATAACTTTGACACAATAGGTTTTATGGATAATCAAACTACCCATTAAATATATTCTCAATATAAAAGGTAAACAATTCTTAACATAAAAAGGTAAATAAATGAATTTGACAATGACACCAATATTATAGTTAAACAAATAACCGGGACAAAGGGAGTAATACTGTAATACTCCGTATTTATGAGTCTTGGGGTACTCTATCGAGTAGGCCTTACTCTGTCGAGTAAGGGAGTTTTGCGAAATAAAATAGTTTCTGACCTGTTGGGTACTCGATCGAGTAACTAGGGTACTCGATCGAGTAAGGGGGTACTCGATCGAGTAGCCTTGGGTACTCGATCGAGTAGCCGGTTTACGGGGAGTTTTTCTCGGGTTTTGTTAATTATGCGATTAAGATATATAACCTTCCGTCATTGTTTCTAAATCACTTTTGCAAAAACCTAATTTACTGTTTAAGAGAGAAGGCAAGTTTGTTCTTAATCCTAATCGCATTGTTGACAAATCCCGGAGCTAGGGGTGTCGGATTTCATTGTTCTTGGCATCATAGTGTTCCTTGCGTCAAGGGTAAGTCCTACATACCAATTTTATAGCGTTTGGTTGACTTTGTTTAAACCCTAATTTTGGGATTGGGGGTTTTTGTGATTTGTTAAGGTTAGATTGTGATTATGTGATTATGTGATAGGAGAAGGATTTGTAAAGGAGAGGTTTTGAGGCAATTGCTAGATCGTCGATGATTGTGTTGCTTTCCGGTAGGATTTCTACTCGGTATTAGTCCCATAATGGGATGATTGTTGATGTGTTGAGATTGATTGTTTAATATCGTAATTGTGTTGTGACGGTGGTTGATTGTGATTATTGATTAATATCGTAATTGTGTTGTGACGGTTGTGATTGTGATTGTTGTCTCTGGTTCTCGAGATGCGTTCTTGGCTGAGTGGAGTCACTTGCGGGAGTGGCTTCACGCCCTAGTTTCGCCCTTCGTGGAACCCGCCACGGAAGGGGATGTGCACATTAATGGGACAGGGTTATCGCTCGGTATGATGAGCGGGGCTTAGGTGGGAACGGCTGCGGTCCCCCACTGGCAGGGCTGGTCCAGTGGACAGTCGGTGATTGAGATTGATGGGATTGGAGTAATTGTGTGTATCTGTGACGGTTAAGCTGTCTGTGTATCTTACTGTTGATATATATATATAAATTGTGTGATTAGTACTGACCCCGTTTAAATGTTTTAAAAACTGTGGTGATCCATTCGGGGGTGGTGAGCGGTTTAAGCGGTATATCTTGGATACGCGTGGGATCTAGTGGGGATGGAGTCATCACATATCGAGTCTTTAGTCTTCCATTGTGTTTATTAGAACAGTTCCTTTCAGTTGGTTTATAGTTTGAGAACAGTTGTATTTTGCTTACAGTTGGTTTGGTAATGTAATCACTTAAACTTATTTAATAAAGTATGTTTCTTCATTGTCTTATGATTATCATGCCTCGGGTAACCGAGATGGTAGCATCCTTATACCTGAGTGGTCCTGGTAAGGCACTTGGAGTATGGGGGTGTTACAAATGGTATCAGAGCGACGATCCTGAAACCTGTAACCAATAAATCCAATGAAAATAGGGAGTCAATTAAAATGAACCCGGGGTAAAGGTTGTAGGAGCTAATGCAAAGACTTGGGAGACGTCCTAAAGTCGCGAACTCGCCCTACAATTTTGAACCGGTCACCATGGGATATGTGTCGGGATCGTTATGTGCATATTGTGTGCTGTGTGTATCTATGTAGTAGTATGTTGCATGAATTGATGATGATGGCGTGAATCGTATGTTGGTTGATTGTAAAGCATGAAAGTATAATGATTGATACATGTAATTTGGCATGTTATAATTATGTAAGGGAAAGTGTTCTGTTTATATACATATAAAGCAATGCGTAAGTATACATGTTGTTGTTGTCGTTTTGAGTAAGAGTACATAAAGTTGGGAGTGTGAATTGAACATGTGTTGGTTGAATATGTTGAACGAATGTGGTGGATAAATATGTGGCATGATGGATGAATTAGTGGAAAAATATGAATAATCGTTGTATGATAATATGATTTATGATTAAGCATGTTATATAATGAAAGTTATTTTATAATGTTATTATGCTAGTAACATGTGAATAGGGGACTTGATGTCATGTATTTGCGATTTTGTTTACGAAAAGTGATAGAATAAAAGCATGTGGGAAGCCATGATTGGCAAGTTAAATGAATTATGTGCATGATAAATGTTATTGTTTGGCTTTTTGTAGGTCGTAACATGTGGTTAGGGATAGTGGTTTTACAAGTATTGAGTCGCTTTTATTCGCTTTGTTGATGTTTAAGTTGTTTGAAAGAGAAAATCGAATAGTTATGTCGTCGACTACAAAGACAAAGTTGTCTTTAAACTGTTATAACTTGAGATGCGTAAATGATTTTAATGTGATTCCAATTGGAGGTGATAGCTTGTTCTTTTACGATTCTAACGATAGGTCACACGCCCAAAGCGACCAAGAAATGAGTGAGTTATGGTCTGTTTTTTCGAAAACCGGACAAAGGTCTTTGAGAAATGCGTAGGTACTCGATCGAGTAGCCTTGGTACTCGATCGAGTAGGGGGGTACTCGATCGAGTACGTCAGTTACTCGATCGAGTGTCCCTGGTATTTTGTTTTACGTGCTTCTGATCTTCACCTACTCGATCGAGTGCCTGTACTCGATCTAGTGACCCCTATTTTGGGTCATATGCTTATCTTTTGAATTCGTTGCATATTTTGTTTAATTCAAAGTTGTTACATTGCTTCTTTATGCATTGTTTTACATGTATGTTGGTCTTGACGCGTAAGTTACCCAATTTTGTGGTGTAAAGAGTGACACCTATGATGAGTATGAGTTCGGTGGGGAGGACATGATTTATATGTGTTGGGATTGGTAAGACTTAATTGAGGCATAGAGCATGTTTTGTGAGACGAGATGAGTGACATGTTTGTATGTTGAGTAATGAAAATGTAAGTGAATGTGGGCAAGGCATGATGTAAGTTTAAGGAACGTGAGAATGAAAAGATTGAAAGAAAGGATGTGGATAGTAGCAACCTGAGATATATAATAAATTATGGAGGGAGATGGCTAGAAATAGTGTTGAGTAAGAACATATGTAATGAAAGGTCGTTTGGAAATAGTGGTATATAGCGAACTTAATGGGACATGTCGCGACGTGGATTTGCAGATAGTGACTGAGTTTTGAAATTTGTGGCACCGAGCGACGAAACTAATGTGTGATTTCCTTGGGCAATTAACGGTATTAAAAGAGAATTTTGATTTCTAGAGATGTAAAAAGGGAGATGCAATCGTTTAAACAGTGAACGTGGATTTTATGGATAGATTAGTGGCAAGTGTGAGTGATAGCATAATAAGAGAAGATCCATGGTAAGAAAGAGTGAGATGATGTCGGTAGAAAATAATGGAATTTGAGTTTTAGAGCAACGAAGGGGTAACTGGATTTCTAAAGAGTTAGCTAGAAGGAATAAGGGGTTGAACTATTAATTGGTATTATTGAGTGTAAAGAGAAAAGAAGGATAAAAGTAAGCTGAGGAAAATATTCACCGGAGTTATGTGATATAAAGGTAAGGAATCATTGAAATGTGTGATAGCGTCACGAGGATGTTAGCTAAAGGTTATATAGGAGTTTCAGGACAACATGATTGATAATGAGTTTCGAGGAATTAAGGGAGCAAGAAGTTGGTGGAGTATTGGCACGATACGAGGTATTTGGTGGAGAGTTGGATGACAACACAAGTAAGATAGTATTGGGAATAATGTTGAGGTAATTTTGTGGATGGGTTTGATATTCGTTATTTGGAATGATAACCAAAGATAGGAGAAAAACCGTGTTATTTTGATATGAGTGTAAGAGGTTTGATATACGAGCAGTGGTGGTATTGTGGTGTTGTCACTAGTGGTTAAGAGTGATGGTATATTAGAAAGGTAGCAATTCTAAAGAGGTTGATTTGGTAGGGACCTGATTGTTGTGTATGATTGTGAGAGGGTATAAGATGTGGTTAGATGAGGCGGATGCTAATAGTTGAATAGTAAAGGTATGGTTATATTTGGCAGGAAGTGATGGTTGTGCGAATGGGGGAATATGTTATGAGGGGCATATGAGTTAAACTCGGGCGACAGGTAACCTTTATCGAGTGGTAACTTACGTGGTCAGGATTGACTAGTTGGTTGTGATTACGGGTCTATGATATGTGTAAATGTTTGTGTGAGGTTCTGACCTCACAAGAAGTGGTATGGTGTGATAATTATAAAGTTGTTTCATGAATGTTCTGTAATATACATGTTGGATACGAGAACGTAATAGAATGATGTTTAAAAAGGGTAATAATTTGATTAATTTGACATGGCTAGTTATAATTTTATGTGTATTAATAACACATGTGTATTCCGTGAAATGGTAGAGATGATGTTCATGAGATGCTTATCTGTTTATCCATATAATTTGTTGCGTGGTGATTTAATAAAGTGGATTTGAATAAGTTTTTCTTGTCTGAGAAGTTATGCTCAGTCAGTGTTTATGGGAATCGTATGCAGTTGTGATGTCTATCGGTGTGGTTGTGGTGCCTCGGGTGGTGATCCGGGCACGGTACATAGTGTTGTGATGCGGGTATTTTCGCACTACGGTGTGGCTGTTGGTGGCGGTGTTGTGATGCCGTCACCGGTTGTGGTGGAGTAGGCGGGATGATTATGATACGAGTTTTCGAAAGTGCATACCAGTTATACATAGATTGTTGTTTTGTTTGATGTTGTTCCCTGCGAGTTTCAGTTTGTGCAGATAGACAGTTGTCTTGTTTATTGATGTTTTCTTTACCTGGTTAAGTTGGGAATGAGGGTAGAGTATGATATACATAGAGTTGTATATGTTTTCGTTGTTGTCATAGACTCATAGTATAGTGACATTCTGTTAATGGGACACGGTTGTGAGAGGTTGTTACAATAATTATGATCTTGTTCTAGTTAAGGTTTCAGTAGACATGGTAATGGCAAGTGAGTCGTAGAACATGTGTGGTAATGACCCGAAAGATGCAGGTGGTTCATAATCCTTTGTTGAAACAGTGAGTGTAGGGTGTTGAATAATAAGTGTCGTGTTACGTTATGTATGAGTCTTGCGGTAATGAATGAAAGAACTTGAGGATCTAGTGTGAGTGTACGTAACAAGTGTGGATCGTGAGTTATGCTTTTGATGATGGGAGTTTCATATAGTTTATATAGAGAGGTATGTCATGTTGCGGTAATGTGGAGAGTTAAAGTTTTGGGTTAAGATAAAGATTTTGAGGTATAGGTTAGGTGGTGTGACGAGTGAATTGAAGTACGAGAATTGTTTAAGTAAGAGAGCCTTGGATATATGCATGACGAGTGTTTAGAGTATAGGTGGTTATCTATGACATGTGATGATGATGAGAATAATGAGAAGATATAACTAAGGATATAGTATTAGTAGGTTACGAGGACGTAACATTTATCTTAAGAGGAGTAGGATGCGATAAAAGAGATTTTGATGATTTGATGATTGTTCATATGGTAGTATATTTGGAAGTAGAGTGTTGGTCTAGCATAAGATATGGATTTGTATATGTTGTGGTTGATAGTGTTAAAAGGTCACGGACGTGCTTGTAGTAGTTTGATGTTAGAAATGCGAGAATACTTCGATAGTGTTGTGAGTTGGTGATGAGATTATGAGTTTGAGTAAACTTCGAGGACGAAGTTCCTTTTAAGGGTGGTAGAATGTAACATTCCGTTCGATGTCTATGATGAGTGTCTTGATTTTGGATTTGATAGTGGATGATATTATGGAGCTAGCAGCGTTAGAGGATGGTAGTTGGTTATGTATGGAGTGGGTGTCGTGAGAGATATATATGTGGTGGATACGATATCGTGAGTCATGTTATGGAAGTAAACATAGTTGGTGGAGTGGGTGTTAAAAGTTCATGTTTTATGTTTGGTCGAGTTCTTGAGTTCTTAGTTATGTTGTTGTGTCTTAGTCGAGCTAGTATGGTTGTTTTTATGTATGGGTTGAACTTCGGGGACGAAGTTCTTTTTAAGGAGGGAAGACTGTAATACTCCGTATTTATGAGTCTTTGGGTACTCTATCGAGTAGGCCTTACTCGGTCGAGTAAGGGAGTTTTGCGAAATAAAATAGTTTCTGACCTGTTGGGTACTCGATCGAGTAACTAGGGTACTCGATCGAGTAAGGGGTACTCGATCGAGTAGCCTTGGGTACTCGATCGAGTAGCCGGTTTACGGGGAGTTTTTCTCGGGTTTTGTTAATTATGCGATTAAGATATATAACCTTCCGTCATTGTTTCTAAATCACTTTTGCAAAAACCTAATTTCCGTTTAAGAGAGAAGGCAAGTTTGTTCTTAATCCTAATCGCATTGTTGACAAATCCCGGAGCTAGGGGTGTCGGATTTCATTGTTCTTGGCATCATAGTGTTCCTTGCGTCAAGGGTAAGTCCTACATACCAATTTTATAGCGTTTGGTTGACTTTGTTTAAACCCTAATTTTGGGATTGGGGGTTTTTGTGATTTGTTAAGGTTAGATTGTGATTATGTGATTATGTGATAGGAGAAGGATTTGTAAAGGAGAGGTTTTGAGACAGCTGCTAGATCGTCTGATGATTGTGTTGCTTTCCGGTAGGATTTCCTACTCGTATTAGTCCCATAATGGGATGATTGTTGATGTGTTGAGATTGATTGTTTAATATCGTAATTGTGTTGTGACGGTGGTTGATTGTGATTATTGATTAATATCGTAATTGTGTTGTGACGGTTGTGATTGTGATTGTTGTCTCTGGTTCTCGAGATGCGTTCTTGGCTGAGTGGAGTCACTTGCGGGAGTGGCTTCACGCCCTAGTTTCGCCCTTCGTGGAACCCGCCACGGAAGGGGATGTGCACATTAATGGGACAGGGTTATCGCTCGGTATGATGAGCGGGGCTTAGGTGGGAACGGCTGCGGTCCCCCATCGGCGTGGTCGGGTCCAGTGGACAGTCGGTGATTGAGATTGATGGGATTGGAGTAATTGTGTGTATCTGTGACGGTTAAGTCGTCTGTGTATCTTCTTGTTGATATATATATATAAATTGTGTGATTAGTCGACCCGTTTAAATGTTTTAAAACTGTGGTGATCCATTCGGGGTGGTGAGCGGTTTTAGCGTGTATATCTTGGATACGCGTGGGATCTAGCGGGGATGGAGTCATCACATATCGAGTCTTTAGTCTTCATTTGTGTTTATTAGAACAGTTCCTTTCAGTTGGTTTATAGTTTGAGAACAGTTGTATTTTGCTTACAGTTGGTTTGGTAATGTAATCACTTAAACTTATTTAATAAAGTATGTTTCTTCATTGTCTTATGATTATCATGCCTCGGGTAACCGAGATGGTAGCATCCTTATACCTGAGTGGTCCTGGTAAGGCACTTGGAGTATGGGGGTGTTACAAATACGGAGAGTCCAACTTGTGTGAATGGCGGCAATCAAGAGACGTGAAGCGATAATTAAGTATAGACAGACATATGATTCTAATAAGCCGTGATTTGGTAACACTTCCAAAGAGTATTTGTAAAGGCTCAAACACAAGTTTTCACTTTAAAAAGTTGGATTAATGATTTCATGATCGGCACAAAATTGTACAACTTTTTATACGTAGTAAAAAAACAATTAAAACATGAAACAAAAGAGGGTCTATATATGTATTTGGTTATAGTAAAAGACTTTCCCATTAATAAATAAAATATACTCATTGACAACATACAACAATCCCATGAATAAACAAAGCCAACCAAGTATGCTCTCTGTATGTCATCATAAGACAATCCCAACAACACACAATGTAAGAGTTCATACACATCGTATTTAATCGAATCCAAATCATTTAACAATAAGATAAAAACAACACAAACCTTTAAATTAATTTGATCCAATTCCATATTGTACCCATGCATCAAGTGTTCGATTCCGAGCCATGCATGCGTTATTGTTGTTAGCTTCATATGAAAACAATGCAAACACAATGCAAATATGATTAGCTAAGCTCATAAATAAAAAAAATAGTAGACAATAACATTTCTACATAAAAGTAACAATTTAGTACCTCATATTTAACTACATCCCAATTTAAAGCAAACCCACTTAAATTTTTCTTTTTCTCCATGATATAATTTATTTTCAGCCTTAAGTAAATTTAAATAAGACGATATTACAAATAGGCATGTTCATTGCACGGGCATTAAATCTAGTATATATATATATATATATATATATAGGGTCGAGATCCAGTGAGAACCACTCATATATTGAGAACCATGAGAACCTATACAGCTGGATCATAGACAATCCAATTAGTTTTGTCAGGAACATATTAAACATTAGACGTGTTCTCTATCATTACAAACCACACCATTCTCTCTCTTCTCTGACTCCTCATTCGATCACCGTACATCACCAGCTTCTCCTTCGCCGACCACCGCACATCACAAGCTTGCCCTTCGCTGACCATCGCACATCACCAGCTTCTCCGTCGTCGACCATTGCGTTTCAATTTCTCCACTGTCATCGACCACCGTCACACTCCTCTTTCATCCTCATTGACAAAGGTAAGTTTCCTGTTTAAATTTATCCAATTTTGTAATTAGAAGATATAATTTCCGTGTTATAACAATAACACGATGATTTAATGTAAAATTTCTTTGATTGATTCGATTTTAACCTAAATTGACGCAATTTGAATTAGTTTGACTGGAATAAAAGTAAATTAGGGTTCATAAACAATAAAATCCGGAATTACTTTGATTGTAATATCAGTAAATTAGTTTGATTGAAATAGCAGTATACTAGGCTTTTGTGTATCATTGTTTGTAATTTTGTCCTTTTTTTAATAAGATTTTGACCTAGATTTTAATTAGCAAGTTTATTACGGAGTAGTATGTATGCATAAGCTAGTCTGTACCTTTGCTCTCATCGCAACATCAAAAATCTGGTAGAAGTAGTATTTTGTCCTTATCTGTAATCTATGAACTTGTTATTGTTCATTAGTGTAAATGGGGATGCTAAGAAGAAAAGTCATTTTCCTTTGAAATGATCCTGCAATGATTTTGTGGAACAAAATTATAGGATAGGAAGGTTGTTTATGGAAGCTCGAAGTAGTATGGATGTTGATTTGTGTCTAGAGCAAGTCTTGGCTGTTCATGTTAGTTACTCCTCTTGTCCGGCTTAGTTACGAGCTTGTGTTTTCAAGCTCTCACCTTTGACCGCCAATTACTACTTTGCTAAAATCAATGGCTGTTTTGCTATTACTATAATGTTAGGAATGTATTTTGAGAATATTTTGGAATTGCAAAATTACGTATATGTTCTTGTCAAAGTATCCAAGTTGCTTGTGAATTTATGGAGGTATTGGGAAACATGTTAATATTCAGATTTGAAATTATGAAGGTTATTACATGTTTAGGGTGTACTGTTTGGTCATGGTTTGTTGTTCTGAATTCACGGCATTTTCATTTAAGATGTAATTGAATTTGATCGTTAAGAAAGACAAATCTGATTGTGTGTGTGTTAATGTCTAACAGGTATAATATTCATGCTGAGCTAATAGAGCCCAGTGTTTCATTAGGTAAGTTCAACCGGAATAAAATGGTATCAAAGCTGCAGGTGAGATAAGTTTGAGTTCATCAGACTGACCCAGTCTGTCGCGCCTGATTGGGTTTGCACACAGTTAATTGGTACTAGTACACAGTTAATACGAGTATATACATTTTACTTATTCGAAAGCCAATTAGCTCAAATGGTAGAGTATTGTGCTATGCACAAAATGTGGGTTCGACTCCCATATTGGCTATGAAATACCATTCTTTCGTTTACTTTAAGATTGAAAAATTATATGTAACTGGTGATCCTATTTTAAGTATGGCATGTATGATACATATGCTAGTCTTTGAAATGCTTGCCTTGAACTTCTGATCACTAAGAAGCTAATTAAGCTATTATACTCGCTTGTCATTCTCTTTGTTGCTTCTCGCTGAGTCTGATTTCAGTAATGGTGTCGCAGTGAATAATGCAGCGACTAAAAGACTGAAGATGAAACATGCTTAGGTGACAGGAAATGACATTGCCCTATGAATATCTGTACCTCTGGAGCGGCGTAATTTGGGCTGCCACAACTAGTCTTCAGGAAATGACCATCTCGCATAATGTTGCTTAAACCAAAGTCTGCAATCTTGACATTATGACGAGAATCTAACAGAAGGTTTTCGGTTTCAAATCCCGATGCACAACCATATTCCCTGTGTGATAAACTCTAGTCCTGATATTATCCGGTTCCAGGACCACAACAGAACACCACAAACATATAAATTGCCAGTGACGAGAAAAACAACAGGAAAAAAAAACAGTGAACTCGAAATTCTGACCTATGACATGGTGCGTTTCATCTTTGTTGCTTCTCGCTGAGTCTGATCATGGTCTTCACATCATTGCCCCAATATGATTATGGCCTCCTTAATCATAATTGTATTGTATTGCTCGCATCATGAGTTCATGATACCTTTCTATCATGAGATTTTGCGATTTAATAGGCTATATGGGACTCGAACCCATACCTTTGTGCAAAATATGCACATTGCTCTACCATTGAGCTAATAGCCTTTAAAAAACGTTAAACAAATACGAGTACTAAATAATTGACATAAGTACACAGAAATGTTTCTCACATATTAGTAAGATATGTAATAAGATACACTAAAATGCCTTGTAGTTAGATAAAAAGAGCGGTAAATACATTAATTCTCCTCCATAGTCATTTCCCTTATTTCATGTACATAGAACCTTATTTCATGCACACAAAAACCTTATTTCATGCACATATAATCTTATTTCATGCCCATATAAAATTAATGTACGTCATTAATCAACGGTAATTAGTATCGAAATATAACCAACTGATACAAATGAAGAACTTTTTAATGCACATAGAACCTTATTTCATGCACATAACCTTATTGACACTTATTTCATGCACATAGAACCTTATTTCATACACATAGAACCTTATTTCATTCCCATATAAAATCAACGTCCTTAACCAAGTAATTAGTATCATAATATAACCAACTGATACAACTGAAGAACTTTTTAATGCACATAAAACCTTACTTCATGCACATAGAACCTTATTTTATGCACATATAATTGTATTTCATACCAATTTAACACTTATTTTATGCAAATAGAACCTTATTTCATGCACATAAAACCTTATTTCATACACATAGAATCCTATTTCATGAAAATAAAATTTCTTAAAATAACTACTCTATAAAACAACACATCAACAACTTTACTCATACCCTTACCCTTATTTTTACCCTGTAATAGTGCAACAGCCTAAGTGACATGCATTAAGATGGTGCTTTTCTGTTATCATCTAAGGCTCAAAGCGAACTCACGGGATACTAGGCATGGATTCAGCAAAGGCAGAAAATCCAACTCTCAGCTAAAAGTAAACTAAGCAGCAGCATCAACAAGTTTACAACACTGCTCAAAAGAAAATAATGGCATAAGCACTCATATTAGGAGTAAGAGCGCTTCAGAGATCGGCTTCTGGAAGAAGGCAAACACAACCATATCCTGAAAAATGATATTGTTGTGCATCACTTGCATCACTTGCATTGCTAAATAGAGAGGGGGGAAAACAGGTTATCAGCAAATGACCTTATGTATCACTACTGTACTACCATGAAGTAACAATTGCGACTGCACAAAGGTAAACCCAATTCTACCTAAAGCAGCTATGACATGGTTCACGTGGTTCTGTAACTTAAGTATAGAAGCTTAGTTTTGTAACTTTTAATTAATACTATACATTTTTCAGAGAAATGTGATATAGCAGTCCTTGTGGCTGTATAGACTGTGAACTATCAAATCCATCAACCTACTAACCTGTAATCAATTGTTCAAACATTATAACTTTTTTAATCATACAAACATAACCTCAAGTAACCAACCTTAAATAAAAGTCAAAGCTTAATCCTCATCCAAATGTTGATTCAGTATCCTACAATTATGAATACACTAATCATAGAACAAACGAGTGTTCTTATTGGTTAAACATTTATCGATTACTATCAATAAACGAGTGTTTTTATATATAAAAGGGCCGTCTCACACTCTGACACAGTCTTACACACAAAAATGTAAACCCAAATTGAATCCAAACCCAGAATTCTACAACCATTTCACCAACAAAAGATCCAAACTTATTATGATAGAAATCAATTGATTAATTTGAAGCATAAAAATAGTAAAATTAATTGGCTTTGGAATATGAAAAGAAGTGATGGTGAAGAAATCAAAAACACCAAAAGAAATCTTGAAATCAAAATCAGCAGACGAAATTATTATGATAGATGAGTGAATAACTACGTAAATTGAATATATAGGCCGAAAATGCAGTTAAATAGAAAGCAAACGACAATTGAAAGCAACAAAACCAAAAGAATGCATAAAAATTCAGAAATGAAACCCTAATTAATTAATTTGAAGCATAAAAATAGTAAAAATTAAGGAATAAGAAAGAAATAGGGGAAATTGAGAAATTACCTAAATTAGAGCAAACAAACAAGGAAGCAGCAGAGAGAATGATTGCTGATCATTGTAGATGAAGTCACAGTGAAGATGAGATCGAACTATCGAAGTGAGAGGAAGAAAGAGGAGCGAGAAAGAGCGCAATGAAAAGTGTTTGTGGGTTAGAAACATAGGATAATAGACGAGTTAATAATCTCAGTCGTCCATATTTATTTAGAATCTAATGGTTGTGAGTGGTTCTCACGGTTCTCATTATACTAGTGGTTCTCATAGGATCCCGAATCTATATATATATATATATATATATATATATATATATATATATATATATATATATATATATATATATATATATATATATATATATATATATATATATATATATATATATATATATATATAAGAGAGTTTTTTCGAGCGATTCTAGGCTGTCCACATCATCACAAATTAATTTAGGAAAGTTTTACAAATAATATTTTTGAGGTAAAAAAAAAAGTGGTAAATCTTTTAATTACTATAATAATATATATTTCCTATTTTATAGTCAAGCGATGTTTCTAATTTTATATAAAAACTTTTACATTTTATTTGGCAAAATAATGTCGGTAAAAAAATTATGAAAATAATATAATTAGATTCGTGGTAAGAAATGATATCATTAGAGTATAGATTTCATATAATTTACACATATTTAAGATGATGTATGTCTTAATATGTTATATGTTCTACAATGAACTATAAATATTAGAATTCTCTCACATCGAAAGATTAACATAAGGTGAGTTGATCATATGATTATAAATAGAAGACATTTTTGGAACTCAGATATCAACCCAAAATCTTTTGAGTCTCTCAATTATTGTCTTAGAGAGTTTTTAAGAGTTAAGAGTTTGTATCATTATCTCCATAATATGATATAAAAGATAATGTGGAGGATGTCTTTATTACGGAATTACTTTTTCACATACGAACTTTACGTTTTCACATACATTTTTTCATTAATTTTCCGTCTAATACCCTTCATACCTAAAATCTAATCAAATTAATTCTTACACAATCTTTCCCCTAAAACTTAATTTAATAAACCTAATTTAATTCCTCCAAGAATTTGCACAACGAATTCTAATTTTCCAATTAATGGATATACATAAAACAAGAATAGTAGAATGATTCCACAAAATGATACGGAATATTGAGTTTAATGAATTCTTTCCACGACATTTTTTGACAATCACATTACCATGTGACTAAAGTGTACTTTGAGTATGTTTAGCAAGTCAAAATGCTGATCTTTTGAAGTGAGAATCTTTTAGATTGTTCTTAGTTATAAAAAGTCAATTATCATTGATGTAAATGGTGTAAGCCTGGACTTTTAATTTTTCATTGATGTAAATGGTGGAAGCCATTCCTTAAGCCATTCCTTAAACCTGTCTATATAAAAACTAAAAGACTCATTCTCATTCTGCGGAAACCTGATGATAAGTAGCATGAGAACGGTCTCAAGGAAATAAAAGTTCCCTGAGACAAAAGACAAACTAAGCAAAAACAAACAGAAAATAGTAGCCTCCCCGGCAATGGCGCCCATTAGTATGTTATATGTCCACATTAAACATATAAATAATAGAATTGTCCCATATCGAAAGATTAGCAAAAGGTGGGGTGAACCTATGATTATAAATAGAAGGCATTCTTTGAACTTGGATATCAAACCAAAATCTTTTAAATCTCTCAAATATTATCTTAGAGAGTTCTTAAGAGTTTATATCATTGTCTCCATAATTTGATATTAATAACAATGTGGAGAATGTTTTAATTATTATAACACATATTTCCTATATTATACTCAAGTGATAGCTTATAATTTTTATATAAAATCTTTTACCTTTCATTTGACCAAAAAGTATCTTTAAAAAAACTACGAAAATGATATAATAAGATTCGATTCATGGTAAAAATAATGTTATCATTAAAGTATAGATTTCTTGTCAGTTGCACATATTTATACATTATATATAATCTAAGTTCTAGGATGACTCCTATTTTAATCATAGAATCACCTCACCTTGTGTTAATCTTTCGATGCGGGAAAATTTTATTATTTATTGTAATATATTCATCACACTAGATTATGTTTCAATGTAAGACATATAACATAATAAGAAGTACACAATCTTTTATATTAAAAAATTATATGAAATTTATACTTTAATGATAGCATTTGATACCACAAATCAAATTATATTATTTTCATAATTTGTTTAACGATATTTTTTTACCAAATGAAATGTATAGGTTTTTATATAAAAATTAGAAACATCACTTGAACATAATATAATATAATAAATTATAATAATTAAAAGATTCTACACTTTAGTTTTTGCATCCAAAAATATTATTTAAAATAGTTTCCTAAATTAATTTTTAGGAAACTCCACCTTGATAATCATCTCATGTGGGACAATTCAACTATTTATTTGTAGTATATTCATCACACCTACATTATTTTTTAATATGGGACAAATAATATACTTAGAAAAAAACATCATATCATACATATAAGTATAGAAAAATCGTAAGAACATAGCATAGTATTTTCTATTTTCTAATTTCTAATTATTAATCGGGTTGGATGTCGAACTGGGTGCGAAAAAGATAGTGTATTTCTGACAATGTTATTTGTTCCATATTGAAAAATAATGTAGGTGTTGTTAATATATAATGTATAAATAGTCGAATTGTCCCACATCGGAAAATTACTATAAGGTGGGGTGAACCTATGATTATAAATAGGAGTTATCTTTGGAACTTAAATACCAACCAAATTTTTTTTGAGTCTCTTAAGTATTGTCTTATTAGAGATCTCTTATTAGAGTTTTTATTATTAGCTCTTTAATAGCAAAATTTATTTATTATTTATTTTTCTCGCAAAATCAATAAACGGTAGACGTGTATGTATTTATCATTTATTTTCTTGAAAGAGATATTTGAATCATATGTAAACAAATAATTAGACGTAAACATTAATGTTTTATAATATTTTTTTCATTATAATCAAGTTAATTAACCCGTTGCAACGCACGGGCTTTCAACCTAGTACTTACACTGTATAAGACAATAAATTTAACTAATATTACAGTGTAAAATTACAATTTTATCAATTACACTTCATTCCCGGTTTCTTTTTCAACTCTTCTTTCCTCTTCAACTTTGCAGTCTCTTCAATTCTTTTCATCTCTTCAATCTGTTCCTTGACAGTCGGCCATGGAACTGCACTAGAAAAAACGTTAGTTCAACAATCTAAAATAAAAAATAAGCTCATCAAAAGGTGATCATCCTGCTTTAAAAAAAAAAGTGATCATCCAGTTATATATTTCGAGTAAGTCTAGAGTAAAACCATCTTATATGCAAGTACTGTGAGACATATCACAAATTACAAGGAAAAAAGGGAAAAATAAATAAAATAAAATAAGTAGTTATCTATCATGTGTGAGGTCTCATATCAAAATTATTGTGAGCTTCTGTCGAGGGAGAATTAGCGTTTAATCATATTTGTATAAAATGTAAAAGTAAACAAATACTAAGTCACTTTTATTAGAAGAATATAATGCGGAATACAAAGGTAAAAAAGACTGAAAAGGAAAAAAACTTATGCATTACCCATATCGTCAATTATATACTCCATACTTCGTATGTATATCAACGTCATGTTTACAACTATTATCAACTTTTCAAATACACTTTGTAGGGCAACACCTTAGAACCTTAGAGGCTCGCCCTGCACAATAAAAAAAATTTGTGAGAAATATTATACGAATAAAAGTAGGAAGAATTACCAAAACCACAAAAGTAAAACTATTGTCATAATAAATCTACATGAAACATAAAAGCAACGGAAACTGAATGTCTTGATACGTGAAAAGGTTATTTGAGGGAGGAGATGACAGGCATGCTATATATACTCACATGGGGCATTAGTTTGTTCGGTAATACGAAGTAATTTTGTAGTGTTTGTATTAGATCAGGATTAAAGAAAATATACCGTAAAATAATGAAGATTAGGTTTAAGAGATAAGTTTTGCCAAATCTAAATATGCATGATCTCTAGATATTACGAATTTTAAATTAAAACTTAATTTGAGTCTTTCACAAAACTTGGAGACTACCACATGTTTCGAAAAAAACCTCTTTTATATATATATGTTGATTTATGAAAAATTTGTGATTATAATTATCATTAATATTTATGGTATATAATTAATTAGGAGGTATATATTGTATAAGTCTAAATTTAGATAGCGAGATCAATTAATTAGAAGGCAAATATTTTATAATAGAGTGTCACTTAGGCGGGAAAACTAAGCGGTAAAATTTGGAGATTTGTTAACCTATATTTTTTCGAGTTGAAAACAATCAAGTCAACGTTGCCCAAGCTTGGTTCGGGTCAATGCGCTCCTTTCGGATGTTGGATGAGATGGTGTCCCTTTGCCTCAAGCTTTGTGATAGGGAGCTCGTCGTCAAAGCCTATCAAACGATATTTATAAACTTAACAAACTACTAGTAAAAGTGTAAGTAGAGGTCGGATCCCAAGGGACGGCTTGCTTTGGGTTCTAGGTTTATCTATCTTAAATTGTGGAAGTGTCACAATATAGGTTTGGGTTGTAAGCTAAGCTACGACAATGAAAATATAAACAAATGAAGAGCAAGGCAAGTAAATAGAAATAGAGATGCAAACAAGTGATTAAAAACACTAGGGTGTCATGGGTTCATAGGGGAATCATGGACAATCACAATAATGAGTCATATAAACGATTATCGTTGTGTTGAAATCGAGTTGATTTATGTCTTACAATTCTTAAGATGACTTAGGTCTCGGACTCGAGTTGATTTATAGCTTACGACACCTACATCAACTTGGGTCTTCCTATTCAACTATATGCATGGTCTAACAAAAAACCTCGATGAACCCTAGAGAGAAAACTCTACGCAGTCTTCCCCTAGAGCATGAATTTTCATCTTGATTTCAACAACATGACACGAAATTCATCGAGTAAAACAAATCTAAGCATGCTATTAGGCTCACAAAGCTGAAATCTGGTGAGAAAAGTGGGAATAAGAATAAGGAAATAATGAAGAAAGGGCCATCGGAGGAGGATATCATACGTACTAAGAGTATGCAAGAAGTAAATGGTATACCTGGACTCTCATTTGATGATGATGAGGAGAAGAGTGTACCTGAGAATAGTTTGTTGATTACCAAAAGAGGGAGGAAAACGTTATACAGGAGGATGATGAGGACTTGGTTGGAGATCTCGTACAATTTACAAAGGAAGACACGCATAATGAGGTACAGTATTGGAATAATGCTGTGTATTGTTTGTTTTGGGTGCTAATCCTCCATGGGAGGTCCTGAATGGGTATATCCATCGTATATGGCAGAAGTATAGTGTGGACAAGATCTCATTCATGCCTAATGGGATATTTTTGGTTCATTTTAAAGAGGCAAAAGATAGGGAAACCATATTGCTAGTCGGACACTATATGTTTGATAATAAACCTCTGATAGTGAGGCCTTGGGATGTTGATGTAGAATTGACCAAGGAGGATGTCAAGAATGTACTAGCATGGATTAGAATAATTGATTTACCTTTGAGGTTTTGGGGTAAATGCTTACCAACAATAACTGGGTTGGTCGAAAATGTAATACTACGGTTTTATGTGCTGTTGGGTACTCTATCGAGTAGGGCTTACTCTATCGAGTAATTGAGTGTTACGTGCGAAACAGTGTACTGCTGATGGGTACTCGATCGAGTAGGGGTGTTACTTGATCGAGTAGGGGGCACTCGATCGAGTAAGATCGAGTAAGTGACTTACTCGATCGAGTAAGTCAGTTTTTACGGGTTATTTGTCGGGTTTGATAGCAACGCGTGAAAAGGTTATATAAGCTTCTCTGTTAGTTTTGTTTACTCTTTACCAAGTTCTAAACATTTTTACAAGAAAACAAACATCGTTGCATTCTTTTTTCGTATTGCTATCAAATCCAAGGGGCTTGAGTCGTTGGAATTCAGAGTTCTTTATACCGTTGAGACCGTCGTATTGTGGGTAAGATTCTTGTATAGTTTTTATGTTGTTTCATTTATATTAGTTGAAACCCTAATTAGGTATTTCGGGAATTTTGGGAGTATTTTTGATGTTAGATTGTGATTGTATGATTGTGTACTTGATAGGAGGCGATTTCGTAGAGGAACGTTTTTGTTTAGCTGATTATGACGATCTTGGTGATTGCTTTTCCAGGTAGGGTTTCCCTACTCGGTTATTGATTACATAGTTGTTGGTGATGATTGTGTTTATTGTTGATCTTTAATGTATTGGTATTGTGTTGATGTGTTGTTGTATAATTGGTTATGTAATTGTCTGTGGTTCGCGAGGCGTGTCCTCGACTAAGTGGAGTCACTTGCGGGAGTGACTTCACGCCCTTGGTTCGCCCTCTGTGGAATCTGCAACAGGAGGGGATGTGCACATTAAGGAATATGGGTTATCGCTCGAAATAGATGAGCGGGGATTTGGTGGGTACGGCTGCGGCCCCTTACTGGCGGCGTGGAATATCTATTGCGATGAGTATTCTGGCAGGACTACACACTTTAGTGTGTAGTTAGATGTGTGGAGTTATGACGGAGTTGGGGTGATTTGTGTGTTATATCTTATGTATTGTGTTTTGTGTAATCAGTAACTGACCCCGGTTTAAATGTTTTAAAAACTGTGGTGATCTATTCAGGGATGGTGAGCAGTTATTGAGCACGTATCAGATGGCTTGCGCGAGGGATAGCTGGGATGGAGTCATCACGTGTCACTAGAGTCTTCCGCTGTGTCTTGAACTTAGTTTCCTTTCAGTTGGCTTGATGTTTTTGGAACAGTTGTATTTCACTTTACAGTTTTGGGTTTTGAATATGTAATCAGTTAAACTTATTTAATTAAGTATGTTTCTTTATAGTCAATGTAATATTACGGTTTTCCTAAGCTGGTACTCGGCCGAGTATGGTCTACTCGGTCGAGTAAGGGGTGTCGTGTATCCTGGTTTGGCTACTGCCCAGGAACACTCGGTCGAGTATGCGGAATACTCGACTGAGTAGAGCATACTCGGCCGAGTATACTCTATACTCGACCGAGTATCCGGTGTGACGAGTTTAATTCCGCGATTTGGTTAAGGTGATTAGAGATTATTATAAATTATGCTTTTACGGTTTCTAAATCATTTTTACCAAAACTAAACGACGCTCACTTCTCTGTCTAATCACCCTAATCATTCTCAAGGCTAATTGATCGGTCGCAAGTCTACACTTCCGTCTCTTGTCTCAATTTATTTTGTAAGTCTCTAGTTCGTTGTAATCTGCTAATAGGTTGTCTTTTAGGGTTTTGCCCTAATTTGTGATTTGGGGGTTTAGGGTTTGGTCATCATATGTGTGTTGATTGTGGATTATCGTTGTTGTAGGTGATGATGTGGTATTTGTTATGCATTTGTATGATTGATTGCAGCATAACGGATTGCGAAAAGGTAGGGTTTCCCTACTCAGTTCCTGTTTAATTGATTTGAGATTATGTTGTACTGTGTATGTTTGTTTATCTGCTGATCATCGTTGGAGTGATGGTATAGTGTTGGTGTGGTGATGGTGTTGGTGTTGTGATGATTGTGGTGGAGTCACTTGCGGGAGTGGCTTCACACCCTAGTTCACCCTCCGTGGAACCCGCCACGGGAGGGGATGTGCACATTAAGGGACAGGGATATCGCTCGTTGATGAGCGGGACTTAGGTGGGGATTGGCTGCAGTCCTCCACTGGCGGCGAGAATTACCTGTTGCGATGGGTAATTTGGTAGGGCTACGAACTTCGGTGCGTAGTCGGTTAGTGTGTGAGATCGGGAGACCGGAGGAGGAGGATGATCAGCTGGTTGCTTACTATACCTGTCTTACTTTAATTATTCAGTAACTGACCCCGTTGTTGTTTTGCAAAATCTATGGTGATCCATTCGGGGATGGTGAGCAGATTGTGACAGGTGATGCAGTCGTTTAGCTTTGGGGCATTCATGGGGAGTCACCACGCAAGCTTAGCTTCCACTGTCAAGAGTTCTAGTTGTCATTTTATAGTTGTTAGTTTTTGGATAGTCCTTTATGTCGGATTTGAGACCATGTAACTTTAAATCTTTCGTACTTTAATAAATGTGTTTGAGTTGTTGCTTTTGATATACTAACCTCGGGTAACCGAGATGGTAACAGCCTTTCATGATAGGGTAGTCCTTGGTAAGGTACCTTGGTATGAGGGGGTGTTACAAAGTGGTATCAGAGCCGTATTAATATGAATTTGGATTTCGGAATCATTTATGTAGTTGGGTGGAGGTCACTATATAAATGCAATACTTGTAGTTAAATTTACGAGTATTATTAAAACGATAGATGATAATTAATTCCTACATTTCCTATTTTGTTGTCAAATTTGTTTTATCAACCGCAACGGCAACTCCAATCACGTCCGCATCCACTAGTTCCACCACGCATACCAATGTGTCTTGGCTCCGATCCTTCATGGATCGTTGTAAGTTAGAAAATAATGGGTCTAATTTCGCCGATTGGGACGCGCAACTTTGCTTGGCCGCGCAAGGTGACGACAAGCTTCTTACCTTACCGAGGCATCTCCCTCCGAACCTAATGCTAGGTCCACCCCCGCCGCTAGGCAAACCTATGAGGTTTACCAAAAGGAGTAAGCCACGATCAAAAATGTGTTGATCTTTGCTATGGAGGCCGAACTCCAACGAAGTGCTATAAAGATTAGCACCGCTCATGAGATCTACATGATGCTTGTGAACATGTTTTCACGAGCTCCTAGGGTCATTCAATATGAGGCGGCTTCCGCATTCTTTGATCTTAACATTAAAGAGGGCCAAAAGGTGAGCCCTCATGTGCTCAAGTTGATGGAGCATGTTGAGACCTTGAAAATGCATAAGGTGGAAATTCCCAATGAACTCGTAATTGATCGAATTCTTCATTCCCTCAACAAAATCAAAGCATATGTTCAATTCAGGGTGAATTTTAATATGCAAGATAAGAAAGTTTCCCTTGATGAGTTGCATAAAATGCTTGTGCAAGCCGATAGGGACATGGGGCTAAGTGTTTGCACCACAAAAGATGTCCTCAATGTTAATCATAAGAGCAAGGGAACCTTCAAGAAAGGTGGGAAGAAAGGGAAGAAGCGAACTCTGTTTTCGCGGTTTATTCTTGTCTGTCCAGTTCTGTTTGTGCTCGTTTTTCGTGCCCAATAACCCAAAACGAGCAGGGGTTGCTTTAAGATCCCTGTTCTCCTCTCTTTCTAGTTTTCAAAACATCTTTTAAATCGAATTTTCGTTGTGAAACGAGGGAGATATCATCGTTTGAAAATCGCTGTCCAGAAAGTTTCAAAAACGCGTGTTTGCTTTGCTCTTCGTCGACGACGGCCTCTCGAGATAAAATCTACCATCGATTACGATCCAAGACGGTGTCAACGATACATGTAGGTTGAGGGTTCATCAAATCCTCTTCTTTTCCCTTTTATTTCGTTTGTTTTATGCTTTTTTTATTGTCTTGTTTTTGTTTGTTTTTTCGTTTTGTTTATCGATTGTTCTAATTAATTATGAAACTAGTTAGTCCGAGTATGAGTTAAAGTACCACCATGAACACCCGCGTTGACTTGAGATGGGAAAATAAACCGCTACTTCAGTCGGTCGTACACCCCCGTCTCATTTACATATCCTCGTGTTCAAGGTAGGGCATAAATAAAACGAGTTTCTAACTTCGCTCTTCGCTTTTGACCCCTTTGTTATTTCGGCCAATTCGACATACCCTAGGACCCGTTGTATGTTAGTTTAACCTCTGATTGTTAACCTATGATGTATTTAGATGACATTAAATTAATTTAATAATCTAATTAGACACTTTAGGGTACATCGACATATCTTTAAAAATCAACTAACAATTTACGTAAATAATTGAACGCATCTTTCTCTTTCACCTAATTTCTCGCTAGTATAAGAGTGCGTGATTAGCACCTTCTTATTAACACTCGATGAGTTAACTTAATTTGCAAACTTGACCTAATTCAACCCCTTTGGGCCGTGTGGAACACTCGATCTTAAGCGAAGCTTTCTGACCTTTTTTTTATCATCGTTTTCTAATGTATCTCCCGTATCGCTTTGCAAATCCATCTAACTAATGAACCCGACCTAGGAACTAGGGTAGCCGTGTCTGTGGCCGTGGCTTTAGGCCGTGGGGTTGGTCATGCCTCTCTTTGTCTCGTTTGTTTTATATCTTTTGTTCTTTGTCGTTTGATAGCTTGTAATTTATCGTTTGCTCGTCGGGTTGTAATCTTTCGAGTTAGTTTTCTTTTTTTACGAGTCAAAACCTCTTCAAAAAACCTTAGTCTTATTTGGTTAGACGGTTGTTCCCCAATGCTTGTAGGAGAGTAGTAAACCGCATGTTGTTTAAAGCAACATGGCCCGGTTTATGCTAATGCATGCTTTGGTGCGTAGCCCTATGTCTAATTCGATGAGATTAAGTGAAAGCATGCATTACGAGGAGTGACCCAAGGCCGTGTGTCATGTAGGCCGTGAGTCACCCTCCCCCCTTGTGCACGGTTTTCTAGGCCAAACGGCCATGTATTGCGTCGTTTGTATAGCTTTGTATTTAGATCGAGTTGTATCTTTAGTTTGTTGTTGTGTCGGCATGAAATGCCTGGTTTGTAATAGGTAGATCCCAACGGCTCCCCCATTCCCCCTAAGCCTTGTTTGCTTTCTTTTGTATGTTGTTAGATCAATCAACCCACATGCTAAATTACAACTTTGACAAAGTTAGTTTAGTTGCATCTAAAACGACATAGAAATTGTTGTCACATGATAGGGTTAAAACAACGTTTGCATATCATACATCATAGTAGCTATGACCTTGTTTGAAATCCGACACTTGACTTAGTAGAGGCCGTTATCGACGGGCGGGGTTGGGTGTCCTTATGGGCTTCCCAACACGTACCCTCACCCCTTACTCAAGATCTATGGTTTGTGGATTCATCTAAATACCATTGGATTACGAGAGTCATTCAGATATAGGGTACAAGTCTTTATCTTTAATCACTCGTAGTCGATTGGCTTTATGCTTTTCGATGAAAGGTGTAAAGTTGACTTGAACGGTTCCAAGTTCCCAAAAAACTTGGTGGCGACTCTAATATGTCTTAATTCGATTCGAAAAAACCTCGAGTCGATTATGCCTAGTGTGGATCCCGCGGACGCAGTTCCGGAGGGCCTTGTCCACAGTTTGGCGACTCCGCTGGGGAAAAGAGGACTAGTTACACTTTGTTTCTAGGGTCTTTTTCTCCGAGGTGAAACTTGAAAAGAAAGTGTTGGAAAGTAAAACATTACTCATAGTGCTACGATTCATGCATAAACCCTTAAGGACTTGCCCGGGCCGTCCCAGCGTTTCTTCGTGATGCGTGGGGGGCGACGTCCCACTATGCTAGGAAGCTGCACATTGCTCGCTTCCACTTCACCTCGCGTGGTTCTTGATGGTGGGGACGATCTTCTAGGTACTCTACCTTAAGACACCTTGCTCTATAAGACCGCAAAAGGATGGAGGGCATAGACCTTCTTGTAGAAGACTTGCCGAGACTTAGAGATGTCTAGGAGCATACATCCTTATAACCTGAGAATGACAATGTGCAAGGTGTTTTTTTTCCCGAGTCTTTTCAAAATTTCCATGTCAATTTCAAAACCGAACTTTTGAACAACTTACTTTCAAAATAGCATGATTTTCAAAACGCGGAATGCCGCCCAAATAGGACTAGAAATTTCGGCCCAAAATGAGCTTTTATAGCCGGCATGCTGCCCATTTCAAATCTCATTTTCAAATCAATCCTTCGTTTTTCAAAATCAATCCAAAATGCCTCTCGAACCTCAACCAAGCATGAAATGCGTCAAGTTGTGTCCGGGTCATGGCCGTGTTAGGCCGGGTGTGTTTCGTTCTAAGAGTCTAGAACACGACCTTGTTGGGTCACCCAAGCTCACCTCTTGGGCTTTGAGTCATGTTGGTCGACCTTTTGGTCTAGGATAGTCCACAAAAAACGTCCAAGCTAGGCCCTTTAGGACGTTTCACTCGAACCCATGGGCTATGTTAGCCCAATCACGGGTTTAGTCACACCAAGTCCAGTTTCGAATCGAGTTATGACAATTTGAGTCATGTCGTTTTGTCGAGTCTAAAATGAACCGATGTCTAAATCAAACCGTGAGTCGAACCCTTGTTTAGCCAATCTCAAGTCGAGTCTTTGTTTGAGTCAAGTTGGGGTCGAGTCCTTAAGTGTGCAGGGGCTCTTACTTTAAATATTGACTCAGTACGGGGTTTTCTTGTAGAAAGGCCGCCAAAAACCCAACGTCAAGCAATGGAAGATGCTGTTAACAAGCTTACTGAGGCCGTGAACCTCATGATGACCCTAATGGATGCAGTCGAATCTAAGCTGGGTGAAGATTCCCCTCCACCACTGACTGATCTGGAAAAACGGTTCAAGTTCATCGAAGACCGTTTGAAGCTCTCCCAGGGGAAGAACATTCACTATGAGAATGCCAGGGCCTATGCCCCGATTCAGATAAGTTGCCCACGAACATGGTACTCACCGACATCCCAAAGTTCAAGGGCACCGAAGATCCAGTCCACCATGTTAAGGCCTATAAAGGGTACCTAGCACATGAAGGGAGTACTCGCCGATATGCTCTCGAAATTTTCGCCCAATCTCGGGTGAACACCGAAGGCGTGGTTCTACAATCTTGACCTTAAGAACTTCCCCACTTTCGAAGATATTACGGTGGAGTTCGTAAGCACTATTTGACAATGTTGAGATTCAAACCAACATAAGAACTTTGGAGGTTATGACGCAAAAGGAGAAAGAGGGCTTTACTGAATTCCTCGCAAGATGGCGCTATTTGAAAGCGTGAAGTTAGCTAAGAAGCCTGATGAAGTTGAAATGGTAGATAAGTTCGTGAAGAATTTACGACCTGTTTATCGTAATGCTCTGAAATACCAAAATTTTGGTTCTTTCAAAGAATTGATAAGGATCGGGATAAAGGTAGAGGACGATGTCCGAATTCTTTGTCAAGCCGAGAAGCCAAAGGGATACCAAGGGGCTTCGTCATCTAAAACAAAAGCGCCCGCAATGCTCACTTTGTTAAAACTGTCAATCTCTTAGATGGACAGTCAAAAAGGCCTCCGCGCCAAGCTCCGAGGGTATTCACCGATATCGGGTGCACTTACGCCTATGCTCTCCAAAGGCTCATGGCCCAAGGAAAGTTGAAGCCCATTGGTTCAACTCCGGATCCACCTGCTGAACAACAAGGCAAATGGTACAAACCGAATGCCTACTGTGCCTTTCATCAAGGGAAGGGACACGATACTGAAAGGTGCTTTAGACTAAAGCACGAAATTCAAGATATGATTGAGAACGGAACGCTCCCAATCCCGGCCATAAAACCTAATAACATCACCAATCCATTTGGCGATCACTCCAACTTTGTTTCTGTCGAAGACAATGTCGATTATTCCCGTCTTATCCGCCCATGTCACTTGAAAGGGGTGTTTATCGGGAAAATATTTGTGGATTGCTTTGAATTCATGCCAAACCCGAAGAATGAAATTCAAGTCAGGAGTCTTGCTCTAGAATGTACTCCTCTCGTTAACGAAGTTAATAAAAGACAATTCGATTCACCAACCTTCATCATAGGCGTAGATCCTCAGAGGGCTACCTCGGGATGGAGGCAGACCATCAAAGGGATCAAGGATCAGAGCCGAGCATCTAAGATGACAGCTGAACAAGGGAAAGCTCATGACCAGATTTGAAATTATGAGTCGGGATCTGTTTTCTTATCTTAGTCGAGTCGAGTCTAGGACTTTCTTTTCCTGAATTCGAGTCGTTTGTTCCGCGATGACCTAGGGTGTGTCCTAGGAATCGTTACTCCGAGTTTGTTAAGCATTTGTCATTCCAAAAAAAGTTGCAGTTTCGTTTCCAAATATGTCTTGTTTCTAATCCTCAATCATTCCGAAACATGATAAAATGCACAACACGCTCAAAGGCATCCCTGGGGTAGAAATATGTCCCGTTCCAAAATGTAAGGTACACTAGGATTCCGTGTTTGATTCCTTTACCTATTCCATGTCTGGCGGTAGAAAACCTCCATCTGAACCAATGTTTGTGACAAGCTTTTAGATGATTCTATGACAAACCCGGACTAGCTCCTTGTTTCCCCTATCGATGATGGAAGGCAAGCCTTTTCCCCAACAAAATCATCCCATCTCGAAGAGAGAAGATATCAACCCGTTCTAACAAGGAATTGTTAGTTCCTAACCAAATTAGTTGGTGAAGCCCAGTTTTCAAGGTGTATCCATTTATGACTAAGAGAATGAATAGAAGATCATTTTCAAAGAGAGAAAAAAGATGAAAAAGAATGAAAAATGAGAAAAAGAGAAAAATTGGAAAGATGAAAAAAAAAAGAAAAAAAAAAGAAAAATGAAAAAAAGATGAAAGAAAAAGAAAAAAGGAAAAAAGATGTTGAAGTTATTACAAAAGGTTTTTGGTTGAATGTCGAAGTTACGGAAGCCAGAAGTCAAGTCAAGTACCCATAGTTGAAGTTCAATGGGTGAAGCCCAAAAGCTTAAGTAGTAACCTCTTTACCCCTAAGTCCTTCCGAGACGATTCAAAGGGATAGTCGGGAATTTTGAGAATCATTCCGCTTGTGTTGTTATACCTAGCCTTTAGGGTCCAGACATGGAAATTTGAACCCACGTCATTTTCCAACCCATTTGCACTCGGGTTTCATCAAACCCGACACACCCATTCCAACCACATCAGCAGCCATAGATCTTGGCCTTAGCACCACAAAACAAACCTTCAGAATGATGGTTAACCATTCCAACTTGTTATTACCAAGCTCCACATCCCAAAAGATCCAAGCCTTTTACACCTAACCCCAAACACGGGATTTAACGGTGCATTTTGGGCTAGAATGGGATATGACATGATACCTTAGGTGAAACCTTCGAGTGTGTACACACAATCAAAATGCCAAGTTTATGCACCTTGATCGAACTACGTCGGATTTGATTTCGCTCCACGCGAATACGTAGGCAGTCCTTCAGAATAAGGGATTCAATCCACCCATCATCTAAGTTGTCATCTTGTCGGTTTCTTACGGGTCTTAACCAAGTCCAAATGAAGCCACCTTTGTTTGAGTCAGTCTTAGCATTTGATGTAAGCTAGGATAAGGATATAGGTTCAGATGAATAGTATCAAGTCTCAGAATGAGCTTTATCGAACGGTTTAGGCAAAGATGCTGAGTCATATAGATGTGGGTTTGTGTTGGGAACAAAGAATATGAAAAACCCGCTGAAAAGAATGAAGGCGTGGAAGAAAAATAGTAAAAGCCCGCTGAAAAGAAAGAAGGCGGTGGCAAGAAATAATGAAAACTCGCTGAAAAGAAAGGAGGCGAGGAGAAGAGTGACAGAATGTTCCCAACAAGAGTGATGTGTGATGTCAAACTGTTCTTATAAAATCAGTCCGTGTTTAGTGTCTACGCGAAGCTAACGTTGTTGCTCCATGAGTTTAATCCACCTTGTCAATGCCAAGTGATCTTGATTCCCATGTGCCCTTGGGAGCACGCCCATGCCATACGATATCTCCGTCCCAAGTTCGACGACCTTGTGATTCCCATTTGCCATCTTTTGGCGCCGGAACGGCCAATTTACATTTCTACCCCCAACAAGTCAATAATTGAATTAAAACCCGTGCACACTTACGGTTTTATTTTCCTTTTTTGTTTTACGGTAGCGGGCTACGCCCACGTTTTTGTAGGTTAATATCCGTATACTACCCTTTAATTGCAGGACTATAACGTAAATTTAAACATGCAATTTATAGTCATAAAACGAAAAACGTAATGAAATGATTAATGTATAGAAATCAACCTCGGGTCCTTTGATGCACGGCGTAAAGAACAGAAATCAAACCAGATTCCCTCCTAATTGTTGCACCCAAGACCTTGTCCGAGATATGCCCTTGTGCTAGATGGTGTTCTCCGATTGCTTTGCAATATTGGGAGAACTGATGTGTGTTTTTTTTCGAGATGAGAGATCTCAGGTTTTTTTTCAGAGGAGAATGCTCTTCAAAACCCTAATTTTGTTTCTAATGATGATTCGGTCAGAAGGGAGGAGAAGCTCTCCCTTTTGATCCCTCTCACTCGGCAAAACCGAGACCCACACAAGGGAAGTGGGCTTCCACTTCCTCTTGGTTTTAACTCGTGGTCCGGTTCATTAAATTCCAAATGTATATGACGCGGTTTGATTATAAACTGTTATCGGTTATCGGAAATTAAGGCATCAGCTAATAATACGGGTTAGCTGAATTATTAATTCGTGTCCGACAAAAACAGTATTGTATAGTTATATTCAATATACATTTAATTAAATATAAATCGTTTATATTTAATTTTACGAATTAACTGGTTAATTCGCCTTAGCCCATGATATTTAATCCGTATTAAATATAATATCTCAACATCACATATTTGACTAATTACTAGTCAAATAACTCGGACTAACTGGTTAGTCAATCTTGGCATCTACATGACAGTATTTTCATACCGTCACATCTCTCGAACGTATCCTATAGGTGTGACTTTTAGGGACCAGTTGATCACCGCCATCTGTATGACAATAACGTCAAACTTATCTAGCAAGCCAACCGTTATTGATAAACGTGGATCAAGTGATAATAATACCAAAAGTATGCCCTTTGATCCTTTTAGAGGTTTATGAGTCCTTGCACTAACTGTTAAGGACACCAACCCCAACAAGCTCCCACTTGTCCGTACAAGTGCATGTGCAATGACGTTATCCGCACTAACTGGAGGACACAAGCTCCAACAAACTCCCACTTGTCCGTACAAGTGTATGTGCGATAACCGATTCTCATATTCATTTAAAATTTCTCCCACTCAATGTAAAACAATTTGCAGATCTGGATCCACAAAGGTCGTATTTTACAATCGATCTGTATCTAGAGTGGTTTCCCCGACTAGAGAGTAACTTAACTGATAAAACGAATCCGTATCCGAGCATGGCCATGCATTTCGATTCTGACTCCTCGAGTGGCCCTGAGAAATATCGAGTACCTGATAAAGGCTGAATATTTCCTTCAACTCGACTCCTTCCGATCTAAGCACAGCATGAAATGACCCAGAAAAAATCATCTTGGCCCCCTGTTACGGATGACCGTGAGAAAGAAACCAAAGACACCCAAAAACTGCCGTAGTCTCAAGAGACAGTCGATAGTCAAAGAATCGACTCTTAGGATCACCATGGAAGTCCTATCCACGACCGGGCAGCGAATGTTATAAAACATTTAGGACTCCACGTCGATGTCACAATGGTGTCCTACGAGATATCCGTATAACTCGCCTCTGTGATTGGTCAGTCAATCCGGTTGACTTATGGCTTGTTGAACCCACCATCAACCAACGTCACAAAATAATTGCCAGAGTTATCAGCTCATGTGGGCAATTAAGGACTAAAATATAATGTTTGTTCAGTTCACTTTGTGGTGTTCAAAATTGTCGTACAATTCCACATGAAAAACAAAATATATATATAAAATATCAAAACGATGATGTCGTATAGAGTACAAAGGAGAATGAATCTAATCCATAAAAGAGTACTACAACTCAGGAACACGTTTGATTCCCATGGAATTCACGTGCCCTTCATGCTTATCTTGTCGTAATGCTTTAGTGAGAGGATCTGCTATGTTATCATCTGTGGCAATCTTTTCTATCACTACTTCCTTTTGCTCCACGTAATCCCGGATTAGATGAGCTTTCCGTTGTACATGTCTAGATTTGTTGCTAGACTTTGGCTCCTTAGCTTGGAAGATGGCACCACTATTGTCGCAATAGATGGTGATCGGGTCATTTGAACTAGGCACTACAGATAGTCCATGTAAGAATTGACGCATCCATATCGCTTCCTTTGTTGCTTCAGACGCGGCATAGTACTCGGACTCGGTCGTAGAATCATTGTAACAGTTTGTTTCGAACTCTTCCAGTGATCTGCAGCGCCATTAAGAGTAAAAACGAATCCAGATCGAGATTTCGAGTCATCTCGATCCGTTTGGAAGCTAGCATCTGCAGAATCGGTTGCGCATAGCTTTTGAGAGCCTCCATAAGTCAATGCCCAATCTTTAGTCCTCCGGAGGTACTTAAGAATGTTCTTGACAGCCAACCAATGTGGTTCACCTGGATGCTGTTGGAATCGACTTGTCATACTCAATGCATATGCCACGTCCGGACGTGTACATATCATGGCATACATGATTGATCCTATAGCCGAAGCATAAGGAATCCGTGTCATGCGCTCTTTCTCTTCCGGTGTCTCTGGTGCTTGAGACTGGCTCAAATGCACCCCGGGAGCCATAGGAAGGAACCCCTTCTTGGAGTTAGTCATCTTTGAATCTCTCTAGGACTTTGTCTATGTAAGACTCCGATCGAGAGATAACATCCATCGTGATCTATCTCGATAGATACGGATGCCTAGAATTCTTTGTGCCTCTCCCAGATCTTTCATCCGGAAATGGTTTTTCAACCATACTTTCACCGAAGTTAAGAGAGGTATGTCATTCCCAATCAGGAGTATGTCGTCAACATACAATATTAGGAAGACAATCTTGCTCCCACTCGACTTGATATATAGACATGGTTCCTCGACCGATCGAGTAAATCCATTTTCTTTAATCACTTGGTCGAAGCGATGATTCCAACTCCTTGATGCTTGCTTAAGTCCATAAATGGAACGCTTAAGCTTGCACACTTTCTTAGGATGTACTGGATCAATGAAACCTTCGGGTTGTACCATGTACAACTCTTCCTCCAAAAAGCCGTTTAAGAAGGCGGTTTTCACATCCATTTGCCAAATTTCATAGTCATGAAAAGCGGCGATCGCTAAGATAATCCGAATGGAACGCAGCATGACTACGGGTGCAAAAATCTCATCGTAGTGCAAACCTGGCACTTGGGTGAAACCTTTAGCAACTAGTCGTGCTTTGTAGATATCTTGTTGACCTTCTACAGAATGCTTTATCTTGTAAAGCCATTTGCATTGAAGGGGACGAACCTTAGCAGGTAAGTCAACAAGATCCCACACGTTGTTCTCATACATGGAGTCCATCTCGGATTGCATGGCCTCAAGCCATAGCTTTGAGTCGAATCGGTCATGGCACCTTTATAGGTTGCGGGTTCACTACTCGTTAAGAGTAGAATGTCATCTATGTCATGTTCCTCGACCATACCAATGTATCTGTCCGGAGGAATAGAGACTCTTCCCGACCTCCTAGGTTCCTCAGGAATGTTAACCGCAGCCGGGATTGAAGGAATAGGTTCCTCCAATGGTTGCTCGGTGTTTGGTTCTGGAATCTTCGACAGGTCGAAGGTTCTATCACTCTTTGCATTCTCGAGAAATTCCTTCTCTAAGAATGTCGCACTAGCCGCAACAAAAACGCGTTGTTCGGTTGGCGAATAGAAGTAATGACCAAGTGTTCCTTTAGGATAACCTATAAAGTATGTCTTGACCGATCGCGGGCCGAGCTTATCCTCGTGTCTCCACTTGACATAAGCCTCGCAGCCCCAAACCCGTATAAAGGACAAGTTAGGGACCGTTCCCTTCCATAGTTCATATGGAGTCTTGTCAATGACTTTAGACGGACTTGGTTAAGTATTAGAGCGGCTGACATAAGAGCATAACCCCATAATGAATCAGGTAAAATTGTGTGACTCATCATGGATCGAACCATATCAAGTAGTGTTCGATTTCTCCGTTCGGACACACCATTCAATTGTGGTGTTCCAGGTGGAGTTAACTGTAGGGCAATCCCACAGTCCTTTAGGTGTTGATCAAACTCGTGAGAAAGATACTCGCCACCACGATCTGAACGTAGTGTTTTAATCTTTCTACCCAATAGGTTCTCGCACCCTATTCTCGGTATTCTTTGAATTTCTCAAAGGATTCACTTTTGTGCTTCATTAAGTAGACATAGCCATATCTACTTAAATCGTCCGTGAAAGTGATGAAATACCTATAGCCTTCTCGTGCGGTGATTGACATAGGACCACATACATCCGTGTGTATGAGCCCTAATAGGTCAGCAGCGCGCATTCCAACACCTTTGAAGGAAATCCGAGTCATCTTACCGATGAGACATGATTCACACGTGCCAAATGATTGAAAATCAAAGGCCGAGATAGCTCCATGTTTGATGAGCTGTTTTACGCGTTTCTCATTAATGTGTCCCATACGGCAGTGCCATAGATACGTTTGATCTTTGTCACCAACCTTTAACTTTTTATTCATTACGTGTAATATTTCCGTGGTCTGATCTAAAACATAAATTCCGTTCATGGAGACTGCCTTGCCGTAAATCATATCGTGTAATGAGAAAATGCAAGCATTATTTTCTATTACAAATGAAAAACCAAGTTTATCAAGTGCAGAAACTGAAATAATGTTTTTCGAAAGACTAGGTACATAATAGCAGTCATATAATGACAACTCAAATCCGCTGGGAAGCTGGATCACATATGTCCCCTTTGAAATGGCAGCTACTCTTGCTCCATTCCCAACACGCAGGTCCACCTCACCCTTTACGAGGGGTTCGATGTTTCGGAGCCCCTGCACATGATTACACAGATGAGAACCACAACCAGTATCAAGTACCCAAGTTCCGTAACTTGCGTGGTTAATCTCAATCATATGAATAAAAGTAGAAGAGAGAGAAGACATACCGACAGGTTTAACACGACCTGCCTTTAAGTCCTCATGATAAACAGGACATGTGCGTCTCCAATGCCCAGTCTTGTGGCAATGATGGCATTCCATGTTTTCACTCTTGCTCTTTGTCATGCCTGATGAGTTGCTCGACTCACCAGGACCACTCTTACCTGAACCCGACTTCTTGAACTTTGCCTTACCTACTGTTAGGTTTGCCTGAGCTTTGCCCTTACCTTTCCCTTTATTTGCCACAACGAGAACATCCTGTTTCAAGCTCCCACTGAACTTCATGTCCTTCTCGGTCTGTACGAGAAGGGAGTGCAGTTCATGTGGGGTTTTCTTCAAATCATTCATATAGTAATTCGCTCTAAATTGCGAAAAAACCATCGTGGAGTGAGTGAAGCATGCGGTCGATAACAATGTTCTCGCTGATGTTACAATTAAAGGTCTCCAGCTTCTCGACATTCTCAATCATGCTGAGAATGTGTGGGCTAACCGGTTGGCCCTTCTGGAGTCTCGCATCAAAGAAGCGAGTGGTATGCTCATAGGTCACGATTCTCGGTGCTTTCGAGAATTCCTTGGTGAGCGTGGTGAAAATCTTGTTTGCACCATGGGCTATGAAGCGTTTCTGCAAATTGGATTCCATTGCAAAAATGAGTACGTTTTTAATCGCACCCGCTTCCATACAGAAATCGTTAAACTTGGCGATTTCAGCAGCTCTAGCCGTGGGACCTGGGTTTGCCGGGAGAGGTTCTAATAAATATTTGAGCTTCCCCGTCAGCAGCGGCAGCATTCCGTAATGCCGCCTCCCAGTCCGCGAAGTTGGATCCATCATTCTTCAGGTCGTGTAGACTGATTCATCTGATTCATGAAGATCCGAAGCCAGGACTCACGGTCCAATGTGGCACTTGGCATTGGGTTATCACTGGAACCAGCCATTTGTTGTTTAGCAGTTTAAAACGTGATCTACACTGAAAAAGAAAGGAAAAACAAAACGAAATAAGCAACTCATCGAGGTGATTTAAGTCTATTTTAAAATTCATTTTAAACATGTAGACTCTCGCACTTGCATAATTGATCTCCCTCAAGAATGATACAAGTGATCCCAAGACTCAATTTCAGTAAATTGATAAGCCAACTGTTTAGCTAATTCTTCCGGAAGAACTCTTGGTCGATAGATTTCCGTAAATCCTATCTATAGTCCACCATAGTCACAGGATCGTACGAGTGACCATAGTGTTGAGATAAAATAGGTCAATCAGTTCCAACTTACCCGACGTAGAAGGGGTCATATTATGCCTACCGACGAAGAAGGGACTCATTGGAGTTTGACCTATAAAGACCGTTCTCAATTTTGGTTTATACGAGGAAGATCCCATCAACAAAATTATAATTCATTTTAAGTGAACGAATAACTAGCGTCTGTCGTGAATGAATTTATTTGGATGATGGCTTTAAAACGTGTGACATGAGAATGTCAATGAAAACTAACTCGTGACCTCTATATGTGTCAGTTTTCATGCAATAAATTAGGTGGTTTGGTTTTTAGGCGGAAAATGATGCATATTATCGTTGCATAAAAATAAATAAAAGAATGCAATACGTAAATAAAAATTTCCTAGTGTGGCCTATCCTAGTAAAACAAAACATAAAACAACTTTGGAATCCACCGTTGGACCCGAGAAGCTTGTCTTGATGTTCCATCTTGATCCAAGCAGCGGGAGTGAGCATCCGGTCTCCATCTTTGGTCTTCTCAAAAATTACAATTTAAAATTACAAAAATAAACCTATTTACATTCTAATTAAAAACTGTAATTACAAGTGAAAAATCCAAAACGGAGATACGAGATCTCAAAATACAACCAAGACCGTGTTCCATCATTACGGTAACACGTTCTACTAAGGCCACACTAAGTTACAACCGTTTGCAAAAATTAAATACGTAATAAAAAGGCATTCACGGCATTCAAGATAAACGATAAATAAAAATGCATCAACTAAAAACAAATTCATTCGTGACATAATTCCGTAATTATGTTAAATTTATCCAAACCACCTTTTAATGATCAAAATTCATGTGATAAAACCGCTTCTATCATTTAATTTTAATCCATTACAATCCGTTACTTTAAAAACGCTTTAAAATAACTTAATGGTACGTGTGTGAACCGTTTCACAATCATAGCGAGTGTACTATATCCGTATAAAGTACATATTGAAGCCAAAAGAAAATTTAAATCAAAAGAAACAAATTTTCAAAGCTGTCAAAGACGAAATCCCTCGATCCAGGGACATAAGTGCTCGATCGAGGGGAGGGGGCTCGATCGATCGAATGCGCAAGTCGATCGAGAGGTATGCTAATCAGAGGTACTCGATCGGCGAGGCGGTGGTCGATCGAGGACTTATATCAGACAATCTTGCTCGATCGAGTACGAGGACTCCTCGATCGAGCAAAGTGGGGTTTTAAAAGCGGTCGATCGAGTACAACAAGGACTCGATCGAGTAAAATCTAAACAGAAAAACCACTCGATCGATTTAAAACCTTGGTCGATCGAGTGCAAAAGTCTCTGGAAACTTAAAACCTCGAAAACAGTTTTGGTGAAACAAAACAAACGCAATTTTGATCAAAACTGATTGAAAACAAAACTACAAAAAGCTAGACATTAACATATTGTTATAATGATCGGGTAAAATAACAATATGCATAATATCAAAACGAAAAAAACCCGTGTAAAACATGTCACGGTACGGTTTTCGAGACAAAACAACGACAAGAGCAACCGTGTAAACAGGACACGGTTCCCAATGCAACCAAAAACGCAGCAATAACAGGAAAAAAAATTTCTGCCGTGTTAATTACTGCTGCCGCACGGATTTTTAGACAAAACAAAAATCGTTTCAAGATAGTTTTATGAAGAACACATGGAAAAATTCACGTGGCCTCGCTCTGATACCACTTGTAGGTTAATATCCGTATACTACCCTTTAATTGCAGGACTATAACGTAAATTTAAACATGCAATTTATAGTCATAAAACGAAAAACGTAATGAAATGATTAATGTATAGAAATCAACCTCGGGTCCTTTCATGCACGGCGTAAAAAAGTAAATCAAACCAGATTCCCTCCTAATTGTTGCACCCAAGACCTTGTCCGAGATATGCCCTTGTGCTAGATGGTGTTCTCCGATTGCTTTGCAATATTGGGAGAACTGATGTGTGTTTTTTTTCGAGATGAGAGATCTCAGGTTTTTTTTTCAGAGGAGAATGCTCTTCAAAACCCTAATTATGTTTCTAATGATGATTCGGTCAGAAGGGAGGAGAAGCTCTCCCTTTTGATCCCTCTCACTCGGCAAAACCGAGACCCACACAAGGGAAGTGGGCTTCCACTTCCTCTTGGTTTTAACTCGTGGTCCGGTTCATTAAATTCCAAATGTATATGATGCGGTTTGATTATAAACTGTTATCGGTTATCGGAAATTAAGGCATCAGCTAATAATACGGGTTAGCTGAATTATTAATTCGTGTCCGACAAAAACAGTATTGTATAGTTATATTCAATATACATTTAATTAAATATAAATCGTATATATTTAATTTTACGAATTAACTGGTTAATTCGCCTTAGCCCATGATATTTAATCCGTATTAAATATAATATCTCAACATCACATATTTGACTAATTACTAGTCAAATAACTCGGACTAACTGGTTAGTCAATCTTGGCATCTACATGACAGTATTTTCATACCGTCACATCTCTCGAACGTATCCTATAGGTGTGACTTTTAGGGACCAGTTGATCACCGCCATCTGTATGACAATAACGTCAAACTTATCTAGCAAGCCAACCGTTATTGATAAACGTGGATCAACTGATAATAATACCAAAGTATGCCCTTTGATCCTTTTAGAGGTTTATGAGTCCTTGCACTAACTGTTAAGGACACCAACCCCAACAGTTTTTTTACGGGTCATACAGAGTGTCTGAGTCGTATTTCTTGCTCACCCGTCAAGGTTCGATTTCAAAATGCCAAAGATTTCAGAATTCCGGAATTTCAAAAAAACTTTTTGCGAATTATGGGATAGATGATCTAAGTAGTGGTACATTTCAAGTCAAGGTTCAAATCTCAAAGTTCAAAATCAAATTTTGGGTCGACGACCCAACATCCAAGTGATTCGTTTCAAATTCAAAATTTGGGTCGATGGCCCAATTATTCAAAATTTTTAAATTCAGATTTCGGGTCGATGACCCAAGTCTTTCAAATTAAACTTCAGGTCGACGACCCAGCATTCCAATACTTCAGCTTCAAACCTCGGGTCGATGGCCCAACATACTAAATGATGTCAAAATTCAAACTTCGGGTCGATGGCCCAATTATTCAAAATTTTCAAATTCAATTTTTGAGTCGATGACCCAATCTTTCAAATGATCTAATTTTAGGATCGATGATCCAATTGTGCTTATGTGATGATTATTGCTAGTACATTTTTGTGTTTCAAATATAGTAGGATATGCTTCAACTGGGGGCTCTAAAGTCTTCGACTTTAGAGCCATTGCAAACTGGGGGCTCCGAAGCCGTTGGCTTCAGAGACCATTATCAAGATGTAAAGGATGACATCCACTTAGAATTCAATTCGATACAAGAGTATGAAATGGAAGAATTCCGTAGCTGAAAGCAAATGAGGAAAGCGACGGCAACCTCCTTGGAAAGTCCCGTCCCGTTCGGACAAGTGCCAGCAGATGATAAATTTTGGGCAAATGTCAGCAGATGATGAGTTTTGGACAAACGCCAGCAGATGATAAACTTTGGGCAAGTGTCAGCAGTTGCCGAACTACGACGCGGGTTTGATTCCGTCAGAAACGGATACGTAGGCGCCTAAGGATAAGGCTCAATCCACCTTATATGCAATTTTATGGGTCGACGACCAACGACGATAATTTGACACAACAGAAGCGAGAGTCAATCCCCAAAGAAGTTTCAGGTATGGTCTCTTCTTATGGCTGGCGAGCTTATATACGCAAGTCTAATGGACTATAAACGACCCGAAGAATCCTCAGGTCGAGAGGGACCTGGGGTATACTTTGACTTTCGCCTTGTCCAAGCCTTAGTCAAAGTGGGGGCTCTGTAGATACCCGTATCCGTCGATATTGGAATTTATAGAGAACCCGACAAACACCCGATGATGATAGGACACATGTATTCTTTAGTTGTCATTGTCATTATTTGGGTTCGTTTTACGATGTAGAATGGGCGTCGTCGATGAAGTATTTTATTAATTTAAATGATATTTAAATTAATGTTTTTTTAAGTGAATTCATTTTATTATTTTAAATGATATTTAAATTAATGTTTTTTTAGTGAGTTCATTTTGTTATTTTAAATGATATTTAAATTATGTTTTTTTTGAGGTGAATTCAATTTATTTTATTTTATTTTGAATTTATTTTCCCAAGTTTATTTTATTGAAAATAAAATAAATATTTGATTTGAAAAATCATTTTATGAGTATATTTGATTTGAAAAGTCATTTATTTTAATGGGTTAATTGATTTGAAAAATCGATTTTAAAAGCGAAGAAAACTCGTTTTTAAACATGTTTTTTTGAGCTCGATTTTAGCTCGGTTTTTGAGCCCGTTTTCTTTACGAATTGGCACGAATCTCGAGTACACTAACCAACCTAAGCCTCTACCCATCCACCCTTGTTCGAACCTGTAACACCCCCATACTCCGAGTGCCTTACCAGGACCACTCAGGTATGAAGACATCACCATCTCGGTTGCCCGAGGTATGATAATCAAATAGACAAAACAGAAACAACATTTATTATAAATAATTTAATGAATAAGTACAATCCTCGAAACCAAACTGAAAGTACAATACATTATTCCAAACTGTCTATTCTCAACTGAAATGTAAATAAAACTAAACTACAGCGGAAGACTCTATCGTCATGTCATGGCCATCCCAACTATCCCAAAGATCATCTCTATACCGCTCAATATCGCTCACCATCCCCGAATGGATCACCGCAGTTTTACAAAACAACACCGGGTCGTACTAATCACACAATCAAAATAGATAACAACAATAAGACAAATAGACAATTTGAATGTCACACACACACAACCACCACCAACTCCCATCATCTCAATATCGACGTGTCCCTTTGGACCACCCGCCGATGGGGGACCGCAGCCGTTCCCACCTAAGCCCGCTCATCGTGCGAGCGATAACCCTGTCCATTAATGTGCACATCCCCTTTCGTGGCGGGTTCCACGAAGGGCGAAACTAGGGCGTGAGATCACTCCCGCAAGTGACCCCACTCAGCCGAGAACGCATCTCGAGAGCCATCAACAACACAACCACAAGCACAATTACACACAATCATCATATCAAGCAACTAACTACAGCACATCACCAATATCCCATTATGGGACTAATACTGAGTAGGAAATCCTACCTGGAAAGCACAACACGCGAGACGGTATCTCTTTGTCTCAAAACGCCTCTTCTATGAACTCTCCTCCTACCATACAACACATAGATACTACTATTCAATTACTATTCATAAAAACCCCCAATTCCTAAATTAGGGTTTCACTAATCTTAACAAAACATTATATAAATTACATTAAAAGCTTACCCTCGACGCAAGGAATCCAACGACACAAACTACGATGCAAACCGACCGTCTGAACTCCGGGAATTGTCAAGAACGCGATTAGGAAGAAGACAAGTTGCTTTCTCTCTTAAACAGGTTTTAGGTTTTATAAAAAGTGATTTAGAACAAAGACGAATTGGTTTAAATACCTTAATCGCGTAATTAACAAAACCCGAGAAAACTCCCCCGTAAAACCGGACACTCGATCGAGTACCCACGGTACTCGATCGAGTACCCCCTACTCGATCGAGTGCCCCTGACTACTCGATCGAGTGCCCAACAGTCGAAACTATTTTATTTACGCAACATACCCTTACTCGACAGAGTAAGGGCTACTCGATAGAGTACCCCCTAGACCATAAATATGGAGTATTACAGTCTTCCCTCCTTAAAAGGAACTTCGTCCCCGAAGTTCAAACCACTACCAAAACAAAGGTACTCCCATAAGCTTCCCGACTCGAAGGTCAAAATAAACACAACGTAAAACATGCTACTAACCCAACTTATCCCGACAAACATACCGACACAACATATAAAAGGGGTGTAAAAACTCTTAAAAACTCTCGCGATCATCTCCTACCCCCCTAAAAGAAACAAGGTTACGTCCCCGTAACCATACATACCTCAAAAAGGAAAGGGTAACGCTCTTTCATGATATCCTCCGCCTCCCATGTAGCTTCCTCAGTCTCATGGTTAGACCAAAGGATCTTAAGCAAAACTGTCTCACCACTCCTGGTCTTTCTAACTTTTCGGTCTAGGATCTGCTTAGGCACCTCAAGGTATGATAAAGACTCATCCAGCTCTAAGCTCTCTGCCTCCAACACATGTGACGGGTCACTCACATACTTCCGCAGCTGCGATACGTGAAACACATTATGCACTCTCTCCAAAGCAGCCGGTAAAGCCAAACGATAAGCTACTTCCCCAACTCGCTCTAAGATCTCATAAGGCCCTATAAACTTCTGACTTAGCTTGCCTTTCTTCCCAAACCTCATAACTCCACGCATAGGAGACACCTTCGGAAGAACCTTGTCCCCAACCTGAAACTCTATGTCCCGACGATGTAGATCTGCATAACTCTTCTGTCGATCCTGGGCTGCTCTCATCCGTTCCCTGATCATCTTAATCTGTTCCACCATCTCATGTACCATCTCTGGTCCTAAAACCACTGCCTCAGCACTATCGTCCCAACAGATCGGGCTCCTACATCTCCTCCCATACAAAGCCTCAAACGGTGCCATACCAATACTGGTGTGATAGCTGTTGTTGTAAGAAAACTCTATCAAATCCAACCTCTGCTCCCAGCTACCACCAAAATCCATCACACAAGCTCGCAACATATCCTCAAGAGTCTTGATTGTTCTCTCGTCTGCCCATCTGTCGCAGGATGAAATCTTTGTACTCATCTTCAAAGTCGTTCCCCAACGATTCCCGCAACTCCTTCCAAAACCTTGATATAAACCTCGCATCTCTGTCGGACACTATGTCCTTAGGGACTCCATGTAACTTAAGCACGTTCTTTCGATAGGCCATAGCCAATTGTGCCTTAGTCCATGTATCTTTCATTGGAACAAAGTGAGCTGACTTGGTCAACCGATCCACTATCACCCAAATCATGTTGTTACCTTGTTGACTCTTAGGCAAACCCACAATGAAATCCATGGAAATGGATTCCCACTTCCACTCAGGCACCTCCAAAGACTGAACCTTACCTTGTGGTCTTCTCTGTTCCCCTTTAACTCTCTGGCATGTCAAACAACGGGACACAAACTCAGCTATCTCTTTCTTCATCCCAGGCCACCAAAACGTTTTCTTCAAATCTTTGTAAAGCTTGTCTCCACCCGGATGAACTGAATATGGTGTGCAATGCGCTTCTGTCATGATTGTCTTTTTCAACTCCTCGTCATTAGGAACACACCACCTACCATCAAACCTCAAGCTACCATCTGTATGAATGGAAAAGGGACACTTTGTCCCTTTCTCTACTCGACTCTCCACTCCACTATCTTAGGATCCAAAGCCCGCTTATCCCGAATATCATCATAAAACTCCATATGTACCGTCATATCACCCATAGCATCTTCTTTCTGCATCATATGAATCCCAAAGCTCGCTACCTCATCCCTCAGCCTCATCAAAGATAGAGCTGTACACAAGGAATGTACACTCTTTCTACTCAAAGCATCAGCAACAACGTTGGCCTTTCCTTCATGGTAGATGATTTCCATGTCATAATCACCAATCAGCTCCATCCACCTCCTCTGTCTCATGTTCAACTCCTTCTGCGTGAAGATGTACTTGAGACTCTTGTGATCAGAAAATACCTTAAAGATTGCTCCATAAAGGTAGTGTCTCCAAATCTTGAGAGCAAACACCACAGCACCCAACTCCAGGTCATGAGTAGGGTAGTTCTCCTCATAAGGCTTCAACTGCCTAGACGCATAGGCAATTACTTTACCATTCTGCATTAACACACATCCCAACCCATTCTTTGAGGCATCTGTATAGACCTCGAAATTCGCGCTCCCTTCAGGTAACGCCAAGACAGGAGCTGTGGTCAAACGCTCCTTTAAGGTTTGGAACGCCGTCTCACAACTCTCATCCCAACGAAACCTGTTCTCTTTCCTCATCAACGCTGTCATCGGTCTAGCTATCTTGGAGAAATCTTTCACGAACCGTCTGTAGTATCCAGCTAAACCCAAGAAACTCCTAACCTCAGCAACATTCTTCGGTGCTTCCCACTTTGTCACTGCCTCAATCTTCGCCGGATCCACAGCTACCCCATCTTTAGAGATTACATGCCCCAGAAAAGCAACTTTCTCTAACCAGAACTCACACTTGGACAGCTTAGCATACAACTCATGATCTCTCAACGTCTGCAACACGATCCTCAGATGCTCCTCATGCTCCTCCTTAGTCTTAGAGTAAACTAAGATGTCATCGATAAACACTACTACGAACTGATCCAAGAACTGTCTGAAGATCATATTCATCAAATCCATAAACACTGCCGGCGCATTAGACAACCCAAATGGCATCACCACATACTCATAGTGGCCATACCTCGACGTGAAAGCTGTCTTCGGTATGTCCACATCGTAATCTTCACCGATGGTACCCCGACCTCAAATCGATCTTAGAAAAGACCGTTGCACCACTCAACTGATCAAACAGGTCATCTATCCTTGGCAAAGGATACTTGTTCTTTATCGTCACACGGTTCAGCTCCCGGTAATCTATGCATAACCTCAAAGTTCCATCCTTCTTCTTCACGAAAAGAACTGGTGCTCCCCAAGGCGATACACTTGGTCTAATGTATCCCTTCTCTATCAAATCATCCAACTGCTTCCTAAGCTCCTCCATCTCCTTAGGACCCATACGGTACGGTGCCTTAGAGATTGGCCCCGTCCCTGGCTTCAACTCAACGGTGAAATCTATCTCCCTCTTCGGTGGCAACCCCGGAATCTCCTCTGGAAAAACATCTGCATACTCTCCCACCACTGGTATCTCGTCAACTGCCGGGCTCTCCATCCGGCCATCTCTCACATGGCACAGGATCAAAGGACATCCCTTCCTCAGATACGACTTCAAAGTGACAGCTGCAATCAACTTAACTTTGGGTTTGACTAGAAACCCACGGTAAGACACACTTACACCCTTAGGACCTCTAAGGGACACTCTCTTTTGATGACAGTCTATCTTAGCTTTATACTTTCCTAACCAATCCATCCCAACTATCATCTCAAAACCATTAAAAGGAAACTCTAGCAAGTCTACAGGGAAATCGACTTGCCCAACTATCAAAGATACATCTCTAAACAACCTCCCACACGATACAGACTCACCTGAAGGTATGAAAACTTGCTCCCTAACAGACTCATATACTCTCAAACCCAACTGTTTTACATGACTCGAAGACACAAACGATTGAGAAGCCCCCGAATCAAACAAAACAAACGTAGGAATACCATTAACAAGGAATGTACCGGTGATAACGTGCGCATCCTCCTCAGCTGCCTTCTTGTCCATCATGAACAACTTGCCCTTTGGTCTTCGCCCACCTCCTGGACAAGACTAGGCGATGCGGTCGGCTTAGCTCCCGACCCTTGATTGTTGTTGTTGTTCATCGGTGTCTTCTGATAAGAATTACCGCCGTTGCGGTTGCCTCCACTCTGGTAGCTCTGACCTCCCCGGTTTGGCCATGATCCGGTGGTCATTTGCTTGCAAAGCTCTGCGCAGTCTACGAAAGGATCCCGTGCGCTCGTGCACTCATGTCTCTTGTGGCCTACGCCACCACAACCAAAGCAGAGTCACTCCCACTGTTGCTCACACTCCCACGACCTCGCCCAAAGGAAGTTCCAAAGACTAAACCCGAACAGGAAGAAAATCCCTTAGATTGATTGTGGTTGCCTTTCTTGAAATTAGATTGGCCACCACCCTCGCTCTCGGACTTCCTCTTCTCTCCACCGACCTCTCCGAGCCATCTCCACTAGCCTCTCGGCTCTCCCGGCCCTCTCATATGCTTCCTTCACATCGTAAGGACTCCCACGGGTAACTTATCCATAATTTTCGTGGTTAGCCCTCTCTCAAACCTCAAAGCGAGATTCTCCTCACTCAAACCCATATCCTCAAAAAAGATATCTGAATTTCTCATTGAACCGCCTGTAGTACTCACCCACGAGACATCTCGGCCGTCATCTTAAACTTATCGAACTCCTCTCTCAACTTACTCCTCACATGTTCTGGTACGAACTCCTTCCTCACAGCCCTACGAAACTCCTCCCAAGGTATAGCAGGTAACCCCTGGTTGGTATATATCTCCTTGGCACTCACTTTTACTGAATCCCACCACTTGCCAGCTGCCTCCCTCAGATAGAATGCAGCCTGATCCACCCTCATCTCATCAGGACAGCGAACTAAATCTAGTATGTTCTCCATCTCCCTCAGCCAACTATCAAGATGGTTAGGCTCCTCAACTCCCTTGTACTCCTTCGGGTTAAACCTCGCAATATAGAGGCTGACTTTAGCATGGTCAACCTCCTTCTCCTTACTCTTATCCTTGTCCTCATTCACTCTCTTCAGGGTCTCAATAAGAGCATCCTGGTGCTCTAACATCTTGACGATGTCATCCGTAGTCATAACCTCAGCTCTCGCATACAAAGCGTTTCTCTTGGGCGGCATCTTGAAGCTATATAAGAAAGGGATAAACATAAACACGCGTACTAAACCTCAAAACACGAAAACGCGCTGCCCAGAACCTACTCGATCGAGTATCCAAACCCACTCGATCGAGTAACGGGCTACTCGATCGAGTGCCCCCATGTACTCGATCGAGTACCCAAACTCCAGAACCAAACAGACCTTCTGATCTCTAACCCACTCGATCGAGTATCTAGGCTACTCGATCGAGTGACCCCATACTCGATCGAGTACCCCTAGTTACTCGATCGAGTGCCCCAAAACTCGATTCTGGACTCAAAATCGTTAAAAACCTACCCGATCGAGTCAGCCTCACTCGATCAAGTACCCCCAATACGTAAGAGCTACCCGCATATTACGTCGTATACTAACATGCTAACTTTATAAAATCACATGCTATCAGAATACATATGCTACGCATCTTTTATACTATCAACAAGATCAATTCATCATGCTATTAAAGCCACATTGTAAATCATTCCATCATGCTATCATTTCATCAACAATGTATATATATATAACATTACTTTTCTTTCGTCTCATCAACTTCCAATTCGAAGATTCAACCATCAACACATTCCATCACATTATTACGCAAGTTACTAAGCACACACATGACTCAACACATATTTCCCCCATGTGACCGGTTCAAAGTTGTAGGGCGACCCCCGCGACTTTAGGACGTCTCCCAAGCCTTTGCACTAGCTCCTACAACTTTTACCCCGGGTTCATTTTAATTGACTCCCTATGTTCATTAAGTTCATTGGTTACGGGTTTCGGGATCGTCGCTCGATACCATTTGTAACACCCCATACTCCGAGTGCCTTACCAGGACCACTCAGGTATGAAGACATCACCATCTCGGTTGCCCGAGGTATGATAATCAAATAGACAAACAGAAACAACATTTATTATAAGTAATTTAATGAATAAGTACAATCCTCGAAACCAAACTGAAAGTACAATACATTATTCCAAACTGTCTGTTCTCAACTGAAATGTAAATAAAACTAAACTACAAACGGAAGACTCTATCGTCATGTCATGGCCATCCCAGCTATCCAAAAGTATCATCTCTATACCGCTCAATATCGCTCACCATCCCCGAATGGATCACCGCAGTTTTACAAAACAACACCGGGTCGGTACTAATCACACAATCAATATAAATAACAACAATAAGACAAATAGACAATTTGAACTGTCACACACACACAACCACCACCAACTCCCATCATCTCATACCGATCGTCCTTTGGACCACCCGCTAGTGGGGGACCGCAGCCGTTCCCATCTAAGCCCCGCTCATCGTACGAGCGATAACCCTGTCCATTAATGTGCACATCCCCTTTCGTGGCGGGTTCCACGAAGGGCGAAACTAGGGCGTGAGATCACTCCCGCAAGTGACCCCACTCAACCGAGAACGCATCTCGAGAGCCATCAACAACACAACCACAAGCACAATTACACACAATCATCATATCAAGCAACTAACTACAAAGACATCACCAATATCCCATTATGGGACTAAATGCGAGTAGGAAATCCTACCCGGAAAGCACAACACGCAGACGGTATCTACAAATTTGTCTCAAAACGCCTCTTCTATGAACTCTCCTCCTACCATACAACACATAGATACTACTATTCAATTACTATTCATAAAAACCCCCAATTCCTAAATTAGGGTTTCACTAATCTTAACAAAACATTATATAAATTACATTAAAAGCTTACCCTCGACGCAAGGAATCCAACGACACAAACTACGATGCAAACCGACCGTCTAAACTCCGGGAATTGTCAAGAACGCGATTAGGAAGAAGACAAGTTGCTTTCTCTCTTAAACGGGTTTTAGGTTTTGTAAAAAGTGATTTAGAACAAAGACGAATTGGTTTAAATACCTTAATCGCGTAATTAACAAAACCCGAGAAAACTCCCCGTAAAACCGGACACTCGATCGAGTACCCACGGTACTCGATCGAGTACCCCCTACTCGATCGAGTGCCCCTGACTACTCGATCGAGTGCCCAACAGTCAGAAACTATTTTATTCTGCAACATACCCTTACTCGACAGAGTAAGGGCTACTCGATAGAGTACCCCCTAGACCATAAATACGGAGTATTACAGAACCCCCTATCCACGGCCCAAATTCCATCCCCAAACACCCCCCAACAGCCCGCGCATAACCAATGCAGCCCCCTGTTTTGCGTGCCAATTCCCGAGCCCAAAACCCGCTCCAAATACCACCAAGACCCGTACCCATTAACCCTAACCCATACCCTAGTATCCTACCCATATTATCCTAGCTTAATCACCAAGAAAACCCCTCTCAAACCCTCACAAAAGTTGCTGGACAGCAGCCATGCGTGATGAAGCCCGACTGCCTCTCCCTCTCTTTTAACCTACTTTAACTCCTTATAAATACCACCCCTTCACCATACATTCATTCCTCGAAGTTCTCCATACATCCTACCATCACCCACAAGCTTTAAACCTCAGAAACAAACCCTAATTGCCTCCCAAAAACCCTAAACAAAACCGACACACAAACTGAACTGTTTGTGTGTCCTCCTCGAAAAGCAACTCGTTCCTCCATCAAACCTCCATCAAAACTCGATTTTCTTGTTCCTAATTAACCACATAACATCCATCTACACATTAGACAAAGATTTACCAGCCAAATTACCCTTGAGAGTACACGAAATCCCTCGAAAAACAGAGTGTTATACACTCTGTTTTCGCGGTTTATTCTTGTCTGTCCAGTTCTGTTTGTGTTCGTTTTTCGTGCCCAATAACCCAAAACGAGCAGGGGTTGCTTTAAGATCCCTGTTCTCCTCTCTTTCTAGTTTTCAAAACATCTTTTAAATCGAAATTTCGTCGTGAAACGAGGGAGATATCATCGTTTGAAAATCGCTGTCCAGAAAGTTTCAAAAACGCGTGTTTGCTTTGCTCTTCGTCGACGACGGCCTCTCGAGATAAAATCTACCATCGATTACGACCCAAGACGGTGTCAACGATACATGTAGGTTGAGGGTTCATCAAATCCTCTTCTTTTCCCTTTTATTTCGTTTGTTTTATGCTTTTTTTATTGTCTTGTTTTTGTTTGTTTTTTCGTTTTGTTTATCGATTGTTCTAATTAATTATGAAACTAGTTAGTCCGAGTATGAGTTAAAGTACCACCATGAACACCCGCGTTGACTTGAGATGGGAAAATAAACCGCTACTTCAGTCGGTCGTACACCCCCGTCTCATTTACATATCCTCGTGTTCAAGGTAGGGCATAAATAAAACGAGTTTCTAACTTCGCTCTTCGCTTTTGACCCCTTTGTTATTTCGGCCAATTCGACATACCCTAGGACCCGTTGTATGTTAGTTTAACCTCTGATTGTTAACCTATGACGTATTTAGATGACATTAAATTAATTTAATAATCTAATTAGACACTTTAGGGTACATCGACATATCTTTAAAAATCAACTAACAATTCTGTAAATAATTGAACGCATCTTTCTCTTTCACCTAATTTCTCGCTAGTATAAGAGTGCGTGATTAGCACCTTCTTATTAACACTCGATGAGTTAACTTAATTTGCAAACTTGACCTAATTCAACCCCTTTGGGCCGTGTGGAACACTCGATCTTAAGCGAAGCTTTCTGACCTTTTTTTTATCATCGTTTTCTAATGTATCTCCCGTATCGCTTTGCAAATCCATCTAACTAATGAACCCGACCTAGGAACTAGGGTAGCCGTGTCTGTGGCCGTGGCTTTAGGCCGTGGGGTTGGTCATGCCTCTCTTTGTCTCGTTTGTTTTATATCTTTTGTTCTTTGTCGTTTGATAGCTTGTAATTTATCGTTTGCTCGTCGGGTTGTAATCTTTCGAGTTAGTTTTCTTTTTTTACGAGTCAAAACCTCTTCAAAAAACCTTAGTCTTATTTGGTTAGACGGTTGTTCCCCAATGCTTGTAGGAGCGTAGTAAACCGCATGTTGTTTAAAGCAACATGGCCCGGTTTATGCTAATGCATGCTTTGGTGCGTAGCCCTATGTCTAATTCGATGAGATTAAGTGAAAGCATGCATTACGAGGAGTGACCCAAGGCCGTGTGTCATGTAGGCCGTGAGTCACCCCCCCCCTTGTGCACGGTTTTCTAGGCCAAACGGCCATGTATTGCGTCGTTTGTATAGCTTTGTATTTAGATCGAGTTGTATCTTTAGTTTGTTGTTGTGTCGGCATGAAATGCCTGGTTTGTAATAGGTAGATCCCAACGGCTCCCCCATTCCCCCTAAGCCTTATTTGCTTTCGTTTGTATGTTGTTAGATCAATCAACCCACATGCTAAATTACAACTTTGACAAAGTTAGTTTAGTTGCATCTAAAACGACATAGAAATTGTTGTCACATGATAGGGTTAAAACAACGTTTGCATATCATACATCGTAGTAGCTATGACCTTGTTTGAAATCCGACACTTGACTTAGTAGAGGCCGTTATCGACGGGCGGGGTTGGGTGTCCTTATGGGCTTCCCAACACGTACCCTCACCCCTTACTCAAGATCTATGGTTTGTGGATCCGTCTAAATACCATTGGATTACGAGAGTCATTCAAATCGAGTGATATAGGGTACAAGTCTTTATCTTTAATCACTCGTAGTCGATTGGCTTTATGCTTTTCGATGAAAGGTGTAAAGTTGACTTGAACGGTTCCAAGTTCCCAAAAAACTTGGTGGCGACTCTAATATGTCTTAATTCGATTCGAAAGAACCTCGATTCGATTATGCCTAGTGTGGATCCCGCGGACGCAGTTCCCGAGGGCCTTGTCCACAGGCACTCATTTCATCACTTTGCTTTCGTGATTTTCCACGTGAACTCCCAAATTCAGCTCTATGAACCGCCATCTCCTCAATAATGTTCCAACCCTTATCATAAGCTACATTATTTCGAAATCTACCATTTGCAGCCGAATCAAGGATGACTCTGTAGTCATCATACAAAGAATTATAAAATTGGTCGCAAAGGTACCACTCCTCAAAACCGTGGTGAGGAACAGATCGAACCAGCTTCTTAAAACGGGCCTATGCTTCATGAAATTCCTCATCGGGTCCTTGCTGGAAATTTGAAATTTGAGCTCTCAAAGCATTGGTTTTCGCAGGCGAAATATACTTTGTTCTAAAGCTAATGCCGAGATGTCCGATCTGTAACTCTAGCTACTACCTTATCAAGGTAGCGATACCACTGACGCGCAGAATCTTTCAAAGAGTAAAGAAACATCTTCTCCTTAACTTCATCTTGTGTCACTCCAGCCGGTACGGGTATGGAATAGTAATAATCCGTAAATAACTCCATATGCTTCCAAGGATCCTCATCTGGTAGACCAGCAAACTGATTTCGCTCCACTAATTCGATATAGGAAGGACGAATTACAAAGGGGGGAGTAAATCCTTTTGGAAGGTCGTGTACTGTCGGCTGAAGATTATCAGATATAGTAGGCATGATTGCAATAGAACTGAGAGTACTCAAGCCTTCCTCTCAAAAACCTGTCTTCTAACTGTGCAAAAGCAAAACTAGAAGCAGGGGTAAGCAACGGCCTCAAGGAACCAAAGTTCTTTGAGACAAGAAAAATAAACTAAAAATAAAGCAAACAGAATTACACCGTCTCCCCGGCAACGGCGCCAAAATTTGATACCGTCATTTAGTATCAAAATTTAAATTTATAATACCGAACTAAACTAACAGAAGCTAGTGGTAGTACGGGTCGAACCACAGAGAGACAAGGTTAATTATGGTTGCTAATTTTTAATCTATTGAAGTAACAATTTAAAAGGGGGTTTGATTTGGTTTGAAACTAAGTTGCAAGTGAAATAAAATGCTGTAAAAAGATGAAAACAATAATAGAGAAATAGCTAGGACGATCGGTTCACTACAGTTTCGATGACATTAATCCAAAGTAGGTCTGATATGAGTACGGTATTCAGGTAAATGACGAGTCCTCTCGGTCCACTGTCAACAGGAAATACCCTTTCGGTCTGAATTCCCTCCCTGAATCACACTAACTAACTTTCGTTCTGGTCAGTGTAACTAAGTCTGCAACTTCTATCTCCTTTCGGTCTCAAGGGTAGACTAATTATCATAGTTTTAGGTCTATTCTATTCCAATCTTACGATCTAGGTCTAGAATTCCCAAATCAATTAACAATTCTCCTCTTGGTCTCCTTATTAATTGTAGCAATTAAACAACTATGATAAAAGAATTACCGACCTGAACAATCCTACAACAACCTAAACCATCTACACTATAGATCTCCTCACATCCTAGCGAAGGGAATCTAGCTACTCATATTAGGAATAACAACAACAATAAATTTGACTAATAAAACAGGAGAATTCATAATTAAAACGACGAAATAAGCAATTAACATAAAACGATAAATTGGCTTTCGGGAGACTATTCTAGCAATTCCTATACTACGAATGAAATAAGTAACGAAACTGAACAGAAGAATACCGAAGAGGAATCGCAGAGAAAGATCTAAAACCGAAAGCGGGGAGAACTTTATTGATCACGAAACAATCTTTAGAACCCTAATTAACGAATGATAAAAACTAGATTAAGAACTGATAAACTGAATGTAAAACTTGATAATTATTCTGAAAACCTAAGTTACGTTATATAGGAATATACGTAACACTTATTTCCGAAACCTAAATACTATGGGCTTCTTAATTCTCGATCTTTTATTTTGCGTCAGACCCGTTGTTCAGTCGATCGAACATAAGCATCAGTCGATCGACCAACTTGCGCTGTACAGGAGCTTCTGGTTCTCGCGCTCTGGTCGATCGACCATAGGCATCAGTCGATCGACCAAGGGTGTTGTACAGTAGTGCATTCTGACGAATTCTGCAGCGCGCACCGATCTTAAAACAGCTGCCATTTTTTCGTTCCTTGGTCAAATCAGGCCTTCTACGTGGCGTTGGAAAGCTAAGAGGATAATATTTCACCTCCAATTGGAATCACTCGATTATCAGCTCTAGAACTCGAGATATAGCCATTTGAATCAGGCTGCATTAATGTGAGGGGATTCTTTGCTTGATAACTTCTTGTAACTTGTACGCACCCATGCTTATACTATCTCCAGGGCCTTGAAACGTGCACCAAGATCATTCCTCAAGCTTTACCTTCATGTCAAAAGCTATGCTAGACACTTTGGGACGGATTTGGCTCATTATCTACTCAATTCCGCAATAATCTGCAATATTACATAAAAAGACGGAAGTCGACGAAAAGGGGCAAATAGTAGAATAAACTACTAATAATAGACATAAAATGCGTGGAAATAAAGATTTAAAACGTCATATTATAGACACGCATCAACCGTCTTATATCCCGTTGAGTCCAACCAATTTTAGCGTGTGATAACCGTTTACCACCCTACTTACCCAAGGTAAAAAGAGAACACCCCGCTTGGGCGAGCGTGGCTCTAATGAACAAGAGATTCATAGGTGTTACTAATTGGTAAGGCTAATCTAAATTTTAGTTATGTGAGAGATCTTGTCAATTTAGTCATAAATTCCTTATAAGTGAATTAATTTGGTGAATGTAAATGACGTGAATTGACAACCGTGAAAATAAAATGCATGTGAATGGCGATTTTGGTATGCGCGAAAATAAAAACAAGCAAACATGTAAGCATATGAATAAATCCTAGTATGGCCACCTAGTTAATAAAAACTAGTCTATTACATTTCGGAAACCAACTCCTTGATCCCTTGCCTCTTCATTCCATAAGTGGCTCTTCCTTGTGGGATTTGGAACACCTTCCAAAAATAGATTCCGTCTCGTTGTAATCTGTCTTTTGGAAACGCCGGTAAAAATAACTATTACAAATGAATTACATAGCTATTCCTATTATACATTAGTTAATAAAATAAATAAAACTATTAATTAATTACAAACCGACGATACGAGATCGTATTTAATTACAAACAAATCGATATTGCTATTCATTTCGGGTAATAACGATTAAAATTAACTAGGCCATACTAGGTACAACAAGATAAATACTTTAAATAAATGACAATCATTCATTCAACTTAAATAAATATGCTTAAAATGCTGTAAAATGATGCCAAAATCGCCCTATTTATCATTCGTTGGTATCCATACCGGTTTTTGTGGATCTAATCGATTTTTAACATGAAAAAATCAATAATTAACTCTTAAATCTCATTTAAGTCCAAACTGTTTTGAACCTCAAAATTAGTCCTCACTAATTTTATGATAAATTATTAGTTTGATTTGGTGATATTTTGCTAATTTAATTAATAAAATCATAATATTTAAGTAAAAATCAAAAATAATTGAAAAATTACCCAAAAAATTGAAACAAAAATTTTTAGTATTCTGGAACACTCCCAAGAACACCAAAAAGTCAGAAAAATTGCCCAAAAATTCCGGATAAATTTTGTGAAGAAAAAGATCGATATTTATCGGTTTTTAACCACTAAACCCAATAAACATCAAAACAAAGTGAAAACACACATGCAAAATTTTTCTGACTTTTTGGTGTTCTTGGGAGTGTTCCAGAATACTAAAAATTTTTGTTTCAATTTTTTGGGTAATTTTTCAATTATTTTGGATTTTTACTTAAATATTATGATTTTATTGATTAAATTAGCAAAATATCACCAAATCAAACTAATAATTTATCATAAAATTAGTGAGGACTAATTTTGAGGCTCAAAATAGTTTGGACAATTAGTTTGGACTTAAATGAGATTTAAGAGTTAATTATTAATTTTTACATGTTAAAAATCGATTAGATCCACAAAAACCGATATGGATACCAACGAATGATAGATAGGGCGATTTTGGCATCATTTTACAGCATTTTAAGCATATTTATTTAATTTGAATGAATGATTGTCATTTATTTAAAGTATTTATCTTGTTGTACCTAGTATGGCCTAGTTAATTTTAATCGTTATTACCCGAAATGAATGGGAATATCGATTTGTTTGTAATTAAATACGATCTCGTATCATCGGTTTGTAATTAATTAATAGTTTTATTTATTTTATTAAATAATGTATAATAGGAATAGCTATGTAATTCATTTGTAATATTTATTTTTACCGGCGTTTCCAAAAGACGGATTACAACGAGACGGAGTCTATTTTTGGAAGGTGTTCCAAATCCCACAAGGAAGAGCCACTTATGGAATGAAGAGGCAAGGGACCAAGGAGTTGGTTTCCGAAATGTAATAGACTAGTTTTTATTAACTAGGTGGCCATACTAGGATTTATTCATATGCTTACATGTTTGCTTGTTTTATTTTCGCGCATACCAAAATCGCCATTCATATGCATTTTATTTTCACGGTTGTCAATTCACGTCATTTACATTCACCAAATTAATTCACTTATAAGGAATTTATGACTAAATTGACAAGATCTCTCACATAACTAAAATTGAGATTAGCCTTACCAATTAGTAACACCTATGAATCTCTTGTTCATTAGAGCCACGCTCGCGCAAGCAGGGTGTTCTCTTTTTACCTTGGGTAAGTAGGGTGGTAAATGGTTATCACACGCTAAAATTGGTTGGACTCAACGGGATATAAGACGGTCTTGTGTTCCGGGGCTAGTAGATGAATTTGAGGAAATTCGTCAACCAAGAGTTCTAGAGGTAGAATTAGTCAACGTGACTTACCGAATTTACGCAATTATGGGATGTTTCGCCCAAGCGATGCTCATTTTTGTTTAATATTTGGGTCTTGGAATCATTTATATAATTTAGTGGGAGGTCATTATATAAATGCTAAAACTTGCTAAACATGTTTTTACAAGTAATTTTTAAAACAATGAATGTTAATTTTTCCTTTTTGTTGTAGCATTTTAATTCGCAATGACAACTTCATCAACTCCATCGACTACTTCACTAGGCAAAGATTCATGGCTAAGGTCCGTAATGGACAAATGTATTTTAAAAGATGACGGTAGTAACTTTCTTGAATGAGAATCCAACATCAAAAGTGCCGTGTTGTCCGACAATGTGCTCACTTACTTGACCGATGCTCCTCCAATCGAGCCCGGTGCAAGAGCTTCATCGGCGGTGCGGACCGCCTATGATGACTATGTGAGGATGTTGAATGATATCAACAATGTGTTGATATGGTCAATATCCCCAAAGCTCAAGCTATCATGCATTTCTTTAAATGCGTACGAGATTTTCACTCGTATGATTATTATGTTTTCACAAACACCAAAAGTCCGTCAATACAATGCGGCGGCACGCTTATTTGAAGCTAAGCTTGAGAGGGGCCAAAAGGTTGGTCCCCATGTACTCAAAATGGTCGAATACGTTGACATCCTAGAGCATCTAGGGTGTAAGATTCCTAAGACTCTTGTGTTGGATCGTATCCTCCACTCACTCCCCACCAAGTTTGCCCACTTTAGGTTAAACTACAACATGAATGACATGGATAAGAGTTACCATGAAATTCATGCACTCCTCACCCAAGCGGAGAGGGATGTGGAGGCTAGTGGGAGCGAACAAGGGGATGTATTAACCATGAAGTTAAAGAACATGTCCCTTGGAGTCAAGAAAGGAAAGGGGAAAGAAAAGTGGTATCAGAGCATAGGCTTGTAATTTGCATGTTGATTTTAAGCATTTTAATGAATTATGTGATAATTTATAAAAACTCAAAAATTGTGTTAGAAGAGGTTTTAGCACGAAATTTTTGGGACATGCATACCTACTGATCTCAAAAGGTTTGTGGCATTTTTTTGGCGATTTTTGAAGTTATTTTGCTATTTTTAATGTTTTTGGTAGAAAACCGAGTCAAAATGCCGTATTTTAGTTAAAAATTGGCTAAAATTAGTTAAAATTTGATTCGGTGCATGGATTTTTTTATGGTAGTTCATGCATGTTTTCTACTAATCGTATGCAAAAAGTTGAAGGTTGGTTCGAATTTTTTGGATGTTTATTGATTTTTTGAGTTAAAAGTCGATAAAAGTCAAATTAATTAATCATAATTTCGAAACTTTTGATTCTGCCCATGATAAATTTATGTACATTTAAGAATATTATTTAAATGTCAAAAGTGATTTAGCATGCATGTTACATAGATCACCTAAATAACAATTTATGAGATAAATTAATTTTATTAGAGAGTCTAATATGTTCATAGATCCATATTAGACTCTCTAATAAAATTAATTTATCTCATAAATTGTTATTTAGGTGATCTATGTAACATGCATGCTAATATGAAAGTATAAAAAGAAAGTATAAGGAAAAATAATTTCCTTACATTGAATTTGTGGTAAAAGGGCACAAGCTAGTTCACCTTACTAGCTTGTTCTTGAGCTTAAACCAAATGGAAGATCCTCCTTGCAAATCTTCAATAAGAAGATATCCTTCTTGTTGCACCCAAGAACTAACCCAATAATAATAACAAGTATTGACTAGTAACTTGTTAATTTTATACCCTTGATAAGATTTTAATTTTACTAACTTTCTTAGTAAATATTAATGTATGTATACTAACAACTTAGTTGTGATTAATTATTATTATTTTAGAGAGATGGAGAAAAATTGTTCACATGCAAGAATGTAGAGTGTAGAAGTGAGGTAGTGTAAAATGTAAACAATAGATGGAGTATATAGGAAGGGAAGTGGCAGGTGGAGGTGGAGTGAGGGAGTGGAGAAATTTTGTCTTATGTTTTTATCTTACATCACATGCAAAATCCTACATAAGATAAATTATGGTAGTATACAAAATAAGGTGAAATGATTATGTGAGTAATCATCCACTACTCTTATTTTACACGGTCCAATTGATCATTTACGGGTCCATGTTGGTTCTTATATTTGTCGCACAAATCCGTGTAATTTTTATTTTAAACATCGTATCATGTATACTTCCATAATTAATTCGTCCAATTCACTCCGTAAATATACGTGTACCACTACACATATTATTTACGTACTAATATTAATCACATTAATCAATTAGTACAATTTTAGTAAATTAACAGTTAATTAACTAAAACCCGTTTCCCAAAACTTATTATTTAATTATCGCATAATTAAATAATAATTGCCGCTCCTCGAGTTCGCAACTCGAAATCTCTCTATGTAATACTCCGTATTTTAATGATAAATTGTGAAGATAATTTATGTAATTTAATAATTAATTAAAAGACATTTCTAATAGTAATTATAATAAGATGTTAATTACATAATAAATTAATAATGCAAGTCGGGAATTGGATTTAGCTAATATTTAGCATTGGGCCGTGTGCCATTGTTGTTTGGACCGAAATCTATTAAGTTGGTACGAGTGTAATCGGGAATTAATAATAAGTAATATGGGAATAATATTATATAAAGGTAATTATAATTATAATAATAATAATAAAATAGTAAATATTATATGAGGAAATTATAATTGTGATAGGATTAATAGTATATGATAAATAATAATGATTTAATTATAATGACAATTCCTATACTAATTAGAATAAGGAAAGTTACATGGTTTCCTAATTGGCCTCGTATTCTCTAAATCTTACACTATAAATACCACCTCAAATCTGAGAAATAATTCACAAATTAAAAAGAACAAGCTTTAGGAGACGGAAGAGGAAGGAATTAACATAAACCAATTAATAAACTCGAGGTAATTATCCGTCTTAAATCAATTTATATTCGTTTCATGTGAGCATCTTTAAGACAACCGTATGACTTGTATAGACCGCCATAGGACACGAGATTTGGACCTAGAGCGACCTTGCACTGCAAATTTTCTGACTTGACCATAGTTGACCGTCGTTGACCTTGTTACGGTGGATTTTGGGGCGGTTGAAAGACGGCTGGGCAGAAGGGTTATACGGGTTGGTTGTGGGTATTTGGGATGGTTATTTGACCCACTAATTGGACATGCCTTGACCTGGGGTTTGGGTGGTTGATGTTGGCGGCAGGGGGCGGTTGTGCTGGTGGTGGTTGGGTGGTCAGGTATGGTGGTTTGTGCGGTGGTGACGGGAAACAGGGGAGGAGGTGTTGTTCGGGCGGGCGGCGGTTTTCGGGGGATTTTAGGGGTTGTTGGTGGTCCTGGTTAGGGGGTTTTCGGGTGGTCTTGGTCGAGGGAGGATAGGGAGTTGATTGGTGGTTGTAGGTGGCGGTGAAGGTGGTGTTAGGTGGTGGTTTTGGGACGGGTTTGATGGGGTGTCAGGTGGTGTTGCGGTTGGTGTCGTGTGATAGGGCGTGGGATTGTGGGTTGTTGGTGGTGGTATAGCTGGCGGTTAAGGGTGAGTTGGGTGCGTGGGGTTGCAGGCTAGGGGTGTCGAGGCGGGTGGTGGGCTGTGGTGGCTTGTGGTGTCGGGTTTGGTGAGTTTTGTGAGGGGTGTTGGTCACGGTTTATAAACCGTGTATGGGGTGATGTGTGGTTGTTTTGTGACGGGTTTTTTTAATTAATTGTTTTGGGTAACTCGGGTTATAATTGAATCGGGTTTTTAAGTACCGTAGACCTTTAATCATAATAATAAATAATAAATTTGAATAATAAATATAAATTTATAAATAGTAATTTGAAGTAATAAATAATTGAATTGAATTATAATATTTTGATTAGGTGACGGTTGTGAAGAACTATAATCGAATCGGATTGCTTTATTTATTGGATTGCTTGAGCTGCGTAATTGGAATTGCTTGCCAGGTAGGATAATCTACTCAACTGATTGTGTAATTGGTGTTATTTATCATACGATTATGATATATGGTTGACGGGCAATTTAATTTGTGATGTTATTTAATTGGATGGTTTATATACATGATTGTTATGTTTAATTACGAGGATGGTTTATGAGAATTGGACTGCCCCAGGCTTAGTCTCTGGTGGATAACGTGAGTGGTTGTTGGACTGCCCCAGGCTTAGTCTCTGGTGGATAACGTGTGTGAATATTTGGAAGGCCCCAGGCTTAGTCTCTGGTGGATAACGTGGATAGTTGATGTTGAGATGTGACATGTGAACAGTTGAGATTGGAATATTGACAGTTGTGAGAAATTGGTTGTTTTAATATATTTTATCCTACCCAACCATTGGTTGACTTGTTTGCTTCTGTGTCAAAATAAAATTGATGCCTGCTTTAATTGATGGCATCCTGTGGTGAACCATTTAATATTTCCGGTTAAATGGGGAGCAGATTTAAATAGCAGGTTTGGAGCTAGCTGACTTGGGAGCATTGGGAAGAGAGCTCGACTTGGACCATAGTTAAAGTCTAGATCACATAGAACAATTTATATCACTTTATTTATTTCCGCTGCGAGTTGTAAATATTTTATACTAAGTTTTAGTTGGATGATTTGTAATAAACATGTAATCATTAAAGTTTTATTTAAAGTACTTTGGTATTGTTGTACTTTGTTATTCACTACCTCGGGAAACCGAGATGGTAACAGTCCTATTTATTTGGGAATGTCTTGCTAAAGGCTCCTGAATAAATGGGGGTGTTACAAAGTGGTATCAGAGCAAAACGATCCTCAGGCCTATCTAATGAATAATAACGAACTTAGGATGTGTCTAAATAAAATGAACCCCGGGTAAAAACTGTTAGGAGCCCCTCTTAGTGCGGTTAAGAAGCGCGCCTTAATTCGTACCATGGCCCTCTCAGCTTTGAACCGGGAACCTTGAGAGACATTTCAGAGTGGGGTAATTTAAAATGAATATAGTATATTTTCTTTAGGAATTTGTTTGTCTTGTTTGAATGACTGTTGTCGTTAATGATTGCGGATGATTCCTTTTAAGTATTGTTATGAGCATATTGATATGGGGAAGGTATGTTGGCATGTATGTGGGAGGTGTGAGTATGATTAATATGTGAAGTGTTGAAAGAATTGCATGAAATCGTGAAGAATACAATTTTGGTTGATTTCTCGAAATTTTACCCTTGATTGTTTTGGCTGCCATTTACTACCTGTTTAAAATTCTCGTATGCAAATTTTATGAGTAATATCTTTATGAGTTAGCTTTCATATGCCACTGGTCTCATGTTCAAATAATATACGGTTTAAGAGAAATAAATATTTTAGTGGACAGTAGTCAAAATATTCCTGTACAGTGATGTTTTCGCGCCATGTTTTTGTAAAACTTGCCATTTAAAAACTAATTAATTATTTGTTATAATTCCAACTCCACTGTTTAGTAGACTCATGTATGTTTCTAAATTGGTAAGCCACGTTTTAAGAAAATATTTTGACAATTTATGGTGATTTTTACAAGTTGACCTAAGTTTCTGACAAGTTCCTGTAAACTTTCTGTTTCGACCGTATAACTTGTAAAATGCATTATAAATTAATCATTTGGATTTTTGATCTGATTCTTTTCTCATGGTTCATATACTTTCTATATTTTGATGTTATCAACTATGTGGAGTAGAATAATATGCCTAGTGATATGCGGAACGTGTTGCCCTAAGCCAACTATGCCTCTATGTTTAAGTTAGATGATGTTAGTAGAAATTAAAATAATGATAGAAACTAAAATGAACAAATAATAAATCAATGGTGAAGGAAGGGTGGGTAGTACCTCAATAGACTAAGTGACCGTCATACCAAACCAATAGTTAACATATTTATAGCATCTCCATGCATACCAAGCATGCATCTAATACCCATATGCATTCCATATAGCACAACACTAGCATATGAATTCCGTAACCTAACTTGATTCCCTTATATTTCTTAGGATGGATCCTTATTTGCACCCAGAGAACATATTCATGTACCCAAACTCAGATTTGAACGAGCATTGCAAAGCCTTGGAATCTCAAATGGATGTTTATGGAGCTTTAGTGGATTCGAAGTACTTAAATGACACTCATCTTAGAGCCTACACTTTGGTTAACACTTTACCTTTCTCTGGACCTTTAGGGAAAGTAAGAGAAGATTACATGACTGAGTATGATAATTACAGGATGCATGAGAATTATAGTCATTACTATGGACCTATCTATCCTTCACATCTCACCTATGATGTCGTTTTAGCCAGATTAAGATACCTAGTATATGTATGTTAGGCTGATAACCATAGTATCAACCGTGGACCTGAACAATTTGATCATGCCATTGGGAGTAGTGATGAAGAGGGGGAGTCCTGTATGTTCCTTTGGGAAAAGGAGAGTGACACTTGTGAGGTGATAGAGATTAGCGATGATGATGATGAGGAGGAGGAGGAAGAGGTGGATATTATGTGGACTGGACCTTATGATGATGATAATGATAGACTTCAACCTCGACAGCAGAGAGCCTCAGACTATGAGATGGAATATGATGCGATTTTTGTTAAACAAAAGTATACACCTGATACTAAACCTAGGAAGCACAAATGGGCTCGTCTTGGGAATAGACTTAGAAGGGTCATTTGAATTAAGAAAAGTAACTAAACACTTATGCTTAGCTTTTGTGATAGTGTAATATTTATTTGGCAATGTATTCGCCAGGAGTTTAAATAAAGTTAGTTTAGGTTGTGGTTTTGCTACTCGGAAGTGAATCGAATATTTTTGTTTTGTATTCAGTTAACCATTAATTAGTGTTGGAAATAAGAGTTCTTTTATATTACAATGTGTGTTTCATGTTTTATATTATACTAATGATTAGGTTGTTCCATTTGTTTGATATTTCGAACTTCGAGGACAAAGTTAAATTTTAGGGGGAAGGAATGTAATACTACGAATGTTTTGAGTTGTTATTGTGATACATTGTGACGCGATTGGTGTGGATGATAATCGTAAATGGATGATGGTGTTGAATGATAATGTTGGATGATGGGAGTTGTGGGTGAACTTCGGGACGAAGTTCATTTTAAGGGGGGAAGACTGTAATACTCCGTATTTTAATGATAAATTGTGACGATAATTTATGTAATTTAATAATTAATTAAAAGACATTTCTAATAGTAATTATAATAAGATGTTAATTACATAATAAATTAATAATGCAAGTCGGGAATTGGATTTAGCTAATATTTAGCATTGGGCCGTGTGCCATTGTTGTTTGGACCGAAATCTATTAAGTTGGTACGAGTGTAATCGGGAATTAATAATAAGTAATATGGGAATAATATTATATAAAGGTAATTATAATTATAATAATAATAATAAAATAGTAAATATTATATGAGGAAATTATAATTGTGATAGGATTAATAGTATATGATAAATAATAATGATTTAATTATAATGACAATTCCTATACTAATTAGAATAAGGAAAGTTACATGGTTTCCTAATTGGCCTCGTATTCTCTAAATCTTACACTATAAATACCACCTCAAATCTGAGAAATAATTCACAAATTAAAAAGAACAAGCTTTAGGAGACGGAAGAGGAAGGAATTAACATAAACCAATTAATCAACTCGAGGTAATTATCCGTCTTAAATCAATTTATATTCGTTTCATGTGAGCATCTTTAAGACAACCGTATGACTTGTATAGACCGCCATAGGACACGAGATTTGGACCTAGAGCGACCTTGCACTGCAAATTTTCTGACTTGACCATAGTTGACCGTCGTTGACCTTGTTACGGTGGATTTTGGGGCGGTTGAAAGACGGCTGGGCAGAAGGGTTATACGGGTTGGTTGTGGGTATTTGGGATGGTTATTTGACCCACTAATTGGACACGCCTTGACCTGGGGTTTGGGTGGTTGATGTTGGCGGCAGGGGGCGGTTGTGCTGGTGGTGGTTGGGTGGTCATGTATGGTGGTTTGTGCGGTGGTGACGGGAAACAGGGGAAGAGGTGTTGTTCTGGGCAGGCGGTTTTCGGGGGGATTTTAGGGGTTGTTGGTGGTCTGGTTAGGGGGGTTTCTGGGTGGTCTTGGTCGAGGGAGGATAGGGGAGTTGATTGGTGGTTGTAGGTGGCGGTGAAGGTGGTGTTAGGTGGTGGTTTTGGGACGGGTTTGATGGGGTGTCAGGTGGTGTTGCGGTTGGTGTCGTGTGATAGGGCGTGGGATTGTGGGTTGTTGGTGGTGGTATAGCTGGCGGTTAAGGGTGAGTTGGGTGCGTGGGGTTGCAGGCTAGGGGTGTCGAGGCTGGGTGGTGGCTGTGGTGGCTTGTGGTGTCGGGTTTGGTGAGTTTTGTGAGGGGTGTTGGTCACGGTTTATAAACCGTGTATGGGGTGATGTGTGGTTGTTTTGTGACGGGTTTTTTTAATTAATTGTTTTGGGTAACTCGGGTTATAATTGAATCGGGTTTTTAAGTACCGTAGACCTTTAATCATAATAATAAATAATAAATTTGAATAATAAATATAAATTTATAAATAGTAATTTGAAGTAATAAATAATTGAATTGAATTATAATATTTTGATTAGGTGACGGTTGTGAAGAACTATAATCGAATCGGATTGCTTTATTTATTGGATTGCTTGAGCTGCGTAATTGGAATTGCTTGCCAGGTAGGATAATCTACTCAACTGATTGTGTAATTGGTGTTATTTATCATACGATTATGATATATGGTTGACGGGCAATTTAATTTGTGATGTTATTTAATTGGATGGTTTATATACATGATTGTTATGTTTAATTACGAGGATGGTTTATGAGAATTGGACTGCCCCAGGCTTAGTCTCTGGTGGATAACGTGAGTGGTTGTTGGACTGCCCCAGGCTTAGTCTCTGGTGGATAACGTGTGTGAATATTTGGAAGGCCCCAGGCTTAGTCTCTGGTGGATAACGTGGATAGTTGATGTTGAGATGTGACATGTGAACAGTTGAGATTGGAATATTGACAGTTGTGAGAAATTGGTTGTTTTAATATATTTTATCCTACCCAACCATTGGTTGACTTGTTTGCTTCTGTGTCAAAATAAAATTGATGCCTGCTTTAATTGATGGCATCCTGTGGTGAACCATTTAATATTTCCGGTTAAATGGGGAGCAGATTTAAATAGCAGGTTTGGAGCTAGCTGACTTGGGAGCATTGGGAAGAGAGCTCGACTTGGACCATAGTTAAAGTCTAGATCATATAGAACAATTTATATCACTTTATTTATTTCCGTTGCGAGTTGTAAATATTTTATACTAAGTTTTAGTTGGATGATTTGTAATAAACATGTAATCATTAAAGTTTTATTTAAAGTACTTTGGTATTGTTGTACTTTGTTATTCACTACCTCGGGAAACCGAGATGGTAACAGTCCTATTTATTTGGGAATGTCTAGCTAAAGGCTCCTGAATAAATGGGGGTGTTACACTCTAAAACTAATCGACTAAGTTTTTAGTCTACAAATCAAGAGACTAAATAAATTGTATCTCATACAATTAATTAGTTGTCTATTGGGGTTCGTTCTTTTAGGTGTGACCGAAAGGGGTCAGTTGATCACCGCCGTCTCACGACAATAACGTCAAACTATAGTCAGCCAACCGTTATCGATTTACGTTAATCAACTGACGAGGATCAAATAATTAAATATCTGATGATATTCCATTAATGAGATTTATTATGTTAACGCACTATTGTGGAGGACACTAACTTCAACAGAAACCATGCTGAATCCGTGGAAATACTCGATCGACTCATTTCTTGTGGTGGATCGAGTAGAATTGCTGAGAATATTACTCGATCGAGTGAAGTTGTTGGTCGATCGAGTAAAGCTGCTAATCAAGAGTTCGATCAAGAGGAGGAAATGCCTCGATCGAATGAAAATGCTGAGAAAACAGCTCGATCGAGTGGAATTATACCTCGATCGAGTAATGATGATAAAGAGGATTTCGATCGAGTGGCTGATAATGCTTGATCGAATGATATTGTTGCTGAAAGACCTCGATCGAGAGGAAAAAGGGATCGATCGAGCAGAAATATTGATGAACCTGTCGAGACATTGGCGGAAAGAAACAAAGGGTTAGAAATTCCTATCACGGTTCCCTTTCCAAGGCGATTGCAGAACAATAAGGCCAATCAACAGTTCGGAAAATTTGTTGAAATCCTGAAGAGCCTTCTTGTCAACGTTCCTTTCGCCGAACTGCTTACCCAGATACCCTCTTATATGAAGTTTATGAAAGAAATTTTATCGCGTAAGAGACATATAAGTGACCATGAAACGGTGGCTTTAACTGAAGTAGGGTCCGCCTTAGTTCAGAATAAGACACCGCTCAAACAATCAGACCCGGGTAGCTTTTCAATTCCTTGTCATATAGGGACCCACTTAATTGACAACGCGCTATGTGACTTAAGAGCTAGCGTGAGTGTCTTACCTCTGTCTCTCGCTAAGAGACTGGGTTTAACCAAGTTTAATTGTACCAATATGACCGTTTAGATGGCTGACCGTAACATATCACGGCCATTAGGTGTCTTAGAGGACATACCTGTGAAAATCGGGAGATTCTTTATTCCCGTTAACTTTGTGGTCTTAGACATACCCGCAGACTCTTACACCGGCTAGTAGAAAAAACTATTATAGTGGCGGTCATAAATGACCTTTTCATGGCGGTTTTTACAGATTTTGGGTGTGCCGTATATCACGGGGTTGTTTATACTTTGCGGCGGTTGTACAACGCCACTATAGCTTACCTACGGTGGCGGATTTTAAACAAAACCGCCATTATAGGCTTATATAAAACGACGATTGTTACACAAGAACCACCACTATACCTCATCTATAGTGGTGGTTATTGTTTAGAAAGCCGCCACCATAGGTATTTAAATAATATCATTACACCACTATATGTGCTTTATAATGACGGTGGTGGTTATTGAACCGCCACTAAAGATAATTATAACGTCGGTTGTTGGCACAGAACCGCCACTAAATGTAATTATAACGACGGTTGTTTGGTGAACCGCCATTATAGGCGAAAATATTTTCAAATTGGGAAAAATATTAAATCTTTTGACGTCGTTTCTAAGAAACTGTCGTAATCATTTTATATATATATTTTTTAAAATTTTTTTTTTTTGCGGAAATTCCAGTAGCACCTCCACATAAATTTGATAATTCCAAATATTATATGATCAAAATGTGACATGTCAATAGAAATGTAACCACGTTTATAGTATTCCTAACAATACAAGTCCAGCGAAGTTACATTACTATTACCAAAGATACATCCAAGTATTTCTAACTTCAAAATACACGCCTTAGTTGATAAACTAATCTACAAGTACTCTAAACATTTGGTTGTCCACTCTTCTTTGATCTCATAAATATCGCCATTTGACATGGTTGATTCCGCTATAGCTATAGGTAACAAACAGGACAATTAGTAAGAATATAAATCTACAACTGGATAAATAAACCATACCAAGAACAGAAATAAGATATACCTTCTCAAAATCTTCTTCTTTACTCCTTGAAAAGTAAAAAGTTATGTTATACATCCATTTCTTGACATAATAACTACACTCGTAATCCTTTGGTTGTTGAGAACACACAATTTCTAAAAAAATATGATATTAATTATGTAACATAAAAAAATGTAATTATAATTTAAAGTTAGTCGTTACAATATAAAAAGAGGTCATACACTTACCATGGTGTCATCTTTTATGATGAGTTTATTATTCTTTCTAGCCAAATTAGGCCTTCCGTCTTGAGCACCTTTTATGTCCAATCTACTTGAATGGAAGTTGGTCGTTACAATATAAGAGATTGAACTACTTGTAAAAGAAAGGGTTTAAAGTCAAAACAGAATTGAACAGAAAGAAATTTTATCTACTTACGTTGGTGTATAGATTGGTCTCCCAGCCTCAAGGTGTACAAGGTGTACAGTGACAAAACCTTCCATGCCAGTGAGAAGTGATCTTTCCTTTATGTCTTTATAGCCCTTTCAAACGAAACCAAATCAGCTCTTGCATGTCATCAAGATATTACACTATACTATTCAGAATCAATTCGAAAAAGAAATTAGTGACTTACAGCAGCAGCCTTAGCAAGTGCTTTTGCTAGCAGGTCAACAGCCGATAGACCAGAAGTGCTCAAAAGTTCCTCAGCAGACTTTTCTTGAAAGCTGGAATTACACTGAATTTCGCAATAGAAGGCAGTGAATAAAGAGAGTCCTCAGACAGCATAAGTGTTGAGATAAGGCAAAGCAAGTATGACATAAACAAGTCGTTTTCATACAACACTAAAAAATGGACATATTCATCTCCAAATTGCTACATCAAAATGAATTCACCTTGCGTAACAACCAATTTGTTCAAATTCTTCAATTTTCTCAAATCATCATAACTACTTTACGTGGGTGGAAATTAGCTGTCATTTAAGGAGTAAAATAAACTTGTACATAAAATTGCTGAATTTGTACGTAAATTAACTAGTTAACAAACTCTAAAACTGCTGAATTTATACGTAAATTGAACTATACTTGAACTCAATGAACATAGAGTAAACTGAAGTACTGAACTACTATATAGTAAATTCACATCATTTTTGAAATCACCAATTAGCAAACACAAAAGCCACAAACGAAACATAAATATACATCTAGGACGCAGCCAAATAAACTTCAACCAACACATACAAGTACCCACACACTTTAGAACTAAAACTCAATTCCAACAACTATCTCATTTCTATCCTCCAGAAATAATATACTCCCTCTGTTTTTTTAATGATGTACCCACTTCTTGAATATATGTGAGGAATATTTTTATAAAGTGGGAACATCATAAATATATAGAGAGAGTATTAGATTCTAATATATTCCTTACAAAAACTATTGTCAATTTCAATCTCGTTGGCTGAGGTGTACGTGACATGATAGTTAAAAATGTCTACAGCCAACTCATTTATATCTTGCATACGAAAAATAGGTACACCCTATGTAACACATTCCCGTACACCCTAGATTATGTAGCTCTACCTGAGAAATTCCGCCTTCTCACAAAAATACTAGTCAGCCCAATCAATCAAACACAGTAATCAATCAACCAGAAATGAAAACAGAATACGAAAAATGAATCAGAAGATGAAACACAGTTAAACAAACACAGGTAACTGGTACACTAGCTGTACCTAAGAATTTTCCGCTTGATACATACACTCAATCGTCTAAAACTATCAGTCAGTGGAATCAAAAAAATACACATTATTACTATAAAGCTCGGCCAAAACAAGAAGCCACATTCTCTATCGATTTCACTAATATTCTACTTTCGTTTTTTCCTCCCTCCGCCCCAATGATTTGTTTACCTTTTCTATTCTCAACGAAATCTTTTAATCAAAAGTAAACAAATGATTGTGACTGAGGGAATAAACGAAAACGGGAGACGGAAAATAAAGATAGGATGACTCACTTCTTACTTCCCTTTGCTAATATTTAATCATCACTTTTCTCTCCTCTATTTGAACCAAAAATACTTTTTACTAGAGTCATACCAACAAGAAAGTTTCAAATGCTAACACAAAGAATGAACAAAAAAATTGGACAAACAAGCAGAAAAAGCAGGAGACAAAAGAGAGAGAGAGAGAGGGGGGGGGGGGGGGAGGAGGGATTATAAGCAGCACCTTTAGCAAAATGAATTAAAACAGCAATAAAGAACATGTTAATAAGAGGATCAAGTTTAAAACCTGGAATACTGAATACTAGTATCCTCACAACAACATTAGACCAATAACAACACAAAAGGCTGATAATCATATCTTCATTTCAGATAAACAACAACAAACAACGAACAACTCAACCTCTACTTGATCAAACCTTTTGTTTCCAATCATTTTTACTCCAAAAAACAGTCACGCGTAGTCTTGATACCCACCAACATCTTTATTTTTAGTTTAATGGCAAATTAGAGGAACAAATCACAGAGTAGTTGAGAGAATAATAAAAAAAGAGAAATCGAATTACCTGTCCGGAAAGGAGATGAAGGGGGACAAAATCGATCAATACAGTTATTTAATTAGAACGAGAAGAAGGGCGATGGTGCGCGAGAGCGGCGAAGGCGATGTCCCTGGCGGAAGAGTGGTCACCGGAGTGGAGGAGGTGAAGGCAATATTGGTGGAGGGAGTTAGGGTTTCATTAGGGAGAGGGGAAAAGTGAAATTGAATTGGGGGATTGACCGATTGAGGTTTGGCAGTGAGACTAAAGAATAAACGTGTGTTTTAGAATTTTAAAGGGCTACATTTTTTTGTGTTGTGCTATTAAGTCGGTTGTGATTAAAAACCGACACAAAAACATATAATGGCGGTTTTTTAGCCCAAAAAATTATATATTAGTATTAACTTTTAACGTCATTCTTAACGTCGGTTGTTAATATAACCGCCACAATTGACTTATGGTGGCGTTTTCTATTTGAAACCGCCATAAAAAGTTTCAATTATCACGTCGGTTCTTACTTAAACCGCCGTAATAGACCTCCTACATACATAAAAATTGTGTTCCCCCCAATTTATTGAGCTTTTCGCGTCGTTTCTATTAGAATCGCCGCGATAACTGCGTCGTGATAGGGTTTTTTCTACTAGTACATGGATGAACTATGTAAAATCCCTGCCACATAAAAATCAACTAAGTGACACTAATGTTGCTAGTCTAACACAACTCTAAACCTTAAACCCTCCCTTTTAGGGTTTAGGATTCAGGGTTTACAAGTCAGGTTTAGGGTTTACCCTCCCCCCTTTACGGTTGTCTATTTAAAACACTTTCCCGTCCTACATTTTAGGATACCCGGCCCCTGTCGTTTGTTTCAATAATAATGGTGAGAGTTTGGGGTGCAATAGACTTATAAATGCATGAAGTAGCCTTTTAGATGCATAAAAAAGCAATCTATGTGTGTAGACGCGGGCCCACGGGGGCGAAAAGCCAAGCAAGCTTTTCACTCTTTGGTTTATTTGCATTTGTGGAGTCGCCACCAATTTATTGTGGAAAATTGGAAACCATTCGAATACCTCATGCCATGTCAAGACACAAAGTAATGACATGAATACTAAGCACTCGTTACCCTTAGCATTCTATGTCTAGAATGACTCTCGTGGATGCCAATGAACACGGATGTTCACAGAGATCTGGAGTAAGGGGTGAGGGTACGCATTAGGAAGCTCTTTTGATCGAACACCTAATCCCGCCCGCCTCGATAGCGGCCTCTACTAATGATTAGGAAAATTGTCTATACTCGATGTATTGTCAATTTATATGCATGCAATACAACATCCAACGTTTTAATCCTAACATGTGAGAATTAGACTAAGTCGTTAGACATGTAATTTAACATACAAGTGGGTCGAAGTAGGAATTTAGATTGAATTACATGTGAAAGCTTACAAGCAATACAAGAAATACAATAATAAATACTATAATGAAAATTACGATAATTACATCGAATTAATGATTTATGTCGAAAATACCTTTAAAACGGATAATTTGAGAAAGAAAGAATGAATAAATTAACGAACATGAATTAGGGTGATAATACGAATAATAGTTAATTAACACATAAACTAACAAACTAGGTCAAGGCAAAACGGGAGTCCAGAGACAGAAATCAACCAGGAAGAGGCGCAGCAGAGCTGCGTCCCTTGGAAGAGGCGCAGCAGTTGATGCGTCCGTTCCTTGGCTCTGTTTTGGTTGTGAAGCCGGAATTGAAAATCGTTAATATTTGTTGGTGATTTTATTGATCGATTATGAATAATTGACTCGGATGAAAGTGATTAACAGATTATTTACATGTGATTGAGGTCATAAAAACGATAAAACATGGACAAAACTAATTAGAACTAATTAATACAAGATTAAAAGAATTATTTACAAATACAAATTAATTAGGTTAAACAAATTATTAATGATGAATTAATGATGGATATGATAAATAACAGATAGGAATATATCAAAGATCGAATTCCAGAGACTCAATATTAATGAATCGAATCTCTAAAACCCGGATCGACTTTAATGACGAAAACCCGCAAATATTGGTTATATGGGATTTAAGTCGAGATTTAATGACGAATTTAATACTAATGATGATGAATAATGTATTAAATTATTATGTTTAAATCGTTATATCAAAGAATCGAAGAACAAACGAAGGAAAATAAAAGAAACGAATTGACAAAAGACGAAGGAAGAAGAAAGGAAGCAGGAACTGCGGCAGCCTCACGAAGAGGCGCAGCAGGTACTGCGTCCCTTCGAAGAGGCGCAACAGTTGCTGCGTCCTTTCTCGACGTCTGTCTTCTGTTAATTCGTAAAAAAAGGGTTTTAAAACAATGGTTTTATAAATCGGTTTTAAGAGTACTTTCGACATAAACCTTACAATATGATTACAATAATAAAGAACAATAAATAAAATAGGCATTATACACCCTCAGATTTACACGTTTGACGAAACGAGATGAACTAAGTTAGCGTTTAGTGATGCTCGACTCGAATGTAGACGAAAGTACCCTCTAGGAGGAAAACGAATAAGATTGATTAAAGTTGATTAATGTGGAGTTGGTCAAATTGGTCGGTCATGCAAAACGAGGCTGGTACTCAAAAGGATCCGAGCTTACGTGGTCAAATGTTCAAGCACGTAGACGCAAAAAGTAAGAACGTGGTCTAGAATGCAAAGGGAGAAGAGAAGGGCGGACACTCGCGTGAGAAATATGAGAGGCCAAAGTTCTCTATTTATACTAATTACACGACGGAAGTAGGGTTTTTTCGGAGAAACTTTGGAAGTGAATCTCGAAAAGATATGAAAAAGATACGAAAAATACGCAGGAAAGGACTTGGGAAGAGGCGCAGTAGGCACTGCGTCTCTTGGAAGAGGCGCAACAATTGCTGTGTCCTTTCCCAAGTGGTTTCCTCCTGCGGAAGAAAGATTTCCGTGTTTTGATTATGGAATAACGGATTAATCTTATTTTCCTTAATATTTTGTTTGAATATTACGGGAAATTCTTTACCAAAGATTAAAAGATTACAAAATATGGAATAGAAACATCCGGAACATTCCAGAACATTCTGACTTAGTTTTAGAAAATGAAGACGGTTTTTAGGCCCAGACTCCAAATGTACTCTAATTACTGCCAAAACGACCGTATCGACACGTAGATGACAATTAAGAGGTAGACACAAGTGTTTGAGCGATCACTTGACGATAAACTTACGAACTGTCAGAAATCGTTCCGCGTACCAAACATGCGGCCCAATCATCACCGGGTGGTTTGCGGGAGGTGCAGAAATGAGGTATCTACAGAGCCCCCACTTTGACTGAGGCTTGGACAAGGCGAAAGTTAAAGTATAGCCATCAGGTCAATCGAAGATTACAACCTGACGACTATGGCGACGCAAGGCGGTTCAAGGGGTCTGAACCAAGGACCTATCGTCGGGAACATTTTAGAGTCTGTCGACTATCGGGGAGGGTCGTTTAAAGTCCATTAGACTACGTAAGGAGGCTGGCCAGCCATAAGAAGAGACCATACCCGAAATTCTTCAAAACTCCAGGGGAAACAAAACGCGATATTGGGAGGAGACAGCAGGACATAGTCAGGAACTGCTGGGAGAAATCTACTTGGGTCGGCTTCAAACAAACTTCGGAAGAGCTTGGGCTCGATGTCGATCTCCATGTCTCGAGAGGGAATGTCTATCCGTGAAATCTCGCTGGGGGAACATAATCGGGAACTGATCTCCATGTCTCGAGAGGGAATGTCTATCCGTGTACTCTCGCTGGGGGAACATAATAGAGGTGTGTCGAAACACCTGTCAAGGAAGAATCGCTTGTTGTGACAAGCTAGGTCTTGGCAAAAACATGGCAACAGTTTGTTATCGGCTTGGAAATACGGGTTCGGGCAAAGAATAAACATCAAACGGACCAAATATGTGATATGACATCGAGGAAGAGGCGCACCAAAGATGGGCCCGCAAAATAACGAACTTATAACGAATCTTCGAAAATTCATATGGAGGGAAACTGAGGAAGAGGCGCAGCAAGAGCTGCGTCCCTTGGAATAGGCGCAGCACCTGCTGCATCTTTTCCTGGGCGTGTTAATCCTGCGTAAAAACCCGATGAAACAGAGGGGTTTGTTTCATTATTTCGAAACACAAACTCTCAATTTCTCTCTCAAATTCCAACCATTTCCGTCAAAATGTGATCCAAAAGCTTGCATTTGCCATGACTAGTCAAGGTATGTGTATTATTTTTGCATTAATCTTCTATAATAGATCAAAATGGACCGACAAAATTAGGGTTTCCAACCCTAATTAGTCAAAAAATTTGGGGCTTTTCCCCCAAATGATTTTGCCTTTCAAAATTGACCTTGTAAATGGCTAATTGGTAATATTAGGATCATAACCATGTATTTTTTTCGAATTTTCGTTGAGTTTTGAGCATTTGGGCGAAATTGTGACGGTCTCACAGCTAAACCGTAAATCACTTCGAAAATAGCCTTAGGATTACCCATTTGTGACAAAACTTGATATTTGGAATCCTTGCATGATGGGTAAACTTCCTACCATCTTGGAATTTTGATTGGCGACGGCTTTTTCAGGACACTTTTCTAGGGCATAATCGCCATTATAACGAAATGCTATCGAAATTCCGAATCGAACCCATGAATAGGCTTCAACTTAGGCTTGACTTGACCCAAATTACCATATGAGCGGACGGGTTTGTGAAAAAAAATTGCCAAGGATGGCGAGAAAAGAGCGATTTTGGAGCTCCGAAAACTCGAAAATCCCCTAATTATGGCTTGTCGTCACTTGATGCGGCCTAAATTCACTTTAATTTTGCAGGTGACGAGGCTTCTATATCCGGGAGGGATCCCATGGACGTGGACACTGCCCTTGACCCTTCTCAGATGCTTGAGGAGGTGTTGGAAGAGGCTTTCACCGCTACGGTGACGGCTGCTGAGGTTGCTGAGGACGAGGTCCTTGAGGAGGAGGTTGTTGAGGAGGAGGAGGCCCCGAGACGGGCCAACATTGGACGGGGTGGTCGCCAGCTAAGAGGAGCAGCCGCATGGACTGAGACCTGGGACAGTAGGCACCTGCTTTGGGCTACGGAGGGTCACCTGTCCTACAGGACGGTGAAGAGCTTGGTAAATCGAATTCATCACTCTTCATTCGTCTTCTTTCATTTCCATTTGTCATTCCTTTTCTTCTTCATTCAAGCTAAAGATATCTTTTGTTTCAAACCAAATAGGAGGCCGGGAACATCAGATCGTTCTCGGGCTACACGACGGCGATGGGGTGCTACGAGAGGCTGTCGGCGGAGGAGCGAGCCATGATCGAGCGGGGAGCATTCGGCGCCCTGGTGCAGGCTTGGAGGGACATCGCGAGGAGGAAACTTCGGGCTAACCCCAGTCTCGTCCGAGCTTTCTTGGACCGGTTTTGGGACACGACCTCCAAATTTCACATGCCTTTTGGTGAGGTGGGGGTCACGTTGGAGGATTACGACATGATTTTTGCTCTGCCATGTGGGACTGAGGTGGTGGAGTGGCCGGAGACAGCCATAAGAGTAGACTCGGCTGAGGCTAGGAGGTTGATCGGCTGGAACTTGGCGCCGAAGGCTGCTGCGGTACATGATTTGGTGCCTAGTTCTTACGTTCGGGACTACTTTGCGGGGAAGACCCCGGCGTCGGTTGTGATTGAGGGGAGGGAGACGGCTCCTCCTCCCTGCACTGCAGAGCAGAGAGTCCGTTTGTGGCTCTGGTGGTTTCTGTCTTCGATCTACCTCGGAGACAAGGGAGAGAGGCGTTCGTCGAAGCTTCTTCCCTTTCTTTCTGACCTGAGCTCCCTAGGCCGTTGGGACTGGGTCACTGCTGGTTTTGCGGTCCTCATCCGCTTTATGAGGGCCATGGTTCGTCCGGAGTTGATGAAGAAGGGGACTTCTCCTGCTGCTGTCGGCCCTGGGCTGTTGTTGGAGGTATGAACCTTCATTTCATTTCATGAAAGATCCTTTCCTTTTCTTGTCAAATCACGAAAGATCGTTTTTGATTATCTTGCTTTACAGGCGTGGGTGTACTCCTACTTTCCGGGCCTCGCGCCCAAGTGGACGGAGCCGGTGGAGAAGGCCTATCCCGTTGTGAGGGATTGGGTGATGTGCCGTACGAGGAGTCGGCGTTCCTTCCATGACGTCTGTCGGCGGGAGGTGAACTCTCTTTAGTTGGATGGCGTGAGTACTTCACCTTCGTTCGTTTCTTCATTACCTTTTTCAGAACTGATCATAAGAATGACTTCTTGTTTGCTTTTCCCAGTGGGTGCCCAGGCCTTGGGTTGAGTACGCTGGCGCTCCTCCCTTTGTGGCTGAGGTCCTTCGACCTAGGAGCTCGAGCCGGTTGCTGCTGAGGACGTCGATGGGCCATGTGTGGTATTTGGGCGAGCGTTTGGCTCGTCACTGCTCTCGGGATGTCTTGACGGTTCCCATCGATCCTCCTCGGACGATGTTTAGGGAGCCTTCTGAGGCTGAGAGGGAGGCTGACCTGGCTGGCGTCGGTGGTGACGCCCTCCTTCTTCCGGGCAAGGACTACTCGCCGTTCCTCTACGGGAAGTTGGCGTACTGGCCGGTCGTGGTAAGTGTTTTACTCTTTTTTATTATTATTATTTTGAGAACATGATGAATGATCATCGGTTAATGGAAATCGCTTGACTTTGCAGGAGGTCGAGGCGGCGGGCATCGAGCCCCCAGAGTACCCCGAGACCCTCGAGTACACTGGAGCGACGGGGATGACGGTGATCTCCGAGCTTCGTGACTTTGATGCGCCGGTGAGAGATGCTGGCTTGGACGAGTGGAAGCATCTGATTCAGAGGGCGAGTCTCCTAACTTGTATAATTTTGTGTAAGAACACATTTACTTGAGTTTGTCCAATCGTTAAGAATCTCTTCTTTTGAAATGTAGGTTGCGCCATCCCGGTTCGTGGCTTTATGGAGGGTAGCCAACCGGTTGCGGGCTACTGCCGTCGAGGCACTTGCTGGCAGTCGAGGACGTCAGGTATGAACCTTCAGTTCACTTTATTTTCGAATTTCCTAATTTTCCTTATGTTTGAAATGATTGACATGAGCCCATTCTTGTTGTTTACAGAGGGAGCGTGAGCTGGAGTGAGAGCTTGCCCAGTCTCGGGAGGAGACAGCTCGCATGCTGATGGAACTCGAGGTCCACGACGCTGAGGTTGCTGCTCTCGAGGCGAGAGTTGCTGAGCTAGACGACGACCAGCAGTAGCTTTGTTTGTTGCTTTTTGTTTTTGGCTGTATTTTGTACATTTTGTACATTTTTGGGACCCACGTTTTGGACATTCGGACTTTGTTTTGGGGCTCGAGCCCCCAGTTTGGTGTACATATCCCCTCTTGGTTGTATATATGATGGCCTGAGTGCCTTTGCTGCTGGGTTGCTTTGTTTCACTAATGGAAAAAACCCCTATTGCGTCAGTTGTAGAGGGTCTTTTGCGTCGGTTTTGGACTGACGTATATCGAGGGGTCGTATTTGATATGCGTCAGTTATGGAACTGACTTAAAAAGTTCAACATTTGCGTCAGTTGTGCCTTAAAAACCGACGCAAAAAAGCACCAATTGTGTCAGTTATGTTTTAAAAATTGACGTAATTGTAGGTACAACTGACGCAAATGCTTCAACATTTGCATCAGTTCTTTATAGAACCGATGCATTTTCTTTATTTTTTGCGTCATTTGTTGTCATAACTGATGCAAATGATATTTTGTTTAAGGCCAATTAATTTTTCCCATTTACATCATTTCTATCAAGAACCGACGCAATCTATTAATGTTTTTTTTATATATATAAAAATTTGCTGCCGAAATTACACAATCCGAATACCAAAACTTACACTAGTATAAAAAACATTCAAATCATTTAATTTAAAATAATATATCCTAATTATCAATTTACATTGCAATCCTTCTTTATTAAGAAATAAATACTCTGAAATCTATACATACACATGACAAATAAACCCTCTAAAATCAGTACAATATTTGCTACAAACAAAAGGCATAATTATTACTCAAATCAGTACAGTTTGCTGAACTGCCTGGTGGTGGTTTCACCTTCCTCTTTATTCACCATTATGTTCCCAGATAGCAAGTCATTTTGAGAAAATACAATCGAAGCATGAAGTCCTTCAGTTAAAGCCTAGCACACAACCAAAACATATTATTTTCAGCATACGATCAACCAATTACAATGAAAAAAATTCGTTTGCTATTTACTAAAAAAAAATGTCGCCTCACTTACAATTACTTCCGCCAAAGCAAGTGAAATGCTAGGTAAGGCATATTATCCTAAGATAGAAAGGGGAAAAGAAACTTTTGATTGTTCCCTGAAATTATGATTTTGTGTGAAAAATAAGAAGTGTGTAGAAATCATTAAAGAAACATGATCTCATATATGTACTGTATATCAACCAATCAAGATCATTCATGTATCATTGAGAGCATACTGAGAACTAAAGCTGACAGAAGTTGTCCATGTGCTTCCGAGATATGATAGAATAAACCCAAAACCCGACTTTGGCTAAGGAGACCAGTGGAGAAAGGGGAGCATCAATCAATTCCACACAAACAAGACATAATGACAAATATGCATCTTGAAGTCACGCTCATGAGGTCCCATGACTAACGTTGAGGCCTCAGGCAACGTCCCTTTATAAAAAAAAATGAAACAACTAATTAACTCTACAGGGATGAACAAAAAGTTGATATACAAGATCCTTTTCATTCCCATAATACTGACTTTAAGTAATGAGTTTACAAGTTTGAACCTCGACTATCAGACCCTCGGTTGTTTTTCTTAGGGCATAGCAGCATAAGAACAATGATAAGTCATTTGCAATGGAATCATAAATAACGATACTTGTGAATTTAAATAGACATAAGGTCACCTTGATCTCAGTGACTTCACTTAGAAATTCTTCGAAGGAGATAGTTTCATACTTCCTTTGTTTCTCTATATCATCGAATCTGAGGTTTAATGCTGCAACCAAAAGCTGAGATTAAACATGTAGGCATTAGAGATAACTGCATAGCCCATAAAGCAGTGTAGCAAGTTAAAACTAGAAAAATCAAATTCATAGCTTCACCAGCTGCTCCAAATTCCTTAACCCCCTACTCATATTCATTGTCAATGTAGCTAAACATGTTATCCAAGTGAGAACTAATTCCCACAAATCTGTAAAAAATACATAAGTGACGAACCAGTACGAGTCGCGGTCTCAGTCCTTTACTCAGCCTAAATATTCATCAACATTTTAATGTGCTCCTTAGTTCTTGTGCAAAAGAACTGAGAAGTTGATTCATTGATGATGTATCTAGTTGAACAGGTCAGAGGAATCGAGGGTAGAATTTTACAAACACAGAGAATAGGCAACCATAAATGATACTTGCCATTCCATATTCGGTGACAATTCCACCGAATACTTATCGAGACCGCGCTTTCAAATAACGTTGCATTTTAATAGGTGATAGAAACCAACTCAGCTATTACCACCGAATACTTAACAAGACTAATTTATCTGCTTACAGGTACATCGAACATAAGAAAAGCCTCTGAAATGCCCCTAACATTTTTATTGGCTTCCATCCGCTGGGTTTTTTTTGTCTCCATCCTAAAGCACCCCTGCCACTTTAGTACAATCTATAAAATCTTGATGATTATAATACCTCCACCCTTTTTTTATCCAATAATCAATGAAGGAGCAAAAAAGGAGAAGCATGTTTGATTATTTGATGTAGTAAAATATCAGTATCATCCTTAAATTAAGAGCTTATAAAGTGTTATAATTAAATCTCCAGGAAAATAATTTAAATGTATAGCACAAATAGCATGAAGAAAAACGAGAACAAAAAATTAGCAAATTAAAAGTGGATTAGTGGCTGAAAGCCTAAAAAGAGGTAGAAGGCTAGTAAATATACCTAGAAGTTGAGTTTGTTCTTGGAAAATTGAATTGGTGATTGCCTAAATCATGAAGTTCCATTTGCAGAAAGGAAGCTTCACTCAGATTTTTAAACAACCTTTGGGAAGCCTTGTAGCAATAAAAAAGAATATAAGAATCCACTTCCATCACATAAAACTCACATTATTAAGTGCGTTTTACTATTGTACTCCAACTTATTTCACATCAAGAAGTTAAATATGACAAAAGATGCAAAACCATGGCTAAAACAGTAATGAGACTAATTCGAAGGAGATAGATCAAAAGGATTTCATATTTTTTTATATAGAATGGTACATGCGTTACTTACAAGTACCCATCATCTATAGTAAACGAATACAGTAATTATGCTCATCAAACTCAAACAAAACAGCGATGTTAAACTAATTTTAAAAATGGAGGATTGGAGGGAGTACTAGATATTAGACTAATAAGAAAGTATACTTCGAATCACCTTGCTGAGTGGCAATCAACCAAGTTTAAGCTATTAAGTATTTTTTTTATCTATGTAAACTTTAAACTGTAGCTACAACATTCAAATCTCATAATGCATATTTGGCATTCGTAGTGAGAAAAAAATACTGAAAGAAGAAGCTTACTTAAAACAACAATGCTCCAGCAATCCAGGATATCACCAAGGTTTACGATAAAAGCCCCCTCAAACAGTGGTTACAAGAGAAGGAAGGAAAATGGTAGATAACATAGTAGCCATACTAACAAGCAATCGCAAACTAGACTTAAGATAGAAATACCTCTCCACCATACCACATAAGTTTGTCCTAATGGCCATGATGTACAAAATAAGTGACCAAGTCCAACCACGCGATGAAAGGCTGAAAATCGGAGCCAAATGTATCAGATGGTTAAACTGACTAAACTAATTCTGGGTTCATGGTTATGAGATGAATTGCAAATAAGGAAATGGAAAGCTACCACATAAGAGATATCATATAATTTGAGCATTGAAGGGGCCAGTTACAAAGATAATCCAGCAAACAAAGCAAGCATTTCATAGCAACAGGTTTGTCGATGTTATAATATCTTTGTTTTCAGCTGGAACGAATAAATCACCATATAATAAAGAGGGCTGGTCTAGAGTTGGTTATCCGCCTGGCTTTGTCATAAAAATCCCCAAATATTACACACCCTAACATATTTAATCCTCAATTAGTTGTGATAGCATACAAGATCACTTCCGCACATTTAGCATTGATTCAGCAAGCCCCAAATGGAAAGATTATCCACTTAAAAAATTGCACATTTAGCATTGATTAAACATCCCCTAACCAAAAGATTAAATCCAATTCTAATAATCTAACAATTAACCTCACAACTTTGTAAATAAACTACCTAATTCTTACCAAATTAGCAGGTAGAAAGCAAAATTAACATCTAAACTTATAGAACAAAAAAGCTTGAAAATTAAAAACCTTGACAATCAAGTTGAACTCGAAAAAAAATCAGCTACCGCGCAGTTATAAAACCCCAACATCGATGACGTTAATGAAGTAAAACGTGAGGTCAGAATCAATAAAGAAGAGTATGTATAAGTATGCGGTATAATAGGAAAGCAAAAACCTAGATTAGAAAATTACCTGAAGATCCCAAATCAATAGTTGAAGGGATTAGAGAAATAGATGTCGAGTCGACGGCGAGTCATCAGTGAGTCGACGGTGGGGCGGTGGTGTCGATTGAATGAGGGAATTGAGGAAATTAAGGAGTGTTTATTCTTTTCGAAGTAATGAATGGGGAAAGGGATGGGCCGTGTTGACTTAATATGAGAATGGGTATTTGCATCGGTTTCATATACAACTTATGCAAAAATATAATATAAAATAAGTCGGTTTAGTAATATAACTGATGTATTTGATCAAATACATCGGTTTTGCTGAGAACCGACGCATTATATACGTCAGTTTCTTCTAAGAACCGACGCAAAAAGCTTGACTATAGGGTGAAAATGGATTCCCGCCAAAACTAAGTACTTTTTGCGTCAGTTTTTTTGGAACCGACGTAAATCGACTGACGCAATAGGTGTTTTTTCTACTAGTGTTTGTACCTGCAGGTTAGCTTTGAACAGGTTTGGTAGATGACGGTTTGCGCCGTCATGCTGCCGAAATTTACACAGAAATAATATAGAACATACATTTGTACACATGGCCTAAATTAGCGCGAAACAATGACTCAAAAATGCAAAAATTTTGCCGGAAATGACCGGACGGTAGGGAGAGTTACCCCCTTAAAAAAAAGAAAAAATAGAAACATATAAGTTTGAAATGTAATGTGGAACGGGAGTAAAATGATTCCTCAAAAAGAAAAAATAAAAAGAAATGTATAAGTTTGGAAAAAAAAATGAATAAATTAAATTAAATTGGTGAGATGATTCCCCAAAAAAGAAAAATAAAAAAGAAATGTATCAGTGTGCTAAAATGACGAAAATGTCGATATCGCCTCGAAATGCGTGCCCGTGAAATTAGGAAACATGAAATATGGCAACTTCACGTATTTACCAAAATAATAACCCGTATGAATAGGAAATTATTCGTTGAAGAATTTAGGAAAGATCCAACGCGGAAAATCACAGAAAGAAGGCCGAGGAAGAGGCGCAGCAAGAGCTGCATCCCTTCGAAGAGGCGCAGCAGGTGCTGCGCCTACTCCCCAATGCATCCGTCCTGACGGATTTTAGAAACAGCTTTTAGTATAAATAGAGACGTCGAGGGAGGTTTTATTCACATAATTCTTCCCTTTTTCTTCGTCTTATTACATAAAGCTCTCAAAATAAGCATACATCATGAATACTCTCGAAATTCGTCTAAAAGAGTGGACAAATGAGTTCTCTAATGTGGAGAAACACGACATGGGTGCTTATAATTTTGGATCGCTATTGAGTTTGAAGCTGATCAAGGTAGTCAAACCGTTCCAAGATGCTTGTCTTGATTATTAGGACCCGAATTATCACGTATTTGCCTTCCCTGGAAGCGACATTTGCCCATTTACCGAAGAAATTGTTGCGATTGGTGGTTGGGACCCGGAACATTTGCCTGCTATTCCCTCCACTTCTCAAGGGTATAAGAACAAGTTTAGGGACTTGCTTGGTTTGGCAAGAGCTGATGTGGACCGTCTTGTGACTTCTAAAGGAGTGCGAATGTTGGATTTCATCGACTGATTCATCAATAGGGCAGATCCCACCATCTCTTACGTTGCGAGGCGAAGGGCATTCGGGTTTTGCCTATTACATGTATATGTCCTTCAAGGGCATGTTGATGAGGATTTGACAGGCGACCCTCGTTATTTGAGCTTGATTGAGCAAATGGAGCTGCGCAGGAGCCCAGCTTGCCTGTGCTTAGGAGAGATCCTGTTGGGTTTAGATAACAAGAAAGCCAATCGCGACCTTCCTTATCTGGGGAGTCCCATTATTTTGCAGGTAAAAGAATTTTTTCCTTTTTTCTCTTTTTGTTTTTTTTTTCTTCTTTTTGTTTTGTCTAATTCTTGCTTCTGGTAGGTCTGGCTTATGGAGCGTCTTCGATTGATCGAGCCCCCAGTTAATGTTCATGCTTTTCATGCTCGCTCAATTTCATTGAGGACTAAGCTCTACATGGTGGACTTCACTCGAGTCTGCAACTACTGAGAAAACAAATTGAAGAGTGAAGATGACCCCTTAATTAGATGGATCGTACCATGGTGGCATCTCAAATCTGTCACTGGAGTATCTTCCTTGGATCCTACCCGGTCCGTTCGCATCCCTGGCTTGGAGTTTATGCTATGCATCTTCCTGGAGAGGTTGATGAGACAGGTCGGATTGAAGCAGATGATTCCGAAGCTTGACACTGTCCCGCAGACTGCCGTGGCGCTACTACTGAGAGTCGAAGATAATGGGCCATCAAGTGGGCTCAAAGGAACATTTGGTTCTTGAATTCTTCTGTTAGTGCTCTATGGGTGTCAGATTCCTATCTGTAGTGGAGGAAAGCTACTACTCCGGAGGAGCGCGAGAGACTGATGAAACGCGAACCTGTTGACTACAAGGTTCGTGAGGTAGAAAAGGAGAAAGAGAAGCATCTGACCGAGGGAGAGGAAGAAGCCGGCTTTCGAGTTGTTCATCCTTCGAAGAAACCGAAGACTTCTCCTGCCGTCGACATGGTGGTTGACAAGAATGGCAAAGCAAGACCACGGGAGAGACCGTTGGTGATTAGGTCTTAAGTGGCGCAAGAGCGCCCGACTCGAGGTCGAGACAAGACATATGATAAAAATGACAAAGGCAAAGGGAAAATGGAAGAGTAGCCTAAGTCTCTATTATTATTTATTATTATTATTATTGTAAGAAGAAGTTGGGGTTTTTAGAATCCTAGCCTTTTTTTAGCATTATTTTTATTATGTAACGTACTATTATTATTATTAGAAATGAAATAAAAAAAGTTTAATTGGTCATGAAACCGTTATGATTTTCTATGATTATTCTTGTCGAATTTCAAATGCAATTGCAAATGTCCTTCTATTTACATTTAAAATAATTAAATGGGTGTATCCCGTAAAGGATTGCCTACGTATTCATTTAAAAAATGAAATCAAACCCTTACGTGTAGTTCAAATAAATGTAAAAGAATAATTGTTCTAAGCAGGAGCTTGTAATGAACTTAGAAAATAAGCATGAGCTTTACTTACTCCTAGAATGCATTTCAGTTTATTTGATGATATGAGGATGACAAATTGTCAAAATGCAAGAGCAAGATGACATTAGCTTAATTCAGCTTGGCCAGGGGCCGTTTATTTCGTGCCACAAGAGCGACACGTGAGGTTACGCGAGGCGCATTTTTGCTCATATTCTAGGCATAGTAACGTTTCAGTTGGTCGAGGTTTTTCGGGTTGGAAAATTCGTTCCCATCTAGGTCTGTGATTCTAACCGCACCCGCTGGAAGTATGGACTTGACTAGAAATGGCCCAACCCAATTGGGTTTGAATTTTCCTCGTGGATCGACAGGTAAAAGAGCTCTAATTGATTTAAGGACCAAGTCTCCATCTTTTATATTCCTTGGCTTAACCCTTTTGTTGAAGGCTCGTTTGATACGTGCCTGATATGTTTGCACATTATGTAATGCACGTAACCTTCGTTCATCCAGGAGGATGAGTTCTTCATATCTACCCCTCTTCCACTCGGCTTCTGGGATTTGATTTTCGAGTAAAATACGCAAGGATGGTACTTCTAGCTCGACTGGTTGTACAACTTCCATGCCGTAGGTCAAATTGAAAGGAGTGGCCCCAGTGGGCGTCCTAACAGATGTACGGTATCCCCATAAAGCAAAGGGTATCTTGCTTGGCCAATCTCTATAGTTGTCAATCATTTTCTTGAGAATCGTGACAACAATTTTTTTTGCCGACTCTACCGCGCCATTGGTTTGTGGTCTATATGGCGAGGAGTGGTGATGCTTGATTTTGTACTTGGCTAGCAATTGTTCAGTCTCAGCTTGGAAATGTGATCCATTGTCACTGATGATCTCATGTGGGCAACCATATCGACAGATAATGTTGGTTTGTATGAACATCGCCACGTTCTTGGCTATAAGACTGGTGTAGGAAGCCGCTTCTACCCACTTGATGAAGTAATCGATTGCTACTAGGATGAAATAGTGACCTCCTGTTCCGGCTGGAGTGATCTTGCCGATAATGTCAATTCCCCAAGCAGAAAATGGCCAGGGAGATGTCATGGTGTAAAGCAATGAAGGAGGGACATGTTGTACATTCCCAAAGATTTGGCAATTATGGTAATGTCTTACATATTTGATGCAATCGGATTCCATCGTGGTCCAATAATACCCCAAACGTGTGATTTTCTTTGCCATCATGGGTCCACTCATGTGAGGGCCACATTCTCCATCATGGAGTTCTTCCATCACTTTTCGTGCCTGTGAATGATCAAGACAGCGTAGGATTACACCAAGAGGTGTTCTTTTGTATAATTCTCCTTGCATGAGAACGTATTAGGAAGCTAGTAAGCATATAGCGCGTTGTCCCCTTTTGTCCATTTCTAGTGGATAGGTGCCATTGAGTTTGAAATTTAGGATCGCTTGGAACCAAGGTTCCTCTGTGATTTCCTCTTCATTGGTGATTTGGTGCACATAAGCTGGCTCTGATCGTCGTTCGATGCATAAAGACATTTCTACCATGCTATCCGGCATATTAATCAAAGATGCAAGTTTTGCAAGAGTATCTGCAAATTGATTCTCCTCTCGAGGTAGGTGTAGGTAGGTCACTTGATCGAAGAATTGGGCAACTTGGTCTATTCTGGTTTGATAAGGTGCTAAGCTTTCGCTTCGGATTTTCCAAAATCCCGTTATTTGGTTGATGATCAAAGATGAATCCCCATGTACTCGAAGATTCATGATGCCTAAACTTACTGCCGCTTGCAATCCAATGAGACAAGCTTCGTATTCTGCAGCGTTATTTGTCACCTCGAAGTCGAGTTTGACAGAGATTAGTGTATGCTCGCCTTCAGGAGAAATGAGCAGCACTCCTATTCCAAAACCTCTTAAGTTTGATACTTCATCAAAATAGAGGTCCCAGGTGTTGGAATATGTGTCCTCCGACAATAATGCGATCACAACTGTCGAACATGATGATCACATGTTTAAATCTCATTTTAAGAATACACGTGGGATGTAATATTTTACAGTCAACTGGTCCACACATATCGGTAATGATTGGCTGACTAGAGTTTGACATTACTGTCGTGCGACGGTGGTGATCAGTTGATCCCCTTAGGTCATACCTATAGGGAAATACTCTTAATTTATTATTTAATTAATCGTATGCCGATACGAGTTAATTAAATTGCTTAAAATTGACGGATGATTTTGTGAGTAAAGTTAACGTGTCTTATTGTAATTCGATTAAATTAGATATGGTCTAAGTAATCGAATTGTTTTATTACTTAGATAAAATTATTGTTTGCGAAACAATTGAAATTGAAATTGAATGAATGATTTATTATAAATACAAGACGTTGTAATTTAAAATTTGATAAACCATTTTGGTACAAGTGATTACGAATTACTAGTCGATTTTGTATATGACATATTTTATGAGTATGTTGATTTTTAATATGTTAAAAATACATTACAATTTCATATGTCAAGTAACATGTCACATATGTCACAATTGACAAATAACAAAATAAAATGGACTAACCATTTTATACTTGGTTATAGTAAGAAGTTACTCAAAACTAGTATTTTCAAAATTTGCTAGGACTTATGAAAAGTGCTAGGCTAATCATCATGACAATTGTTGCAAGATCCTACAAAACATATACCTAGTACATTATGAGTTGAAAGAACACTTGACTAGTGCAAGTTATGTCATCCACCATAATTCGTTTGTTATGTGATAAACAACAAGAAAGTTCTCTCAAAGTAAAGAACCTGCACCTAGTTTGGGAAACTAGATATGTACTTGGTAAGATTCATGCTATGTGAGACAAACATGAAAATAAAGGAAAATGCATTTCAAGAGTTTAAACACATGGACACATGGTATGTTAAACACATGTTGCGAGTAACTAGTGTTTAGACATTTACAATATACATCACAAGGTTGTAATATGGTATTGACTACTCGAATGTGATGTCGACATTTGTCGTTTGAGTTATTATTAACTCACCTTGTACTTTGTTACATCCAAATGGGTGGTAGAGACAATTGAACCCCGTTAAAGTGAACATGGATTAGCATTGTATTCGCCCATAATCACTTACATGAGGTGACGTCTCGAAGTGACTAGAGTGTGATGCGATTGATGGCAAGTTCAAGAGCCATGAAGTCATGTGAGATGGCTAGTCGATCACATAGGCAGACTGTTAGGAAAATTTTGTCGGGTTAATGACCGCTTATAGAGTTCTGGAAAATTTATATAGCCTGGTCGTGGCGAGAGCTACTATAGTATTCTAATGAGTCGATTCTTTTGACTAAAGACTGTTCGCCCAAGGTGGCACAGTTTCAGATTAACTTTGATTTATGTTACTACGACCTTCGTAAATGGGGTCAAATGGGCATATTTTGGGTTATGATGGCTGTGGCTAGTCGAAGGGAATAAGTGCGATAGGAATTGTCTACCCCTTGTCAGGGTTATAACAATATCTCAGGGCCACTCGAGGAGTAATGAACTGGAAATGCGTGGCCACGCTCGGAAGGTATCTATGGTAGATAATTCCGGTCAATCAGTTATTCTCGAGATCGAGGAAACCACTCTCGATATGATCACTTGCAAGTACGACCTGAAAGACACCTTTTATTGAGGGGAGATAGTAATAGGACAAGAGAATTGGTGACGCACACTTGTCGAGGACAAGTGGGAGATTGTCGGAATATGTGTCCTCCGACAATAATGCGATCACAACTGTCGATCATGATGATCACATGTTTAAATCTCATTTTAAAAATACATGTGGGATGTAATATGTTACAGTCAACTGGTCCACACATATCGGTAATGATTGGCTGACTATAGTTTGACATTACTGTTGTGCGACAGTGGTGATCAGTTGATCCCCTTAGGTCATACCTATAGGGAAATACTCTTAATTGATTATTTTATTAATCGTATGCCGATACGAGTTAATTAAATTGTTTAAAATTGACGGATGATTTGTGAGTAAGATTTACGTGTCTTATTATAATTCGATTAAATTGGATACGGTCTAAGTAATCGAATTGTTTTATTACTTAGATAAAATTATTGTTTACGAAACAATTGAAACCGATAAACCGCAACATTGTTTTTCTCGATAAATTTTCGAAATTTTTAACCTACGTTTTGAACATTATGAGTGTCATGGTTTTTTTTTTCCAGAATGTTCATGAGTTTAAATTTTAAATTTCGAAATTATTTGAAATTTTTATAATTTAATTTGAAGTTTATAGCATAATTTTATATTTTTGGGTCCATTTATGAACAATATAAAGAAATCAAGTTTAATTATTGTCAAAGTGTTAGTGAAGACTAAATTTTAAGCCCTAAAGTGTGTTAGGATAATTAACTTGAATATAAATATGAGTTTATGTGACATAATATGATTTAATAAGTTAAATCACGCAAATCCATAAAAACCGATAAATATACGATATTGGCTCTTTAAAGGCGATTTAGCATAAAATTGAGCATGTTCATATATATTATAATGCTGAATTTTATTTATGATTGTCATATTTTAATTTTATGTAATCTTTGAATTATGTAATTTTACTTAGTATGGCCTTAGTTTTAATTGGTATTGCCCGAAATGTATGGGAATATCGATTCGGTTGTAATTATTGTGATCTCGTATCACCGTTTTGTAATTTAATAGATTTATTTTTATTTTAATTACAAATGTATAATAGGAAATTATGTAATTCATTTTGTAATTTAATTATCAAAGAAAGTGTTGCCTTGAAGTGCGTGCCAATACCGAAGCTCAAGGGACCAAAGGAGCTGGTTTCCAAATTTATAATAGTTTATTAGATTTACTATTTTATGAAGGCCATACTAGGATTTTATTTTTTATGCTTTGGATTTTATTTATATGTTGCATGCATCGCTAAATCGCCATAACTAAACATGCATTTTATATTGAGTTTATCGACCGTGTCAATTACAATTATCGTAGTTCACCGCTTTAGTTCACTTAAAACGTGATAGATAATAAATTGACATGACCTCTCGCTAAAATAAACAATTGAGACTTAGCCTTACCAAAAAGTAGAAACCATGAAAACCTATTTCGTGAGGAGTGCGCTCGGCCACACCGGGGTACAAACCTTGTTACATAGGGGAAGTGGGTGATAAATGTCTATCCACCGAATTCATGTTGATAAGGGATGTATCGACTACACCGTGCCCAAGTTGATGTGGATTTGGATCATGGACACATTTATTCGAAATTTGGGTTGAACTCAACAAAAATATTCTCGACCATTGCCGGATGTGTTTTGGGCTAAAGATAAATATTAATGTAATTTTATCGACCAAGAGTTCTAAAAGTAGAATCGATTAAAGAGTTAATCCACCGAGTTATATTGATAAGGGATGAATCGGCCACACCGTGCCCAAGTTAATATGAATTTGGATCTTGGAATCATTTATCAAGTTGGGTAGAGGTCACTAGATAAATGCAATAAAACTTGTTTAAATTAAAATTTACGAGTTTTATTACTATTATTTTGAAAAACGACAAGTGTTTTATTCCTTCTATTTTGTTTTGTAGACCACTTTTATTTCTCATAACAAATGGCCGCACCAAACACCAACGCTACCACTCTCACTAATGTTTCATGGCTCTGATCCTTCATGGATCGTTGTAAACTTGAAAAGAATAGGTCAAATTTCTCCGATTGGGATGCCCAACTCAAATTGGCCGCCCAAGGTGACGACAAGCTTCGTTACCTCATTGAGGCCTCTCCACCCGAACCTAATGCTAGGTCAAGTGCCGCCACTAGGGAAGCATATGAGGCTTACCACAAAGAGTCCGCCGCTATGAAAAATGTGTTAGTTTTTGCTATGGAGGCGGATCTCCAAAGAAGAGCCTTTAAAATGGGCACCGCTAATGAAATTTATTCCAAACTTGTGACAATGTTCTCACAAACACCGAGGATCGTCCAATATGAGGCGGCCTCGGCATTCTTTGATATCGATTTCAAGGAGGGCCAAAAGGTTAGCCCTCACGTGCTCAAATTGTTGGAGCTAGTCGAGACATTGAAACTTCAAAAGGTTGAAATCCCCAAGGAGCTCATTGTTGATAGGATTCTTCACTCCTTATCCAAAGTCAAAGCATATGTACAATTCCGGGTGAATTTCAATATGCAAGACAAGGACGTGTCTCTTGAAGAGTTACACAAGTTACTTGTGCAAGCCGAAAGAGACATGGGGCTAAATGTTAACCCACCTAAGGATGTGCTTAATATAAGCACTAAGAGCAAGGGGAAGTTCAAAAAGAATGGGAAAAAGGGTAAGAGGCAAGCTCCCATGTCCACCAAGGCTAAGACTTTTGAAGCTAGCACTTCCAAAACCAAGAAGGGTCCTCTTGATAAATGCCATTATTGTAATGGTGTTGGACATTGGAAGAGGAATTGTTCCAAGTATCTTGGTGACATCAAAGCTGGAAAGATCACTCCAGTAGGTAAATGACTATCCTTTCTTTTTATGTTTCTAATTCAACTATGGTATTTTGATACAAAGTTGTGATAATGTATCCCCTTTTTATTGTAAATAGGGCCTCCTCCAAGCAAAGATAAGGGAAAAGAGAAGCAAGCTTGAGAAACCATGAAGGAGCTAGGAGTAGCTACCAATGAAGCTTGGCTTTTATTAGTATCTTTATTTTAATGTTATGAATTTTAGAACTATTTTGATTTCCGTGTTCGACATGGAAATAGTTGATCCTTTCTAAACAATGGTTGTATTTTGGATTGTGGTGGCTTGGCTTGTAACCCAAGTCACCCCTTTTATCGTATTTGTTTGTTCTAAAAATTCGTCTTTATATGCTTGCACATAGAAACATATGATCATCTACTTAAAGTGATCCAATAGACAAATATAATGTTGGGTTCATTATATGTCCACAAGCTTAAGGCTTGTGTATGATCAATTATAAAGTGATGTTGAGTTGATGAACTCTTCTAAAAGAATGTCAATTACCAAGTACACTCATCAAATCTAAAATCTATTAGTCAATCTATGAGATAGTCCTCCTTCTACTTCAAAATCATTATTTGTGTCTCATAAGCTATCTTTGAATATCTAGTGTATTTATTCTAAAGATAGAGTGGGAGAAAAATGAAGACACAAAGAATACAAAAAATAATTTGTTTGCTTGAGTAAATGAGATCTACGAAAGAAAGAATGATTTGTATACCTACATAGATTGTATACATGAATAGATGAGATCTATGGTCTCGAATAGATGAGATCTACATGACAAAAGAGACCAAGTGAAGTAATCAAAAGAATATGTTCTTAAGATAACTACACGAGGAGACCAAAAGAAATTTTTGATAGAAAATGACTAAAGAAGATAGAAAATGAGTAAATAAAAGTCTCAACAAGATATTTGGCTAGTCTATGACCTACATATAAATAAGAGTTTCAATATTGATATGTACTTAAGAGCCTAAATGAAACAAAGTTGCATCCTTGAATATAAATGAGATTTATGATTAAAAGTTGCAAAGAAAGATATGCCGATATCTACAAAAGCTAAGTTAATTGTTAACCACGCTAGTGTCATTACTTAACCTCATTATGAAAATGAAATGGTTAAACCTCCTTCCGAAAAAGGGGTATTTTGAGAAGGACGTGTATTAAATGGGATTTCACTTTTAAATAATGACATTGCTACGCATCATTATAAAAAATGAATGAGTTAGAGATTAAAATCTCTTTCCATAAGTTTAAGATTGAAACCTTTTCAAAATAGGTATTTTGAAAGGATATGTTGGGAACATATATGGTTTTAATCTTAATAACTTGGCAAAGCAAAATGTATTTAAATTCTTGAAATGTTTCGGTTGAGTAGTCAATTACAAAACATGTGGAATTGAGTGGGAGTTTGAAATTATCATGTGAAGACATGAAATTTAGTGGGAGCAATCATCTTGTAAAGTTTATAACTCATTACTCATTGAGAAAAAAGAGCTAGTACTATCTTTCACAAAGAAGTATTTGAGTTTTCAATTCTGGATGAAAATGGACTAAGATGAATCCAATCACATAATGGGATGTTGGACAGGCATTGAGACATGCACATCAAATCAACGAGGAACGTAGGTTATTCATATAGATGAAAATGGAATTACCATAAGCAGTCATGGTCATTCATTGAACCTAAGAATGGTTGATCACATGATTAAAGATTACTAATGTTTCTGCCATTAGAATAATCATGCACATGTCCAATAATGAATCATATGCTTAAGAGCATGATGAGTCATTGGTAAGCCATTGAAGAATCGTCATGAATTCTCGAGAAGAACTAATGGGCTATTCTAGTGTTTGACAGAACGCTCTGTTATGTGACAAGAAGTTGCACATATTGAAGTTCGAAAACGCGTAAGGATTTATGAAAATCCTAAGCTATTTAAGCTATAAAGAGAAATAAGAAGTTTGAAAAGATACTTGGTTATAGTAAGAAGTTACTCAAAACTAGTATTTTCAAAATTTGCTAGGACTTATGAGAAGTGTTAGGCTAATCATCTTGACAATTGTTGCAAGATCCTACAAAACATATACCTAGTACATTATGAGTTGAAAGAACACTTGAATAGTGCAAGTTATGTCATCCACCATAATTCGTTTGTTATGTGATAAACAACAAGAAAGTTCTCTCAAAGTAAAGAACCCGTACCTAGTTTGGGAAACTAGATATGTACTTGGTAAGATTCATGCTATGTGAGACAAACATGAAAATAAAGGAAAAAGCAATTCAAGAGTTTGAACACATGGACACATGGTATGTTAAACACATGTTGAGAGTAACTAGTGTTTACACATTTATAATATACATCACAATGTTGTAATATGGTATTGACTGCTCGAATGTGATATCGACATTTGTCGTTTGAGTTATTATTAACTCACCTTGTACTTTGTTACATCCAAACGGGTTGTAGAGAAAATTGAACCCCGTTAAAGTGAACATGGATTAGCATTGTATTCGCCCATAGTCACTTACATGAGGTGACGTCTCGAAGTGACTAGAGTGTGATGCGATTGATGGCAAGTTCAAGAGCCATGGAGTCATGTGAGATGACTAGTCGATCACATAGGCAGACTGTTAGGAACATTTTGTCGGGCTAATGACCGCTTATAGAGTTCTGGCAAATTTATATAGCCTGGTCGTGGCGAGAGCTACTATAGTATTCTAATGAGTCGATTCTTTTGACTAAAGACTGTTCGCCCAAGGTGGCACAGTTTCAGATTAACTTTGATTTATGTTACTACGACCTTCGTAAATGGGGTCAAATGGGCATATTTTGGGTTATGATGGCTGTGGCTAGTCGAAGGGAATAAGTGCGATAGGAATTGTCCACCCCTTGTCAGGGTTATAACAATATCTCAGGGCCACTCGAGGAGTAATGAACTGGAAATACGTGGCCACGCTCAGAAGGTATCTATGGTAGATAATTCCGGTCAATCAGTTATTCTCCAGATCGAGGAAACCACTCTCGATATGATCACTTGCAAGTACGACCTGAAAGACACCTTGCATTGAATGGGAGATAGTAATAGGACAAGAGAATTGGTGACGCACACTTGTCGAGGACAAGTGGGAGATTGTTGGAATATGTGTCCTCCGACAATAATGCGATCACAACTGTCGATCATGATGATCACATGTTTAAATCTCATTTTAAGAATACATGTGGGATGTAATATTTTACAGTCAACTGGTCCACACATATCGGTAATGATTGGCTGACTAGAGTTTGACATTACTGTTGTGCGACGGTGGTGATCAGTTGATCCCCTTAAGTCATACCTATAGGGAAATACTCTTAATTGATTATTTTATTAATCGTATGCCGATATGAGTTAATTAAATTGTTTAAAATTGACGGATGATTTGTGAGTAAGATTTACGTGTCTTATTATAATTCGATTAAATTGGATACGGTCTAAGTAATCGAATTGTTTTATTACTTAGATAAAATTATTGTTTACGAAACAATTGAAACTGAAATTGAATGAATAATTTATTATAAATACAAGACGTTGTAATTTATAATTTGATAAACCGTTTTGGTACAAGTAATTACGAATTACTAGTCGATATTGTATATGACATATTTTATGAGTATGTTGATTTTTAATATGTTAAAAATACATTACAATTTCATATGTCAAGTAATATGTCACATATGTTACAATTAACAAATGACAAAATAAAATGGACCTTCTATTTTATATGTATGTGCCGAAAATGGAGGGGATTATGGTTGAAATTGTGTTAATTATTTTTAACTGGAAAACACAATGATTACCCATAGTCTTAGCCTTGCATACCTATGATTTCTTGGGTAGAAAAACAAGCTCATGCATTGGCCCTAATTACTCCCTCCAACCGGTTTTTTCCCCAAAAGAAGCCAAGGGTTATTCTCTAATTATTCATTCACTACTTATCATATAATTTCTAGTGTTAGAAATTATCATTCTCTCTACACCTTGTGAAAACTTAGAGAAATAAAATCCTCATAAATCTTTCCTCTCTTGGCCGAAAAATACAAGAGAGAACAAAATTTATTTTGTGTCAAATTTTAAGTAAGACTTGTATTATTTCTAGTACAAAATAATATTAATTATTAGGGGTTTTCCTTGGGTATTTACATTTGGGAGAGGTTATATTTTGGACCTTTTGTTCATCCATTATTAGGAAAGCTCAAGAACTAACAAGAAGGAGATCTTGTTGGTGCCCTAATATCCGAAACCTCAATGTAAGATTGACGATTTCTTCTTTTATCTTATTTTAGTTTGCATGCATAAGATCTTCCATTTATTTTATGACTAAATAAATTTGAACATATATGAATATGTAAATTAATGAGATTAATGATTCTAACACCAGGAGTCTACATCTGTTTGGAGTATATCCTCATCCGGAAATGACCAGGTGTCTATCGTTTGTGTATCATTCATGGGATTTTCTTCGAAGAATTCGACAATGGCACGCCTCTTTATAACTTTCAAAGGTACATACTTGAGATTGAACTCTGAGAGCATCAAAGTCCATCTCGTTAAACGTCCATTGAGAACGGGTTTCTCGAAGAGGTATTTGACATGATCCATTTTGGAGTATATTTTGACGGAGTAGCTAAGCATTTAATGGCGTAGCTTTTTCGTTTCCCACACAAGAGCGAGGCATGTCCTCTCGAGTGGTGTGTATTTAAACTCGTACTCCAAGAACTTCTTACTAAGGTAGTAGATAGCTCTTTCTTCTTTTCCTACGGTTTGAGCTAGCATGGCGCCCATGGCCGTTTCAGTTACCGTGAGATATAAACCAAGAGGTTGATCTCGTTGAGGTGGCATGAGAACTGGTGGTTTGGCTAGTATTTCCTTGATTCGGTCGAAAGGCTTCTGACAGTCATCATCCCACATGGTGTGATCTGTTTTCTTTAACTTCTTGAAGATAGGTTCGCAGATCATGGTGAGTTTCGATATGAATCGACTTATGTACTGCACCTTCCCTAGGAATCCTCTAACTTCTTTCTCCTTTTGAGGTTGCGGCATTTCAATTAGAGCTTTGATTTTGGAAGGGTCTATTTCTATACCTCGTTGGCTAACAACGTATCCCAGGAGTTTGCCAGATGTTACTCCGAATGCGCATTTCTGAGGATTGAGCCTCATGTTGTACTTTCGTAGCCTTGAGAAGAACTTGCGAAGGTTCGCGATGTGCCCCTCCCTTTCCTTGGACTTGACAATCATGTCATCTACGTATACTTCAACTTCTTTATGCATCATGTCATGTAAGAGCGTAGTTGCGGTGCGTTGGTATGTAGCTCCGGCGTTGATTAACCTAAACGGCATAACCGTGTAGCAATAGGTGTTAGGAAATGTGTCCTCAACAATAGTGCGATCACATGATTTAAATATCATTATTAAATCTCATTTCAAGAATACGGAAGGGATGATACATTACATATATAGTCAACTGGTCCACACATATCGGTAATAATTGGCTGGCTAGAGTTTGACATTACTGTCCTGCGACGGTGGTGATCAGTTGATCCCTTGAGGTCACACCTAAAGGACGATTCCCTTAATTGAAAAGGTTAATTAGTTGTATACCGATACAGATTAATTAATTCCTTAAAATTGAACAACTCGATTTGTGAGAAAGAGAATATTGATATCTTATTGTAATGGGATTAAATAAGATTTATTTTAGTAATAAAATGCTTTGTTGCTAAAATTATTTATTGTTTGAGAAACAATAAAGATAAGAATGAATGGTTAATTATAATTACAAGAAGTTGTGAATTATAACTATATGACCCATTTTATTTATGTGATCAAGTATCACTAGTCAATTTGTTGAATGTAATTTAATTAATTTATAAAATGATATTTATGTGATAAATATGCATTTAATTAATTAGTAACATGTATCATACTACATGTGACATATTGTGTGACAAATGAAAAATTGACAAAAATAAAATGGTAGTCCATTTTATACATAATGGACCGAAATTAAGAGGGTCTAGAGGATGGTGGGTGATTTATTTTAATAAGCTAAAATAACATCATTATGACTCTACTTGCCTAGCCTTACATGCCTAAGGTTTAGATAAGGTAAAAAGCATAAAGGGAAGGACAATATATTGGTCCATTACCTCCCCCAAAACCGTGCTCCCTCTAACATTAGAGTAGTTTTTACTCTACTAATTCTTTAATGAATATCCATTCAAATTACATGCAAAATGTTCATGTAGAATTTCCTCTCTTCTCTCTCTTCCATCTTCATAAAAAAGGATGAGATTTTAATCTAAATTGTTCATATAAATTACTAAGATTACTAGAAGTAGTATATGAGTATTAGTAATAGATTTTAAGGTAAACTACATTGCAAACATCTAGTACATGTTTATTTGTGGGTTTAAGGGATTGTCTTGGGTGCAACTAATTGGAGGGCTTCTAATTTGAAGTCAAGAATGTTCATCCATTAATGAAAAGCTCAAGAACTAACAAGAAGAAGATCTTGTTAGTGCCCAATATGACCGAAATCATTATGGTGAGAAAATGTTTTCTTATATTCTTTTATTAATGTTTGCATGCATAAAATCCATGTTTAATTTTATGACAAATTAGTTTAAACATATATGAGTATGTTAGTATGTATATAGATCTACATTTCCTTCAATCGGTATCAAGAGCCACGGTTGTTTGCATGCAAATCGGTTAAAAGTTTTTCCGAGTTATAAGAATAACAAATAAAACTTGTAAAATTTGTGTTATTATGATATATCACGAAATTAATTCATGCATGTTAATATTTCTGGTCCTAAAATGTTTTAGGATATTTTGGTTAATTTTACGGATTTTTATTGTTCATATTATACAATAATGGCATTTAAATATGACTTTATGAGTAAAAATGTCATTTTTGGTCTAAAATTAGCTATACTTCGAATTTTCCATTGATTTTTGGATATGTTGTCACATACTCCCTCCTATTCATTCATTTTGTCCCCCTTCTATTTTTCACAAGAATTAAGAAAATGATTTTAGACCACACAAAACACTCTATTCCACTCTACCCCACATGTAATTAAATTTGGACCACACAAAAGTTACCAAAAAAGGAAAGAGGGACAAAAATCCGACTATCTTCGATAAGGAAAGAGGGACAAAATGAATGAATAGGAGGGAGTATATTATTTTGAGATAACCTGTAAATTTTCATAATTTTTGGACTTGTTATGCTCGAAAAATGGATTTTTCATTATTAAATTCGGATTTAAGTGAAAAATAGGTTAATATGAGTTAAATTTCGAATCTGGTCATAGAAAATTAATATGTTGTCACATGCAATTTTACAAGATGTGTGTAAAATAATTGGCTATAAAGAAGTCTTTTTGCATGATTTATGAATTTTTGAAGAAAAATAGCATAAATAGTGACATTATTAGTGGAAAATTAATAAAACATAATCTATGACTTAGGAAAAATGTCTAATGTTGCATTTTATTATATTTTTCAGATCTAAAATTGAAAAGTTAGTGAAAATAATTTTTCCATGTTTTTATGATTATTTTATTAAAAATCGATAAATCGCAACATTGTTTTTCCGGAAAAATTTCTAAATTTTTAACCTAAAATTTTGAACATTATGAGTGTCATGGTATTTTTCCAGAATGTTCATGTGTTTAAATTTCAAATTTCAAATTTATTTGAAATTTTGTGATTTATTTGAAGTTTATAGCTTATTTTTGTAATTTTTGGTCCATTTATGAACAATTTTATAAAATATGGGTTAATTATGGTCAAATTATTAGTGAAGACTAAATTTTGAGTCCTAAGAGGTTAGGGTAATTAACTTATGCATAAATATGAATTTATGTAATTTTTGTGATTATAAAATGTTGAAATCACGCAAATCCGTAAAAACCGAGTAATATACGATATTGGCTAATTAAAGGCGATTTAGCATAAAATTGAGCATGTTCATACATATTATAATGCTGCATTTTTCTTTATGATTGTCATAATTTTAATTTATGTAATTTTGAATTATGTAATTTTACTTAGTATGGCCTTAGATTTTAATTGGTATTTCCCGAAATGTATGGGAATATCGATTCGGTTGTAATTTTTATTGTGATCTCGTATCACCTTTTTGTAATTTAATAGATTTATTTTATTTTAGTTACAAATGTATAATAGGAAATTATGTAATTTATTATGTAATTTTATTCATTCCGGAGTTCCAAAAGACGGATTTCTTCAAGAATGGCGATACATAAAGACGGTGTTACCTCGAGATGCATGCCACAACCGAAGTTCAAGGGACCAATAGAGTTGGTTTCCGAATATGTAATAGATAAATAGTTTTTCTATTTTAGGAAAGGCCATACTAGGATTTATTTACTTTTATGCTTGCATTTTATTTTATGTCACATGCATTGCTAAATCGCCATAACTAAACATGCATTGTCTTTTATCGAGTTTATCGACCGTGTCAATTAGAATTATCGTAGTTCACCGCTTTAGTTCACTTAAAACGTGATAGATAATAAATTGACATGACCTCTCGCTAAAACAATCAATTGAGACATAGCCTTACCAAATAGTAGAAACCATGAAAACCTATTTCGCGAGGGAGTGCGCTCGGCCCCACCGGGGTACAAACCTTGTTACGTAGGGGAAGTGGGTGATAAATGTCTATCCACCGAATTCATGTTGATAAGGGATGTATCGGCCACACCGTGCCCAAGTTAATGTGGGTTTGGATCATGGACACATTTATTCGAAATTTGGATTGAACTCAACAAAAGTTTTTGATAAGGGATGTATCGGCCCCACCGTGCCCTTGTCGGATGTGTTTTGGGCTAAAGATAAATGTTAATGTAATATTATCGACCAAGAGTTCTAAAAGTAGAATCGATTAAACGTTAATCCACCGAGTTATATTGATAAAGGATGTATCGGCCCCACCGTGCCTAAGTCAATATGAATTTGGGTCTTGGAATCATTTATCATAGTTGGGTAGAGGTCACTATGTAAATGCTATACTTGTTATTTCAAGTATTTATAAAACGATAAATGTTAAGTTTTCCACTATTCCGTTTTTATATTGTTCTATTTCTTTGCCACAATTCATATACGATATCATTTCGATTTTGATACAAATCTCCATTAAAACATCGTAACTAAAGACAAAATTTGAATTTGCTTCTAAAACCTCAAACGAACCATTGCTAAGGATCTCTTGTAAAGAGTATAGATTAAAGTTATTCATTATCAAACAGGTTTTTGATTCTTGACTAACACATCTACTTACAATGGATTATTTTTCATGTACTTAAATGAATTAAGTACCTTGAAGCGATAAACTGTTTTGGTAATTAGTTTTGTCAACAATTCGTAATTGACCAAAATAACGCAACCACTTCAATGAAAGTTTTAAGACTAAAATGAACAAATGAAGAGTGAATCTTCATGAATTCAATTTTGCTTCTCAAAGCAAAGACTCATTGAATTAAGTGGGAGCATTCTCTTAAACCGTTAAGATGAGGACGAGGTTCAAGAAGTAAGGATTATGATGGAATTGATACAAGGTAATGTTAAAGGTAAAGTTGTTGAGAATGACGATACTAAACCTATCAATCCCGACCGATAAAGTTTCCATTGTCTTAAATGTTGGACACGAGAAAGGAAACTACCCCAAATTATTGAAGAATCAACAAGTTAGTTGTAGGACATCTAATGGGATCTTCTTCTTTAAATGTTTATATGATTGACATAAATTTTGCTAGTACTACTTCGTCAATATTAGAAACCGGTGGTGGTTTTCATCATTATGTTTGATACATGGGATGCTAAGAATGTGACGACTAGCAACAATAATGTCGAGAGATAGAGTAATTGTGTACTCAATCTAGTTTTTGGATTTAAAGTTGTACTTAATTATGACTATTAAGTGCATAAACTCTAAATAAGGATATAAACTTGTTAAGATACAAAAGAGGTTTTCACTTTTTTGTGACCCTATACACCACGATTTGATGTATGGCTAGCCCATTATCAAGGTGATTATATTCTAAACCAAACTAGTATAATATATATATCATGTAGATGATGTAAGACTCAAATTGGTAACCCAAGATTAAACCTTAAATTTTGGAATGATGAACGCAAAGAGTTATCAAGTACTCTTGAAACCATTAGATTGTTAATGGTATATGCGTATCTTGTATTCAAAGCAAGATGTCTCGTGCCTTTTGGTTGAAAAGGAGATCGAGGTTGTAAATCATTGATCCAAAATAGGTTGATCATTTTCTTTTACCAACGATTTAGGTTGACGCTAATGTGTTCACTTAATAAGGTAAATAGAGAAATCTTTGAAGAATTTCAAAGAATTCAAGGAATCACGATTTAAGTCGTGATGGGATTATCAAAGTGAAGACTTTGATATAAGCCAAAGGAAATGTGATATAGTATCACAAGTTAATCTCTCTTAGCACGCATTATGGAATAATGTGTGATTAGATAAGAAATCAAACGCTATTCGATATGGTTTGGATTTCAATCAAGTTACTTTGAGTTACTTGATCCTTTTGGGGATTTTATCATTTTGTCTAAATTATTTTTCCACTAAATCGAATCATATGAGATATGAAATGGTAAGGGTACCATGTTTGTAAGTTTTCACAAGAAACAAATACTCATTTTTCCCTTTCAATTATCACGAGTACGACGGGTTTGTGGCTCGTGAAGCTGTCTTTCTAAAACACAAGTTTATTTTTGAAGACAGAGTGGGAGAAATTTTTCAAGAGCCACAAAGAATGTTATTTAGCAAAAAAACTGGTCTTTCTTGGCTACATGAGACGTTTTGTGTAAGACGTTGTTTCTTCAAAACCTAGGAGGTTAAATTCGTCACTTGTTAAAAATGATGAATTCATGCTACTTTGAAGAAAGTAAAGAGCTTATAACTTACAAAAGAAATTGTTTGATTCAAGTTGATTACTTCTAGAAAGTAATGAACATATGACTTACATAAGAATGTTTAAGTCACAACTCAATACAAGGCTTAGAGCCATGAAAATCCGAAACAAAAAGGCTTGATTAGTGACAAAGGGTTTGACACTAATAAAGAGATATTTCAAAACAAGATTGGTTGCAAAGGGTTTTGCACTAATTGAAATGCTTAAGTCTATTTGGATCTTCTTAAGGATTGTGTTTCATTATGAGGTTATGAAATACGTAGCAAGTGAATCTAAAACCCGCTTCTTCAAAAGAAGGAATGTATTCAATACATGTCATGAGTTTTGTAGATTCTTGCAATCCTAAGATAATGTGAAACTTAAGAGAGGGTCTTAAGTAGGACATCAATGAGTTGGAATCAACATTTTGATCATGCGATAAAACATTTCTCGATAAGTCGAGAAGTTATGTTTATACATGGAGTTTAGTGGGAGTTACGGAATTTTTAATTAGTCCGATATGTGGATGACATATTGATCATTGAGAATGATTTAAGACTTTTGGAGTATTATAATACATCCTGAATATCCGGATTTATGAAGATAAATCCACATGATATTAGCGTCAGTAAGAAGTCTTATGTTGATAAGATTCATAACTAGTTCAATTAAATTGAACATATTTGATTGATTTCATTTGCTTCCGCTGCCAAATCAATTAAAAAGAAATGATGTATAACACTTCATATGCTTTGAGTATGATGAACTGTTTTCAAAATCGAATTTAAGTAATCTTTACCAAGTAAGCTATAAAGATTACCCTTAAGTGCTTGCAGAAGCATTAAGGCTATGATGCAAAGTGTTTATGATGCAATTTTGTGTAAGGGTGTTACACAAGTGACAATTGACAATTGAGATTGCGCATGGTTTCCGACAAAACCATAATCAAAACACATTAGGATGGTTAAGATACCATTGTGGCAATGTTAATTAAGAAGTAGATTTTCTAGAATCGTTCTAGGCAATAAAGAACAATGAGAGATATTTATAACGGAAATTGAGTACACTTGCAATCATGGGATGTGCAAGAAGGAAGAGTCCCGCACACTGCAAAAACAGTGGGAGCTGTTCTAAGGATAGAAGGCCTATGTCTTGATTGGATCTCGACACGTACTCAGAAAGTTTTGTGATGCAAATTTATACATTACAAAGGAAAACGAGTATGTAGTGAGGTTGAGTAAGGTACAAGAAATTGATAAAACCTACTAACCAAAGCCTTCTCAAAGGCTAAACATGATGAGTCATGTCATTTCAATTGAATTGAAATGAACAACTACGTACAAGATCAAATTAGATTATAGAACATGAAATAGTAATCAGGCATTGACTATTCATATGTGATAATCGCATTTGTCGTTCGAGTTTTACTTTAAAACTCTTTTATTATACTTTGTTACATCCAAACGGGTTGTAGAGACAATTGAACCCCGTTAAAGTGAACACGGATTAGCATTGTATTCGCCCATAGTCTTTTATATGAGGTGACGTCTCGAAGTGACTAGAGTGTGATGCGATTGATGGCAAGTTCAAGTGCCATACAGTCATATGAGATGACTAGTCGATCACATAGGCAGACTGTTAGGAACACTTTGTCGGGCAGTGACCGCTTATAGAGTTCTGGCAAATTTATAAAGCCTGGCCGTGGCGAGAGCTACTATAGTATTCTAATGAGTCGATTCTTTGACTAAAGACAATTCGCCTAACATGGCACAGTTTCAGATTAACTTTGATTTGTGTTACTACGGCCTTCGTAAATGGGGTCAAATGGGCATATTTTGGGTTATGATGGCTGTGGCTAGTCGAAGGGAATAAGTGCGATAGGAATTGTCCACCCCCTTGTCGGGGTTAAAACAATATCTCAGGGCCACTCGAGGAGTAATGAACCGGAAATGCGTGGCCACGCTCGGAAGGTATCCATGGTGGATAAATTCCGGTCAATCGATTATTCTCCGGATCGAGGAAACCACTCTCGATATGATCACTTGCAAGTACGACCCGAAAGACACCTTGCATTGAGTGGGAGATAGTAATAGGACAAGAGAATTGGTGACGCACACTTGTCGAGGACAAGTGGGAGATTGTTAGGAAATGTGTCCTCAACAATAGTGCGATCACATGATTTAAATATCATTATTAAATCTCATTTCAAGAATACGGAAGGGATGATACATTAAATATATAATCAACTGGTCCACACATATCGGTAATGATTGGCTGGCTAGAGTTTGACATTACTGTCGTGCGACGGTGGTGATCAGTTGATCCCTTGAGGTCACACCTAAAGGACGATTCCCTTAATTGAAAAGGTTAATTAGTTGTATACCGATACAAATTAATTAATTCCTTAAAATTGAACAATTCGATTTGTGAGAAAGAGAATATTGATATCTTATTGTAATGGGATTAAATAAGATTTATTTTAGTAATAAAATGCTTTGTTGCTAAAATTATTTATTGTTTGAGAAACAATAAAGATAAGAATGAATGGTTAATTATAATTACAAGAAGTTGTGAATTATAACTATATGACCCATTTTATTTATGTGATCAAGTATCACTAGTCAATTTGTTGAATATAATTTAATTAATTTATAAAATGATATTTATGTGATAAATATGCATTTAATTAATTAGTAACATGTATCATACTACATGTGACATATTGTGTGACAAATGAAAAATTGACAAAAATAAAATGGTAGTCCATTTTATACATAATGGACCGAAATTAAGAGGGTCTAGAGGATGGTGGGTGATTTATTTTAATAAGCTAAAATAACATCATTATGACTCTACTTGCCTAGCCTTACATGCCTAAGGTTTAGATAAGGTAAAAAGCATAAAGGGAAGGACAATATATTGGTCCATTACCTCCCCCAAAACCGTGCTCCCTCTAACATTAGAGTAGTTTTTACTCTACTAATTCTTTAATGAATATCCATTCAAATTACATGCAAAATGTTCATGTAGAATTTCCTCTCTTCTCTCTCTTCCATCTTCATAAAAAAGGATGAGATTTTAATCTAAATTGTTCATATAAATTACTAAGATTACTAGAAGTAGTATATGAGTATTAGTAATAGATTTTAAGGTAAACTACATTGCAAACATCTAGTACATGTTTATTTGTGGGTTTAAGGGATTGTCTTGGGTGCAACTAATTGGAGGGCTTCTAATTTGAAGTCAAGAATGTTCATCCATTAATGGAAAGCTCAAGAACTAACAAGAAGGAGATCTTGTTAGTGCCCAATATGACCGAAATCATTATGGTGAGAAAATGTTTTCTTATCTTCTTTTATTAATGTTTGCATGCATAAAATCCATGTTTAATTTTATGACAAATTAGTTTAAACATATATGAGTATGTTAGTATGTATATAGATCTACATTTCCTTCAATTGGTTCCCCATTGAGTGACGAAGGCGGTCTTATGCATATCTTCTATGGCCATCTTGATCTGGTTATACCCTGCGTATCCATCCATGAAGGATAGTAACGCGTGATCTGCCGTATTATCCACCAATATGTCGATATGTGGTAGAGGAAAGTCATCCTTAGGACTTGCTTTGTTTAAGTCTCTAAAGTCAACACAAACACGGATTCTCCCATCCTTTTTTGGTACGAATACTATGTTAGCTACCCAGTCTGAGTACTCGGAAACTTTGATGAACCCAGCTTTGAATTGTTTATCGACTTCTTCTTTGATCTTGAGAGCCCATTCTGTCCTCATTCGATGAAGCTTCTGTTTCATGGGTTTGAATGCTTTGATTGAGATTCTATGCTCTGCTATGTCCCTGTCGATCCCTGACATGTCTTTGTAGGACCAAGCAAAAACGTCTTTGAACTCGTGTAGGAGGTCTATGAAATTGGCCCTTTCAGTAGGTCTCAAGGTCGTCCCTATCCTAAGTTCTTGGGATTCTAGTTCAGTTCCTACGTTGATAGGTTCAGTATTTTCTATCACTGGTCCCCTTCCCCCTCTTGTAGTATTTCTTTGGCTATGTAGGGAGGTATTTCGATTGAGTCTGGGTCTGGGTCATCCTCATTATCATCGTAAACAGAATTGCATCCAAGATAACACGAAGAGTAAGCAGAACCTAATTTATTCATATTAAAATTTGAGAAAAGTTGAAACAAAGAAGCCATCTAATCTGTAGTAAGTGGCGGTAAAGGGACAGTCGTTGGGACATTTGCCGAACTACTGCTACTACTTGACGCTAAGCTAGGAGAAACAAGGGGAGTGGGAATGACGACAGGAGGAGACTCTCTAGGAACTTCTCTAGACTCCGACTCTGACTCCGACTCTGACTCTGACTCTGGCTCGAATTCATCGTCTTCTGGCTCTCCTTTGAACATATCTCCTTCTCCAGTGGTGAGCTTGAAGAGTCTTCCTTGATTGTTTGTCCACTTGATCGACTTTCTCCATCCTTTCTGCTAATTGGTGTTAGTTTCTGTGATTAACATGGTAGGGTTGAAGTGATCATCTTGAAGTATCATGGTAATGATCTCATCCTGCGCGGCTCTAACAAATCGATCTTCTCCAAATAGTATACTCACAGCTTGTTCGTCTAAGCAAGGTGCTTGATGAGTCTTGACGGTAGGAATCGTTTCTGGAGGAATGAAGTAGCAATCGTGAAAGATATTGATTCCGGCTAGCTTCCTTTCGAGATAGTGCCAAGGCTCAGGAAATCCGTGAAAGATATCTTGACTTCCTTCCCTAACGGAGTATCCATTTAGGGTAGGGAGGTAGGGTCGCATTTGGATTCCAACGTTCTTACGGTTTTGAACTTGAGCGAGTATCTCGAGAACTTCCTCTTTAGTGGGTTTGTATCCTAGTCCAAGGGGTATTCTTTGTGAGTTACTCTCTTTGTAGGGTGCAAAGGTGTTTCTTTGGATAGGATTCAAAGGCATTCCCGGGAAGTATCCCTGGGATTTGAGTATGTGGTTGACCACTAAATTAGAGTAGGGATTGAAGTACAAAGGTGCCAACTCGCTTTCTATGACGCATATGTATGGAAACCCCCAAGTTCATGAACTAGATCCGCAAGGACTTGATTACTTGAATTCTTTTCGATTATTGCCTTGATGGGTGACGAAGTGATCGTCACCACCTTACCATTTAGTGGGATTTTGATTTTCTGGTGGAGGGTGGATGTTACCGCTTTGGAAGCGTGAATCCAGGGTCTTCCCAGAAGTATGTTAAAGGATGCCTCAATGTCCACTATTTGGAAGTTGACCTTTCGCTCAACTGGCCATGTGGCTATGGTTAGGTTAACAAGTCCTACTACCTTTCGTCGTGTACCATCATATGCGCGAACACCTTGATTGGTAGGAGTCCAATCCGACTCTTTCATGCCTAATTTGTATGCCGTTTTCAAGGGTATGGCGTTGACCGCGGAGCCATCATCTACCAAAGTCATTGGAACATTCTTCTTTAGGAAAATGACAGTGATATAAAGAGCCAAGTTATGACTAGCACCAAAGGGTGGCAAATCTTCATCCGATAAAGTAATTGGATTACTTAGCTTTGGTGATTCTTGGAAGACCAAGTTGACCACGTCATCGGGTGTGGAGTTATGTGCCACATTTAGTTTGGCCAAGGCTTGCAGTAAAGCTTGGCGATGTGGGAATGAGCTTGCCACTAGTTGCCAGACTGAAAGATCAACCTTTGTCTTCTGTAGTTGCTTTAGCAAGTGGCCAGTAGAGCAATCTTTATTATCATTTGGTGTGACCACATTGGTTGGACCGTTTTCTATGGGGTGGTTTTGAGAAGTGTTTTGATATGGGCGTCCCGAACGAGTAAGGTGGTCTACATATTGATCTTCACAATTTTGGACTATTTGCTCACTGATTTTGACTAGGTAGTGTTCAGTGAGATACTCGTCTTCATCATCATCGGCCCATATCCCATTGATGGCAGCGAGTTCCCTCATTCTCATGATTTCAGCCTCTAATTGGATAATTTGGTCGACTAGTTCATCAACCACGGCTACTACTTCTTGCATTGTAGTGTTTTGAGAGAAGACTAGTGATGCACATTCTTTAGATGTGGTGTTGGGATCACGTAGGGTTGCCACTGCACTCTCTAGTTCCATGACTTGCCTATTCACACTTTTTGCCCATGCAATGAAATCGGTGATGGTTGGAGAAATGGTAGATTAGTTCCCTTTATTCTCTATTGCATGAATTTCATCTTTGACTGAAGAAATGAGGTGTGAACAATCTATGGTAGATTCTTCACTTGTAATGACTAGAATTCTAAGAGGATTCTGAGTGTTGTTAGGCTTACCTCCAGGCGGTGTTGGTGGGCGACCGTCTTCAATCATATCTTAAAGTACATTTTTCAGTTTGTAGCATTTTTCTGTATCATGTCCCTTGCCTCTATGGTATTCGCAGTACGAATTCTCATCCCAGAACTTGGATTTCTTTTCTGGTTCGGGTGTAAGGCCTATGGGTTGAAGTTTACCCAGCTTCATCAACCTTTTCAGAGCATTGGAATACGTGTCCCCTAGATTTGTGAATTTCCTTGGTGGGGTACTCTTTTTAGATGGCTCGAGAAGGTTAACCGCATCGATTTTGCTAGTAGAGCCGTAAGAATGACTTGTTGAGCCTTGATATCCACGACCTACCGTTTTGGACAAGAGCCCTTTACGGATGTCATCTTCGATCCTTGTCCCTAGTACAGTTAAGTCTTTGAAGGTCTTAATGTTTTGATACCTTAAATGATTTGCATAGATGGGCTTTAGGTTGTCCACGAATTTCTCCACGAGGGTAGCTTCATCTGGACATTCAACAAGTTGAGTACTAGTCTTCCTCCACCTACTTAGGAAGTCGGTGAAACCTTCTTTGTCATTTTGGGTAAGAACCTCTAAAGTGCGCATGTTGACTTGGATTTCAGCATTATCCGCATATTGTTTAGCAAACTCAATTGCGGCATCGTCCCAGGTTGCGATTTTCTTATGCTCTAGAGAATAGAACCATTGTTTTGCGATGGTGTCAAGAGATAAAGGAAAGATCCTAAAGAACATCTCGGGTTTAATGCCTATGATAGACATATAATCCTTGAAAGCACGGATATGGTTTAAAGGGTTTTCATGCCCCTTGAATTTAGGGATATCTGTCATGTTGAAGTTGGTTGGCAACTTGGAACTCACGACTTCATATTTGCGATTATTTTCCCTATAAATGTCATCCTCTTTGAGATACATCAATTGTTCTTCCAAGTATTGGAGTCGTTTCTCAGCTGCAGTCATACCTATGGGAGGGTTTTCGTCCCCGAAGTTATTCACAAATTCATCAGACACTTCACTTTCTCGAGGAGGCATCCTCGTTTCCACGGAATATATTCGGCCCTGGATTGTGTCAAGGCGATCGTATACTTGGTCTTGGGTGACTTGGAGACGAGCTAGCGCAACTAGTATTTGATCATTACCATTCTGGAGTTGGTTGAAGTTCACGTTGCTTGTTTCAGGCATTATGGAAACTGGATAAGAGATCGACGACGAATCAAACCACGATAGACCATTCTAGCACACTTACTTGAAAAGAAATGTTTTGAATTGTGAAGTGGGAGTGTGCCACTTGTGTCAAGTGAGTTTTGAGGAAATGACGAAGTTTGAAAATGTTGGTCCTAGTCAACTTTAGTGTAGTTGTAGGAGTGGACTCGAAGTGAGGCTTTGAAATGGGCTTTGAGGCCCGAATTTTAACTCGACAATTGGACAAAGTTTTGAGTGGTTTTGCGCTAATGTTAGGCCTAAGTTCGAAATCTTTACATTTAAAAAGGATTTTGATTTTACAAAAATCGTCATGGTTTTGTTTAGAAATGGTGATCACATAAGGTACAAGCATTTATACAAGCATTATAACAGGATGCTGAGTGCATTTAGAAGGGTTTGGTTTAAAGGGTGGGTTGCCATACCGAACAATCAAACCCGAGGTCTGTGGAGAGGCTCGTACCAAACAAGAGTAAGGCCGATTCCTAGTCCATTTCCTTAAGTAGTGAAAGTCCTTGATACAAACAAGAGTAAGTATCATGGTATGGATGGAGTCAATCACTATCCATCCTTAGGCCCAAATAAGAATTAAGACCGTTTAGACGGGACGATTGGTCGAATGGGTTGGGTTGGGCCTAAGAAGGCCGAATGAAACGATCTAGGAAGACCGAGTTATAAAAATCGACAATTGTCTTGTACAAACTATTCCCTAACCTTGTTCAAGTTTCACCCTTTTGGCTACTCGTAAGTGTATTATCCCCAGTGGAGTCGCCAAACTGTGGACGCGAGCCCACGGGGGCGAAAAGTGAAGCAAGCTTTTCACTCTTTGGTTTATTTGCATTTGTGGAGTCGCCACCAATTTATTGTGGAAAATTGGAAACCGTTCGAATACCTCGTGCCATGTCAAGACACAAAGTAATGACATGAACACTAAGCACTCGTTACCCTTAGCATTCTATGTCTAGAATGACTCTCGTGGATGCCAATGAACACGGATGTTCACAGAGATCTGGAGTAAGGGGTGAGGGTACGTATTAGGAAGCTCTTTTGATCAAACACCTAATCCCGCCCGCCTCGATAGCGGCCTCTACTAATGATTAGGGAAATTGTCTATACTCGATGTATTGTCAATTTATATGCATGCAATGCAACATCCAACGTTTTAATCCTAACATGTGAGAATTAGACTAAGTCGGTAGACACGTAATTTAACATACAAGTGGGTCGAAGTAGGAATTTAGATTGAATTACATGTGAAAGCATACAAGCAATACAAGAAATACAATAAGAAATACAATAATGAAAATTACAATAATTACATCGAATTAATGATTTATGTCGAAAATACCTTCAAAACGGATAATTTGAGAAAGAAAGAATGAATAAATTAACGAACAAGAATTAGGGCGATAATACGAATAATAGTTAATTAACACATAAACTAACAAACTAGGTCAAGGAAAAACGGGAGTTCAGAGACATAAATCAACCAGGAACAGGCGCAGCAGAGCTGCGTCCCTTAGAAGAGGCGGAACAGTTGCTGCGTCCGTTCGTTGGCTCAGTTTTGGCTGTGAAGCCGGAATTGCAAATCGTTAATATTCGTTGGTGATTTTAATGATCGATTATGAATAATTGACTCGGATGAAAGTGATTAACAGATTATTTACATGTGATTGAGGTCATAAAAACGATAAAATATGGACAAAACTAATTAGAACTAATTAATACAAGATTAAAAGGATTATTTACAAATACAAATAATTAGGTTAAACAAATTATTAATGATGAATTAATGATGGATATGATAAATAACAGATAAGAATATATCAAAGATCGAATTCCAGAGACTCAATATTAATGAATCGAATCTCTAAAACTCGGATTGACTTTAATGACGAAAATCCGCAAATATTGGTTATAAGTGATTTAAGTCTAGATTTAATGACGAATTCAATACTAATGATGATGAATAATATATTACATTATTATGTTTAAATCGTTATATCAAAGAATCGAAGAACAAACGAAGGAAAATAAAAGAAACGAATTGACAAAAGACGAAGGAAGAAGAAAGGAAGCAGGAACTGCGGCAGCCTCACAAAGAGGTGCAGCAGGTACTGCGTCCCTTCGAAGAGGCGCATCAGTTGCTGCGTCCTTTCTCGACGTCTGTCTTCTGATAATTCGTAAAAAAGGGTTTTAAAACAATGGCTTTATAAATCGGCTTTAAGAGTACTTTCGACATAAACCTTACAATATGATTATAATAATAAAGAACAATAAATAAAATAGGGATTATACACCCTCAGACTTACATGTTTGACGAAACGAGATGAACTAAGTTAACATTTAGTGATGCTCGACTCGAATGTAGACGAAAGTGCCTTGTAGGAGGAAAACGAATAAGATTGATTAAAGTTGATTAATGTGGAGTTGGTCAAATTGGTCGGTCATGCAAAACGAGGCTGGTACTCAGAAGGATCCGAGCTTACGTGGTCGAATGTTCAAGCACGTAGACGCCAAAAAGTAAGAACGTGGTCTAGAATGCAAAGGGAGAAGAGAAGGGCGGACACTCGCGTGAGAAATATGAGAGGCCAAAGGTCTCTATTTATACTAATCACACGACGGAAGTAGGGTTTTTTCGGAGAAACTTTGGAAGTGAATCTCGAAAAGATATGAAAAAAATGCGAAAAATACCCAGAAAAGGACTTGGGAAGAGGCGCAGCAGGCACTGCATCTCTTGGAAGAGGCGCAGCACTTGCTGCGTCCTTTCCCAAGTGGTTTCCTCCTGCGGAAGAAAGATTTCCGTGTTTTGATTATGGAATAACGGATTAATCTTGTTTTCCTTAATATTTTGTGTGAATATTACGAGAAAATCTTTACCAAAGATTAAAAAATTGCAAAATATGGAATAGAAACATCCGGAACATTCCAGAACATTCTGACTCGGTTTTAGAAAATGAAGACGGTTTTTAGGCCCGAACTCCAAATGTACTCTATTTACTGCCAAAACGACCGTATCGGCACGTAGATGACAATTAAGAGGCAGACACAAGTGTTTGAGCGATCATCTGACGATAAACTTACGAACTGTCACAAATCGTTCCGCGTACCAAACATGCGGCCCAATTATCACCGGGTGATTTGCGGGAGGTGCAGAAATGAGGTATCTACAATGTGCATTAAACAACCCTGAACATGCATAAAATAAGCTGCCTTTCTAATGCTAATTACTGTTCTTACTTTGACATATAATCCTCAAAATGAAAGTACTACGGCAGAAACAGAAACAGTTGCTTCGCGTCGACGGAGTCCTATAAGTAAGATTCGTAGAACTTTGTAGATGCATCAAAAAACAATCTTACTATAAAGGGTTTGTAGATGCATCAAAAATCAACCTCGTAAAAGCAAAAGGCAACCTTGTAGATGCATAAAAAAACAACCTCGTGATATACGGCGCACCCAAAATCTGTAAAAACCGCCACAAAAAGGTCATTTATGACCGCCACTATAGGGGTCACGGGGCTGTTTAGACTTTGCGGCGGTTGTACAACCGCCAACGGCGGCGGTTTTTAAACACAACCGCCATTATAGGCTTATATAAAACGACAGTTGCAAGAAAAGAACCGCCACTATAACTATCTATAGTGGCGGTTACTGTTTGGAAAACCACCACCATAGGTATTTCAATAATATTATTGACCGCTACATGTTCTCTATAACGACGGTCGTTTTAACAGAACCGTCGTAAAAGGTAAGCAAGAAAACCTATAGCGGCATTTCTAACTTGAGAACCGCCGCCATAGCTGCATATTTAAAAAAAAAAAAAAATCGTACCAAAATTTCTGCAGCAACGTCATATAAATTTGACAACCCAAATATTGAAATGAACAAACAATACATACACAAGAATGCAATCAACTACCAAAAACCTTGCATTATCATCCGACACAACAATATTTTCGGTACTCAAAAATTATACATCAAGTGTATAAATAATCACATACACATCTTAGTTAATAAATTAATGAACATTACATGCTCCCTAAACAGTTGGCAGCCTACACCTCTTCAACATCCTTCATCTCGTCAATTGAATCTGCAATGATACATTTAACAAAACCAATAGTAAGAAAACTAAGCTAAACATTATTAAACCAACGTCTAACTTTGCTAACATCCTCCATCTCGTCATTTTACACCCCATCTTTCAGCTTGCCTAGTGGAAAGTGATCACCAATTTGACTTGGGAGAAATTGTCAAGTACTAAATAATAATGTTAAATGCAAATTATCCAATACTTATTAACATACTAGACGACTTTCGTCTCATGTCTCAGTTGGATTAAAGTAATGAATAATGCACTACATGCTAGACAGAGTTTTCGACCACAAGCTAATTTAAACTATTGATGTTTCGTCGTAGGAACAAATTCATTAAGGGTTTATTTGTTTTTTCTCATGACATTGAAGAGGCAGAAGTCAAATGCTTCTTCAATGGCGCACTCAATCAATAAGCATAAACCTTGACACCAGAATTCAAAAGCCTGGAACATAATAATGATGATATACGTAAAAGTTCTTGAAGAAAGCATAAACATTACCTGAATGCCACAACCTCGACAAATTCTGCATCAATCAGAAGCGTTACACGTATTAGCAAAATTGTGATGCGCCGTTTCATTGTGAATTTACTAGAATTCGTGATGCAATTTTGAAGACTCTTAATTCTCCAAATCAGGTAAGGTTACTATTATTAGACTCTCCCCACCTGCCAACACATACACTACCATTGGCAAGAGACTAGGGGTACAACAATAAAAAAAGGTACATATCTGTAGAGAGGACAAAAGTGTACCTTGAGGAGAGAAAAACTGATAGGTCGTCAAGGATTGGTGTTATTACTGAGTACATTGTGGCTTGTAGTGCCTAGTAGAAAGTTTGAATTATAGCACCACATACCACATATATTCCCCGTCAGAATAAGATGATTTCCTATCAGCTTACCCCTGAAAATGGAAGAGACTCAATAACATTAAATTCATGTCAATATATGCATAACACATATATGCCATGTCAAAAAGTTGAATTCCTATCAGCTGATGAAGCACAAAACTAATCAATCAAAAGCAAATGAAACCAATACTGAGGTAGTGTATATGACAGTTTATGTCTCACCAGTGTAGATACTGCTTCACCCTAAAACCGAAGTCTGAAACAGTCGATAGTATATCACACAGAGTATAAAGCAGGAAACCCCAATTTAACATCTTTTATGAAGGCTGATGTATATGTGTGATTGTGTTTCCTCTGCCGCACCTCCCTTTATTCTCTTCTTGATAGAGCAACTTGCCTCCCAAAGATATATTATAGAATCCCAAGAACCTGAACAGACCAGAATTTGCAGCGAGTGATAAGCACTATTCAGCATATACTAATCCTGTACAACTCCACAGTCAGAATACAAGCTGATAACATTTGATACAATCAAACAAAGAATACTAACCTGTCGAATTATGAACCCTAGAGCAGCTATCAACCCAGAAGTCAAATGCAAGTTGATAACATTTGTAGAACTGGCGAGTATGAAGTCAAAATACGAGGTTATTTTGGGTTTTCATTTATTGTTTTCAGGAAAAAGGTAACCTTAATTTTAAAATTATTTAACCTTAATACCATTAACAAATGAATCTAGAATATAATTAACTGTTTAAGCAAGTGAAATAAGAAAAGAAACAAAAAAACTATACTGTTGGTGTTGAAGGAGGAATCGTGCGAGTCTGGGGCGGGGTCGTCGTCAACTGGCCTGGTGAAGGTGAGGACAGTGGTGGACACAAAATCATAACGATCCGAGTAAAGGATAGTGAGCGTGAATCCATATGAAAAGGATTTGTCGGAGACGAGACTGAGCGACGGTGGTCGTAGAATCATCAAGACTGGTCAGCGAGTCGACATCTTTCCGTTGCCTTTCGTGCTTTGTCCTGAACATATCAACGAAACAAAGCACCATTAGGCTACACAACATGTGGATTGTCTGACATTTACAAAAATTTTGAAGCTCTGTATCTTCTTTTATATCTAAAGCTATTTTCATGAAAGTAAATGCAAAGAACTATTCTGAACAATAGTATAGTACAGTCAAGGTAACGATTTGCAAAACATACATATAAATAAATAAAACATAAATGTATAGACAAAACCTTAGCCCGTCTTTCAGCTGAAGAGATGGCTTTTCGTTTAACAATCTTCTACCTTAAGTAAATATGTCAATATCAGAACACCTAACTATTAGAACATAGACTTGAAGCCTCGGAAAAAGACAACAAAATGAAACATTATAATTCAGAAACACTAAAATGGGAATGATCAATTATGATCCTTACTTCACAAGATGCTTGAAGTCTTGTTTTCCTAAGACACTAAGGTCTTCACATAGGTTAATAACCTGACAAACACGAAAAACATGAGAAAATTAGGTCGATAAACAGGTGGAGGGGGAAAACAGTGTTTTAATGTCAGAAAATTGTCTCCTCTGTAGTCAAAGAATGTTCTTTCAAAGGTAAGCTTGATGAATCATCAAAGCTTATAGACGTTGTGCCCAGCATCTCTACAGGATTATCCGACAACACAAAATCAGCAGCAGAATGGACTTGACACTTCTCATTTTGTATCTTCCTCCTACTCTTTCTACCACTATATTCAAGATAATGAAGGGTGAAAAGCCCTTCACATTGTGACTCTCAACTTCAACTATAAAGCCGTAGAGATGCTAATACATTTTTATCCCTATTGCACTCAGATGGTGGACAATAAAGGGCAGAATGTGGTGCATCTTGCAGCCAATTCTGGACGTCTCCATACATTTGAATTAGAACAAATATTTGAAACATCTGAAAAGGGGTTGTCACTGCTGCTTAGCAGCCTCTATTTCAACTCTAAAATGTAATGAAACTCATCCTAGATTCATACCCTTCCACTCCTTTAACAACCTCGATCAACACACAACAACTCGACACAAAAATAAGCCCCCAAAACGACTCATACCAAAACGAAAACAGGGCAGCAAATACATGACTTTAAACTCGATATTTTACCAATCTAAAACAAGTATTCCATTTAGACAACTACAGATGCTACTTTGTGAAACTCAATAATACAATAATACAATAACAATTAATTTTATAAGTTCGAAAATTGGGATTACCTGAGTTAAAATCGGAATTGATGATTGAATAATACAATAATACAATAATAAAATAATACAATAAAACGAAAACGATTGTTGCTTGTGCGGTGTAGTCGAAAACAAGGAGATTGAAATCGAAATTGATGATTGAATTGAGTTGAAAAATGTAGTTACCTGAGTTGAAATCGGATTTGATGATTGAACTGAGTCGAAAAAGGTGCTGTTTGTGGACAGCGGGCCGCCCACGGGGGCACTTGGTGAGAAACGAAACAAGCGTTTGCATTTTGTATGGAGTCGCCACCAATTTTTATGGGAAATTGGAACCGTTCGAGTACCTCGTGTCATGTCAAGACACAAAGTAGAGACATAAACACTAAGCAATCGTTACGCTTAGCATTCTATGTCTAGAATGACTCTCGTGGATGCCAATGAACACGGGTGTTCACAGATATCTGGAGTAAGGGGTGAGGGTACGTATTAGGAAGCTCTTTTGATCGAACACCTAATCCCGCCCGCCTCGATAGCGGCCTCTACTAATGATTAGGGAAGTTATTCGTACTTGATGTATCGTCGGCTATATGCATGCAATGCAACATCCAAGTTTTAATCCTAACATGTGAGAATTAGACTAAGTCGGTTGACAATTAGTTAGCAAACAATTGGGTCAAAGTTGGGATTTAATGTTGATTTACATGTGAGAACATACAAATGATAAAGGAAATACAATAATTATACATTACAATAATGAAAATTACAATAATTACATCGGAATAGGCGATTTATGTCGAAAATACCTTTAAAACGGATAATTTGAGAAAAAGGAATAAAAGAAGGAATTACGAACAAGAATTAGCGTGATATTACGAATAATAGTCGGTTAATACGTAAACTAAACAAACTAAGTCAAGGCAGAAACGGAGTTCGGGAGAGAACTCGGCCCAGAACAAAGCAGCAGAGTGCGTCTTTTGAATAGCGCAGCAGACGCCGCTGCGTCATTCCTTGGCTCGGTCCGTCGTGAAGCCGTATTTGCAAGCCGTTAACGTTAATTGGTGAATTTAATGATTGATTGATGATATTTACTCGGATGAAAGTGATTAACAGGTTATTTAATACATGAATAGGTCATAAAAACAGTAAAACATGAATGAGACGGATGCAAACGGATTAATTACATGACGGAATAATGATAGATTAATGAGTCCTCTATTGAAATCAATTAACTAACATTAGATATGATGGATTAACGACGAATATGCGATGAATATGACAAAAGACAGATTAAACTATATCAAGGACGAATTCCAGAAACTCAATATGAACGAATTGAATCTCTACAATCCGGAATTGAATTTGATGAAAAAAACCCGCAAATATTGATTATTAGGGATTTAAGTCGGATTTATGACAAACTAAACATGTGAATGACGATGATTATTATGTTATCATGACGAAGAATTAACAAGCGAACAAGCAAAAGAAGGATTTTGAGCACGAATTACAGAGGACAAACGAAGAAGAAAGGAAGCAGGAACTGCGGCAGCCTCACGAAGAGGCGCAGCAGGAACTGCACTCCTTCGAAGAGGCGCAGCAGTTGCTGCGTCCTTTCTCGACTGTTATCTAATGGAAATCCGCAAAAACAGGTTTTAACAAAGGGTTTTAGAAATCGGTTTTAACGGTATTTTCGACATAAACCTTACAATTGATGATACGAAAAGTAAAATACAATAAATAAAAGAGGAGTATACACCCTCAGACTTACATGTTGACGAAACGAGAAGGACTAAGATATCGATTAGTGAATGCTCGACGCGAATGCAAGGAAAGTGCCCTCGTAAGAGGAAAACGATTGATTAATTAAGTTGATTGAGTGTAGTTGGTCAAATTGGTCGGTCATGCAACAGAGAGGCTGGTACCCGGAAAGATCCGAGCTTACGTGGTCGAAAGTTCAAGCACGTAGGCGCCAATAAGTAAGAACAAAGTCTAGAATGCAAAGGGAGAAGAGAAGGGCGGACACTCGCGTGAGAAATATGAGGAGCGAAGGCTCCTATTTATACTAATCACGTGAAGGAATTAGGGTTTCAGAGACTCTTTGGAAGTGAATCTCGGAAAGATATGAAAAAGATACGTGAAACATGCAGAAAAGGGCATGGGAAGAGGCGCAGCAGCCACTGCGTCTCTTGGAAGAGGCGCAAAGACTGCTGCGTCTGTTCCCGTGAGGTTTCCTCCTATTTGAAGAAAGATTTCCGCGTTTGAGTTATGGTAGGACGGAAATAATTCGACTTCCTTAATATCTTATATGAATATTACGGGATATTACTTGCCAAAAGATAAAATTTATGAAATATGGAATAGAAATATCCGGAACATTCCAGAACAGTCTGACTCGGGATTTAACAGTTATCAGGAAATGGAGACGGTTTTTGACCCGGACTCCGAATGTACTCTAATTACTGTCGAAACGACCGTATCGGTACGTAGATGACAACCGAGAGGTAGACATTTAATGTTTGAGCAATCACTTGACGATAATCTTACGAACTGTCACAAATCGTTCCGCGCATCAAACATGCGGCCCAATCATCACCGGGTGGTTTGCGGGAGGTGCAGAAATGAGGTATCTACCGAGCCCCCACTTTGACTGAGGCTTGGACAAGGCAAAAGTCAAAGTATAGCCATCAGGTCAATCGAAGATTACAACCTGACGACTATGGCGACGCAAGGCGGCTCAAGGGGTCTGAGCCAAGGACCTGTCGTCGGGAACATTTTAGAGTCTGTCGACTATCGGGGAGGGTCGTTTAAAGTCCATTAGACTACGTAAGGAGGCTCGCCAGCCATAAGAAGAGACCATACCTAAGACTTCTTTCTCGAGATGCTTCCGGAGGTGCGTAGGAGCTAAGGTTGAGCATGGGAGCTAAGGGTAAGACCTAAAAGATATATAAGGATTGTGCTAGGGTGTGGGAACCTAAAGGAAAGCATCGACGGGAAGGAGGTCTAAAATAAGTTCAACTTAAGGGGTAAACCGGAGGTTAGGTATAGGAACTCTATCGGTTTGGGAATTTGAAGGCTTATGAACCTAAAGAAGGACTGGGATCCTATAGTTAAAAAAAGTCCTAATTTCGGGTTTACGAACCTAAGAAAGAAGGCTTTGGGTTTGGGAACTTCTGGAGGACGACACCCTTGTCGAACTCCGCGGGGAAACACGAAACATTGAAAGTAGCAGGACACGGCTGGGAACTGCTGGAGGGAAAATTATTTTGGATAATCTTCGGGAAAATATTGAGTAGCAGGACACGGCTGGGAACTGCTGGAGGGAAAACTATTTTGGATAATCTTCGGGAAAATATTGAGTAGCAGGACACGGCTGGGAACTGCTGGAGGGAAAAATCTATTTTGGATAATCTTCGGGAAAATATTGAGTAGCAGGACACGGCTGGGAACTGCTGGAGGGAAAAATCTGCTTAGGTAGATGTCAATCCTCACGTCTTGAGAGAGACAGTGCGTCCGCTTACTCTCGCTGGAGACATAGTGAATGTGCGTCGAATTTTGTAAATGAGTAAATGCTCGTTGCGACAAGCAAGATGAGTCTTGGAAGGAGTAAGCAGTCTGCTGCTGGCTTGGAAATGCGAGTCGAAACGAAAGAAAATCGTCGGACATACCAAAAGGAGTAAAATAGCATCGGGGAAGAGGCGCACCAAAGATGGGCCCACAAATAACGAACTTATAACGAATTTTTGAAAATCCGTATGGAGGGAACAAAAAGGAAGAGGCGCAGCAAGAGCTGCGCATCTTGGAAGAGGCGCAGCGCCTGCTGCGTCATTTCCCCAATTTGGCTTTCCTGCGTAAAAACGCGAAAATCAGAGGGATTGTTTCATTTGCATTCGAAACACAAATCACTCGCTTCTATCTCAAATCTTCACCATTTCCGCCAAGGTTTGATTCAAAAGCTTGCTTTAAACATGACTAATCGAGGTATGTGTCTTAATCTTGCATTAATCTTCTGCATTTGTTGAATTTTAAGCCGCGAACTTTAGGGTTTTCGACCCTTTTGATCGAAAATTTGGGGCTTTTCCCCCAAATGGATTTGCCTTGCCAAATTGATGTTAGAAATGGATAGTAGGTGATGTTAGGAACATAACCATGTATTTGTTTCGAATTTTCATCAAGTGTTGAGCCTTTGAGTGAAAGTTTGAGACGGTTTTACAGCTAAACCATAAATTGCTTCGAAAATAGCCTTAGGACTGCCTATTTGCGATGAAACTCGATATTTGGGATCCTTGAATGATGGGTAAACTTCCTACCATCTCAGAATTTTGGTTTGTGACAACTTTTTCAGGACACTTTTCTAGGGCATAATCGTCGTTATAGCGAAATGCTGCCGAATTTTCGAATCGAACCCGGAACTAGGCTTCGAGCTGGACTTGACTTGACCCGATTTATCATATGAGTGATCGGGTTGGTGGGAATATGGCCAAAGGTGGCAAGGAAAGCGCGATTTCAGGGCCTTGAAGGCTCGAAAACTCTTTAACAAAGGCTTGTCGTCGTGTGACGCGGCCTGAATTTGCTTTAACGTTGCAGGTGATGAGGCTTCTACTTCTGGGAGGGCTCCCATGGAGATAGACACTGCCGCTGTTGAGGAGGCTTTAGAGCAGGCCTTCACCGCTGCGGTGATGGCTGCTGAGTTTCACGAGGAGGAGGCCGTCGAGGAGGAGGAGATCCCGAGATGAGCCAACGTCGGGCGAGGAGGTCGTCAGCTGAGGGGAGCTCCTGCGTGGGCTGAGACCTGGGAGAGTAGGCACCTCGTGTGGGCTGCAGAGGGTCACCTGTCCTACAGGACGGTGAAGAGCTTGGTAAATAGGAGGCCGGGAACATCAGGTCGTTTTCATTCAAAACTAAAGGTAGCTTTTGTTTCAAATCATAATAGGAGGCCGGGAACATCAGGTCGTTCTCGGGTTACACGACGGCGATGGAGCACTACGAGCGGCTGTCGGTGGAGGAGAGGGCCATGATCGAGCGTAGAGCGTTCGGTCCTCTGGTTCAGGTCTGGAGGGATATCGTGAAGAGGAAATTGCGGGCTAACCTTAGCCTGGTCCGCGCTTTCTTGGATCGATTCTGGGATACGACTTCCACGTTTCACATGCCTTTTGGTGAGGTGGGAGTCACTTTGGAGGATTACGGCATGATTTCTGGTCTGCCGTGTGGGACCGAGGAGATGGTGTGGCCGGAGACTGCCATGAGGGCGGACTCGGCCGAGGCGAGGAGGTTGATCGGCTGGAACTTGTCGCCGAAGGTGTTCACTGAGTGCGGGTTTGGTACCCGATTCTTACGTTCGAGACTACTTTGCGGGGAAGACCCCCTGGCCGGTGACGATTGATGGGAGGGAGACAGCTCCTCCTCCTCCTCCTGTCTGGTGAGCGCAGAGGGCTCGTCGTGGCTTTGGTGGTTCTGTCTTGATTTACCTCGGAGACAAGGGCGAGAGGGTCGACGAAGCTTCTTCCCTTTCTTTCGACCGAGTTCCCTAGGGCGCGGGACCGGGTCATCTTGCTTGGTTTTACGGTCCTCATCCGTTTCATGAGGGCCATGGTTCGTCCGGAGTTGATGGAGAAGGGGACTTCTCCTGCATCTTTGTCGGACTGGACTCTTGTTGGAGGTATGAACCTTTAGACCAAAGTAAATTCCTTTCTTTATCAAACCACGAAAGATCGTTCTTTGATTATTCATTTACGGGCGTGGGTGTACTCTTACTTCCCGAGTCTCGCGCCCAAGAGGACGGAGCCGTTGGAGAGGGCCTATCCTGTGGTGAGGGATTGGGTGATGTGCCGGACGAAGAGCAAGCGTTCTTCTCACAATGTCTACCGGCGAGACGTGAACGCCCTTCAGCTGAGCAGCGTGAGTATCCCATTCGTATTTATTTATACTTCTTATACTTTGCCTTTAATTGATCAAAGGAATGATCTTTGCCTTATCTTGTCACAGTGGGTGCCCAGACCTTGGGCGGAGTACGCTGGAGCGCCTCCTTTTGTTGCTGAGGTCCTTCGACCTAGGAGCCCGAGCCGAGCTTTGTTGAGGACGTCGATGGGTCTGTGTGGTACTTGGGCGAGCGGTTGGCTCGTCGGTGCTCGGGACGCATTGACGGTTCCCGTCGATCCTCCCAGGACGATGTTTAGGGAGCCTTCTGAGGCTGAGAGGGAGGCGGACTTGGCTGGTGCCAGTGGCGACGACCTTCTTCTTCTTGGCGAGGACTACTCAGCATTCCTCTACGGGAGGTTGGCTTACTGGCCGGTAGTGGTGAGTATCTTTTTACTTTTTTTCTGATTTGATTTTGAGAATTGCGACGAAAGATCATCGATTAACGAGAGCTATTTGTCCTTGTAGGAGGTCGAGGCGGCGGGCATCGAGCCCCCAGAGTACCCCGAGACCCTCGAGTACACTGACGCGACCGGGAGGATGACGATCTCCGAGCTGCGTGACTTTGACGTAGCTGTGACGGATGCTGGCCTAGGCGACTGGCAGCATCTGATTCGGAGGGTGAGCCTTTAACTTGTATAACTTTCGCGTAGGAACACATTTGATTGAGTTTGTTCAATTTGCTGAGAATTGCTTTTGATAATGCAGGTCGCGCCGTCCCGATTCGTGGCACTATGGAGGGTGGCCAACCGACTGCGAGCTACTGCCATTGAGGCGCTCGTCGGTGGTCGAGGTCGCCAGGTATGAACCTTACGCCTATTTTTCTCTTTTTGATGATTTTTATTTTGCTTGAATTGATTGACATAAGCCAATTTGTTGCTGTTTACAGGGTGACCGCGAGCTGGAGGGAGAGTTGACCCAGTCTCGGGAGGAGACCGCTCGCGTGTTGAGGGAGCTCGAGGTTCGAGATGCCGAGATCGCTGCTCTTGTGGTGAGAGTTGCCGAGTTGGAGGGCGCCCAACAGTAGTCTTGTGTAGTTTTGTAGACTTGTACATTTGGACATCTGATTTTGAACATTTTTGGACTTTGTTTGGGGCGCAAGCCCCCAGTTTGCTTGGACTCTTGAACTTTATTCGGGGCGCAAGCCCCCAGTTTGCTTGGTCTTTTTGGACTTTATTCGGGGCGCAAGCCCCCAGTTTGCTTGTACCTTTGCTCTGTTTGGTGTATATATGACGGCCTGATTGCCTTTGCTGCTGGGTTGTGTTGCTTGTATCTGCAGGTTAGTTCTTGAACAGGTTTGGTAGACAACAGTTTACGCCGTCATGATGTCGAAATTTACATAGAAATCACGCAAAACATACATTTTATATACATATGGCCTTAATTAGCGCAAAATGAGACTCAAAAGATCACAAAAGTGCAAAAAATTTGCCGGAAATGACCGGACGGTAGGGAGGGTTACCCCCTAAAAAAGAAAAAAAAAGAGAAATCTATAAGTTTAGAAAATTAAATAATAGAAATCAATATACACAAGCTAAAATTAAGGTGAAAATTATTTTTAAAATGAAATATGCGAATGTGATATAATGGCAGAAATGTCGATGTTGCCTCGAAATGCGTGCCCGCGAATCTAGGAGGCCTGAAACATGGTAAACTTCTCGTATTTACCAAAATAAAACCCCGCAGGAATAGGAAATCATGCGTTATAGAATTAGGAAAGATCCAACGCGGAAATCACAGAAGTGAGACTGGGGAAGAGGCGCAGCATGAGTGCGTCCCTTTGAAGAAGAGGCGCGAAAGAAAGGTACTTGCGCTGTTCCCCACCGGTCCGTTCTGGCGAATTTTTGGAAACAGCAATTAGTATAAATAGAAGCGTCGATGGAGCTTTAATTCACCCAAATCTTCCGTCTCTTCTTCGTCTATTCACATAAAACTCTCAAAATAAATCTTCAAAAAGAAAATTATCATCATGAATACTTTGGAGATTCGTTTGAAGGAATGGACCAATGAATTTTCAAATATGGAGAAGCATGACATGGGTGCTTATAACCTTGGGTCCTTATTGAGTTTGAAACTCATTAAGGTTGTAAAACCGTTCCTGGATGCTTGCCTTGACTATTGGGACCCGAATTATCATGTTTTCGCATTCCCGGGAGGTGATATTTGCCCGTTTCCTGAAGAGATTGCTGCTATTGGTGGGTGGGACCCCGAACATTTGCCTGCCATTCCTTCCACTTCACAAGGGTATAAGAGCAAATTCAGAGACTTGCTTGGACTGACTAGACTCGAGGTGGACTGTTTAGTTACCCCGAAAGGCGTGAGAATGTTGGACTTTGTAGACCGATTCATCAACAGGGCCGACCCTACTGTTTCTCATGTTGCCAGGAGGAGGGCATTTGGCTTTTGTTTGCTGCACGTGTATGTCTTCCAAGGACACGTTGATGAAGATTTGAGAGGTGATCCCCGTCTTTTGGGTCTTATTGAGCAAATGGAGCTGCGCAGGAGCCCAGCTTGCTTATGCTTAGGGGAGATTATCTTGGGTTTGGATAATAGGAAATCCAACCGTGATTTGCCGTTCTTGGGTAGTCCCGTCATTTTGCAGGTAAAAGACATCTTCTTCTTTTTTTTTTTTTTTTTTCGTTCTTTTTTTTTTTTTTTCGATGTCTAATGCCTGCTCTTGGTAGGTTTGGCTTATGGAACGGCTCCGATTGATCGAGCCCCCAGTTCATGCACTTTCCTATCATGCTCGTTCGATTGCGATGAGGACGCGGTTGTACATGGTGGACTTTACCCGGGTGCGTGACTATTGGAAGAACAAGTGAAGAATGATGATGGTCCGTTGATTAGGTGGGTTGTACCGTGGTGGCACCTCAAGTCTCCTTTGGAGTATCTTCTTTGGATCCCACTAGGTCCGTGCGCATTCCGGGATTGGAGTTTATGGTATGCATCTTTCCGGAAAGACTGATGAGGCAAGTTGGGTGAAAAGGACGATCCCTAGGCTTGATACCGTCCCCATGATGCTATGGCACTTACTACGGAAAGCCGAAGAGAGTGGGCTATTAAATGGGCCCAAAGAAACATGTGGTTCTTGAGCTTCTCCGCCAATGCTTTGTGGGTGTCGGATTCTTATCTGAGGTGGAGAAAGGCTGCAACTCCGGAAGAGCGCGAGAGACTGAGGAAACGCGAGCCTGTTGACTACAAGGTGCACGAGGGAGAGAAAGAGAAGGAGAAGCATCTGACAGAGGGAGAAGAAGAAGCTGGGTTTCAGGTCATTCATCCTTCGAAGAAATCAAAGACTACTCCTGTCACGGAAATGGTGGTTGGCAAGAATGGCAGGGTTAGGCCTCGAGAAAGACCGTTGGTGATTAGGTCTGAAGTGGTGCAAGAGCGCCCGCCTCGAGGTCGTGACAAGAAATATGACAAGAATGACAAGGGCAAGGGGAAGATGGAGGAATAGCCCGAGTCTTTATTTATTATTTGATTATTATTATTATTGTTGTTGTAAAAAGGAGGGATTTTTAGAATCCTAGCCTATTCTATTTTTATTATGTAACGTACTACTATTATTTAGGAAGTGAATGAAATAAAAGTTTAAATGGTTATGAAACCGTTAAGATTTTCTACTTTATTATTCTTGTCGAATTTCAAATGCAATGCAAATGTCCTTCTATTTACATTTTAGATATAATGGGTTGAATCCCGTGAAGGATTGCCTACGTATTCACTTAAAAAGCGAAATCAAACCCTTGCGCGTAGTTCGAGTAAATGTAAAAGAATAATTGTTCGAAGCAAGAGCTTGTAATGAACATAGAAAATAAGCATGAGCTTTTGCTTACTCTGGAGGTGCGAATTTAGTTTATTTGATGATATGAGGATGACAAACTTGTCAAAATGTAAGAACACAGTGACATCTAGCTTATTTCAGCTTGGCCAGGGGCCGTTTATTTAGTGCCACAAGAGCGACACATGGGTTTACGCGAGGCGCGTGTTTGTTCCTATTCTAGGCATAATACCGTTTCAATTGGTCAAGGTTTGTGGGGTTTGAAAACTCATTCCTATCTAAGTCTGTAATTCTAACCGCACCCCCTGGGAGTATGGATTTGACTAGAAATGGTCCGGCCCAATTAGGTTTGAATTTTCCCCGTGGGTCGACAGGTAAAAGAGCTCTAACCGATTTGAGTACTAGGTCTCCTTCTTTGATGTTTCTTGGCCTAACTCTTTTGTTGAAAGCTCGTTTGATATGTGCTTGATATGTTTGGACATTATGTAAGGCGCGTAGCCTACGTTCATCCAGGAGGATGAGTTCTTCATATCTGTCCCTCTTCCAATCGGCCTCCGGAATTTGACTTTCTAGTAGAATACGCAGGGATGGTATTTCTAGCTCGACTGGTTGTAAGGCTTCCACGCCGTAGGTCAAATAGAAAGGAGTAGCCCCAGTGGGCGTCCTGACAGATGTGCGATACCCCCATAAGGCAAAGGGTATTTTGCTTGGCCAATCTATGTAGTTGTCGATCATTTTCTTGAGAATCGTGACAACATTCTTGTTTGCCGCCTCTACCGCGCCATTAGTCTGTGGTCTATAGGGCGAAGAGTGGTGATGCTTAATCTTGTATTTGGCTAGCAATTGCTCGGTTTCAGCTTGGAAGTGTGACCCATTATCGCTAATGATCTCATGTGGGCAACCATATCGCTGAGATGATGTTGTTTTGTATGAACTTTGCCACGTTTTTGGTTGTAAGACCAGTGTAGGAAGCCGCTTCTACCCATTTGGTAAAATAGTCAATTGCCACTAGAATGAAAAAGTGACCCCTGTTCGGTGGGGTTATCTTCTGATTATGTCAATTCCCCATGCAGAAAATGGCCAAGGAGATGTCATCGTGTAGAGCAACGAAGGAGGGACATGTTGTACATTCCCTAAGATTTGACAATTGTGGCAATGTCTCACGTATTTGATGCAATCGGATTCCATTGTGGTCCAATAATATCCCAGACGTGTGATTTTCTTTGCCATCATAGGCCCACTCATGTGAGGACCGCATTCTCCGTCGTGGACTTCTTCCATCACCTTTCGTGCCCGTGAATGATCAAGGCAACGCAGCACTACACCAAGAGGTGTTCTTTTGTATAATTCTCCTTGCATCAGAATGTATTGGGAAGCTAGTAGGCGTATAGCACGTTGTCCCCTCTTGTCCATATCCGGTGGATAGGTACCGTTAAGCTTGAAATTCAGGATTGCTTGGAACCAGGGTTCCTGTGCGATTTCCTCTTCATCGGTGATTTGATGGACATAAGCCGGCTCTGACCGTCGTTCGATGCACAAAGGCATTTCCATCATGTGATCTGGCATGTTTATCAAAGATGCAAGTTTCGTAAGAGCGTCCGCAAATTGATTTTCCTCCCGAGGTAGGTGTAGGTAGGTTACATGATCAAAGAATTGAGCGACTTGGTCTATCCTAGCCTGATAGGGTGCGAGGCTTTCACTTCGGATTTTCCAAGATCCTGTAACTTGGTTGATGATCAGCGATGAATCCCCATGTACTCGGAGGTTTTTAATGCCTAAGCTTACTGCCGCTTGTAGTCCAATGAGCCAAGCTTCGTATTCTGCAGCATTATTTGTCACCTCGAAGTCGAGTTTGACGGCAATCGGTGTATGCTCACCTTCAGGAGAAATGAGCAACACTCCTATTCCGAATCCCCTTAAGTTGGATGCTCCATCAAAGTATAGATCCCAGGAGTCTACATCTGTTTGGAGTATATCCTCGTCGGGAAATGACCAAGTATCTATGGTTTGTGCGTCATTGATAGGATTTTCTGCGAAGAATTCGGCGACGGCGCGACCTTTTATAACTTTCAGTGGCACATATTTAAGGTCGAATTCTGAGAGCATCAGAGTCCATCTTGCCAGACGTCCGTTGAGGACGGGCTTTTCGAAGAGGTATTTGACTGGATCCATTTTGGAGTATATCTTGACGGAGTAGCTAAACATGTAGTGACGTAGCTTCTTCGTTGCCCACACAAGAGCGAGGCATGTCTTTTCGAGTTGTGAGTATTTGCACTCATATTCCAAGAATTTCTTACTTAGATAGTAAATAGCTCTTTCTTCACTTCCTACAGTTTGAGCCAGCATGGCACCCATGGCGGTTTCCATTACTGTGAGATATAAACCAAGAGGTTGATCTCGTTGTGGCGGCATGAGCACTGGTGGTTTGGCCAATATCTCCTTGATTCGGTCAAACGCCTTTTGACAATCATCATCCCACATGGCGTGGTCTGTTTTCTTGAGTTTCTTGAAGATAGGCTCACAAATCATCGTAAGTTTCATATGAATCGACTTATGTCTTTGTACTTTTCCCAGAATCCCTCGACTTCTTTTTTGTTTGAGGTTGTGGCATTTCGATCGAGCTTTGATTTTTGAAGGATCTATTTCTATACCGCGTTGGCTAACGACGTATCCCAGGAGTTTCCCAGATGTTACCCCAAATGTGCATTTCTGGGGGTTGAGTCTCATGTTGTACTTTCGTAGCCTTGCGAAGAACTTTCGAAGGTTCGCAATATGTCCCTCTCTTTCCTTGGATTTGACGATCATGTCATCTACGTATACCTCAACTTCTTTGTGCATCATGTCGTGTAGGAGTGTAGTTGCGGTGCGTTGGTATGTAGCTCCGGCGTTGATCAATCCGAACGGCATTACCGTATAGCAATAGGTTCCCCATTGAGTGACAAATGCGGTCTTATGCATATCTTCCATGGCCATCTTGATTTGGTTATAACCCGCATATCCATCCATGAAGGATAGTAACGCGTGGTCTGCAGTATTGTCCACTAATATGTCAATGTGAGGTAGAGGGAAGTCATCTTTCGGACTCGCTTTGTTCAAGTCCCTGAAGTCAACACAAACACGGATTCTCCCATCCTTTTTGGGTACGGGTACTATGTTAGCTACCCAGTCAGAATACTCGGAAACTTTGATGAACCCGGCTTTGAATTGCTTGTCAACTTCTTCCTTAATCTTTAGAGCCCATTCCGTTCTCATTCGTCGAAGCTTACATTTTGAGGTTTGAAACCTGGCTTAATCGGAATCCTATGTTCGGCGATATCCCTGTCGATCCCTGGCATGTCTTTGTAGGACCAGGCGAAAACGTCTTTGAATTTATTTAGGAGGTCTATGAAATCGGCCCTTTCGGTTGAGCTCAAGGTAGTCCCTATCCTAAGTTCTTTGGGTTCTAGTTCGGTTCCTACATTGATGGGTTCGTTGTCCTCTATTACTAGTCCCCCTTCCCCTTCCTGTAATGTTTCTTTGGCTACGTAGGGAGGTATTTCGATTGAGTCTGGGTCTTGGTTATCCTCAGTATCATCGTAAACAGAATTGCACTCAAGATAACGCAAAGAGTAAGCAGAACCTGATTTATTCATATTAAGATTTGAGTAAAGTTGAAACAAAGAAGCCAACTGATCCATGGTCAGTGGCGGCAAAGGGGAAGTAATTGGGGCATTTCCCGAACTACTGTGACTACTCGAGGCTAAGCTAGGAGAAACGAAGGGAGTGGGGATGACGACAGGAATAGACTCTCTAATGACTTCTCTAGACTCCGACTCTGACTCCGACTCCGACTCGAACTCGTCGTCTTCTGGTTCTCCTTTGAACATCTCTCCTTCTCCAGTGGTGAGCTTGAAGAGTCTTCCTTGGTTGTTGGCCCACTTGATAGATTTCCTCCACCCTTTCTGCTGCTTTGTGTCGGTTTCTGTGATCAACGCGGTGGGGTTAAAGCGATCGTCTTGAAGTATCATGGTAATGATCTCATCCTGTGCGGCCCTAACGAATCGATCTTCTCCAAACAATAGGCTAACAGCTTGTTCGTCTAAGCAAGGTGCTTGGCGGGTTTTGACGGTAGGAACCGTTTCTGGAGGAATGAAGTAGCAATCGTGAAAGATCTCGATTCCGGCTAACTTCCTCTCAAGGTAATGCCAAGGTTCGGGAAATCCATGAAAGAGTTCTGAACTTCCTTCTTGAACAAAGTACCCATTTAAAGTGGGGAGATATAGCCTCATTTGGACTCCCACGTGCTTGCGATTTTGGACTTGGGCGAGCATTTCGAGAACTTCTTCTTTTGTGGGTTTGTACCCTAGTCCAAGTGGTATTCTTGTTGAGTTGCCTTCCTTGTATGGTGCGAAGGTATTCTTCCGAATTGGGTTCAAAGGCATTCCGGGGAAGTATCCCTGGGATTTGAGTATGTGGTTGACCACCATATTGGAGTAGGGGTTATAGTATAAGGGTGCCAATTCGCTTTCTATGACACTTACACTTTGGAAGCCCTCAAGTTCGTATACGGGATCCGCAAGGACTTGATTGTTTGATTGCTTCTCGATTATTGCCTTGATGGGTGACGAAGTGATCGTCACTACTTTGCCATTTAGTGGGATCTTGATCTTTTGATGAAGGGTGGATGTTACCGCTTTGGAAGCATGAATCCAAGGCCTTCCCAGAAGTATGTTGAATGAAGCTTCGATGTCCACTATTTGGAAGTTAACCTTTCGTTCGATTGGTCCCGTGGCTATGGTTAGGTTAGCGAGTCCTACCACTTTTCGTCGTGTACCATCATATGCACGCACACCTTGATTGGTAGGGGTCCAATCCGACGCTTTCATACCTAGCTTGTATGCCGTTTTGAGGGGTATGACGTTGACCGCGGAGCCATCATCTACCAAGGTCATTGGCACATTCTTCTTTAGACAAATGACAGTGATGTATAGAGCGAGGTTGTGACTAGCGCCAAAAGGTGGCAAGTCTTCGTCCGAGAAAGTAATAGGATTACTTAGCTTAGGTGATTCTTGGAAGACCAAGTTGACTACATCTTCAGGAGTGGAGTTATGTGCTACATTTAGCTTGGCCAAAGCTTGCAGTAAAGCTTGGAGATGTGGGAATGAGCTTGCTACTAGTTGCCAGACTGAAAGATCAGCCTTTGTTTTCTGTAATTGCTTGAGCAAATGATCAATGGGGTCATCCTCGTTGTCATTTGGTGTGATGACGTTGGTTGGACCATTTTGAGTAGTGTTTTGATATGGGCGACCCGAACGAGTTAGGTGATCCACATCTTGGTCTTCACCATTTTGGACTATTTCTTTGACTAGGGAGTTTTCAATGAGATATTCGTCCTCATCATCATCGGCCCAAACCCCATTAATCATGACTAGTTCCCTCATTCTCATGATATCACCTTCTAGTCATATGATTTGATCGACTAGTTTATCAACCACGGTGACTACTTCTTGCATAGTGGCATTTTGAGAGAAGATCAATGGTACACGTTCTTTAGGTATTGCGTTGGGATTGCGTAAGGTTGTTACCATGCTTTCTAGTTCCCACACTTGTCTATCTACACTCCTTGCCCATGTGATGAAGTCGGAAATGGTAGGGGAGATAGTAGAGTAGAGCCTTTCTTTCTCAATTGCATGAATTTCATTTTCGGTGGGAGAAATGAGGTGTGAGCAATCTAAGGTAGATTCATCACTTGTAATCACTAGAACTCCAAGAGGATTCTGAGTGTTGTTGGGTTTACCTCCTGGAGGTATTGGGAGTCGACCATCTTCAATCATATCTTGAAGCACGTGTTTCAATTTGAAGCATTTTTTCGTGTCGTGCCCTTTGCCCCTATGGTATTCAAAGTATGAATTTTCATCCCAAAACTTGGACTTCCTTTCGGGTTCGGGAGTAGGTCCAATGGGTTGGAGTTTACCTTGCTTCATTAACCTTTTTAGAGCGTTGGAGTAAGTATCCCCAAGGTTTGTGAATTTTCTTGGTGGAGTAGTTTTCTTAGATGGCTCGAGAAGGTTAACTTCGTCGGTCTTGCTAGTAGAGCCGTATGAACGACTTGTGGACCCTTGATATCCTCGACCTACCGTTTTGGACAAGAGTCCTTTACGGATGTCATCTTCAATCCTTGTTCCTAACACGGTCAAGTCCTTGAAAGTCTTGATGTTTTGATATCTCAAATGATTGGCATAGATGGGTTTGAGATTATCCACAAACTTTTCCACAAGAGTAGCCTCATCCGGGCGTTCAACTAGTTGAATGCTAGTCTTCCTCCACCTACTTAGGAAGTCGGTGAATCCTTCTTTGTCATTTTGGGTAAGAACCTCTAGAGTGCGCATGTTGACTTGGATCTCGGCATTATCCGCGTATTGCTTAGAGAACTCGATTGCGGCGTCTTCCAAAGTAGCGACTTTCTTGTGATCTAAAGTGTAGAACCATTGCTTCGGGATGGTGTCAAGAGATGAAGGAAAGATCCTTAAGAACATCTCGGGTTTGATGCCTTTGATAGACATGTAATCCTTGAAGGCACGGATGTGGTTCAAAGGGTTCTCATGTCCTTTGAACTTAGGGATATCCGTCATGTTAAAGTTAGTTGGCAATTTGGAATTGACGGCTTCATACTTGCGATTGTTTTCCCTATAAATGTCATCACCCTTAAGGTACATCAATTGTTCCTCTAGGTATTGGAGTCTTTTCTCAGCTGCAGTCATTCCCATGAAAGGATTCTCATCTCTAGATTCATCATCGGAGTTACGTGGTACTTCACTTTCATGAGGAGGCAACCTTCCCTCAACGGAGAAGATACGGCCTTCGATAAGCTCAAGGCGGTCATATGTTTGTTCTTGGGTAATTTGCATTTGGGCTAGCGCGGCGAGGATTCGATCATTACCGTCTTGAAGGTGGTGGAGATTCGTTTCATCACTTGATCCGGGCATCTTGGAAACTGGATAAGAGATCGGCGACGAATCAAAACACGATCGACCATTCTATCACACTTGCTAAAAGAGGAAAAGTTTTGACTCGTGAAGTGGGTGTGTGCCACTTGTGTTGAGTGGGTTTTGAAGAAAGACAAGGTCTTTGAAAATGTGTGTCCTAGTCAACTGTAGTGTAGTTGTAGAAGTGGACTCGAAGTGAGGTTTTGAAATGGGCTCGTGGCCCGAATTTTGACTCGACAAACGGACAGAGTTTTGACCGGATTTTGCGCTAATTGGAAGCCCTATTTCGAAATTCTTGTTTTAAAGAAAGGGTTTTGATTTTTGAAAATTTGTCATGGTTTTGTTTAGAAATGATGATCACATAAGGTTTACACATTTATACAAGCATTATAACGGGATGTTGAGTGCATTTAAAAGGGTTTTGGTTTAAAGGGTGGGTTGCCATACCGAACCATCAAACCCGAAGTCTGTGGATAGGCTCGTGCCAAACAAGAGTAAGGCTGATTCCTAGTCCATTTCCTCAAGTAGTGAAGGCCCTAGATACGAACAAGAGTAAGCATCATGGTATGGATGACGTCAATCGCTATCCATCCTTAGGCCCAAATAAGAATTAGGACCGTTTAGACGGGACGATTGGTCGAATGGGTTGGGTTGGGCCTAGGAAGGCCGAATTAAACGGTCTAGGAAGACCGAGTTATGAAAACCGACAATTATCTTGTACAAACTTATTCCCTAACCTTGTTCAAGTTTCACCCTTGGCTACACTTAAGTGTATTTTCCCCAGCGGAGTCGCCAAACTGTGGACAGCGGGCCGCCCACAGGGGTGCTTGGTGAGAAACGAAACAAGCGTTTGCATTTTGTATGGAGTCGCCACCAATTTTTATGGGAAATTGGAACCGTTCGAGTACCTCGTGTCATGTCAAGACACAAAGTAGAGACATGAACACTAAGCAATCGTTACCCTTAGCATTCTATGTCTAGAATGACTCTCGTGGATGCCAATGAACACGGGTGTTCACGGATATCACGGAGTAAGGGGTGAGGGTACGTATTAGGAAGCTCTTTTGATCGAACACCTAATCCCGCCCGCCTCGATAGCGGCCTCTACTAATGATTAGGGAAGTTATTCGTACTTGATGTATCGTCGGCTATATGCATGCAATGCAACATCCAAGTTTTAATCCTAACATGTGAGAATTAGACTAAGTCGGTTGACAATTAGTTAGCAAACAATTGGGTCAAAGTTGGGATTTAATGTTGATTTACATGTGAGAACATACAAATGATAAAGGAAATACAATAATTATACATTACAATAATGAAAATTACAATAATTACATCGGAATAGGCGATTTATGTCGAAAATACCTTTAAAACGGATAATTTGCGAAAAAGGAATAAAAGAAGGAATTACGAACAAGAATTAGCGTGATATTACGAATAATAGTCGGTTAATACGTAAACTAAACAAACTAAGTCAAGGCAGAAACGGAGTTCAGGGAGAGAACTCAGCCAGGAACAGGCGCAGCAGAGCTGCGTCTTTTGGAATAGGCGCAGCAGACGCTGCGTCTGTTCCTTGGCTCAGTTCTGGCTGTGAAGCCGTATTTGCAAGCCGTTAACATTAATTGGTGAATTTAATGATTGATTGATGATATTTACTCGGATGAAAGTGATTAACAGGTTATTTAATATATGAATAGGTCATAAAAACAGTAAAACATGAATGAGACGGATGCAAACGGATTAATTACATGACGGAATAATGATAGATTAATGAGTCCTCTATTGAAATCAATTAACTAACATTAGATATGATGGATTAACGACGAATATGCGATGAATATGACAAAAGACAGATTAAACTATATCAAGGACGAATTCCAGAAACTCAATATGAACGAATTGAATCTCTACAATCCGGAATTGAATTTGATGACAAAAACCCGCAAAATTGATTATTAGGGATTTAAGTCGGATTTATGACAAACTAAACATGTGAATGACGATAATTATTATGTTATCATGACGAAGAATTAACAAACGAACAAGCAAAAGAAGGATTTTGAGCACGAATTACAGAGGACAAACGAAGAAGAAAGGAAGCAGGAACTGCGGCAGCCTCACGAAGAGGCGCGCAGAGGCTGCGCTCCTTCGAAAGAGGCGCAGCGATTCTTTGCGTCCTTTCTCGACTGTTATCTACTGGAAATCCGCAAAAACAGGTTTTAACAAAGGGTTTTAGAAATCGGTTTTAACGGTATTTTCGACATAAACCTTACAATTGATGATACGAAAAGTAAAATACAATAAATAAAAGAGGAGTATACACCCTCAGACTTACATGTTGACGAAACGAGAAGGACTAAGATATCGATTAGTGAATGCTCGACGCGAATGCAAGGAAAGTGCCCTCGTAAGAGGAAAACGATTGATTAATTAAGTTGATTTAGTGTAGTTGGTCAAATTGGTCGGTCATGCAACGGAGAAATTTGGTACCGGAAAGATCCGAGCTTACGTGGTCGAAAGTTCAAGCACGTAGGCGCCAATAAGTAAGAACAAAGTCTAGAATGCAAAGGGAGAAGAGAAGGGCGGACACTCGCGTGAGAAATATGAGGAGCGAAGGCTCCTATTTATACTAATCACGTGAAGGAATTAGGGTTTCGGAGACTCTTTGGAAGTGAATCTCGGAAAGATATGAAAAAGATACGTGAAATATGCAGAAAAGGGCCTGGGAAGAGGCGCAGCAGCCACTGCGTCTCTTGGAAGAGGTGCAGCACCTGCTGCGTCTGTTCCCAGGAGGTTTCCTCCGGCTGAAGAAAGATTTCCGCGTTTGAGTTATGGTAGGACGGAAATAATTCGACTTCCTTAATATCTTATATGAATATTACGGGATATTACTTGCCAAAAGATAAAATTTATGAAATATGGATTAGAAATATCTGGAACATTCCAGAACATTCTGACTCGGGATTTAACAGTTATCAGGAAATGGAGACGGTTTTTGACCCGGACTCCGAATGTACTCTAATTACTGTCGAAACGACCGTATCGGTACGTAGATGACAACCGAGAGGTAGACATTTAATGTTTGAGCAATCACTTGACGATAATCTTACGAACTGTCACAAATCGTTCCGCGCATCAAACATGCGGCCTAATCATCACCGGGTGGTTTGCGGGAGGTGCAGAAATGAGGTATCTACACTGTGTAGCCGGAAACAACAAGGCGATTGGCGGTTGTTGTGGGCGGCGTGAGAAAAGGAAGATGACGGTCGGAGTTGGTGCTTGAATAAAGGGGAAAGTGAGGTTTAATTTTGGTCGGTGTGGAACTGAAGAAGAAGATGAAGGAACATTATAGAACTGTGTAAAAGGGTTTCTTAATTTTGGAGGGATTTTTCTTTTTCTTTTTTTCTATTATAAAATCGGTTTTAATTAAAAGTCGACACAAAACACATATAATGGCGGTTTTTTAGCCCAAAAAACTGTAACATAGTATTAACTTTTAGCTTCATTTTAAACGTCGGTTGTTAATATAACCGCCACAATTAACTTATGATGGCGTTTTCTATTTGGAACCGCCATAAAAAGTTCCAGTTATCACGTCGGTTCTTACATAAACCGCCACAATAGACTTCCTATTTGCATAAAAATTGGGTTCCCGCCAATTTATTGGGCTTTTCACGTCGTTTCTATTAGAACCGCCACGATAACCGCTTCGTGATAGGGGTTTTTTCTACTAGTGAGAAACAATGATTAAATTAATCACATTTTAGTGTTGGGCTATTTTCATTTTAGCTTTTTAATTACCAAATTTCGAGAAACAATAATTAAATTAATCACATTTTCAGGTTTCTTAATACTTGCCTTATCTGTGCATGAAATATCCTTGTATGTGCATGAAATGACCTTGTATGTGCATGAAATAAGGTCTTATGTGCATGAAATAAGTGTTAAATGGGCATGAAATAAATTATATGTGCATGAAATAAGGTTCTATGTCCATGAAATAAGGTTCTATGTGCATTAAAAAGTTCTTCAGTTGCATGAATTTTTGTTTAAATTACAATTGTTATGGGGGATTAGGGGTTTTTGATGCATTCTTTGCGAGTTCATGTATGATTTTCGTCACTGTGGTATGTCCTTTTGAGGTTCTCTTTCATTTTCTTTAAGGTCCGCTCTTTAGGTTGTGCATATACGATACTTCGTAACTAAAAAGTGTGTGTTGTTACTTTTACCGCCTCCTCCGTCACCTAATTCAGTGTCCAGATGAAAGATTCATTATAGCAGCTTTGATGGCGATGCGACATCCAAAATCCATTGTCCTATCTGGTTCTCTTAGTGCTTTGTTTGTGATGACAGTAAGTTATTTCTAGATTTGGCCTCAATAGCTGCATTTCTTTATGTGATTCCAAGCATCCATTATCTATTCCATATGATTTTCTCTATTCTCATATAATAAATTTCTTGTAACAAAAAAATATATATATATATATATATATATATATATATATATATATATATATATATATATATATATAATAAATTTCTGAAATTTCCTGAAAAGTTTCTGCTTTGAGAATATTGATCTTATTATTTTTGCCCGTGTTGGAAACCCTGCTAGTTGACTGAAACATTTCTACTTTGGCGATATAGGTGCTCTCCACACTAGACTTAGTAGAATAGTGTCAAACTAGATATCGAGAAAGCATACAAAAAGTGCAGCTACAGGTGCATTTTATCAAGAATCCTATTCTCTTTTTTACAAGATTTCATAGTATTGAATCTACTGCTTGATTGTCGTGTATTTTATTATCTTATTATTAGCTTTATCTGTTCACATGCTTTAGCTAGCGCAATTATCTTTAGAGTTTGTCAATGCACCATATGAACTTTTCATATGCAAGTTTGGAATCCTGATCAAACTGAATGTTTAGTCGCTACAGAATGATCCTAACAAGAAATTGTATACATCAATTAGAATTATTAAAAGGCGTAGATTTACATTGTTTAATTAGTTTGTTGAAAGTTGTAGACTTTGTAAAACAAGTACAGCCTGCCATTTCACGGCTATTGGGCTCTAGCCACTAATTTTCTCTTGTCGGCGGTGACTATAACAACAGTATATGTTATCTCCCCGGTCCCAAGATTGTCATATGTGGTATGCGTTGTTGTTTTGTGCTTCATTGACCTGACTGAGGTTAGTTGGATTAAGATGATATCAAGAATAGTGAACATCATGGGCTCCATTTCTTTTGCCTCGTCTCAAATGCATAATTTCTTTTCATTGTAGTTCTGTATTTGTTTTTTGGGTTACGGCTGCTTTACATTGCTTGGAGATCAGATCCTAAAGGATCCTAAAAAGAGATGGAGGTGGTATGTCAGTTTATCTACTAAATGTTAAATGTGCATGAAATAAGGTTCTATGTGCATGAAATAAGGTTCTCGTGCGTGAAATAATTCTTCAGGAGGCTATTAGCTCAATGGTAGAGCAATGTGTAAATTTTGCACAAAGGTATGGGTTCGAGTCCCATATAGCCTATTAAATCGCAAATCCAATGATAGAAACGTGTCATGATGTAAGCAATATAGTACAATTATTCAGGAGGCCATATACACCACAAGTATTACCATACTTGTCATACTTGAAATGAGATTACCAATTACACTATTTTTCATTCTTAGAGTAAAATAAAGATCTGTTATTTCATAGCCAATATGGGAGTCGAACACACATCTTGTGCATTGCACAATGTTCTCCCATTTGAGCTAATTGACTTTCAAAATAAGTAAAACATAAATACTCATAATGTAAACGGCAATGATGTCATGACGATATTATAAACTGATAAGTGGGTCATTTAATTTCATCATATTTCAAAACTAAAGAATAGTGAGTCGTGTATTGAAGTTAAGAATTCATGCACCAATATCCAAAAAACGACAAAACCAACCACTGAAAACTACACTAGGGAAGAAGTACTCTATAGCTAAACTAGGAGATGCTAGCATCCAGTCGCTTTTCAAGTCCAATTCAAAAATGATTCAGTCAATAACAAACTAAACTACTCACAGTTACCACGTATATTCTAGCTCCTTTCACCGCCTCTTAGTTATCCAAAATATGAACTTAAGTAACAATAACAACAGGATAGTGTCCATGGAACTGGAGTTTGATTATCTAATGGTGTTAGGCTGATATCCGATTCAGCAATTTGGAAACGAATTTTGATGCGCCTAAACAGGAATTCAATGCACATAACTACTACTTTGACGATTGTAAAGACTATCTAATTCACGGAACTCAGTCCCCAATTTCATAATTTCAACAAATTTTGGTAATTTCTCAATTTTCCTAACCCTAATTTCCCAGTTTCCCCAATCTAATTCACGAAACCCTAATTTCAGAAGCATAATTCAACAATTTCGATAGGTAATCATGAATTGAAAAATTAATCAAACCCTAAATTTCACAAACATTCTAACACGATAATCAAACCCTAAATTCAATTAATTTAATCGACGATTGAAAAAATTACTAAGAGATCAAAATGTAAACCCTAATTTCACAAAAATAAATAATCAATTTCAAAACATTACGTCGAATTAACAGGATCCATTGATCGAAAAATTGTCCAAAAGTTGATTGTCGAATAGTTTGATTGTCGTAGAATTTGAAAGATTTTGTTAGTGGAATCGCAAGAGTGATGTTGAATGTTTTGATAGTCGAAGAGAGAGAAAGAAAGATGAGAGAGAGGTAGTTTTGTGAAAATGATGGGTGAGCGAAGGTTTGGTGGTGAGCGAAGGTTTGAAACAAAATCACGTTTTATTTGGTTGATGTCGTCCGTATTATTATTATAATAATAAATTATTATTATTATTATTATTATTATTATTATTATTATTATTATTTTTTGCAGAAAGGTTAGGATCATATATATTAGATAAAAAGAGGTAGAGTACAGATCCTATACATTCCTACAAGGAGACCAGTGTGGCCACCTAAAAAAGAAAGAAACCAAAGCAAGCCCTAACATAAGAGCAGGCTGCTTACATAGCCAATTGTTTAAAGACAACCTCATTACTACGAAACCTCAACAACACTAAATATTTAATTCTTCTGATCAGGGAAGACGAAGGAGTAGCAGCATTCAGAAAGATACGTTTGTTCCTCTCTGCCCACAACAAGTACAGTGAGAGAGAAGAGCACGGCGTCACGAGTTTCTTGACCAACTAACCCCCCTATTATGTCTTCTTAACCATGAAAGGATAGTGCCCAGTTTGGGGCAACTAGTACACTTAATCCAAACAGAAACTTCCTTCCAAACCTCCTGAGAAAACTGACAGTCAAAGAATAGATGTGAACCATTTTCAGCCTGCCTCTCACACAGGGAGCATCTATTCACCAAGACCAAACCCCGAGTACACAAGTTATCTATAGTAGGGAGCTTGTTCTGAGATGCAAGAAGTCTAATAATGGCGTGCTTGGGGTAGACTACAGAATCCCAGATAGTCTTGTGGTAGCTGAAGGGAGTACCTTTACTTCTAAGCAATTCATAAATCTTCTGCTTGTACCCATCCTCCAACAGTAGGGCTTCAGCCTGAACCCTACCCCCTGCGAGCTGCAACAAACTGTCTCTGGAAGAGATAACATTCCCCCAGAACCATGAATAAGTAGCAGTCATTTTAAAGTCCCAAATACTAGTCCCTTTGAGTACATAAGCTTGAACCCATTGCACCCAGATATTAGGAGCAGCAAAGATCAGTTTGTGAAGCCACTTAACCATCACCTGAACCGTCCTAAACAGACCCCAAAACCACGCCCTAAACAGCACCCGAAAACCCGACACGAAAATAACAAAACCCGCCAATTCACCACCTTACTGCCACCATGACCACCCGTGGCCACCACCGCCAACTACCTGGCCACCTAGTGTCACCAGAATCCCCGCCTTTCCCCTATCTCCCTCTATACCACGACACAAACCCGACAGTAACACCCCAAACCCGATATCCCATGTTTTATGCGAACTCCGGCCAACCACCCCACGAACCACCGCCTATAGCCACCCCCAAAACAACCACCATGTTCGACTAACTACCCCCGTCACAACCCAACCTTACCCAGGTCAAGACTCGGCCAATTGAGGGTTCAATTACTCCCTTAAACTACCCACGACCTAAACCGCAACCCCTCTGACCAGCCACTTTCAGCTGCCTGCCACCGCCACCCTTGGCCTTTCCTGACACCACCACCACACCCATTCCAACCCTTGCAATCCCACGTACCACTTCCCAAAGTTTGGTCTGATTCCGTCAAGGTTTGGGTCAGTTTCTAAGCGTCTTAATATCGTCTCACATTCAGCTGTATAAGAAAATAAAACAAGATTAGAAGTTGTTACCTATTAGTTATCGCTTGCTAATTCCGTCTCCAAAAGCTCCTCCTCTTAATTTGTGATTTATTTCTCAGATTTAATAGGGTATTTATGGGTAGGATTATAGAGAATGCGAGGTCAATTAGGAAACTATATAATTTACCTTATTCTAATTAGTATAGGAATTATCATTATTATAATTCCCATTATATTATTATTATTATTATTATTATTATTATTATTATTATTATTATTATTATTATTATTATTATTATTATTATTATTATTATTATTATTATTATTATTATTATTATTATTATTATTATTATTATTATTATTATTATTATTATTATATGTTAATCTTATCATAAATAGGATTTCCTCATACAATATTTACTAATTTATTATTTGTCATAACTTATTATTATTATTATTGATATAATTATTATTACTTTTCCATATTATATTATTATTAATTCCCGATATAAATCCCGATTACACTTACACCAATTTAATAAATTTCGCTCCAATTACCAATGGCACACGGCCCAAGATCCACTTATAAGCTTAACCCAATTCCCGACTTAGATTATTAATTTATTAATTAATTATCGTCTTACTTGTAATTATTATTAGAAATGCCTTTAACTAATTATTAAATTACATAATTTATTCCTATAAATTATTATTAAAATACGGGGTATTACAAGTTATCCTTAATGATTCTAATAATATTTGTATAACTACTCTAGTAATAATATAATTTGATATTAGAATATGGTGAAACAATTTGTGAGATCTAAAAACTATTTTTAGAGAGAATGAGGAGTAGTGGTAAGAATGAACAAAAATGCGTGAATGAATAATAGAGAACCATTTTCTCTATATTGTAGGGGGGGGCCGGTTTTGGGGGTCTTAGAAGGCCAATGCATGGCCTTCACCCTTTTGCTTTTGTTCTTCACAAGAAACTAGATGCAAGGCTACTTACAAATAGGTTATGATTGTGTTTTATTTAACAATTAAATAAAACACCCACTAACTTATAAACCCTCCCCTTTTTCGGTCCATTTCATAAAGTGGAGTCCATTTTATTTTGTCAATTGTATTATTGTATGGCATGTGACATATAATGAGTCATTTGTCATTTTAATGCATACTTAATTTATTAAATATCATTATTTATAAGAATAAATTACCTACAATAAATCAACTAGTAATTCATAATTACATGTAAATAAAATGGCTTATGTTAATATAATCTACAATATTTTGCAATTATAATTCACCAATCATTCTTAATCCAATTGTTTCATAAACAATAATTAATTTCAGTAATGAAAGCATTTCAATTACTAAAATGAATCTTATTTAATCAAATTACAATAAGATACTTATTCTTACTCACAAAACAAATTGTTCAATTTTAAGGAATTAATTAACTTGTATCATTATACAATTAATTAATTAATCTATTAAAGGAATTGTCTTATAGGTGTGACCTTAAGAGATCAACTGATCACCACAGTAAAACGACAGTAATATCAAACTCTAGTTAGCCAATCATTACGGATTAATGTTGATCCGTTGACTATATAATTGAATCATCCCTTAAGTATTCTTATTATGAGATTTAAACATGTGATCGCGGTATTGTCGAGGACACATACTCCAACAATATATATATGTATATATATATATATATGTATATATATATATATATATATATATATATATATGTATATATATATATATGTATATATATATATATATATATATATATATATATATATATATATATATATATATATGGTCGAGATCCGGTGAGAACCACTAGTATAATGAGAACCATGAGAACCACTAATAATAATAATAATAATAATAATAATAATAATAATAATAATAATAATAATAATAATAATAATAATAATAATAATAATAATAATAATAATAATAATAATAATAATAATAATAATAATAATAATAATAATAATAATAATAATAATAATAATAATAATAATAATAATAATAATAATAATAATAATAATAATAATAATAATAATAATAATAATAATAATAATAATAATAATAAGAAGAAGAAGAAGAAGAAGAAGAAGATAGGAGCCTTCTTACCCCTAGGTGTATTTTGAAAGTGGATATAAAAAAGGCTTTTGACTCCGTTAACTGGGATTTTTTGGCTGCAAGTTTGAAGTTGTTTGGGTCCCCCCCCCCCCCCAATTCATTAGATGGGTTTTGGCTTGTGTCACTACATCCTACTTCTCTCTCAATATCAATGGTGCCACTGAGGGTTTCTTCCAAGGCAAGCGAGGTCTGAGGCAAGGGGATCCTTTGTCCCCTTACCTTTTTGTTTTATGCATGGAAGTTCTTTCTAGGATGCTCAGAAAACTGCCTGCTTCACCTGGTTTCTCTTACCACCCTAAGTGTGTTAAGGTGAAACTAACACATTTAGTATTTGCTGACGACCTGTTGGTTTTTACCAGAGCTGATCTCCCCTCAGTTATGGCTGTTGCTCAATGTCTCAATTCCTTTGCTGCTATTTCTGGACTGCAAGTTAATGAAATCTAATATGTATTTTGGAGGTGTTGCTCCTTCCATTAAACAACTCATTTTGAACTCTACTGGGTATACTGAGGGTGAGCTCCCTATTCGATATTTGGGGATTCCCTTGTTTTGTTCTAGGCTCACTCAAAGGATGTTTAGTCCTCTTTTGGATAAGATCAGGGGGAATCTAGGCCACTGGGCAAATCATTTGTTGAGTTATGCTGGGAAAATTGCTCTTATTAAGTCTGTCATTTTTGGGCTTCAGAATTTTTGGGGCTCGAGTGTATTGTTACTTAAAGGTATTGTGAAAAAAATCCACAAGATGTGTAAGGACTTTCTGTGGGGCATTAAGGATGGGGCTCACAGGCTTGTTTTCAAGAGTTGGAACAGCTTTTGCCTTCCTCGTACTGAGGGAGGGGTGGACATCAAGGAAATCCTTAGCTGGAATAAAACGCAACTAATGATGGGGTTGTCGGGGTTGGTCGAGGTGCAGGCTAGGGTGAGGCAGGTTGGGTGGTGCTGAAGGTGGCTGGGGGTGGCGTAATAGGTGGCTAAAGGAGGGGGTTTGAGCGAAGGGGTTGAACACGGGATTTGCCGTGATTGATTAAGTGAGTGTGCTTTGTTTTTTTCGTAGTTCTCACGGGTAATAGTATGGGTTGACTTATTTAGTTTTAAGACGGGTTTTTATTTGGGTAAATCGAGTTTGTATTGGGTCGGGTTTTAATATCGTGACCTTTAATAAATATAATAAATAATTATTTTGAATAAGTAAATAAAAGGAATAAATAAATAATTAATTAATTAAATTAAATTGAATTATGATATTTTGATTAGGTGACGGTTGTGAAGAATTATAATCGGATTGCTTCAATTATTTGGATTTCTTAAGCTGCTTATTTGGAATCGTTTTCCAGGTAGGGATAATCCTACTCAACTCGACTTTTAATTATCTATGTTTGGTATGGTGGATTACTTACGTTAAAGTGAATTGATCGTATGTGAATTGTGTTGGTTGATATTATCGTAATTGTTGAAAGGGAGAATTTGGGTTTCTTTTGTTTTTCAGATTTTTGGGAAGTGAATGAATGAGAAAAATAAGGATGAAAACTTCCCTTATCAGCTGCCTCTGAACCCGCGGATTGGTCGATCGACCAGTTTACTCGGTCGATCGACCGATCCTTCATTATCGTGGCTTCTGGACTCTCCTTAGTGGTCGATCGACTATGTGACCCGGATCGATCGACCACTTCCTCTGCACGTAGCCTCTGTTCTTCCTCGATCGATCGATCGATGAACCTCCTAGTCGATCGACTGTTTGAACTGGCAATTGGAATTAAAATCGTCAAAATTCATTTTGCCATCATAACTTCCTGTCTTTCTCTCGCAAAATCCAGTAGACCACTTACGCACTTTGCATAAAATAAATTCCTGTAGAAATTATCAAAGGCGTACAATTTTCCCAAACCAAGAAATTGCAAATGCATGAAAATAAAGGAAACAAAACAAGAAAACTTAAAAAGCAAATTGAATGAAACAACAAAACGGAAATCCTAAATTACAAAATAACTACAACCTGGGTTGCCTCCCAGTTAGCGCTGGTTTAAGAGGTCCCGCACGACCTTGTTACCTCACTTCTCATCATCTGATAGCGGATCGAAGTACAAAACCTCGACCTTCCCAACATATGCATCTGATCCATGATAGTGCTTCACATATTGGCCATTTACCTTGAACCTTTCTCCAGCAGAGGTCTCCAATTCAACAGATCCGAACTTTGTGACATGTTTGTGACCGTATAGGGGCGGTCCACCTGGATTTCAGCTTACCAGGAAATAAACGGATACGAGCATTAAAAAAAAGTACCTTATCGCCAATATGGAACTCGCGCTTTATGATTCTCTTGTCGTGCGTGCCGCTTTGATTTCTCCTTGTAGATCCTTGCATTGTCATAGGCCAAAGTGACCTAAATTCCTCTAGCTCATTCGACCGTGTCATGCGTTTCTCACGAGAGAGGTTAGGATCCAAATTCAAATCACAAATAGCCCACCAAGACTTACGCTCTAACTCAACGGGTAAATGACATGTCTTACCATAAATCAATCGGTACGGTGACATCCCGATTGGCGTTTTAAACGCAGTTCTATAAGCCCATAAGACATCGCCTAACTTGAGACTCCAGTCTTTCCGTGATTTAGAAACAACTTTAGCTAAGACTTCTTTCAATTCTCGTTAGAAAGCTCAACTGACCAGTAGTTTGGGGATGATACCCCAAACCTCTACGATGTTGGACACCGAATTTAGTCAATAAAGCACTAAGTTGTTTCTCTTTAAAATGCATTCCCCTATCGCTAATGACAACCCGAGGGACACCAAAACAAGGGAAAATAATCTTTTTAAACAATTTAATCACGGCTTTTGCATCGCAATGGGGAGTAGCAATAGCTTCCACCCACTTGGATACATAATCTCTGACTACGAGGATATATTTATTACCTTGATTGCTCGGAAAAGGTCCTTGATAATCAATGCCCCAGACATCGAAAATCTCGACCTCAAGAATGCCTACCTGTGGCATCTCATGTCTCTTGAAATATTCCCGATCTTTGACAAGCATCGCATTCAAGAACAACAAAGCTGCGACAATAACGCATGCAAAGTTGGCCAATAGAAACCAGATTGGAGTATTTAGCTACGGTCTGGACGGACCGTGATGACCACCATAAGCGGAAGAGTGGCAAGCCTCTAGGATATCCTTCACCTCCCACTGAGGTACGCATCTCCGGATGAGACCGTCTGCGCATTCCTTGAAAACATAAGGATCATCCCAAAAATATTGTCCGGCATCATAAGCAAACCGCTTCTTTCACGCCATGAAAGCTCGGGTGGTATCCTACTCACACAGAAAGTTAGCAAAATCAGCAAACCACGGAGGTGGATAAGACCCTGAAGTAGTAATAGCTAACAAACTCTCATCAGGAAAAGAATCATTAATAGGCAAAGAATCCTCCCTTTCTGTCAGCTGCAGACGAGATAAGTGGTCAGCTACCACATTCTCTGCTCCTTTCTTATCTTTGATCTCCAAATCAAACTCCTGTAAAAGGAGTATCCACCTCAAAAGCCTTGGCTTTGCATCTTTCTTAAGAAAGAGAGTCTTCAACGCTGCATGGTCAGTGTAAACAATAACTTTAGAGCCTAACAAATAAGACCGAAATTTGTCTAAGGCAAAAACAACAGCTAGAAACTCTTTCTCAGTGGTAAAATAGTTGACTTGAGCCTCATCCAGAGTTCGGCTCGCATAATATATGGCATTCAAAGCTTTATTCTTTCGCTGTCCCAGAACTGCACCGATAGCATAATCGCTGGCATCACACATGATCTCAAATGGGAGGTCCCAATCGGTAATTTGAATGATTGGCGCAGAAACTAGGGCCTCCTTTAACCCGTTAAAAGCGACATGGCACTCATCAGTAAATTCAAAGACAGCATCCTTAAGAAGCAATTGTGTAAGTGGTTTAGCAATTTTTGAAAAATCCTTAATGAAACGCCGGTAGAAGCCAGCGTGACCTAGGAAACTCCTCACTCCTTTAACATTCACGGGAGGAGGTAATTGCTCAATCACCTGAACCTTTGCCTTATCAACATGTATACCTTTATCAGAAATCAGATGCCCTAACACAACTCCCTCATTGACCATAAACTGACACTTTTCCCAGTTTAAAACAAGATTAACATCTATACAACGCCGCATGACTTTATCAAGGTTAGCTAAACAACGATCAAAGTCACGCGCCATAAAGCGAGAAATCATCCATGAATACTTCCATAATATTCTCTATATAATCGGAAAAAATCCCCATCATGCACCCTCCGAAAGGTAGCGGGGGCATTACACAATCCGAAAGGCATTCTACGATACGCAAAAACACACTGTGGACAGGTAAAAGTAGTCTTACTCTGATCGTCCGGATGAATAGGGATCCGAAAAGAACCACGAATATCCGTCTAGAAAACAGAAAAATTTGTTAGAAGCAAGTCTTTCAGTCATTTGGTCAACAAAGGGAGGGGGAAGTGATCTTTCTTGGTGGCGGCATTCAACTGTCTATAATCAATGCACATCCGCCACCCTGTCACTACTCGAGTTGGTATTAATTCATTTTTATCATTTTTAACCACGGTAGTCCCTCCTTTCTTCGGGACCACCTGAACTGGGCTAACCCACTTGGAGTTGCCAACTGTATAAATAATACCTGCATCAAGTAATTTCATCACCTCAGCCATAACAACTTCCTGCATCTTTGGGTTCAACTTGCGTTGACCCTGTCTATAAGGCTTGTGGCCTTCTTCCAACTCTATCCTGTGCATACAGACATCGGGTGATGCCCTTAATGTCATCCAAAGAGTAACCTAAAGCCTTCTGTTTTTCTTAAGTACACACATCAAAGGCATATTTGGTCATCGTTAAGCTTAGAGCTAACAATAGCTGGTAGTCGCTCCGTATCATCTAGAAAAACATACTTAAGATTAGGGGAAGTGGCTTACGCTCTGGCACCTTTACCTCTACAAAGATAGACAGAATCGCTTCAATGGTGTAGCAAGTGTTCACCAAGTTATCGTTGGCCAGGCTCAAAAGCATCTCATCTTCTTCTTCATTGAGCTCGTAGCTCTCCATTGAGGCAACCAAAGCGTCTGGCTCCTCAGCATTCTCCACTGTATTACCTGCATACTCATCTAAATAGGTTAGATCAGCTAAGGGATCCTTGGCTAAGGATTCCCTCCAATTACAAGTAACAACCCTGTCAACAATATCAATGGAATAACACGTATCCTCATCAGCAGGTTCAGTTGCCTTGTGAGCAAGACTGAACTCAATGGTGTCATCCCCTACCTCTAAGGTGATGGTTCCGCGTTTGACATCTATCACAGCTCCAGCTGTATGTAAGAACGGTCTGCCTAAAATAATAGGTATCTGACTATCCTCTGCAATGTCCAAAACAACGAAATCTACAGGAATAAAAAACTTACCCACTCGAACGGGTACATCCTCTAGAACACCTATAGGTCTCTGAGTCGATCTATTTGCCATTTGAACGGTAATATCGGTCACCTTAAGTCTACCAATGTTTAACCTTTCGCAAACAGAATACGGCATGACACTAACGCTGGCCCCTAAATCACAGAGGGCCTTTCCAATTACGTGGTTACCTATAGTGCAAGGAATTGAAAAACTACCCGGGTCCTTTAATTTAGGTGGCACATTAACTTGTGAAAGAGCATTACATTCCTCCACAAACGCAACATTACCATTATCACGAAAATTTCTCTTACGATTCAAAATATATTTCATAAATTTAGCATAAGAGGGTACCTGGGTAATTAAATCAGTGAAAGGAACCGTTACCTCGAGATTCTGGACCATCTCCAGAAACTTACCAAACTTACGCTCCAGCTTGGTAGCCTTCAAACGCTCCGGATACGGGACTGCAACACTGGCCGTAGGATCAGTAACCTTCGGCTTCCGTAGGTTTAAAACCCCCGTCAAATCATCAATGAGTGATGAATCTTGCAAACTAGTTGACGGATTTGCATCCTGGCTTTGGAGTTCCATCGATCGATCGGTATGGATGGTCGATCGACCAAGTAAGTGGCGTGAAGCAGTTCTGTCGTAATTATCGTCATCGGTATCTCGTCGATCGACCGAGGATGTTGGTCGATCGATTTGGATGTGCTAGGTGTGAATAGTTTCGACCAGAAACTATTTTGTCGACAATTGATCGATCGATCGGGAATGTTGGTCGATCGACCAACAAGATCGCATTGACTCGTTTGCATCAGAATTCAAACGAACTTCTTCATCATTTCCCGAGTCTTCCTTTGGCTTGTCGGGAATTTCATAGGAAAGGCCACTTCTGAGATTGATGGCATTGATCGTCTCAACCGGCCCTTCACATTTAATTGAAGAATTAGCGGCTTGCTTAGCCTCCATATTCTCCAATTGTTTCACAAAATTCCGTGAGGACTCAATCCCGGCTGCTTCCATATTCGCCACTTGAACCAAGAGGAGTTGGACCATCTCTCTTAACTTCTCGATCTCATCTGAGTTTTGAATAGGAACTTCGACTTTCCCTTTGGAAGCTTCAGAAGTCTCGAGCTTCTCGAGACGGGTAGAAATGGAAGTCATAAGTGTCACTACAGCAGTCATTTCTTCACTTTGCTTTCGTGACTTACCACGTGAACTTCCAAACTCGGCTTTATGGACTGCCATCTCCTCAATGGTGTTCCAACCCTTACTTTGACCGGTATTTTTTTGAAACCTGCCATTAGCAGCTGCATCCAAGATGACCTTGTAATCATCATATAAAGCATTGTAAAATATATTGCAAAGATACCATTGCTGGAAACCATGATGAGGGACAGCTCGGACCAAACTTTTGAAACGTCCCCATGCTTCACAAAAATCTTCGTCGGCTCCTTGCTGAAAACTCGTGATTTTACTCTTCAAGGCATTAGTCTTCGAAAGCGGGAAGTACTTCTTGTAGAAGGCTAATGCTAAAGATGTCCAATCAGTGACTCCAGCTGCTACTCTATCGAGGTAGCGATACCAATCTCGCGCCGAATCCTTCAAGGAGTATAAGAACATGAACCCCTTTACTTCATCTTGAGTTACCCCCTCCGGTATAGGTATTGAACAGCAATAGTCCGTGAAAATTTCCATATGTTTCAAGGGGTCTTCATCCGGTATACCAGCAGGAATCGATTCCGTTCCACTAAATCAATATAAGAGGAACGAAACTCGAATTTTAGGTAGAAGGGGTAGGTAACTGTTGCCCCTTTGGAAGGTGGTGCTCCTTTGGCTGAAAATTATCATATATCGTAGCCATAACTTCCAAAATGAGAGTATTCAAGTCTTCCTCTCAAAAACCTGTCTTCTAACTGTGCAAAAGCAAAACTAGAAGCAAAGGTAAGCAACGGCTTCAAGGAACAAAAGTTCCCTGAGACAAGGAAAATAAACTAAAATAAAGCAAACAGAATTACACCGTCTCCCCGGCAACGGCGCCAAAATTTGATACCGTCGTTTAGTACCAAAAATAGATTTATAATTCCAAACTAAAACTATAGCTAGTGATAGTAAGGGTCGAACCACAGAGAGACAAGGTTGATTTTGTTTGCTATTTTTCAGTCTATAAAGTAACGATAAATTGAGGGTTTGAAATCGATTGATTAACTGGCTAATTGCTAAAATGAATATTCTTAACAAGATAAAAAGAGGATCGGGAATTTCGGTTCACCATGGCAAATAACAGGTCAGTCAAGCAGCAGAGATCTCATAATACGGTCTCAGGGAAAATAAGCTAGTCTTTCGATCAAAGCTCAAATAACCTCACGGTCTAATAATTCCCTAGAATTTATCAAAGTTTTCACTCAAGAGAAATTCTAAATCTAGCGATAAATCAAATTACCAATCTTTCGACCTAGCAAAGAAATCCATCAAAAGATAACAAGACCAATACGGAAGAACTCATGCTACACAACTATCCTAATTTAATACCATGGCTCACCTTATTCCCAATCAAAGAATTACCTACGCATAATCATGACTACACTAATTGCGAAATTAATAAATAAGGACAAATTCAACATGATGGAATCTAACTAGAACACAGGAGAGAAATTCAATTACTGAAATTAATTGATGAAACAAGAATTAAATTAACAAGCAAAAATAAGAAAAGGAAGAATTGCATAAAAGGCTTACTAATTGAATATCAAGAACAAAGCATTCGAATCAAAGGTTTCCGTCTCAAGCTAGATCTGAAAACTAAGTTTTTTCCAGAAAATGAAAGACATAACCTAAAAGTTGATGCGTTCTCATGATAAAAAGATACCGAAAGTTAATTACAAGTTAGGCTTTTAAAAGTCTAACACGGAAAATTAAACGTCAGCTCGAAATCAGGTCGATCGACTGATCAGCACGGTCGATCGACTGAACATGCGGAAAAAGAGCTTTCGTCGAGCTCCGGTGGTCGATCGATCAAAGGCGTAGTCGATCGACTGAAAATGCTGTGCAGTGGCTCCTTGTTGCTTCCAAACAACTCTTCACTCCTTGCACGCATCTCAAGGTGAGTGAAATGAACTCTCCTTCCTCTTGGCTTCCTTGAACTTGCTTCCGGAGAAGGAACTTGGCTTGATTTAGCCTACTTCCACGCATTCCTACAATAAATCTAAGAAAATGCAAAGTAAACCGTTTCGGGAGAAATAGTAGCCTTAAGCTATCAATTATGCATGGAAATACGTGCCAAAACCGCAGATAAAGTGTATAGAATATGCACGTATCACCCGGTGTGGGAACAACCGCGGGGGGGAGTCGGAATCCCGCCAATATTGCACTATAATCGAAGTTGAAAACGCAAGTAAGGAAATACAATGATTATTTTGCTAAGGAATTGTTGCCAAGTGTAGACAGGAATTTTGATAAGTATTGTGCTGATCTTGCTGAAGTTCGAATGCCTTGAATGTTCTCCTTTCCTTGCCTTATATTGTAACACCCCGTAAATTTGAAGACCTTTATTATATTTTAAAAATAATATTTTAATCTATTTTAATTTAATATTAATTTATTTGAAATAAAATTTATTTGATAAAATATAATCTTATTTTATTTTGAAGAAATGTAATTATTTTTGATAGTTTAGAAATGTTTAAAAGTGATTTAAACTATATTTAAACCTTTTCCTTTGATAAAATAGATTTCGGATAAAAGTCGTAAAATTGGGAGTTTCCCATTTCTTACGGTCGTTGGGTAAACGACTTTGGATATTGGGCATATGAGTACTTAATCTTTTAGTAAAATCGTGTTTAAGAACTTTAATATTCTCGGAAATCGCGTTCGACGAATATTTCTAATTACCGTCGAAACAAACCCCAAAACGTAAACAAATGACCCATCTCCCCATGCCTTTTGGCTGGCCACCTACCCTCCATTGTCCCCTCTTTCAATTCTCATTTCCTCCATAATTCACTCTCTCTCTTCCTTTCATCAAACACCACATTCATCTCAAAAATCCTCCTTACAATCCCTAAATCCACCATAAATCCTTCATTTCTCCACCAAATCTCATAAAAATTATATATTTGGAATCCTCACTTCAATCATCATCTACTATTAAGCTTTATTTTCATTTCACCCAATTTTGTTTTAAGGCTCATCTTTTAGGGTTTTCGAATTTAAGCATAATAATTGTGTTTTTGTTGTTCTTATAGGTGAAGAATTTGAAAATGAGTTAGGTGACTCATATGTGGTTGAAGATGAAGAGTAATTTTGGGTTTTAGAAGCTTTCTCAAGTTATTACTTGTCTCTTTGTTAGCTTAAGGTAACTATTCTGAGTTACTCGACGATTTAATGTCACATAGTAGTTGTATTTGTTGTTTGTTGTTGTTTGTTGTTGTTTGAGACGATCTTGTTGATAAATGAATGAATGGAGTAAGATAAGTATGCTTATGTTTAATTTATGTTACCCATTTGTATATTATTGTTTGGAACAAATTTGGATGAGGAATTATGTGTTGTGACAATTCCGTGTTTTGGCTGGAACGCGTCAGTACCGGAATGAGACGGTTTCCAATGTTTCCAAAAATATGACAGATTGAACGGCATCGAAAAATTAGGTGGTTTAGCCACTTGAATCACTCAATTCGGAGTCCGTATGAGTAAATGGCGTCGTTTTATCGATTAAAATTTATAGAAAAGTTTACCCTTGTGTGAGACGGTTATTTATGCTATTTTATTATGCGAGAATCTTGTGGAATTAGTTATTTTGTAAGTTGGAATGTTTTCTTTATGTTGATAGTGTTCACATGATAGAAATTGGAAATGGCATGAGAATGATATTGTGATGAATTTTGTGATTTGGGCCAAAGTAGGCCAAGACTCTGAGCTGGGCTAGATTGACCGAATGAGTTTGGTCAAACTAGGTTTAAACCGGTCAGCCTCGATTTGACCGATGACCCGTCGCGGGACTCGGGTCGAGGGTTTGTCTTTGAGGTGAAATTGGTTGTTATTGGATGTTTTATGTTATGCCTTGATATTTGTAATTATCACTTCACATGTTGGTTGTTGGATGCTTTGGATGCCTTATGCTTGAGTCTTGTTGCCTCTTTGCCATTTTAGCTTGTTCTCATGGATTATGGTACTGTTGGTTAGCTGGAATTTGGATTATTATTGATATTGGAGATATTGTTGGATTGTCAGCTGAATAAGCTCTTGCGTAACCTTTCATATGCTAGGGTGTGTATGATCATTTGTGTGTGCAAGTTTGGACTCTTTGCCCCTCTTATGGTTAATTGAGTGTCCTACTTGTCTTGTGTGGTGTGGGCTAAAGTATTCAAGCTGGGACTAGGTCCTAGGTGAGTATTTCGGCCTTCATCACAGATAGGCCATTATAGTCTTTGACGAGTGTATGTTCATCGCTTAATAGCCTTTGTGTCTTAGCTTGGTGGGTTTATATCCAAGTTAGGGCATGACCTCCTGACGTACTCTTAGAAGTATGTGGTCAGCTTATGTACTAGCCAACCCTTTGGTGGACTCCTTAGGGGTACTCATGTGTTGTTATCATGGGTCTTGGATGCGGTAGTGTTCTGCATGTCGCTAGGTTTGCGCAGGTTTAGGACTAGGGTGTTTACCTTACCTTGTGGTATAGACTCGAGTTACAGAGTGACTATTGACGGTACTAGGAACTTATGTCTGTCTCTAGATATATTGTCCTTTCTTGTTTGATGATTCTATGAATCATAGAAGGTGAGATGCAAGCCGGCTATGGTTGATAGAGTTTGGATTCCTAGATGTTATGTTATTCACATGATAGTGTAGTATGAGTCGGTGTAGTATTCACATGCTAGGACTATGTGTTGTTATATTGTTGTTCACATGATAAGCACGATTGTCTAGCATCTATATGCTAAGGCTATGTGGTATTCATATTCATATTCTTATGTTTACATGTTATATTAATTATGACATTTCGTGGCTGGGAGAACTCGGAGTTACTCCCCACTGACTGTGGCTTTCGTATTTGTATAAAATGCGATCGACAGGTATGGTGATGCTTACATGGGGTTCATGGACGAGCTAGCGAGCAAAGTAACCTTGGGACCTAGATTGGCTTTATTTTATTGTGACCCTTAAACACTTTTTATGTCATATACTTTTTAGGGACATATGTCTCCCTTTTTCATATTTGGGTTGTATAACTTTGTTTCACGACTTTAGCGATGTTTTATTTATGAGATTTATTTTAGACCTTGCATGTTTGACACCTTCCCATTTGGATATATTTATAACAGGTTCAGGTTTTTAAAATTACAGGTTTTTACCCAAATGAACCTATTACAAACATATCCATGCAGTTTTTATCTAGAATTATGTGTTTACTTTTCCGCAATGAATGAGGGTGTCACAGTTGGTATCAGAGCATATTTGCTCCCGACGCACGTTTGTGCACCCCCGATATAAATAACTTGACCTTAAAATAATAAACTTGAGAGATGGGTAGGATGGATAGACTTAGGACCATATGTTGTAGTCTCTTTGTGATTGCTCTTTGTTAGGTTCTAACATGTTTTTTTATTGTCATTTAATCATTGTTATGCCCTTGGATCAATAACCGTAAACCTACCGACGTGAAGAACAAGATTTGGTACCTATTGCCGAGGATTGAAGATTTGTTCAACTCTTGAAGGATGATTCTACTTTCTCGAAGATGTTTCTCATTCTTTGTGTACCTTGCCTTACTCTTTATTTCTTAATGCTCGCTTCTTCTTCTAAACTCTCTTTTCTCTCCTTAGGAGTGACTCTTGTACCCTCCCAACTTGTGTTTTGTTCCTTGCTTATCTTCCCTTAACGCCTTTTTATAGTACTCTTTCTTTTGAGCAATGTTGGCCTTGGTTGGAGAATTTGACTTTTGAGGAGATTGTTTGTGGTTAACCCATAACCCTGGTTTTGAGAGGTTGTGATGTTAGAAAGACCTGGGTAGTGTGATGAGACATACTTAATGATTCTTAGACCTAGATCCTTAATAAAGTGAGTATTCTTGATTGGTGGATTTTGTGTTGTCAAGTGTGAGTTGCGTTTGTTACTAAGGCTATAGAACTTGGCTTTGTTGTTTAGGTTTGGGATTTGAGAGCCTTGGGAAGTGTAGTGAGACATGTCTTGGGATACTAGTGCTTGGTACTTGACTTTAAATGGATGAAATTGAATGGTGGAATATTTGAGAAACCCTTTCTAGGAATTTATAGCTTGGTATTCGGATCTTTGATTGAGGATTTTACTATTTTGAGAAACCCATGGTTGACACTAGTTGGATATGAGTATAGCTTTGTTGGAACTTTGACCTTGATCTTGTGGAAGTTGTTTGTGGATGTTTGAGGATTTGGAGTGGTGAAATCACACTTATAGTGGAGTACCCTGTTTCAGGGAATAGGTTAGGATGAAGTAACATGAGCGTTTTGAGGAAATTCTTGGGAGTGATGTGGTTATAAGTTTTGTTGCTAAGAATTTTTCGGAACCGCTTAGGTTGATGTTGTTGTTTGAGATTTGAGTACCTGGCGTTTCCTTGTTGTCTAATTTCCTTTCTTCTTTGACCATGAGCGTTACCGTTCATACCTCCTTTCCTCGCTTCATCTTGCTCCTCCCTTAAGTTTGATGCTAGTGACCTATAAAAACTCTATCTTTGACATCCTTGTTGACCTTACCTGAGGATGGTGTGGACTACAATGTTTATTGTGATGCTTCAAAGCACGGCCTAGGTTGTGTCGTGATGCAAAACCGAAGGGTTATTGCTTATGCTTCTCGACGACTGAGGGTTCACGAGGTGAACTATCCGACTCATGATCTTGAATTAGCCGCCGTGGTACATGCCTTGAAATGAGGCAAAGAAGATGGCTAGAGTTGGTGAATGATTATGATGCCGAGTTGATTTATCATGAAGGGAAAGCAAATGTGGTGGCCGATGCTTTGAGTAGGAAGACTAGTCACTCTTTGAGCACTATCCGTGTGTTACCTGATGAACTTACCACGGAATTTCAAAAGTTAGGGATAAGCCTGGTTGGGAAGGGCTTTGACTATCTTAGTGCCTTGAGTACAGAACCCGACTTTTACCGTGAGATCCGTACTTGCCTACCTGAGGATGCTACTTTCAAGTCCATTCAAGCAAAAATCCAACTTGGGCAAGCTAAGGATTGTGTGGTGGATAGTGATGGATACCTTCGTTACCAAGGTAGGATGTATGTTCCGAGAGTAGCCGAGTTGAGGAAGAAGATCCTTGATGAAGCTCACCTTTCTCCTTACTCTATTCATCTTGGTGGTGACAAGATGTATAAAGACTTGAGATTACAGTTTTGGTGGCCTAGGATGAAGATTGATGTCCTAGAGTATGTTAGCAAGTGTCTTTTTGTCGGAAAGTGAAGATTGAGCATCAGAAACCCGGGGGTTTGCTACAACCTTTGGATGTTCCCCTTTGGAAATGGGAGTCCATCTCCATGGACTTTGTGATGGCTTTACCTAAGACTGCTAGCGGAAAAGATGTTGTTTGGGTGGTTGTGGATCGATTGACCAAGTGTGCTAGATTTATACCTATCAAGGAGACATGGAACTTAGTTGTCCTAGCTGAGGTCTATGTGAGGGAGATAGTACGCTACCATGGAGTGCCTAAGGATATAGTTTCAGATCGTGACCCGAGATTCTGTTCCCGTTTCGGAACTACCTTGCAAGAAGCCATGGGTAGTAAGCTACTGATGAGTACCGCTTTTCATGCCGCTACAGATGGGCAGACTGAGAGGACTATCCAGACTTTAGAGGACCTCCTCCGTGCTTGTGCTTTAGACTTCCACACTTCTTGGGAGAAGTGCTTACCTCTTGTTGAATTCTTCTACAACAATAGCTATCATACTTCTATCAAGATGTCACCTTATGAAGCTTTGTATGGTAAGAAGTGCCGTAGTCCGGTCTGTTGGGATCAAGTCCAAGATGCTCATGTGTTGGGACCCGATTTGGTGACTGAGACAATCAATCAGGTTCAGATCATTCGAGAGCGTATGAAAGCCGCTCAAGACAGACGTAAATCTTATGCCGATGTCCGTCGTCAACCACTTGCCTTTGAAGTTGATGATCGGGTATTCCTTAAGGTGTCACCTATGAAAGGAGTGAAACGTTTTGGTGTGAAAGGAAAGCTGAGTCCCAAATACATTGGACCTTTCCGTGTGCTTGAGAAGATTGGTCCCGTTGCTTACCGTTTAGAGTTGCCCCCGAATTTGAGCAAGGTTCATGATGTCTTCCATGTATCTCAGTTGAGGAAGTACATTAGTGATCCGAGCCATGTCATTCAAGAAGAAATCCAAGATTTGGAACCTAACTTGGCTTTGGAAGAAAGGCCGATCCGAATCCTCGAAAGGGCAAACAAGCAACTTAGAAACAAAGTGGTGCCCCTAGTTCGTATCCTTTGGCGTTGTGGAAATATCGAAGAAGAAACTTGGGAGCCTGAATCTTCTATGTTAGCTAAATATCCCGAACTCTTCTCGTGAGGTACTTTCCGTTCCTTTATCTAATCCTTGTGAGTTTTAGCTATCCTTTCGAGTGTTCCTCTCCTTCTCTTAAATACTCTCCGCGTTAGTAGTCCTTGCTTAGTTGTTTAAAAGTCGTAGTTAGAGTTTGGTCATAGCTAGTGGAGTTATTATCCTTATTATAGAGTTTCGAACTAAAGACTTTTGAAAATGTTTTAAAGTTTTTCCACGGGTTTTAACGTCAATGAGTAGTAAAGCTCGTTAATGGAGACGTCCGATAATTGGTTTTCTCATTTGTTGGTGTAAAAATATATATTTTTATGTCTTTGATTTGGAATGTTGATGTTCTTGAACGGCCGACGAGGATATTCCGTTCCATTGAAAAGACACTTATATTTCATACGTTCACATTTTGAAGATTTTGTTCACTTGATTTTAAAGAGATAGACCTACATATATACAATGTTCCTTCTTCTAAGTTTCAGGGACGAAACTTTTTAAAAGGAGGGATGATTGTAACACCCCGTAAATTTGAAGACCTTTATTATATTTTAAAAGTAATATTTTAATCTATTTTAATTTAATCTTAATTTATTTGAAATAAAATTTATTTGATAAAATATAATCTTATTTTATTTTGAAGAAATGTAATTATTTTTGATAGTTTAGAAATGTTTAAAAGTGATTTAAACTATATTTAAACCATTTCCTTTGATAAAATAGATTTCGGATAAAAGTCGTAAAATTGGGATTTTCCCATTTCTTACGGTCGTTGGGTAAACGAGTTTGGATATTGGGCATATGAGTACTTAATCTTTTAGTAAAATCGTGTTTAAGAACTTTAATATTCTCGGAAATCGCGTTCGACGAATATTTCTAATTACCGTCGAAGCAAACCCCAAAACGTAAACAAATGACCCATCTCCCCATGCCTTTTGGTTGGCCACCTACCCTCCATTGTCCCCTCTTTCAATTCTCATTTCCTCCATAATTCACTCTCTCTCTCTCTCTTCCTTTCATCAAACACCAAATTCATCTCAAAAATCCTCCATACAATCCCTAAATCCACCATAAATCCTTCGTTTCTCCACCAAATCTCATAAAAATTATATATTTGGAATCCTCACTTCAATCCTCTTCTACTATTAAGCTTTATTTTCATTTCCCCCAATTTTGTTTTAAGGCTCATTGTAACACCCCCATACTCCAAGTGCCTTACCAGGACCACTCAGGTATAAAGATGCTACCATCTCGGTTACCCGAGGCAATGAATATCATAAGACAATAAAGAAACGTACTTTAAAAGTAATTATAGTTTAAGTGATTACATAACAAAACCAACTGTAAGCAAAATACAACTGTTCTCAAACTATAAACCAACTGAATGAAACTGTCTTGACAAACACAGCGGAAGACTAAAGACTCTGATATGTGATGACTCCATCCTGACTAGATCCCACGCATATCCAAGATATACTGTCAAACAATCGCTCACCACTCCCGAATGGATCACCACGGTTTTAAAACATTTAAACAGGTCGGTACTAATCACACAACTCAATATGTCAACAATAAGATAAACAGCGACCTTTAATCACACACACACAACCACACAAATCCCAACAATCTCAATCACCGATCGTCCACTTTGGACCACCCCCGATGGGGGACCGCATCGTACCCACCAAATCCCCGCTCCTCATAATGAGCGATAACCCTGTCCATTAATGTGCACATCCCCTTCCGTGGCGGGTTCCACGAAGGGCGAAACTAGGGCGTGAAGCCACTCCCGCAAGTGACCCCACTCAGCCGAGGACACGCCTCGAGAACCAGAGACAAACAATCACAATCAACAAACCGTCACAATACAATTACTATATTATTCAATCAACCACAATACATCAACAATCATCCCATTATGGGACTAATACTGAGTAGGAAATCCTACCTGGAATGCAACACAAACATCAGACAATCTAGCAGCTGTCTCAAAACCTTTCCTCTACGAACCCTTCTCCTATACACATAATCATATCATCACTACCACATCAACAAAAAACATAGAAAACCCCCAATCCCCAAAATTAGGGTTTAACCAATTCTAACGAAACAGTATAAAATTTATATGTAATGCTTACCCTCGACACAAGGATCACAACGGTGTGAAGAACGATGAAATCCGACACCTCTAGCTCCGGAATTTGCTAATGATGCGATGACAGACAAACTACGTAACTCATTTTTTCCTCACTTAGGTTTTAGAATAGATAAAAGAAACTAATAAAAGTGATGGACAACCTTTTATACTTATCTCGCATCATTTAACAAAACCCGACAAAACATCCCCCGTAAACCGGCTACTCGATCGAGTAGCTGAGTACTCGATCGAGTGCCCCCTTACTCGATCGAGTACCCACGTTACTCGATCGATTACCCAACAGATCAGAAACTATTTTAAAACGCAACTCACCCTTACTCGACAGAGTAAGGCCTACTCGATACAGTACCCAGAGACTCATATATCCGTAGTATTACAGTCTTCTCTCCTTAAAAAGAACTTCGTCCCCGAAGTTCAACCCATACATGAAACAACCATGCTAACTCGACCAAACATAAAACATGAACCCTTGACACCCACTCCACCAACTATGTTTACTTCCTTAACATGACTCACGATATCGTATCCACCACATATATATCTCTCACGACACCAACTCCATTCATAACCAACTACCATCCTCTAACGCTGCTAGCTCCATAGTATCATCCACTATCAAATCCAAAATCAAGACTCTCATAGACATCAAACGGAATGTTACATTCTACCACCCTTAAAAGGAACTTCGTCCTCGAAGTTTACTAACACTCATAAACATCATCATTCAACTGTCAACACTGGTGAAATATTCTCACACTCCTAAACATCGAACTACTACAAGCACGGTCATGATCTTTAACAAAATTAACCACAACACGAATCAACCTTTTACTCGACATCGGGACTCAAACTTCCAAATATATTACCATATGCACACCCATCAAAATCTCTTTTATCGCATCCTACTCCTCTTAAGATAAATGTTACGTCCTCGTAACTCGCTAATACTAAATCCTAGATATATCTTTTCATTATCCTCATCACCACCGCATGCCAAAGATAACCACCTATAACCTAAACACTCGCCATGCACATATCCAAGGCTCCCTTACTTAAACAACTCTCATAATTCACTTCACTCGTCACACCACCTAACCTATACCACAAAATACTTAGCTTAACCCAAAACTTCCCTTGTTCCCTATTACCGCAACATGACACACCTCTCTATATAAACTATATAAAACGCTTATCGCCAAAAGCATAACTCACGATCCATCCTTGTTACGTACACTCACACTAGATCCTCAAGTTCCTTTCTTTCATTACCTCACAACTCATTCATAACTCAACATGACATCATTTCCCAACACCCTACACTCTTTGTCTCAACAAAAGATTATGAACCACCTACTGACTTTCGGATCGTTACCACACATGTTCTACGAATCACTTACCATGACTATGACTACCGATGCCTCATCTTAAAACAAGATCAAAATTGTTGTAACAACCTCTTACAACTGTGCCCTATCAACAGAAAATCATTATACCATGACAACAACAAAACATACACAACTTTCTCCCATATCATACTCTACCCTCACACCCAAGCTGAAACTGGTTAGAAACATCAACAAACAAAACAACAATCTACATGTTCAACCAAAACTCACAAGGAACAACAGCAAACAAAACAACAATCTATGTATAACTGGTATGCACTTTCCCAAACTCGTATCATAATCATCCCGCCTACTCCACCACAACCGGTGACGGCATCACAACACCGTCAGTCAACAGCCGCACCGCTGCAGATGCGAAAATACCCGCATCACAACACGAAGTACCGTGCCCGGATCACCACCCGAGGCACCACAACCACACCGATAGACATCACAACTTACACAAACCCATAAACACTGACCCAGCATAACTTCTCAGACAAGAAAAACTTACTCAAATCCACTTTATTAAATCACAACGCAACATATTATATGGATAAACAGATAAGCACCTCCGGAACATCATCTCTACCATTTCACGTAATACGCATGTGTTATCAATACACATAAAATTATAACTAGCCATGTCAAATCAATCAAATTATTACCTTTTTAGCCTCATTCCATTATATTGTCGTACCCTACATATATCACAAACATTCATATAACAGCTTTATAACTATCACACCATACCGCTTCTCGTGAGGTCAGAACCTCACACAAACATTTATACACATCATAGATCCATAATCACATCCAACTAGTCAATCCTGATCACGTAAGTTACCACTCAACAAAGGTTACCTGACGCCCGAGCTTAACTCGCATGCCCTTCATCACATTCTTCCATTCGCATAACCAGCACCTTCTGCCATACATAACTATACAGCTAACACTCACTATGAGAAACCGCCTCCTAAGACTATGTCTTATACTTCCTCACAACCATACCTATCAATTCAATCTCTACAAAATTAGCCTTTTTAGAATTGTCATCTTTCCTATTTATCATTAACCTTAACCACTAGCGACAACACCTCCGCACAACTACCGTTCGTACAACAAACTTCTTACACTCATCTCTAAACATCACCGTTTCTTCCCTATCTTTGGTTATCATCCCCAATAACGAGCATCAAATCCATCAACAAAATTACCTCAACATTATTCCCAAGACTGTCCTTAATTGTATCATCATCTAACTCTCCACCAAAATCTCATATCCTGCAGATATTCTACCAACTTTTTACTTTCCTTAATTCCTCAAAACTCAAGACTAATCTTGTTGTTCCGAAGCTCCTGTATAATCATTAATTCAATTCCTCATGATAGTATCATGCATCTTGACGATTCCTTACTTTTATATCACGTAAATCCGGTGAACATTTTCTTAGTTTTACTCCCCTCATGCTTTTCTTTTTTTACACTCGACTAAAGCAATTAACCATACAACTTCTCATTACTTCTTCCTAACTCTTTAGTACTCCGATCACCTTCTCATTGCTCCAAAATTCCAATCCCATTATTTCTTATCGATATTATCTCACTCTTCCTTACCATGGGTCCCCTCTCATCACTCCACTCACTCACACTTGTCACTAATTTGTCCATAAAAAAAAAAATCAATGTTTAATGTTCAAACAATTACATCTCCCTCATTACATTTCTAGAAATCAAAATTCTTTTTATACCGTTAATTGCCCAAGGAAATCACACATTAGTTTCGTCTCTCGATAACACAAATTTTCAAACTCAGTCACTATCTGCAGATCCACGTCGCGACATGTCTCCATTAAGTTCACTATATACCACTTTTCTCAATTCCTCTAAAACGACCTTTCATTACATATATTCTTACTCAACACTATTTCTAACCATCTCCTTCCATATTTCGTTATACATCTCAGGTTGCTACTATCCACATACTTTCTTTCAATCTTTTCATTCTCACGTTCCTTAAACTTACATCACTCTTTGCCCACATTCACTTACTCTTATATTACTCAACACACAATCATATCACTCATCCCGTCTCACAAAACATGCTCTATGCCTCAATTAAGCCATACCAATCTCCCTTTTCTTTTTCCACTATCTATCACAACTCATAGAACTCATGTCCTCCCACCGAACTCCTACTCACCACAGGTGCCACTCACTACACCATAAGATTGGGTAACTTACGCATCAGGATCAACATACATGTAAAACGGTGCATAAAGAAGCAAAATAATACCTTTGAATTAAACATAATATGCAACAAATGTCAAAAGATAAGCATATGACCCAAAATAGGGGTCACTAGATCGAGTACAGGCCACTCGATCGAGTAAGTGACTTACTCGATCGAGTGGGTGAAGATCAGAAGCACGTAAAACAAATTACCAGGGCCACTCGATCGAGTAACTGACGTACTCGATCGAGTTCCCCCCTACTCGATCGAGTACCAAGGCTACGTGATCGAGTACCTACGCATTTCTCAGCACTGTCCAGTTTTTGTAAAACAACCATAACTCACTCATTTCTTGGTCGTTTTGGGCGTGTGACCTATCGTTAGAATCGTAAAAGAACAAGCTATCACCTCCAATTGGAATCACATTAAAATCATTTATACATCTCAAGTTATAACAGTTTAAAGACAACTTTGCTGTAATCAGACGACATAACTATTTGATTTTTACTTCCAAACAACTTAGACAACAACCAAGCAAACAAAACCAATCCAAAACTCATAAAACCAGTATTCTTAGTCATATGTTACTATCTTCAAAAGCCAAGCAACAAATAACTCGATGCACATATATCATTCAACTTACCAATCACATATTACCCACATGTTTTTATTATATAACTTTACGTAAACAAAATTACAATTATATGACATCAAGTATCATATTCACATGTTACTAGCATAACAAAATTATAACATCTCTTCCATCATACGACATGCTTAAAAAAATATCATATTATCATGCAACACTTATCATCTTTTTCCACCAATTATTCATGCTCTTACTCAAACTTTCAGCTATATAAACTCGTACAACACTACCAACAACATATATGTATACATAACTCTATGTATAACTCAAATCAAACAAATTTTCCTCCCGTATCTCTATAATGCCATATCGTAAAACAACTATCATGCTTTCAATCAATAACTTACGAAATCACATCATCACATCTTTTCTACACATTCCCATTCTCCACATACATACATCCACTGATTCATGCCACACATCACCATATAGGTACACAATTCACAAGATAAACACATAGCGATCCCGACTCATATCCCATGGTGACCGGTTCAAAATTGTAGGGCGAGCGACTTTAGGACGTCTCCCAAGTCTTTGCATTAGCTCCTACAACCTTTACCCCGGGTTCATTTTAATTGACTCCCTATATTCATTAAATTCATTGGTTAAAGGTTTCAGGATCGTCGCTCTGATACCATTTGTAACACCCCCATACTCCAAGTGCCTTACCAGGACCACTCAGGTATAAAGATGCTACCATCTCGGTTACCCGAGGCAATGAATATCATAAGACAATAAAGAAACATACTTTAAAAGTAATTATAGTTTAAGTGATTACATAACAAAACCAACTGTAAGAAAAATACAACTGTTCTCAAACTATAAACCAACTGAATGAAACTGTCTTGACAAACACAGCGGAAGACTAAAGACTCTGATATGTGATGACTCCATCCCCAGCTACATCCCACGCGTATCAAGATATACTGTCAAACAACTGCTCACCACCCCGAATGGATCACCACAGTTTTTAAAACATTTAAACGGGGTCAGTACTAATCACACAACTCAATATGTCAACAATAAGATAAACAGACATGCCTTAACGTCACACACACACAACCACACCAATCCCAACAATCTCAATCACCGATCGTCCTTTGGACCAACCGCGCGATGGGGGACCGCAACCGTACCCACCAAATCCCCGCTCCTCATAATGAGCGATAACCTTGTCCATTAATGTGCACATCCCCTTCCGTGGCGGGTTCCACGAAGGGCGAAACTAGGGCGTGAAGCCACTCCCGCAAGTGACCCCACTCAGCCGAGGACACGCCTCGAGAACCAGAGACAAACAATCACAATCAACAAACCGTCACAATACAATTACTATATTATTAAATCAACCACAATACATCAACAATCATCCCATTATGGGACTAATACTGAGTAGGAAATCCTACCTGGAATGCAACACAAACATCAGACGATCTAGCAGCTGTCTCAAAACCTTTCCTCTACGAACCCTTCTCCTATACACATAATCATATCATCACTACCACATCAACAAAAACATAGAAAACCCCCAATCCCCAAAATTAGGGTTTAACCAATTCTAACGAAATAGTATAAAATTTATATGTAAAGCTTACCCTCGACACAAGGATCACAACGGTGTGAAGAACGATGAAATCCGACACCTCTAGCTCCGGGATTTGCTAATGATGCGATGACAGACAAACTACGTAACTCCTTTTTTCCTCACTTAGGTTTTAGAATAGATAAAAGAAACTAATAAAAGTGACGGACAACCTTTTATACTTATCTCGCATCATTTAACAAAACCCGACAAAACATCCCCCGTAAACCGGCTACTCGATCGAGTAGCCGAGTACTCGATCGAGTGCCCCTTACGATCGAGTACCCACGTTACTCGATCGAGTACCCAACAGGTCAGAAACTATTTTAAAACGCAACTCACCCTTACTCGACAGAGTAAGGCCTACTCGATAGAGTACCCAGAGACTCATAAATCCGTAGTATTACACTCATCTTTTAGGGTTTTCGAATTTAAGCTTAATAATTGTGTTTTTGTTGTTCTTATAGGTGAAGAATTTGAAGATGAGTTAGATGACTCATATGTGGTTGAAGATGAAGAGTAATTTTGGGTTTTAGAAGCTTTCTCAAGTTATTACTTGTCTCTTTGCTAGCTTAAGGTAACTATTCCGAGTTACTCGACGATTTAATGTCACATAGTAGTTGTATTTGTTGTTTATTGTTGTTTGTTGTTGTTTGAGACGATCTTGTTGATAAATGAATGAATGGAGTAAGATGAGTATGCTTATGTTTAATTTATGTTACCCATTTGTATATTATTGTTTGGAACAAATTTGGATGAGGAATTATGTGTTGTGACAAGTCCGTGTTTTGGCTGGAACGCGTCGTACCGGGACCGGGATGGTTTCCAATTTTTCCAAAAATATGACAGATTGAACGGCATCGAAAAATTAGGTGGTTTAGCCACTTGAATCACTCAATTCGGAGTCCGTATGAGTAAATGGCGTCGTTTTATCGATTAAAATTTATAGAAAAGTTTACCCTTGTGTGAGACGGTTATTTATGCTATTTTATTATGCGAGAATCTTGTGGAATTAGTTATTTTGTAAGTTGGAATGTTTTCTTTATGTTGATAGTGTTCACATGATAGAAATTGGAAATGGCATGAGAATGATATTGTGATGAATTTTGTGATTTGGGCCAAAGTAGGCCAAGACTCTGAGCTGGGCTAGATTGATCGAATGAGTTTGGTCAAACTAGGTTTAAACCGGTCAGCCTCGATTTGACCGATGACCAGTCGCGGGACTCGGGTCGAGGGTTTGTCTTTGAGGTGAAATTGGTTGTTATTGGATGTTTTATGTTATGCCTTGATATTTGTAATTATCACTTCACATGTTGGTTGTTGGATGCTTTGGATGCCTTATGCTTGAGTCTTGTTGCCTCTTTGCCATTTTAGCTTGTTCTCATGGATTATGGTACTGTTGGTTAGCTGGAATTTGGATTATTATTGATATTGGAGATATTGTTGGATTGTCAGCTGAATAAGCTCTTGCGTAACCTTTCATATGCTAGGGTGTGTATGATCATTTGTGTGTGCAAGTTTGGACTCTTTGCCCCTCTTATGGTCAATTGGGTGTCCTACTTGTCTTGTGTGGTGTGGGCTAAAGTATTCAAGTTGGGACTAGGTCCTAGGTGAGTATTTCGGCCTTCATCATAGATGGACCATTATAGTCTTTGACGAGTGTATGTTCATCGCTTAATAGCCTTTGTGTCTTAGCTTGGTGGGTTTATATCCAAGTTAGGGCATGACCTCCTGATATACTCTTAGAAGTATGTGGTCAGCTTAAGTACTAGCCAACCCTTTGGTGGACTCCTTAGGGGTACTCATGTGTTGTTATCATGGGTCTTGGATTCGGTAGTGTTCCGCATGTCGCTAGGTCTGCGCAGGTTTAGGACTAGGGTGTTTACCTTACCTCATGGTATAGACTCGAGTTACAGAGTGACTATTGACGGTACTAGGAACTTATGCCTGTCTTTAGATATATTGTCCTTTCTTGTTTGATGATTCTATGAATCATAGAAGGTGAGATGCAAGCCGGCTATGGTTGATAGAGTTTGGATTCCTGGATGTTATGTGATTCACATGATAGTGTAGTATGAGTCGGTCTAGTATTCACATGCTAGGACTATGTGTTGTTATATTGTTGTTCACATGATAAGCACGATTGTCTAGCATCTATATGCTAAGGCTATGTGGTATTCATATTCATATTCTTATGTTTACATGTTATATTAATTATGACATTTCGTGGCTGGGAGAACTCGGAGTTACTCCCCACTGACTGTGGCCTTCGTATTTGTATAAAATGTGATCGACAGGTATGGTGATGCTTACATGGGGTTCATGGACGAGCTAGCGAGCAAAGTAACCTTGGGACCTAGATTGGCTTTATTTTATTGTGACCCTTAAACACTTTTTATGTCATATACTTTTTAGGGACATATGTCTCCCTTTTTCATATTTAGGTTGTATAACTTTGTTTCGCGACTTTAGCGATATTTTATTTATGAGATTTATTTTAGACCTTGCATGTTTGACACCTTCTCATTTGGATATTTTTATAACAGGTTCAGGTTTTAAAAATTACAGGTTTTTACCCAAATGAACCTATTACAAACATATCCATGCAGTTTTTATCTAGAATTATGTGTTTACTTTTCCGCAATGAATGAGGGTGTCACATATACAGTTTTCAGAAGTAGATTTAGGGTTACTAAACTTCTTTCTACTTCTGCTCCTGGAATCTTGGGTTGTTACCATGAAAATAGGTAACAGTTGCTGAAGAGGTCAAAGCCCAATCTTTCCTTCCTTTTGCACGTGGGTTTTATCCTTGGCCCATTTGTGTTTGTTGGCCTTTGATCCCACGGTCCACACCTTGCCACTTCATCAATTCCCTCTTTCTTTCATCCTCCAACCATCGTGTGCCACGTCGCCAAGTCTCTCGCCACTTTTCTTACCAATGATAGGGTGCCACGTCGTAGGTGATAAATGACATTTTTATCCATAATATACACTCTAGTATATGTTTATCGTGTAAACTCTTATTAAGTAATTTATTTATCTCTCGAATATGTACCGTCAAAATACATATTAACTTCAAGCCATAGATAGATAGTATGATATTAACACGAAATTTGTAATATTTTATATTTTTACCTATGCTTTAACCCGAATTTTTGTCCAATTGTGTACGCTTAAATCATTAATTAGTTAATTTATCATATAAGTAATAAGGATTAGTCTTATTATGGAATATTATTTGGTACGACTTTTTTTTGTTTTAATTTTACAGAAATTGCTCAACGAATAATAGAAAACCGATTGAAAGAAGACCGGATTTAGATTAGACTTTAGTAGGCAATTGGATCACCGAAGCTACCAAATTCAGCGTCTAAATTCCGTCTCTACCATGAACATTAACACGGTAATACCATCCCATCACCAATTCATCCACCAGATGCAGCCCCAAAACCCGAATTCGTTGCCCAATCCGAGTGACTCAAAACTGACAACAGTTTGCTATAATCAAGGCTACTATACCCGCCAGCAATCAAAAATCAAGACTGTCGCACCAAACACCTTGCGAGACCAGTCCAAGTCGGGCTACAACACTAGCATCAACAAACAAACCAACCCCAACCCCAACCCCACCCTCGCTCTCCTTCGCCCACCTACTCCGCCACCATCTCACCAGTCCGTCGTTTTGCACCCACCAACTTCCCACCACCAGTCTAGAAGCCGGGATGACATCATGTAGTAGAAGCAAGTTGCACTACACTATCCAAATTCTTCTTCCCCATTGTTGTAAAATCTCACTCATGTGAGTCGTGCCTTTATGGTGAAGACTATTCAACTCAATCAAATAACAAAACCAGCATATAGTCCTAATAATTTCTCTAAATTCATCCTCCTACTTCCAATGTCAAACTTTAAATTAATATAACACACAATATAATAAATTCAATCAAATAATTATGAAATCAACCATTCATTCTCTCATCTCATGCCATTATCACTTGAAACCACCCTTGATCGTATGCCGACGAAGTTTTGATGGTAACTGTTTAAATTATAGCATCGATTTTTGTAGTTCTGGCTTTTAGATCTCGATTTTTGTCGTTGACGGTGATGTAATAACGTCGTGCGCGGGCGTCGTCCGTGGTGGTTGATGATATCGTCGCCGTAGGAACTGCTGGCAACAACAACACGACAGTGGGATGTGTGGGTTGCTACAGTGAAGAGTGAAGATGGCCCTTAGGTGGTGGAGGGTGACATGGGTGGGAGAAGAAATGAGAGGAGAGGTGAGAATTGACAGGAGTGAAAATTGTATGTTACGTAAATTAATATTTAAAAATAATTGAAAGCATAAAAAAAATTAATAAAAGTATTGGTAGAAAATTAAAATATCATTGTAGATACCCGGTATCTGCTGAGAATCCAACAAACACCCGATGATTATCGGACTACAACATGTTTTGGAATCGCGGCGTTTGATCGACAGTTTGTGTACAACTTTAAGTCGGAAAATTTAAAACGATTTCGAAAATAAAACATTTCAAAACATTTCAAAAATACCTGGAGTGTTTAATGCACGACGACGGGGTCGCAATGACACTAACTAGAGTCAAAACCGGCACCGGACCAAAAACCGACTCAAAAATTCAAATCTCGACTCCAACAACGAGTCAAACCGAGTCAACCACCAAAAACAAACATTTCAAACCTTCTACCTTAAGTTTTCCCGGATTCATGAATGGTCAAGTACCAAACATGTGACTACAAAACCTAGGATAGAACAAATCATGATTGCGTTTGTTGTGAAAGTGACAACACAGCTCGAAGACCCGCGACGTGGCTCGCGCCTCTTTGAGCAGCCCAGGTGGCCACGTCGCTCAAAACTCACACAACCACTCATTCTCCTATAAATACCCCTCAAATGCCACCCATTTGAGACTTACGCGAGTGTCCACCCCCTCTTTTCTCCCTTAAAATTCTCGACTCGACTTCTAAAGTCACAATCCGACGCGTATTTACGACCTACCGATCGTAAACACGAGCCTTACACATTGTTTGGTACCATCATCGTGCATTAAACTACTTGACTGACCACTTCGGCCACTACACCATCACTAAAACTTTTAAAACACTCTTTTACTTACCAAAACGGTTTTAAACCGAGTTTTCCGATCAAACGAGTTATTACACTTACGTCGGTCACTCGCCATAACCAAACATGTAAGTATGAGGGTGTAAAAATCCTCTTTCATTATGTTTTCATTTGTTTCATGACTCTAACATGCTAAAACTTGCATAACATGAACCAAAACATGGAATAAACGAGCCAAAACTGATTTTTGGTCTGAGGCGAAGCCCCTTAGGTCGCCAACTCGCCCGCGCCTAAATGGGGTATTCAGACCAGAAATCAACCGTGTTTTTTCTCGTCATTTCCCTTAATCCATTTTTCATATTTGTAATCGGTTTTTACCATTTCAAGTATTTTCGAAACCTTTTTGTTTCATTTCACATGTTTTAACTATAAAGCATTTTTCACCCTTGGTTCCTCGTACCATGACGGTTAAATCCGTGTTTCGGTGATAATATTTGGTTAATGACATTTAGAAGGTATTTTAAAGCCTTTTATTTCATTTCTTTACATTTCCAAACAAACATGTTAGTCACCAACACAAAATCATCCTTGGTTCTACATACCATGTCGGATTTTAACCCGGGTACGATGACGAGTATCGACTAATTACATTCAAATGGACTTAAAACAATTAGTCCATAATCATTTTTCAAAACTATTCATATCAAGTTTGTCAAATCGAACCCGACACCGAATATTACTAAATAATGATGATTATTGGAGTCTAGTTCTTCAAATCAACAAATGCGGTCTAAACGACCCTTTCAAATCAAACCGGGTTCAAATACCCATTTTCAACACGTTTTATAACGTTTTCTAAAAGGTCAGAACACGGCACATAAACCGTGGGCTAACCCGCGCCTAAACAGGCTCTCCATTTCTCATTTTCAAAACCAGAGGGAGGCCCCTTATACCACCGGCTGGCTCGCGCCTCATATAGCCGTGTACAGGCCTGTTCCCTTCCAAAGATCGGGTCTAGGACGATCCCGACTCCGATTAACCCGAATATAGGACGGATCAGACGAATGTTCAAACCATATTTGCAAAATGCCTTACTAAGACAAATGAATCATGTTATGCACCCTAAACCTAATACGGTAAATGGATGTTTAATTTCCGTCTTGCATGCAAATCAACCATTAATCCAACTCGACATCTTATACTTGATACTTGGATTAAATCAACCGACTTAGAAAGCTCTCACATGTTAGGTTTAAATTATTGGATGCGCATTCATGCATTTAAACCGTTTTATCAACTTTTGCATTCAACCAACCAAGATCGATCAAGAGAGGCCGCTAAACGCGGACGGGATTGGGTGTCTGATTAAAGGGCTTCCCAATATGTACCTTCACCTCTTACTCAGAAACTTTGGATAGTGGACGACCTTATCCAGGGCGTACGAGAGTCATTCTAGAGATAGGATGCTAAAGAGGGACGATTTCCTTATCTTTAGTACCTATGTAAAAACGCTGCTTTGTGCTTCGATTTGACCGAGGTATAAAGTGGAATTCGAACTGGTTCCAGGCATCCCACAAATGCTTGGTGGCGACTCCGAACATCTCTAATCGTTTCGAGACCCTTACCGAGACGAAACCGACCGATCTAACGCCGCCGAGCGTGGCTTTCAAAAAGACCGTTGTATATCCGCAGATCGAACCGGACATGCAGGTGGGCCATGTCCACAATCATAAAAAAGAATGACTATTCAACTTCTTAAATTTGAATTTAAAATTCAAAATATTTCAGTTTTTAGTACAAAAAACTATAATTGAAAAAATTCTATATGGAGCCCACACCTATACACGTGTCATGCTACTACAGACTTGTGTATAAAGGGCCTTGTACATCCGTGTACACCTTTTCGCATATTTTTGCTCTTATGATCAATTAGTAGATTATACAACTGGTTGTACATAGTTTATGTACAACCTTTTCAATGTTGTCGAGTTTTGTTATAAAGTTGTCGAGCTTTACTAATAAAATTGTCGAGTTACAATACAAAGTTATTGAGCTTAAGAGGAATAATTATTAAACTCAATAACTTTTTAAATTAGCTCAATAACTTATAAAATAGCTCGACAACTTTGTGTAAAGAACTCAATAACTTTGAGATGGTTGTACAATGCTAATATACAACTGGTTGTAAGATAGTATTTGTGATAAAATTGACATTTATTGTATCACAACCTTAATTAATTGTAATATGTTGAACACCTCTGTAACCAGCCATTTGAGGCATGATTACATAACAATAATTCTAACTATGGACGACCTTCTCATATTAATCCATACCACATTTTAACTTAGAATATATCCAACTATCAAATCTTTTGCTCAAAATAGTCTAAGACTAGTTAAAAATCCTCATTTATATTAAATGGCGGACAAAAGAATATGACGGAGTGGTCGTTTTGAATAGAGTAAATTAAGTAGTTATTATAATACAATTAATCTTGCTGAAGACGGGTCGGAGCAAGTGACGGATAATGCCACTCACAAAACGGATAGGGGGGACAAGGTGGGGGCACCCCCATATGCTTCCCTCTCTCCTTTATTTGGGTCATTTGTGAGGGAAAATAGTATCCGTCACTCCAAAGTGACAGATACGTGCCGTCACAAATGAGATTTTGTGATTATAATATACATTTTCTTTTACAAAACAAGTTAAAATCTATCATTTTCTATTTTGAGAAAACGAGACCAATAATTAAGATTATTCTAAGTTAAAATGTACTCCAGTATAGATTAATATGAAAAGGTCGTTCATAATTGGAGTTGTTATTGTGAATTAATCCTTTGAGACGTGAGAATTTGTGCAATATCATAGTTAGACAAGCAAAAGCAGAAGTAAAAACTGCAAAATCGGAGATGATTCAAAAATATTTAAGGGTACCGACACATTAGAAAGATTGGTTAGGAATCGTCTTGCTTGTGACGAATTTAATCCGTCATGGTGAAGGCACTCTCACAAAAAGGGAGAGGGGATAAGGTGAAGCACTTATATCTTCCCACTCACCTCTCAATGAAAGTATTTTGTGAGAAAAGCGTATCTCGTCGCGAGCAGAATGGATATCGTCCGTCTTCAATGAGATTTTGTGTTAATAATGTTTGATTAGCACAGCAAAGTGGTCCGGCCCCATAATGGGCACATAAAAACACGTTGATTGCTATGATTCCCAACTTTTTTAGGAGTGGTCCTAATAAACAGACAAAACATTGGTGTTGAGTTGACAAAATGTTGAAAAGTTCGCCAAAGATAAACCAAAACTTTATTCTACTGTACGTACATACATTGCTCAACTGTTAGGGTAAAGAGTTTGGGACAAAAACTAAAAACTTAAGACCATAAGAATCCAGAAATGCGGTTTTAGGTAAGCATTATTGTAATACCATATGTTATTATCCAAATACTCCTATCAAAGTATTAACAATAAATCTTTAATAGTGGTGTTTGAATAAATGTCCTTGGCTATTTACAATATCCTCCGGATATAATAGTCTAATTAGGGACTTTTTGTAAGACCACGAGATCCACTTCTTTTACAAGTAGAAACCCTGTCGTTATGTGCACTACGATCAACCATGACGCAATATTTACAGAGTGTTGTTTATATATACCGCTCTTCAAGCTGTATTAGTGAGGTTTATCCCCCTATACAACCTATCCAATAGACTATTTGCTTTCCTTTTTGCCCTTGAAGTTCCATGTTCCGAGAGTTTCGATATTGTACAATACGCTTTCTCCTCGTCCCTTACCTCCTTTAGCTTAGTGCGATTGTTGATGCATATCGAGTATAAAATGGCAATGCAATTTTCCTTATTACGCTCACAGGTGCTCCCCCGAATGATACCGAGCAGGCAATTAACCGCCCCGAGCTCACCGAGCTCCTCGACCGCAATTTGATGGGTTGCTAGTATAGCAAGGATAGACAAAAGCTCATCCACAAGAATCCCATCCATGATCTTTTTCAATATCACTCTAACTGCACCATCTCGGACTGCTCTCCCTCTGTTCTCAACCACAACACACAAGTTAAATATAGCCGAGGCAGCGTCTTTCATGGCTAACGGATGACCTTCCTCCAGTAGGTCGATCAGAGGCCTCAAAGCACTCGATTTCCCAATAAGTACTTTGTTCGAGTCAAGTGCAGAGAGAGTAAACAAGGCAGCGGCAGCATTGGACCGGGTGTCAATAGTTCCTCTTTTCAAAGATTCAACCAATACGGGAATGACAAGTGGATGCTCCCCGATTACCTGCTTGTTGTTATCATGTATGGAGAGGTTTAATATAACCGTTACGAGATCCTCCTGAAGATCCGGATGGTCGTCGGGTTTTTCTGATAATGAAAGCGGGTTCAGCAACTGCGGGATGGCATCATTAGACTCGCCAAAGAAGGAGCGAAAAGAGGGCATTCGTTTGGTCAATAAACGGATCTCTCTAGCAGCTTGCTTTTGCTCAGAAAGAGTTGAAGATAATTTATCGAGAAGAGAGTTTAAGTGGTGTCGATCAGCATCAGTTATGACCCCGTCATCAAGATCTTTGACAGGAGGTGGGAGTTGAATTCCATGATCTTTGCACCATTGTGCTATCAGTTCCTGTACTAGATGGTTAGGGGTGAGGACGGTGTGGGACAGGACTTGTTGGGTCTGAGGACATGTCCTATGCCCATCTTTCAGCCATTTATAGATGAATGGACGATCATATGTCTGCAAATGTCGTACAAAATACTAAACTGTAAGCCCATAACAGAATCTGATTAATACCAGTAGGAGTCTAGAATTTAAGAAATGCATTAATGTTTGCTATACAAAGCCTAATAAACCAGTAAACTACGAAAAGAAAATCATAAGACTCTGAAATTCAGATAAGGTATCTTAGCTAATACTCCCTCCAATTCTTAATAACCTTCCCTATTTCCTTTTTCTTCAATTCAGAATACCTTCCTTATTTCCTTTTTTGCATGTGCGGTAGTGTGTTTTGTGTGGTCCAAATTTAGTTTCTTATTTTTTGTGTAAAGAGGGAATAGAGAAGGTTATTAAGAATAGGAGGGAGCAGTAAAGATCAATACAGTAGTAATGGTGTCGAAAATAGAAAAGAATTAATTAATTACATTTAGGACTAAAAGAAGTAGAATGCAATGGGCAAAAACTAGAGCAAAGACACGAATTACAATCATATGGACAGGTTTAAACGGAAACCGCCTTCTGACACAAATTTACCAGGATATATACACAAAATAAGAACACGATTACATTAAGGTGGCTACTAAAACCCTCTTGAAATTTTAGGGGAAAAAAGTGGTCCTATTACCTCTTACTTTCAGATCAATGGCATCATGTAATCCTTCTTAACACAATCATTTGTCATAATCATAGTATCCTAAGCTTTATTTGTCAACAAGTCAACAACAAAAGCAACATCATCTCAAGTTCCCGAATGCCTCTGTACATCGCGAAGTAATGAGGCCAGATGTAGACACTAGAAGCCTTGTCTTTTCCTTGTGTTGAAAACACGCAGTTAACAAATACTTCTATAGTTTTATCATATAAAAACGGCGTAAATTAACGAGTTATTTAATAACCTCCTAAACATCCTAGTCTAATATTCCACAGTGACTAATACACTTTCCCTCCATTCTATCCACTATAATTAACTTATAAGGAAACAGAGCACATGGTACAAGTTACCAAGAAAAGGATAAGGCAGAGCTTCTCAAACCTACAGCACACCAACTTTCAGCTTTTTATCATTACCAATGCTTTTGTTTTTAGTATATATGGCCATGTGACAACAAACACTCCAACTGCCTAAACTGCTACTCTTCCCTTCCCTTACTCCAACAGCTTCCATTCTCTAGTATGCCTACCAATAAGGCAATAACCACCACCACCTTCCAATATGCAACCACCTATAACACCTATCTAGTCGATATTAACCATGTCCAACACTCTGAGTGATGCACCTGCCCGATACTTGCAACCGAGCCCACATAGCGTCCGGGATTCACTTGACACCACTAAGCTAGTTGTAAAACGGCTTAACACCAAAAGTAAAAAAAAAGGAAAGATTTCATATATATGATTCTCAAATCTTTATCATCACTATAATATTTTAAAGTAACAATATGATTAGAACAAATTAACTCAATCACAGAAGACAGACATTTAGAAAAAAGAGAGGCAGAAATTGAGGGAAGACCACCGACTAGTGGAATTTAACAGTTCACCAAACATGAAAATTCATGCACGAAATATACAACTGCCAAAACAACAACAAGGCTTACAGGAAAAGATTTTGACACTTCTTCATATCCCAACAAACATACACCACAAAATATTCAAAGTGAAAAGAATTAATCACACCCTGCAAAATTTTACCAACAACAAAGCCTAAAAATTAAGATGAATTAATCTTCTGTAACACCATTTTACACAAAGTTTATCATGATACCCATTTATTATTTACCCCAGTAACCTCCCAAAAGGCCAAAACATCTTACTATTAACTAGTTTATGGAAGACATCTTACTAATAATACCCAAGTTTATGGTAAACTCGTTTTACTTTGTGTTTGGATTATTACGCTATATTGATATAAAACCAACCGCCTTACACAAAACTAACCGTCCTACATAAGCTTATACAGTTATACGGGTAAATAATAGTAGAAGGTTTTACAATAATTATATGTAAAATCGCGTCAATTAACAAAAAGTAACTGAATTAACTCAGATTACGAAAAAAAGAAAAAGAAAAAGAAAATACCTGGCCAGTTGCTAAAACAACAGGGTCTTTCATAATTTCTCTAGAGATAGGACAACGAAATTCATCAGGAACATCCAAGTGATCAAAAGATGAAGAAAGTGAAGGATTTTTGTTATGGTTATTGTTCAAATTCAAGTCTTTTAACGCAATTAATGTCTGAATAGCCTTGTTAATGGTAATAACACCATCATTATCTTGATTATCTTCGATGATTTCCATGGCAAGTCTCTGTAATTCCTTCTTCAGCTCTTTAATCTTCTGAATATTAGCCTTATCTGAAACTTGATCATCAAAACAAGCCATAATTTCTCTTTTTGCCATCAAAATTGAATTAAGGTGGGATTTGGGTGAAAAGAATGATGAGTAAGTGTAAATTCATTAAATTTTTTAGGTTAGATCGGAAATTAGCTTATACACTATTCTCTCTAAACAAACGCTGTTTCTCTCTCTAAAATTAAGGGGGGTTTTCTGTTTACTCGTCTATATTTACGTGTTTAAATGGTGTGTAGAAGGGACTAACTGTGTTGGTTCAGACATCACTTGAATGTGATTTTTTTATCACAAAATCTCATTGAAAACGGGCGATATCGTCACAAAATACCTATTAAGAGGTCTTCAACTTGTGACGGGATTAGCCCGTCACAAGCAAGACACTTTGTTTTTTTATCCCACAATGTACATTTTTCTCAATATAGTCACTTTTGATCGTTTTATTCTTTTTATTTTTTCACCCTCCTTGTAATACATTAAAAGAAAAAAAATTAATATAATATGTACTGTGTACAAAACCATCGTCCCCCACCTCTTCCGACCCATCACCACGGCACCACCCAGACATATTCTGTCCACTATCGGCAATCAGCCACCGGAAAACCCAATCCATTGCCGGCGACTGGCCACAACCCCATATCTCGCCCTTTGCCCTCTTCTCCCTCTCCTTTTCGCCCTCTCCTTCTCACCCTCCTTGGCCTCTCCACCGTTGGCCAATGGCCACCCTCCCTTTTGACGGTCGTCGATGCTCTCCGGCGACGCCAACAGCCATCACCCGCCACAAATCTCTCTACTATCTCTATATCACCAATTAGATCAAACCACTAAATTAATTTTAAATCAAACTCTAATTCAATTTGACAATTTTAAAAAGCCATAAAACTCGTAGAAAAACTTTAAATTGATCATTATAAACAATTCTTAACAAATTTAATACTTGTTTTACGTTTAAATTATGTTTCATTATTGGAGAAATTTATTTTTTTCAAAGGGATGTAGGCATGTAAGTTTACTGGGTTAGTAATAGAGAGAGAAAATTTGATGCCTTTTTAGTTAGGGGTGATCAAGTGGAAATTAACGGGGAAAAAGTACTATAATGAGTAAAAATCGTATTGCGAAAATACTACAATTTTTTTTGGATTATTTAATTGGAATATCCTAAACTATAGACGACCTACGGATTTGATTGGGATACCATAGTCCCTAATTTGATTGGGAAATTTAATTAGGTTGTTTGATATGCTGTACTGTTCATTAGCAAGAATTATACTGTTAGCCAGAATTAGTGTAGAAAGATTAATCCAATGCTCATTGAAAAGAATAGCCTGATTTAGGAGAAGAAATATTAAGCAGAAAGTAGATGGAGAGGAGGGAGAAGATAAAGATTAAAAGGAGATAAAAAGTAATTCAGAAAATTGTGTATTTTTTAACTCTTTAAAAATTTGTAACCTGGATTAGCAGGTGAAAAAGATTAAATATTATCCGAGTCTATTACGTGAAGATATGTATAATAGTGCGGTTTATTTTGAGATTAAATGAAGTTTAGATTATTTTGAGAAGACTACCCATGGTTCAGAGTATTCCCGTTAAATGATATTCTACGGTGTACACTCGATTTTTTCGATTTCTATGTTGTATCCCTACATTTTTGAAATTCTATGGTGTACCCTAACGACATTCTGTACGACATATAAATGACGTGGGCGTAGCCCGCTACCTTAAAACAAAAAATAAAATAAAATAAAATAAAATCTCAACTATGCATGGGTTTTAATTCAAGTATTTACATGCTGGAGGGAAGAATTGTAATTTGGTCATTCCGGCACACAAAACATTGACAAAAACCAACAAAAACGTTCGAAACTAGAGGCGGGAAATCTGAACATTTGAAACAAATTGGGTCGTCAACCCGAAACTCTTAATCTTTGGAAACAAAATGGGTCGCCGCCCCGAACATTTGAAACATAATGGATTGTCGATCCAATATGAAACACAACGAGTCATCAACTCGGACATTTGAAACATAATGTATCGTCGATCTGAGACTTAAAACATTTGAAACAAAATGGGTCGGCAACCCAAAACTTTGAACATTTGAAACAAAGTGGGTCGGCGACCCGAAACTTTAAACTTTCGAGACATAATGGATCGTCGACCCCGGACTTAAAAACATTGGATACATCGATCAGAAATATAGACTTTTCGAAGGCAAAAAGATTTTCGAATTCGTCGCAAAACATTGGATCACCAGTCCGGAATTTTCAAAGGGAATGGATCGTCCATCAGGATTTTTCATATAGAATATATTGTCAATCCATATTTTTCAACTAGAATGGATCGTCGATACGAATTTTTCAAATAGAGTGGATCATCGATCCGGATTTTCCAATTAGAATGGATCGTCGATCCGAATTTTTTAAATAGAATGGACCGTCGATCCGGATTTTTCAAATAGATTGGATCATCGATCCGTATTTTCAAATAGAGCGGACCGTCGATCCAAATTTTCAAGATGGATCGTCGATTGTAAAATCTTAAATCGATCATCGATCCAGGACATTCAAATGGATCGACGATAAAAAAAACTTCAAATGGATCATCGATCCGGAACTTTCACATGGATAGTCGATCCTAAAATCATAAATGGATCAGTGATTGATGCTTGCCTATTTCATACAATTATTCTATTCATTTACACGCATTTCTATGCATTATTGAGTAGCGTAAGCTACTATTCTCCCTTGTTTTGGCTACTTTGGGTCATGTTGTGTTTTATGCAGGTTATAGGCTCAAGTATGTGCAAATAAGCTAAAACCCGTCACAAAGCTTTAAATCTTGGCCTTGGTATGAAATGAGTTTGGAAACCATCCTTTTTGGAGTACTTAGTGAAGTAAGGAATCTTATAGAGCAAAGGAAATGCTTCACATTTCTAGTGCCTACGTTGAAGAGTCATAACTCGAGTTCTACAACTTATAATCAAGTTATTCCAATTGGAGGTGAAAGCTTATCCGCTTAGCTTTCCAACACCACCAAAAACGCTCGATTTGCTCATGTAACGAAGTAATGGCGGCCGTTTGAAGTTCAGTGCGCGTTGAAGGAATGCGTGCCGACAAAAATTCGATCGACTGCTCTTTTTGGTCGATCGACTAAAGTCATCTCGCCAGCTTTGGTTAGTCGATCGACTGGGTCACTTGATCGATCGACTAAAGCTAGTTATCAGCTGGATTCTTTTACGATTATTAAAAGCCCGTTTATCTCTTAATTGTACTTGGTTTCGGACTTAGTATATAAGCTACTTTTACTAAACATATTTGGGATCTATCTTACACTGTATAAAATTTTCTACGTTGCTTTGGATTAGAATTTTTGGATCTAAAACTTGTAATTCTTTCCTTTATTCGGTAATTCAATCAACCCTTGTTCTTAATTTTAATTTTTCTGTTTATTCCTCTTTTTCTCCTGTTCTCCTGTTCTCTTGTTCTCTTTATTTCTTTTATCTTATGTTTATTTGCTATTCTTGTATTTTCATTATGTTTAATATAGTTATCGCTTTTATTGCTAATTTCATTAATTCAATTATGCATAGCAAAGTTACAATGTTAGTGATACCGTCGTAGAGTATCAAAAATAAAATTTAGAATCCAAACTACTACTATAGATAGTGGCAGTCAGGGTCGAACCACAAGGAGGCAAGCAATTTAAAGTTGTCTAATTTAAGTCTAAAGTAACAGTTTCGGGGGGTTTTGATTTGAATGATTCTATAACTAAAGGCAATAAAATTAAAACTAAACTAAAGCAAATAAATGAGCAATTAAAGAAAATAGATGAAATCAAATATTAAAAGGATGCTAAGATGGTCAGTTCACTGTAGTTTCGACGGCAATATCCTAGGTAAGTCTGAAATAATCACGTAAGACGGGAAAATAAGAAGTCCTCTCGGTCCATTCTTAATGGGTAGCATCTTTCGATCTAGCTACGGGTCCCTAAGTATCACTAATACTGACTCTCGCCCTGAAAAGTGATTCTTAAAAGCCTAAATTCTACCTATCTTTCGATCTCGGTATAATTTAGTCGTTTCAATTGGCAGTCTAATTCCCTCCCCTATCTTCCGATCTAATGGGTCGGTCAATTACTAAGTATTCAACTAGTCGCGTGTACTCGATTTATCGAATTAAGAAATTTAATCAATTAAAACGGAGCTGATCTTACGTGAGCCGGTCGATCGACCAACGGGCTCAATCGATCGACCAAGGGTATCAGGTCTACGAATTCTACGCCGCCTACACTACAAGTCCCCTACATCTTAGCACGAAGGGTTTAGCTACTCATGATAGAATTTATAACAACAACGAAATTAACAATTAACGAAATTGGATGCATGATTAAATAAACTAAGCAAATAAGATACATAAACGAAATAAGGCTTTGGGAAACTACTCTATGCAATCTTAATCTACGAATGAATAAAAGCTAACTGAAATTAAGGAATCAGAATTACCGAATGAAAGCAGGAAGAAGAATCCGACAGCACGAACTTTATTAACGAAAATAAAGCTAATTGAATGTTTATTAACTAAATTCTAATTTATGAAATCTGATGCTAAAAACTTGATATTGAATGCTAAAATTTCGATGCTTATTCTGAAACAAAGGGTTCACGTTATATAGGAGTATAGCGTGACTCTTATTCTAAAAAACCTAATTGCAATTGGGCTTCTAACTCTCGTCTTTAATTTACGTCAGAGTCGCTGTGTGGTCGATCGACCACTAGGATCAGTCGATCGACCAAGCTTCGCTGAACAGTAGCTTCTTATATGATTTAAGAATCGTGCTCTGGTCGATCGACTAAGGGCACTAGTCGATCGACTGTTTCAACAGGTACTTTGCTCCAAAAGCCTCGTAAATTTGTCTTTCGGGCCTCGATACGCACACCAAGTTTGCTTCTCGAGTCTTTACTTCACGTCAGGTCCTATGCCTAGTACTCGGGGACGGATTCGGCTCATTTTCCGCTGCATTCTTCCCATTTCTGCAATATTACACAAAAACACGAAAGTAGACGGCAATAGGGAAAATAGTAGCATAAACTACATAATTGAGCTCTGAAATGCGTGTAAAATAGGGTGTAAAACATCATATTTAGGACACGCATCAAACTTCCCCAAACCAAACCCTTGCTTGTCCCCAAGCAAGAACTAGACTCGATCTTAAAGCCTAATGGAACGCGTTCATTCTCAGAGCTAAATGCAAACTGCAAAGCTTAAACCAGTTTAATGCTAAAAATCAACAATCAATTAGTAATATTGTAGACACCTCGTTTCTGCACCCCTCGCAAACCACCCGGTGATGATTGGGCCGCATGCTTGATTCGCGGAACGATTAGTGACAGTTCGTAAGATTATCGTCAAGTGATTGCTCAAAAATTAATGTCAACCTCTTAGTTGTCATCTACGTGCCGGTACGGTCGTTTTGGCAGTAATTAGAGTATATTCGGAGTCCGGGTCAAAAACCGTCTCCATTTTCTGATAGCTGTTAAAATCCCGAGTCAGAATGTTCTGGAATATTCCGGATATTTCTATTCCATATTTCTCAAATTTTATCTTTTGGCAAATAATATCCCGTAATATTCAAAAGATAATCGAATTAAATCCGTCCTACCATAACTTAAACACGGAAATCTTTCTTAAACAGGAGGAAACCTCCTGGGAATAGACGCAAAGCAGTCTTTGCGCCTCTTCCAAGAGACGCGATGGGTCGCTGCGCCTCTTCCCAGGCCCTTCTTTGCATGATTTACGTATCTTTTTTTATATCTTTCCGAGATTCACTTCCAAAGAGTCTCCGAAACCCTATTCCTTCACGTGATTAGTATAAATAGGAGCCTTTGTTCCTCATATTTCTCACGCGAGTGTCCGCCCTTCTCTTCTCCCTTTGCATTCTAGACTTTGTTCTTACTAATTGGCGCCTACGTGCTTGAACCTTCGACCACGTAAGCTCGGATCTTTCCGGGTACCAGCCTCTCCGTTGCATGACCGACCAATTTGACCACTACACAATAATCAATCTAATTAATCAATTTGTTGAATCGTTTTCCTCTTACGAGGGCATTCTTTCCTTGCATTCGCGTCGAGCATCACTAATCGATCTTCTTAGTTCATCTCGTTCCGTCAACATGTAAGTCTGAGGGTGTAATAATTCTCTTTTATTTATTGTTATTTATTTTATCGTATCGCCGTTGTAAGATTTATGTCGAAAGCACCTCATTAAAACCGATTTCTAAAACCGTCTTTAAAACCTTTTTTGCGGATTTCTAGTAGACAGACAGTCGAGAAAAGACGCAGCAACTGCTGCGCCTCTTCAAAGGAGCGCAGGATCCGCCGCGCCTCTTTGTGAGGCCGCCGCATTCTCGCTTCTTTTCTTCTTCCTCCGTCCTCTGCAATTCGTATCGAATTTATTTGTTTTGTTTGTTGTACGTTAATTCTCCGTCATAAAATCATAATAATTAGCATGTATATTGTATCATATATTTCATCATCCATTCACATGTTTAATTCATCTAATCCAACTTAAATCCCAAGTAATTCATATTTGCGGGTTTTCGTCATTAAGTTCAATTCGAGTTTTAGGGATTCAATTCGTTCGTATTGGGTTTCTGGGATTCATTGTTGATATATTTTTATCATGTTCATTGTTAATCCGCCATCAATCCGTCATGTTTAGTTAATTATCCGCTTGTTTAGTCATTCATTAACATCGACCCTTCACATAAATAATCCGTCTTATTCCGTCTTAATCGTGTTTTGCTATTTTATGACCTCAATCATATGTAAATAATCTGTAAATCACTTTCATCCGACTAAGTAATCTAAATCAATCCATTAAATTCACTAATAAACGTTAACAATTGCAGTTTTGGCTTCACAGCCAGAGTTCGTCCTTGGAACAGACGCAGCAACTGCTGCGCCTCTTCCAAAGGGCGCAGTGCCTGCTGCGCCTGTTCCAGGACGACTTCTGTCCCTGAACTCCTTTTCTGCCTTGACCTAGTTTACATATTAATCTACTAATATCCGTAATACCGCTAATTCCTGTTCGTTAATTTATTTGTTTATTTCTTTTATTCTTTTATTCCCTTTTTCTCAAATCATCCGTTTTAAAGGTATTTTCGACATAGATCGCCTTTTCCAATGTAATTATTGTAATTTCCCTTTATTGTAATTTATCGTTGTTGTATCCCTTTTATCATTTGTATGCTCCCACATGTAAATCTACATTAAATCCTACTTCGACCCCAATTGTTTGCCTAATTAATTGTTCACCGACTTAGCTAATTTCACATGTTAGGATTAATCTGTTGGATGTTGCATTGCATGCATATAGCCGACGATATATCAAGTACGAATAACTTCCCTAATCATTAGTAGAGGCCGCTATCGAGGCGGGCGGGATTAGGTGTTCAATCAAAAGAGCTTCCTAATACGTACCCTCACCCCTTACTCCAGATCTCCGTGAGCACCCGTGTTCATTGGCATCCACGAGAGTCATTCTAGACATAGAATGCTAAGGGTAACGATTGCTTAGTGTTCATGTCACTACTTTGTGTCTTGACATGACACGAGGTATTCGAACGGTTCCAATTTCCCATAAAAATTGGTGGCGACTCCATACAAAATGCAAACGCTTGTTTTCGAGCCCCTTCACTCACCAAGCGCCCCCGTGGGCGGCCCGCTGTCCACAGTTTGGCGACTCCGCTGGGGAATACACTTACGTGTAGCTAGGGTGAAACTTGAACAAGGTTAGGGAATAAGTTTGTACAAGACAATTGTCGGTTTTCATAACTCGGTCTTCCTAGATCGTTTATTCGGCCTTCCTAGGCCCAACCCAACCCATTCGACCAATCGTCCCGTCTAAACGGTCCTAATTCCTATTTGGGCCTAAAGATGGATAGCGATTGACGTCATCCATACCATGATGCTTACTCTTGTTTGTATCAAGGGCCTTCACTACTTGAGGAAATGGACTAGGAATCGGCCTTACTCTTGTTTGGCACGAGCCTCTCCACAGACTTCGGGTTTGATGGTTCGGTATGGCAACCCACCCTTTAAACCAAAACCCTTCTAAAAGCACTCAGCATCCCGTTATAATGCTTGTATAAATGTGTAAAACTCTACATGATCACCATTTCTAAACAAAACCATGACGAACTTTCAAAAAATCAAAACCCGTTTTCAATCAAGAATTTCGAAAATAGGGCCTTCAATTAGCGCAAAAATCCAGTCAAAACTCTGCCCGTTTGTCGTGTCAAAATTCGGGCCACAAGCCCATTTCAAAACCTCACTTCGAGTCCACTCCTACAACTACACTACAGTTGGCTAGGACACACATTTTCAAAGACCTGGTCTTTCTTCAAAACTCACTCAACACAAGTGGCACACACCCACTTCACGAGTCAAAATTTTCCTCTTTTAGCAAATGTGATAGAATGGTCGATCGTGTTTTGATTCGTCGCCGGTCTCTTATCCAGTTTCCAAGATGCCTGGGTCAAGTGATGATACGAACCTCCAACAAATTCAAGAGAATAGTAATCGGATCCTAGCTGCGGCGGCCCAAATGCAAATTACCCGAACCAAACCTATGACCGCCTCGAGCTCATCGAAGGCCGCATCTTTGATGTAGAGGGAAGGCTACCTCCCCCTAAAGGTGAAGTACTAGGTTTTTCCGATGACGAGTCCAAAGATGAGAATCCTCTCATGGGGACAACTGCGGTGAGAAAAGACTCCAATACCTAGAGGAGCAATTGATGTACCTTAAGGGGGATGACATTTACCGGGAGAACAATCGTAAGTATGAAGCCGTCAATTCCAAATTGCCCACTAACTTTAGCATGACGGATATCCCTAAGTTCAAGGGACATGAGAACCCTTTGAACCATATCCGTGCCTTCAAGGATTACATGTCTATCAAAGGCATCAAACCCGAGATGTTCTTAAGGATCTTTCCTTCATCTCTCGACACCATCCCAAAGCAATGGTTCTACACTTTAGATCACAAAAAGGTCGCTACTTGGGAGGACGCCGCGATCGAGTTCTCGAAACAATACGCGGATAATGCCGAGATCCAAGTCAACATGCGCACTCTAGAGGTTCTTACCCAAAATGACAAAGAAGGATTCACCGACTTCCTAAGTAGGTGGAGGAAGACTAGTACTCAACTAGTAGAACGTCCAGATGAGGCCACTCTTGTGGAGAAGTTCGTGGACAATCTCAAGCCCATATATGCCAACCATTTGAGATATCAAAACATCAAGACTTTCAAAGATTTAACCGTGTTAGGGACACGGATTGAAGATGACATCCGCAAAGGACTCTTGTCCAAAACGGTAGGTCGAGGATATCAAGGGTCCACAAGTCGTTCATACGGCTCTACTAGCAAGACCGACGAAGTTAACCTTCTCGAACCATCCAAGAAAACTAGCCCACCAAGGAAGTTCACAAACCTTGGGGATACATACTCCAATGCTCTAAAAAGGCTAGTGAAGCAAGGCAAACTCCAACCCATTGGACCTACTCCCGAACCCGAAAGGAAGTCCAAGTTTTGGGATGAAAACTCTTCTTGTGAATACCATAGGGGTAAGGGGCACGACAGAAAAATGCTATAAGTTGAAACACGTGCTTCAAGATATGATCGAAGATGGTCGACTTCCAATTCCACCAGGAGGTAAGCCTAATAACACTCAGAATCCTCTTGGAGTTCTAGTGATTACAAGTGACGAATCTACCTTAGATTGCTCACATCTCATTTCTCCCACCGAAAATGAAATTCACGCAATTGAGAAAGAAAGACTCTACTCTACCATCTCCCCTACCATCTCCGACTTCATCGCCTGGGCAAGGAGTGTAGATAGACAAGTGTGGGAATTAGAAAGCATGGTAATGATCTTACGCGATCCCAATGCAACACCTGAAGAACGCGTACCATTGATCTTCTCTCAAAATGCTACTATGCAAGAAGTCATCACCGTGGTCGATAAGCTAGTTGATCAAATCATACAACTAGAAAGTGACATCATGAAGATGAAAGGACTAGCCACAATTAATGGGGTTTGGGCCGATGACGATGAAGACGAATACCTCATTGAAAACTCTTTGGTAAAAGAGATAGTCCAAAATGGCGAAGACCAAGATGTGGATCACCTAACTCGCTCGGGCCGTCCATACCAAAGTACTACTCAAAACAGTCCAACCAATGTCATCACACCAAATGACAACGAAGACGACCCCACTGATCATTTGCTCAAGCAATTACAAAAACCAAGGTGATCTTTCGGTCCTGCGGCAATTAGTGGCAAGCTCATTTCCACACCGCCAAGCTTTATCGCAAGCTTTAGCCAAATTGAATGTGGCACATAACTCTACTCCCGAAGATGTAGTCAACTTGGTCTTCCAAGAATCCCCGAAACTAAGTAACCTTGTTACTTTCTCGGATGAAGATTTGCCACCTTTTGGCGCTAGTCACAACCTTGCTCTATACATCATCATCATCTGTCTAAAGAAAAATGTGCCAATGACCTTGGTAGATGATGGCTCCGCGGTCAACGTCATACCCCTCAAAACGGCATATAAACTGGGCATGAAAGAGTCGGATTGGACCCCTACAAGTCAAGGTGTACGCGCATATGACGGTACGCGACGAAAAGTGGTTGGACTTGCTAGCCTAACCATAGCTACGGGACCGATCGAACGAAAGGTCAACTTCCAAATAGTGGACATCGAAGCTTCATTCAACATACTTCTGGGAAGGCCTTGGATTCATGCTTCCAAAGCAGTAACATCCACCCTTCACCAAAAGATCAAGATCCCACTCAATGGCAAAGTTGTGACAATCACTTCGTCGCCTATCAAGGCAATAATCGAAAAGCAATCAAGCAATCAAGTCCTTGCAGATCCCATATACGAACTTGGGGGCTTCCAAAGTGTAAGTGTCATAGAAAGCGAGTTGGCACCTTTGTGCTACAATCCTTGCTCCAACTTGGTGGTCAACCACATTCTCAAAAACCAGGGATACTTCCCGGGAATGCCTTTGAACCCAGTTCGGGAAAACACCTTCGCGCCATACAAGAAAGGCAACTCATCGAGAATACCACTTGGACTAGGGTACAAACCCACAACGGAAGAAGTTCTCGAAATGCTCGCCCAAGTACAAAACCGCAAGTATGTAGGAGTCCAAATGAGGCCATATCTCCCTACCCTCAATGGATACTTCGTTCAAGAAGGAAGTTCGGAACTCTTTCATGGATTTCCCGAACCTTGGCATTACCTCGAAAAGAAGTTAGCCGGAATCGAGATCTTTCACGATTGCTACTTCATCCCTCCAGAAACGGTTCCTACCGTCAAAACCCGTCAAGCACCTTGCTTAGACGAACAAGTGTTAGCCTCTGTTTGGAGAGGATCGATTTGTTAGGGCGCGCGAGATGAGATCATTACTACGATACTTCAAGACGATCGCTTCAACCCCACCGCTTTGATCACGGAAATCGACACCAAGCAGCAGAAAGGGTGGAGAAAATCAATCAAATGGACCAACAATCAAGGAAGACTCTTCAAGCTCACCCTTTGGAGAAGGAGAGATGTTCAAAGAAGAACAGAAGACGACGAATTCGAATCGAGTCGGAGTCGGAGTCGAGTCGAGTCTAGAGAAGTAATTAGAGAGTCTACTCTGTCGTCATCCCCACTCCCTCGTTTCTCCTAGCTTATTTTCGAGTAGTCACGTAGTTCGGGAAATGCCCCATTCTTGTCCCTTTGCCGCCACTATCCTTGGATCGGTTGGCTTCTTTGTTTCAACTTTACTCAAATCTTAATATGAATAAATCGGGTTCTGCTTACTCTTTGTGTTATCTTGAGTGCAATTCTTTTTATGATGATGCGAGGATGACCAAAATCCGGACTTAACCGAAATACCTCCCTACGTAGCCAAAGAAATACTACAAGAAAGGGAAGGGGGACCTGTAATTGAGGACACCGAACCCATCAACGTGGGGACTGAACTAGAACCCAAAGAACTTAGGATAGGGACTACCTTGAGCTCAACCGAAAGAACCGATTTCATAGACCTCCTAAATGAATTCAAAGACGTTTTCGCTTGGTCCTACAAAGACATGCCAGGGATCGACACGGATATCGCCGAACATAGGATTCCAATTAAGCCTGGGTTTCAAACCCGTGAAACGAAGCTTCGACGGATGAGAACAGAGTGGGCTCAAGATTAAGGAAGAAGTTGACAAACAATTCAAAGCCGGGTTCATCAAAGTTTCCGAGTATTCTGACTGGGTAGCTAACATAGTACCCGTACCCAAAAAGGATGGGAGAATCCGAGTTTGTGTTGACTTTAGAGATTTGAACAAAGCAAGCCCGAAAGATGACTTTCCTCTACCTCACATCGACATATTGGTAGACAATACTGCAGACCATGCATTACTATCCTTCATGGATGGATATGCGGGTTACAACCAAATCAAAATGGCCATGGAAGACATGCATAAGACTGCGTTCGTCACCCAATGGGGAACCTATTGCTATCTGAGAATGCCGTTCGGATTGATCAACAACGCGGAGCTACATACCAACGCACCGCAACTACACTCCTACATGACATGATGCATAAAGAAGTCGAGGTATACGTAGACGACATGATTGTCAAATCCAAGGAAAGAGAGGGACATATCGCGAACCTTCGCAAGTTCTTCGCAAGGCTACTAAGTACAATATGAGACTCAACCCTCAAAAGTGCACATTCGGGGTGACATCTGGCAAACTCCTAGGATACGTCGTTAGCCAACGAGGTATAGAAATAGATCCCTCAAAAATCAAAGCTCTGATTGAAATGCCACAACCTCAAACGAGAAAAAGAAGTCGAGGATTCCGGGAAAAGTTCAATACATAAGTCGATTCATATCGAAACTCACGATGATTTGCGAGCCTATCTTCAAGAAACTCAAGAAAACGGACCACACCATGTGGGACGACGGTATCAAAAGGCATTCGACGAGAATCAAGGAGATATTGGCTAAACCACCGGTGCTCATGCCACCACAACGAGATCAACCTCTTGGTTTATATCTCGACAAGAATCGAAAGCGCCATGGGTGCTATGCTAGCTCAAACCGTAGGAAGCGAAGAAAGAGCTATTTACTATCTAAGTAAGAAGTTCTTGGAATACGAGTGCAAATACTCACAACTCGAAAAGACATGCCTCGCTCTTGTGTGGGCAACAAAGAAGCTACGCCACTACATGCTTAGCTACTCCGTCAAAATATTCTCCAAAATGGATCCAGTCAAATACCTCTTCGAGAAACCCGTTCTCAACGGACGTCTGGCAAGATGGACCATGATGCTCTCCGAATTTGACCTCAAATATGTGCCACTGAAAGTAATAAAGGGTCGCGCCGTCGCCGAGTTCTTCGCAGAAAATCCCATCAACGACGCACAAACCATAGATACTTGGTCATTTCCCGACGAGGACATACTTCAAACAGATGTAGACTCCTGGGACCTATACTTTGATGGAGCATCAAACCTAAGAGGATTTGGGATAGGAGTGTTGCTCATTTCTCCTGAAGGTGAGCATACACCGATCGCTGTCAAACTCGACTTCGAGGTGACGAACAACGCCGCAGAATATGAGGCTTGTTTAATTGGACTACAAGCGGCAGTAAGCTTAGGCATCAAAAACCTCCGAGTGCATGGAGATTCATCACTGATCATCAACCAAGTAACGGGATCATGGAAAATCCGAAGCGAAAGCCTAGCACCCTATCAAGCCAGGATTGATCAAGTCGCTCAATTCTTTGATCACGTAACCTACTTACACCTACCTCGAGAAGAAAATCAATTTGCAGACGCTCTTGCGAAACTTGCATCTTTGATAAACATGCCAGATTACATGATGGAAATGCCTTTGTGTATCGAACGACGGTCGGAGCCAGCGTATGTTCATCAAATTACCAACGAAGAAGAAATCGCACAAGAACCCTGGTTCCAAGCAATCCTAAACTTCAAGCTTAACGGTACCTATCCGCCAGATATGGACAAGAGGGGACAACGAGCTATACGCCTACTAGCTTCACAATACGTCCTCATGCAAGGAGAGTTATACAAAAGAACACCTCTTGGTGTAGTCCTGCGTTGCCTTGATCATTCACAGGCACGAAAGGTGATGGAAGAAGTCCACGATGGAGAGTGCGGTCCTCATATGAGTGGACCTATGATGGCAAAGAAAATCACACGTCTAGGGTACTATTGGACCACAATGGAATCCGATTGCATCAAATATGTGAGGCACTGCCACAATTGCCAAATCTTCGGGAATGTACAACATGTCCCTCCTTCGTTGCTCTATACGATGACATCTCCTTGGCCATTCTCCGCGTGGGGAATCGACATAATTGGGAAAATAACCCCAGCAGGAACAGGAGGTCACTGTTTCATCCTAGTAGCAATTGACTACTTCACCAAGTGGGTAGAAGCGGCTTCCTACACCGCTCTTACGGCCAAAAATGTAGCCAAATTCATACAAAATAACATCATCTGCCGATATGGTTGCCCACATGAGATCATCAGCGATAATGGGTCCCACTTCCAAGCCGAAACCGAGCAATTGCTAGCCAAGTACAAGATCAAGCATCATCACTCATCGCCTTATAGACCACAGACTAACGGCGCGGTAGAAGCGGCTAACAAGAATGTCGTCACAATCCTCAAGAAAATGACTGACAATTACAGAGATTGGCCAAGCAAAATACCCTTCGCTTTGTGGGGGTATCGAACATCCGTCAGGACGCCCACTGGGGCTACTCCTTTCTATTTGACTTACGGCATGGAGGCCGTACAACCAGTCGAGTTAGAAATACCATCCTTGCGTATTCTACTCGAAAGTCAAATCCCTGAAGCCGATTGGAAGAGGGATAGGTATGAAGAACTCATCCTCCTGGATGAGCGTCGGCTACGTGCCTTACATAATGTCCAAACGTATCAAGCACGTATCAAACGAGCTTTCAACAAAAGGGTTAGGCCAAGAAACATCAAAGAAGGAGATTTAGTTCTCAAATCGGTTAGAGCTCTCTTACCTGTCGACCCGAGAGGGAAATTCAAACCTAATTGGGCCGGGCCATATCTAGTCAAATCCATACTCCCTGTGGGGTGCGGTTAGAATCACGAGACCTGGATGGAAATGAGTTTTCAAACCCCACAAATCTCGACCAACTGAAACGATACTATGCCTAGGATAGAACAGAAACGCGCCTCGCGTAAACCCACGTGTCGCTCTTGCGGCACTAAATAAACGACCCCTGGCCTATTTGAATGTCACTATGCTCTTGCATCTTGGCAAACTTGTCATCCTCATATCATCAAACAAACTAAATTCGCACCTCCCGAGTAAGCAAAAGCTCATGCTTATTTTCTATGTTCATTACAAACTCTTGCTCCGAACAATTATTCTTTTACATTTACTCGAACTACGCGCAAGGGTTTGATTTCGCTTTTTTTAAGTGAATACGTAGGCAATCCTTCACGGGATTCAACCCACCATTTTATTTAAAATGTAAATAGAAGGACATTTGCATTGCATTTGAAATTCGACAAGAATAATTAAAGAAAATAACCACGGTTTCATAACCATTTAACTTTTCATTCAATTTCTAGTAATAATAATACGGCAAATAATAAAAAATAGATAGGCTAGGATTCTAAAAATCCCCCCTTTTATTACAACAATAATAATAATAATCAAATAATAAATAAAGACTTGGGCTATTCCTCCATCTTTCCCTTGCCCTTGTCGTTCTTGTCATATTTCTTGTCGCGACCTCGAGCCGGGCGCTCTTGCACAACTTCAGACCTAATCACCAACGGTCTTTCTCGAGGCCTGACCCTTCCGTTCTTGCCAACCACCACCTCTGCGACAGGAGTAGTCTTCGATTTCTTCGAAGGATGAATGACCTGAAAGCCGGCTTCTTCTTCTCCTTCGGTCAGATGCTTCCCTTTCTCTTTCTCTCCTTCGCGCACCTTGTAATCAACGGGCTCACGCTTCCTCAGTCTTTCACGCTCTTCCGAAGTTGCGGCCTTCCTCCACCTCAGATAAGAATCCGACACCCACAAAGCATTGGAGGAGAAACCCAGGAACCACATGTTTCTTTGGGCCCACTTCATAGCCCACTCTCTTCGGCTCTCGGTAGTCAACGCCATAGCAGTCTGCGGGACGGTGTCAAGCCTAGGGATCATCTGCTTCAACCCAACTTGCCTCATCAATCTCTCAGGGAAGATGCATACCATAAACTCCAATCCAGGGATGCGCACGGACCTAGTGGGATCTAAAGAAGACACTCCGGTGTGGACTTGAGGTGCCACCATGGTACAACCCACCGATCAAAGGGCGTCATCGCCTTGACTTGTTCTTCCGATGTCGCTTGGGACCGGGTGAAGTCCACCATGTACTGACCTCGTCCTCATCGAAATCATACGGGCATGATAGGAAAGTGCATGAGCAGGGGGCTCGAGCAATCGGAGCCGTTCCATAAGCCAAACCTACCAAAAAACAGGTATTAGACACCCAAAAAAAAACGAAAAAAAAAAAAAAAAAAAAAAAACGAAAAAAAAAAAAAAAAAAAAAAAAAAAAAAAAGGTGTCTCTTACCTGTAAGATGACGGGACTCCCCAAGAATGGAAAATCGCGATTGGATTTCCTATTATCCAAACCCAAGATGATCTCCCCTAAGCATAGACAAGCTGGGCTCCTGCGCAGCTCCATTTGCTCAACAAGACCCAATAGACGAGGATCACCTCTCAAATCTTCATCAACATGTCCCTGGAAGACATAAACATGAAGCAAACAGAAGCCAAATGCTCTCCTCCTAGCAACATAAGAGACAGTAGGGTCGGCCCTGTTGATGAATCGGTCTATAAAATCCAGCATCCGCACGCCTTTCGGGGTAACAAGACGATCTACCTCGAGCCTAGTAAGTCCAAGCAAGTCTCTAAACTTGCTCTTATACCCTTGTGAAGTGGAGGGGATGGCAGGTAAATGTTCAGGGTCCCACCCACCAATGGCGACAATTTCCTCCGGAAAAGGACAAATATCACCTCCTGGAAAGGCGAATACATGATAATTTGGATCCCAATAATCAAGGCAAGCGTCTAAGAACGGTTTCACTACCTTGATAAGTTTCAAACTCAATAAAGATCCAAGATTATAAGCACCCATGTCGTGCTTTTCCGTGTTCGAAAACTCATTAGTCCATTCCTTCAAGCGAACCTCCAAAGTATTCATAATGATAATTTTCTCTTGAAAATTTATTTTAGGAGTTTTAGGAGAAGCGACGAAGAAAAGACGGAAGAATTATATGATTCAAAGCTTGGCGGCGCTTCTATTTATACTAAATTTGTTGTTTCCAAAATCCGTCGAACAAACCCCTCTCGGGAACAGCGCGGCACTGCTGCGCCTCTTCAAAGGGACGCGACTCATCGCGCCTCTTCCCAGGCTCACTCCTGTGATTTCCGCGTTTGGATCTTTCCTAATTCTATAACGCGCGTGATTTCCTATTCCTATGGGATTTTATTTTGGTAAACTACGGACGTTTACCATGTTTTGGAATTTCGCGGGCACGCATTTCGAGGCAACCTTGACATTCTCGCCATTTTATCACAATTGTGTATTTAATTGTCCATTAAATTCTTTTTTATTATTCAAACATTTATATACTTATTTCATTTTCTTAATTTCTTTTTCTACATTTTCTAAACTTATAAATTTCTTTTTTTCCTTTTTTTTCGGGGGTAACCCTCCCTACCGTCCGGTCATTTCCGGTCATTTCCGGCAAAATTTTTGCATTTTTGCGTTCCTTTTGAGTCTCATTGTGCGCTAATTAAAGGCCTTATGTGTATATAAAATGTATGAATCACGTGATTTTTCTATGTAAATTTCGGCGGCATAACGGCATAAACCGTTATCTACCGAAACTGTTCAAGAACTAACTGCGGTACAAACAAACAACCCAAAGCAAAGGCACTCGAGGCCATCATGTATACAACAAAAAGCAAATGTACGAGCAAGCGGGGGCTTGCGCCCGAACAAAGTACAAATGTACAAGCAATGGGGGCTTCGCCCCAAACAAGTCAAGAAGACCAAGTAAGCGGGGCTTGCGCCCCAAACCGAGTCCAAAAAAATGTTTCAAAACGGATGTACGAATCTACAAAGCGACACAAGCTCTGCTGGGCACCCTCCAACTCAGCAACTCTCGCCATCGAGCGGCGATCTCGGCATCCCGAAACTCGAGCTCCCTCGACAAGCGAGCCGTCTCCTCCGGGCTGGGCCAACTCTCGTCCCGACTGTTTGTCACCCGCAAATGAAGAACGAATTGGCTCATGTCAATCAACTCAAATTGGGAAACCCAAAAAAAACCAAAAAAGGGAAATCGAAAAATGGGTATAAAGGTTCATACCTGACGACCTCGACCGCCGACGAGTGCCTCAATGGCCGTAGCTCGTAGCCGGTTGGCCACCCTCCATAGTGCCACGAACCGGGATGGCGCGACCTGCATTTCAAAAGGAAACTCTCGACAAATTAAAATAAATTCAATCAAACGTGTTCTTACGCGAAAACCATGCAAAATGGGAGCTCACCCTCCGAATCGATCGCCGAGTCATCTAGGCCAAGATCCGTCACGGCTACGTCAAAATCACGCAGCTCGGAGATCGTCGTCCTCCCAGTAGCGTCAGTGTACTCGAGGGTCTCGGGGTACTCTGGGGGCTCGATGCCCGCCGCCTCAACCTCCTGAAAAGACGAATAGCTCTCATCAATCGACGATCTGTCGTCGCAAGTCTCGAAAATCAAATCAACAAGAAAATAAACGATACTCACCACTACCGGCCAATAGGCCAACCTCCCGTAAAGGAACGCTGAGTAATCCTCCTCAGGAAGAAGAAGGTCGTCGCCACTGGCACCGGCCAGGTCCGCCTCCCTCTCAGCTTCGGAGGGCTCCCTGAACATCGTCCTCGGAGGATCGACGGGAACCGTCAACGCACCCGAAAGCACCGACGAGCTAACCGCTCGCCCCGGATACCATACGGGACCCATCGACGTCCACAAAGAATAGCCGACTCGAACTCCTAGGCCGAAGGGTCTCAGCAACAAAAGGAGGCGCTCCAGCGTACTCCGCCCAAGGTCTGGGCACCCACTGTGACAATGAGAAGGCCAAGGTCATTTCTAGGATCAATTGAAAACAAAATATGAGAAGATGTGAATGAATACAAATGGGATACTCGTTGCTCGGTGAAGGGCGTTCACATCCCGCCGGTAGACGTTGTGAGAAGAACGCTTGCTCTTCGTCCGACACATGACCCAATCCCTCACCACGGGATAGGCCCTCTCCAACGGCTCCGTCCTCTTGGGCGCGAGGCTCGGAAAGTAGGAGTACACCACGCCCGTAAAACGGAATGGTCGGTGACGATCTTTGATAAAGAAAGGAATTTATTTTGCTATCAAAGGGAAGGTTCATACCTCCAACAAAAGCCCGTGTCCGACAAAGCACCAGGAGAAGTCCCCTTCTCCATCAACTCGGGACGAACCATGGCCCTCATGAAGCGGATGAGGACCGCAAAACCAGCGATGACCCGGTCCCCCAACGCCCTAGGGAGCTCGAAGTCGGCAAGAAAGGGAAGAAGCTTCGTCGATGACCTCTCACCCTTGTCTCGAGGTAAATCGAAGACAAGAACCACCAAAGCCACAGACAGAGCCCTCGCTCGGCTGTACAAGGAGGAGGAGTCTCCCTCCCATCGATCACCACCGATCTGGGGTCTTCCCCGCAAAGTAATCTCGAACATAAGTCTGGGTACCAAACCCAAGACACCGTGACCTTCGGCGACGGGTTCCGGCCGATCAACCTCCTCGCCTCGGCCGAGTCCGCCCTCATGCCGGCCTCCGGCCACACCATCTCCTCGATCCCGCACCTGGACGAGAAATCATGCCGTAATCCTCCAAGGTGACCCCACCTCACCAAAAGGCGGGTGAAACGTGGAAGTCGTATCCCAAAATCGATCCAAGAAAGCGCGGACCAGGCTAAGGTTGGCCCGCAACTTCCTCTTCACGATATCCCTCCGGACCGAACCGGAGGACCGAACGCTCCACGCTCGATCATGGCCCTCTCCTCCTCCGATGTACCCGCTCGTAGTGCTCCATCGCCGTCGTATACCCGAGAACGACCGGATATTCCGGCCTCCTATTATGATTCGAAATAAAGCTATCTTTAGTTTTGAAATAAATTTGAAAGAAATTTGAAAAAAGAAAGAGGATAAGTAATGAGTTAGGGAATTCTATTTACAAGCTCTTCACCGTCTGTAGGACGGGTGACCCCTCGCAGCCCACACAAGGTGCCTACTCTCCCAGTCTCGGCCCACGCGGAGCTCCTCTCGGTGACGACCCCTCGTCCGAGGTGGGCCCGTCGCGGAATCTCCTCCTCCTCTCGGCAGACCTCCTCCTCGGGAACCTCGTCTGCAGCAGCCCATCACCGCGTCGGTGAAAGCCTGCTCCAAAGCCTCCTCAACCGCACTAGCGTCTACCTCCATGGGAGTCCTCCCGGAAGTAGAAGCAGCATCACCTGCAACATTAAAGCAAGTTTAGGCCGCGTCACGTGACGACAAGCCCTTGTTAAGCAGTTTTCGAGCCTCCGGGGCCCTGGAAGCTATCCTTCCTGGCCATCCTTGGCCATATTCTCACCAATTCAATCGCTCATGTGACAAATTGGGTCAAGTCAAGTCAAAGTCAAAGTCTAGTTCCGAGTTCGAGTCGAAAATTCGGCAGCATTTCGCTATAATGACGATTATGCCCTAAAAGGTGTCCTGCAAAAGCCGTCACCAACCAAAATTCCGAGATGACAGGAAGTTTACCCATCACCCAAGGGTCCCAAATATCGAATTTCGTCACAAATGGGCAATCCTAAGGCCGTTTTCGAAGCCATTTTCGATCTAGCTGTGAAACCGTCTCAAAATTCGCTCAAGGGCTCGAAACTCGATGAAAATTCAAAGTGAATACATGGTTATGTTCCTAAAATTGCCTACTATCCATTTCTAACATCAATTTGGCAAGACAAATTCATTTGGGGGAAAAGCCCCAAATTTTCGATCAATTGGGTCGAAAACCCTACTTATTGCGGCTCAAAATTCAACAAATATGGAAGATTAATGCAAGATTAAAGCACATACCTTGATTAGTCATATTTCAAGCAAGCTTTTGAATCCAACCTTGACGGAAATGGAGAGGATTTGAGAGAGAAATTGAAGGATTTGTGTTTCGAAATAATGAAATGAAACCCTTCTGATTTCGCGTTTTTACGCGGAATTGCTGAATTGGGGAACAGACGCAGCAGGTGCTGCGCCTCTCCCAAGAGACGCAGCTCTTGCTGCGCCTCTTCCTTTGTTTCCCTCCTGATGGATTTTCAAAAATCCGTTATGAGTTCGTTATGCGTGGGCCCATCTTTGGTGCGCCTCTTCCTCGATGACATTTTATCACTTTGGTCCGTTTCGAAGATTTCCTTTCGTTCCGGCCCGCATTTTATCCAGTGCGACAGTATTTCGCAGTATTGTCCGAGTTCAATTTATCCCTTGTGATATTTGTGATATTGCTCAACCATTTTGTCTAGCGCGATGGTATTTTGCGATCTTGCTCGCTCGAGACTTTCTTTCGTGACGATTCAGATGTTCCTAGTCGTCAAATCATTTTACCCGGCGCAGTAGTATTTTGCAGTACTGCTCATTCAAAGTTTCCCATACGACGATCCAGATGTTCCTCGTCGTCGATATGTCCCCAACAAGAGTTCGCTTGAGACCGACGCAAGCGGATTCAACTTCCAAATTTCGCGGGTCGCTCAAGGCGACGCAAGCGGATTTTCCCCCGATTTCTACCGACGTCCCTGCTTGTTTTCAATATCTCTTATTCCCCGCGAAGCTCGATTGAGTCTCAGGTATGGTCTCTTCTTATGGCTGGCGAGCCTCCTTACGTAGTCTAATGGACTTTAAACGACCCTCCCCGATAGTCGACAGACTCTAAAATGTTCCCGACGACAGGTCCTTGGCTCAGACCCCTTGAGCCACCTAGCGTCGCCATAGTCGTCAGGTTGTAATCTTCGATTGACCTGATGGCTATACTTTGACTTTCGCCTTGTCCAAGCCTCAGTCAAAGTGGGGGCTCTGTAGACACCTCGTTTCTGCACCCCTCGCAAACCACCCGGTGATGATTGGGCCGCATGCTTGATTCGCGGAACGATTAGTGACAGTTCGTAAGATTATCGTCAAGTGATTGCTCAAAAATTAATGTCAACCTCTTAGTTGTCATCTACGTGCCGGTACGGTCGTTTTGGCAATAATTAGAGTATATTGAGTCGGGTCAAAAACCGTCTCCATTTTTCGATACCATTTGTTAAAATCCCGAGTCAGAATGTTCTGGAATATTCCGGATATTTCTATTCCATATTTCTCAAATTTTATCTTTTGGCAAATAATATCCCGTAATATTCAAAAGATAATCGAATTAAATCCGTCCTACCATAACTTAAACACGGAAATCTTTCTTAAACAGGAGGAAACCTCCACGGGAATAGACGCGACAGTCTTTGCGCCTCTTCCAAGAGACGCAGTGGCTGCTGCGCCTCTTCCCAGGCCCTTCTTTGCATGATTTACGTATCTTTTTTTATATCTTTCCGAGATTCACTTCCAAAGAGTCTCCGAAACCCTATTCCTTCACGTGATTAGTATAAATAGGAGCCTTTGTTCCTCATATTTCTCACGCGAGTGTCCGCCCTTCTCTTCTCCCTTTGCATTCTAGACTTTGTTCTTACTAATTGGCGCCTACGTGCTTGAACCTTCGACCACGTAAGCTCGGATCTTTCCGGGTACCAGCCTCTCCGTTGCATGACCGACCAATTTGACCACTACACAATAATCAATCTAATTAATCAATTTGTTGAATCGTTTTCCTCTTACGAGGGCATTCTTTCCTTGCATTCGCGTCGAGCATCACTAATCGATCTTCTTAGTTCATCTCGTTCCGTCAACATGTAAGTCTGAGGGTGTAATAATTCTCTTTTATTTATTGTTATTTATTTTATCGTATCGCCGTTGTAAGATTTATGTCGAAAGCACCTCATTAAAACCGATTTCTAAAACCGTCTTTAAAACCTTTTTTTGCGGATTTCTAGTAGGACAGACGATCGAGAAAAAAGACGCAAAGAATCGCTGCGCCTCTTCAAAGGAGCGCAGCATCTGCCGCGCCTCTTTGTGAGGCTGCCGCAGTTCCTGCTTCTTTTCTTCTTCCTCCGTCCTCTGCAATTCGTATCGAATTTATTTGTTTTGTTTGTTCGTCTGTTAATTCTCCGTCATAAAATCATAATAATTAGCATGTATATTGTATCATATATTTCATCATCCATTCACATGTTTAATTCATCTAATCCAACTTAAATCCCAAGTAATTCATATTTGCGGGTTTTCGTCATTAAGTTCAATTCGAGTTTTAGGGATTCAATTCGTTCGTATTGGGTTTCTGGGATTCATTGTTGATATATTTTTATCATGTTCATTGTTAATCCGCCATCAATCCGTCATGTTTAGTTAATTATCCGCTTGTTTAGTCATTCATTAACATCGACCCTTCACATAAATAATCCGTCTTATTCCGTCTTAATCGTGTTTTGCTATTTTATGACCTCAATCATATGTAAATAATCTGTAAATCACTTTCATCCGACTAAGTAATCTAAATCAATCCATTAAATTCACTAATAAACGTTAACAATTGCAGTTTTGGCTTCACGCCCGAGTTCGTCCTTGGAAGCAGACGCAAAGAATCGGCCTGCGCCTCTTCCAAAGGGCGCGATACTCTTCTTGCGCTGTTCGGGACGACTTCGTCCCCGAACTCCTTTTCGCCTTGACCTAGTTTACATATTAATCTACTAATATCCGTAATACCGCTAATTCCTGTTCGTTAATTTATTTGTTTATTTCTTTTATTCTTTTATTCCCTTTTTCTCAAATCATCCGTTTTAAAGGTATTTTCGACATAGATCGCCTTTTCCAATGTAATTATTGTAATTTCCCTTTATTGTAATTTATCGTTGTTGTATCCCTTTTATCATTTGTATGCTCCCACATGTAAATCTACATTAAATCCTACTTCGACCCCAATTGTTTGCCTAATTAATTGTTCACCGACTTAGCTAATTTCACATGTTAGGATTAATCTGTTGGATGTTGCATTGCATGCATATAGCCGACGATATATCAAGTACGAATAACTTCCCTAATCATTAGTAGAGGCCGCTATCGAGGCGGGCGGGATTAGGTGTTCAATCAAAAGAGCTTCCTAATACGTACCCTCACCCCTTACTCCAGATCTCCGTGAGCACCCGTGTTCATTGGCATCCACGAGAGTCATTCTAGACATAGAATGCTAAGGGTAACGATTGCTTAGTGTTCATGTCACTACTTTGTGTCTTGACATGACACGAGGTATTCGAACGGTTCCAATTTCCCATAAAAATTGGTGGCGACTCCATACAAAATGCAAACGCTTGTTTTCGAGCCCCTTCACTCACCAAGCGCCCCCGTGGGCGGCCCGCTGTCCACAAATATGAATCATGCAAACGAGTTATGTAGTCGTTAAAAATTGCTGAACTTTAAACTATAGAGACTTATCACATTGGACTCTCACGGGTCGCTCAAATCACCCAACAAGTACAGGTGAATATATGTAAAGATAGAAAGAAGTAATGTTTGTAAAGACTCTCACCTAACTACGACCTATAAAAACATGCCTGCAGTCTAATATGAAAATAATCTCTACAACCGTACATATGTATTCCAACCATTAATGACCATGACATATGCCGAGGTAAATTTGGATATGTGAGGCTATGGGTAAGAAGGGGCTAAGACGAATTTGGTAAAAACAGAGTTATTAGCCAAGCTAGTAACTAAGGGAACCAAATTAATAAATCATTCCAACTTCTTGCTCAATATTAAACGATAAAGCGGTGCTAATAGTAAGCACAAATCTCACATTCTCCATACAAACTTAATTCCCCAAATAATATTAATCGCAACATGGGAATATAAAATCACCAACTAATGAAGATTCAATCATGTGATTTTTCTCTTTTTTTTTTTCTTCTCTCTTTTCTTTTTTTTTCTTTTTCTTTCTTTCAACTTTTCCTTTCTCATCTTTCCAACATCATCTCAGTAAGAGCATATGCAACCAAAAATGGAGTAACAATCCCAAAAACTAAAACTACTAGCTTGACAAGGGCAGGCTAAATATAGGATGTAGTTAACAGGACAAAAAGGCTATTTTTGGCAGTGTGAGGCTTATGGGAAAAATGAATAAAGAGGTGTCCTCTTCCACATGTGTCAACTGACCACAAACCCGAATGCATACAGGTATTAAGCAGATTAAGTTCATATTTATGCATATTGATATAACATGTCTCATAAGGAGTACTACTCACATCCTAGATGAACTGGTCATGGATGTCACCAGTTATAAGGCTCTAAAACTCAGAATATAATGTAGTTTGCCAAAAATCTAAGTCAAGTCTCAAGATTCAGCGAATAAATTAACGAAAACTCGTAGATATGCATACGTGATTCTACTAATAACATGTCGATTAAGCACGGCTTAGGCATAAACAGATGAAAATGCAATGTCATCATTGAACTACTACCGTTTCGACTCGACCTACATGCTAAAATAAATGTGCAATTTTTTTTTGAATTTTTGAAATTTTTCATTTTTTTTGGATTTCTGTATATAAGAGGAAAATAAACAACAATGCAAGACAAAATCTAAATGTGAATGCAAAGCAGAATGAATGCAACGCAAAACCCTTCCCCAAACCAAATCACACAATGCCCTAATTGTGCAAAATCATATGAGAAAATAATCAAGGGAAATGGGAATTTGCGATAATATTAGCTAAAAAGACATGAAAGAGACATGGGGAACTCACAAGACTTTAAGCGCAGCAATAGGAAACCTCCCCAAACCAGCGTGAGCTAGGAGGTAAGCAGCCAGCAGTGCTACCATGAGGTACCTGAAAACACAAAAGTACCGCGCATGATTCCGAGAAAACAACTAAGGAACGAGAAATATGTGCAAAAGAATAAGAATAGAAGAAAAGGGAATCAGCACGGGAGGTGGTCGATCGACCAAAGGTATCAGTCGATCGACCAGAGCACCTGGGAACAGTGCCTCTGAAGTCCTTCGCATCAGTCGATCGACCAGGGGGTCTAGTCAATCGACTGGCATACCTGACGATTCCGCCTCTTTTCTTCGAATTAACTCAATGAATTGAGTTTATATGGTCTAATAACCTGCAATTGCACATAAATACAGCGCCCAAAACTGCGCAAACCCAAAAATAACAGTCTATAGTCTTATAAAATCCTATGCAAACCAAATAAAGCGAAGTTTCGCGCACACCAAAACAATAAATAATCTAACAAAAAATAGTAAATAAATTGTTTTTTTTTAAAAAGATTTGATCAACTAATGGTTGATCAAGAATGGCCACGGAATGGCCTACTTGCTCGGCTTCTGGCTACAAGAAGTAGCCTCTACAGTGCTCATCCTCTCAGCTGCACCCTTAACAACTCCAATATCCGCAGAACTCAACGGATCAACATCTCTAACATCTTCCAAATCACTGGCCTCGTCTGGCTCATCACAATCCAAATCGGACTTTGTCACTTTGAACGGCTCCTTATCAGGCTCCTCATCAGTTGCATAGCTCAGACACCCTAGACCGCCTCTTTGCACAATGGGCTCTCTCACAACTAGAGCAACTTGCGGCTCTAAATTCCCCAAACCAGCTCCTGCAACAGTCAAAACAGAAGGATCTTCCTCCAATTTGCTCCCAATCTGGGGCGGAGGTGTTATAGCAGAATTAGGCATAGGGGCAGGCATATCAGGCAACACAAGATTTAACTACATTGCAAGTTACTGGGTACATAGCATCCTTCTTCTTATAGGTCTGGGCAAAAACAATGGAGTATTTTCCTACCTTAAAGGTCAATGTCCCTGAGCCGACATCTATAACTGCACCAGCAGTGTGCAGAAATGGTCTACCCAAAATGATAGGAATGTGAGTATCCTCGGGTATATCTAGCACAATGAAGTCAATTGGGAAAAAGAACTTTCCTACTTGGACAGGAATGTCCTCTAAGACTCCTATAGGCCGGACCGCGGAACGATCAGCCATCTGCACTATCATGTTTGTAATTGCAAACCTACTCAATTTCAATTTCTTAGCAAGACTCAAAGGCATAACACTAATACTGGCCCCTAGGTCACATAATGCCTTCTCAATAGAAAAGGTGCCAATATTACATGGGACTGAAAAACTACTTGGGTCTTCTATCGTATGAGGTGCAGTATGAGTCAAATAGGAAGATGACTCCTCAGTTAGTGCGACAGATTGCACAGTATCAACTGACTTCTTTTTGGACAACAGCTATTTCATAAATTTCATATAAGCGGGCATTTGATTAACTAATTCTAGGAAAGGAACTTACACATTTAAACTACGAATAATATTTTCAAACTTGTTAAACGATACATGTTCCTTTGTCGGCACCAATCTCTCTGGATAAGGGGCTGTAAGAAGCAACTTAGCCCTCTCCTCTAGGTCTCTCATACCGGCATCAGTGGACTTAGGCTGAAAATCCACTACTTTGTCCTTGTTGTAGCTCGAACCTTCTTCAGACCATCTCAGGAATGAACCATTAACCGTCGCAGGGTCATACTTTTGAACCGGAACTGACCCATCAGCATTTGGATCTTGCCTCGATAATTTCAGAGTCGTACCCCGAAATAAGTAGTCCCTCAAGTTATCTGGCATTGGAGGACGAAAAGGTTCACAATCAGACGTATCTTCAGTCGATCGACCATGTAAGTCAGTCGATCGACTGGCTTCCTCAGGACCAGAAACTTCATCATTATTCCGAGTGGTCGATCGACCAGGTGTGTCAGTCGATCGACTGATGTACCTGCTGATCGTCTTTTTCTTGCTACTGTTCATTCCAGCCTTTTTCTTACTCGGTTCCGCCTCATCTTTTTCTATAACATCTTCGACCATTGTGGGCTCATCAAGGGTAGACCCACTCCTCAAAGTCATTGCATTTAGAGTCTCTTTTTGATCCGGCTGCGATAGTAATTGCCCCGGAACTCTAGTTGCACTTTTGCTTGCTAATTGGGCAATTTGGCTTTCCAAAATTTTTGTAGAAGTCTCTCTAGCTAGAGACTCCTTTTGCAGCAAACCCGAAAAATTCTGAACCGTGTTTTTCAATTCGAAAATATCAGAACTTTGAAATTGCTGCTGCTGAGGCACATAGGGAGGCTTTTGATACTGCTGCTGCTTATGAGGGGGCACATAGTTTTGCTGCTGCTGCTGCGGTGGTGGACCTGGATTAAGGACATTCTGGTTAGTCCACCTCAAATTGGGGTGGACATTAAAGGGATCGGGATAAGTACCAATCTGCCTAAAGTGTTTAAAGGCAGTACATGTTTCATTCAAACTAGTACAAAACTCCGAAACATGTCCCTCTCCTCCACATCTTTTGCATGTAAAGGGACCGTCTAAAACTGCATTAACTTTATATATCCCACCTTTTTGGGATCCCCCAAAATCTAGCTTGTCGAATATCGCAGTAAGGGCCTCTATTTCACCTGTAGTAGGAGATTCAGCTGCTCTTCTCTGATTTCCTCTAGAATTCCCATGCTCGGCTTTATGGGTGGCCATATCTTAAATAATCTTCCACCCCTTAGTCTCTCCACTATTCTCCTGGAATCTGCCATTAGCTGCAGCATCCAGGATAGCCCTTTGATCATCATAAAGCCCATTATAGAATTGATTACACAGGAACCATTGCTCGAACCCATGGTGCGGAATAGATTGCACCAGTCTCTTGAAACGGACCCATGCCTCATGAAAATCCTCATCAGAACCCTGTCTAAAGCTTGTGATCTGAGCTTTAATCGCATTGGTCTTCGATGCAGAGAAATATTTTTTATAAAATGCTAGGGCCAGCGAATTCCAATCAGTAATCCCATTAGCAGCTCGATCCAGATCTCGGTACCACTCCCTAGCAGCATCACGGAGCGAGAATATGAACATCGTCTCTTTTATCTGGTCCTGGGTCACACTTGTTGGTGGGGGTATGGAACAACAGTAGTCAATGAATATCTCCATATGCTTAGTTGTATCTTCATTTGCAGCTCCCCCAAATTGGTTTCTCTCAACCAAGTTAATGTAGGACGGTTTCGCTTTGAATTTTCTATCCGTCCCAGCTGGCAACGCGAATCCCTTATAGAGATTCTCAGCTTTTGGCTCGGAGTGACTGGCTATACTTGCTTCTTCAGCCATATCTGGAGATGTAACGGTCTCAGCTGAAGAAGTAGAAATAGGAGACGAAGGTGGATCCTCCTTAAATAACTCGTTCTCGTAATAACTGGACAGAGTACTCAGCTCTTCCTCTATCGGCAATACTCTAGATGATTGTCTCAACTCAAGCAAAGTCTTCTCGATCTCAGGATCTAACGGTCGTAATTCACCACCATGTGACCTGCGCATAAGAGGAAACTACAAGTATAATATGAGAACAGTTTAAGGAACAGGTGTCCCTTAAACCAAGAAAAAGACTAAAATAAAAACAATTAAAAACTAAACAATTGCCTCCCCGGCAACAGCGCCAAAATTTGATACCGTCGTAGAGTATCATAAATAAAATTTATAATCCAAACTACTACTATAGATAGTGGCAGTCAGGGTCGAACCCCAAGGAGGCAAGCAATTTAAAGTTGTCTAATTTAAGTCTAAAGTAACAGTTTCGGGAGATTTGATTTGAATGATTCTATAACTAAAGGAAATAAAATTAAAACTAAACTAAAGCAAATAAATGAGCAATTAAAGAAAATAGATGAAATCAATATTAAAAGGATGCTAAGATGGTCAGTTCACTGTAGTTTTGACGGCAGTATCCTAGGTAAGTCTGAAATAATCACGTAAGACGGGAAAATAAGAAGTCCTCTCGGTCTATTCTTAACGGGTAGCATCTTTCGATCTAGCTACGGGTCCCTAAGTATCACTAATACTGACTCTCGCCCTGAAAAGTGATTCTTAAAAGCCTAAATTCCACCTATCTTTCGATCTCGTTATAATTTAGTCGTTTCAATTGGCAGTCTAATTCCCTCCCCTATCTTTCGATCTAATGGGTCGGTCAATTACTAAGTATTCAAATAGTCGCGTGCGCTCGATTTATCGAATTAAGCAATTTAATCAATTAAAACGGAGCTGATCTTACGTGAGCCGGTCGATCGACCAATGGGCTCAGTCGATCGACCAAGGGTATCAGGTCTACGAATTCTACGCCGCCTACACTACAGGTCCCCTACATCTTAGCACGAAGGGTTTAGCTACTCATGATAGAATTTTTAACAACAACGAAATTAACAATTAACGAAATTGGATGCATGATTAAATAAACTAAGCAAATAAGATACATAAACGAAATAAGGCTTTGGGAAACTACTCTATGCAATCTTAATCTACGAATGAATAAAAGCAAACTGAAATTAAGGAATCAGAATTACCGAATGAAAGCAGGAAGAAGAATCCGACAACACGAACTTTATTAACGAAAATAAAGCTAATTGAATGTTTATTAACTAAATTCTAATTTATAAAATCTGATGCTAAAAACTTGATATTGAATGCTAAAGTCGATGCTTATTCTGAAACAAAGGGTTCACGTTATATAGGAGTATAGCGTGACTCTTATTCTAAAAAACCTAATTGCAATTGGGCTTCTAACTCTCGTCTTTAATTTACGTCAGAGTCGCTGTGTGGTCGATCGACCACTAGGACCAGTCGATCGACCAAGCTTCTCTGAACAGTATCTTCTAATCGAATTTAAGAATCGTGCTCTGGTCGATCGACTAAGGGCACCTGTCGATCGACTGCTTCAACATGTACTTTGCTCCAAAAGCCTCGTAAATTTGTCTTTCGGGCCTCGATACGCGCACCAAGTTTGCCTCCCGAGTCTTTACTTCACGTCAGGTCCTATGCCTAGTACTCGGGGACGGATTCGGCTCAGTTTCCGCTGCATTCTTCCCATTTCTTCAATATTACACAAAAACACGAAAGTAGACGGAAATAGGGAAAATAGTAGCATAAACTACATAATTGAGCTCTGAAATGCGTGTAAAATAGGATGTAAAACATCATATTTAGGACATGAATCAGTTAGGATTTAGGGGAGTCATGGTTATAAGACGGTCTTAATTAGATTATTAGGTTTGACATTAATATAAATCTGTGTTATTAATTGTAGTATCTAATAGCATATAATTGGTTAAGTCGACGTAATTGATTATTTGACCCGGGAAACTTTGACCTAGATCGAGAGATTGGAAGAAGTTAGACCTACTACAAACAATAGACCATCTTAGTTAGAGCGAAAGCTAGATTAGTACTCTAGGGTGAATAGCAGACCGAAAGGACTTTTTCATTACCCCTCAGACCGTATTTATGCCGACCGTTGACCTTACCTTGATCGTTGCTGACCGTGGTGACCCAAAATCCTAGCTCTTTTCTCTTATTTGAAATCCTTTTCCTTAATTTAATTTTCTTTGCTTGCTACTTTAGTAAATAGACAAAACCAATTAACCCCCGAAATTTGTGACTTAGACAGACTTAGATTTATCAAATAGAACACATTTGTCTCCCTCTGGATATGATCCTGACTTCCTCTACTGCATTAGTTTAGGCCAGTTGGAATATCTTTGATAGGTGTGCGATTTAGACTGTCAAATTTTGGCGCCGTTGCCGGGGAGGAAATTATTTTCTATTTGTTTATTTAGTTTGTCTTTTGTCTTAGGGAATTTCAGTTCCTTGAGACCGTTCTAATGATTTCCATCCAGTTTCCACAGGGTGAAGATGAGAACTCCCTTGATTACATGCATAGATGGAATGATTGGATTCGTTCTCATAACTACGAAGGCAAACTCTCAAAACTTACTGTGTGCCTTACCACCATAAGAGGTATGAACAAACAAACCCAAGCCTATATTGACTCCATAGGTAAGGGAGATTATGGTGGTAAGAATATTGACGATGTCTTTTGTTTCTTTCAATGGCTTTCTCTTGAATGCATTAAACCCACTTTCTCATATTAGTCAGACATAGATGAGGGCGTGGGTGAGACCATTGACACCGTTTTAAAAAATGAAAAAGATATTGACGGAAATATAGAGGATGAGACCATATGCTCAGTTGATAACCCTTTCTTTGAGAAAAATCTAGAACCCCTCTATGACAATTTTACAGAATGTGAGCCACATGAGGAAGACTTGACGAACCCTCTAGAGAACCCCTTTTGTGACGAGTTTTGCGATAAGGAGAGTGAGGATGCTCCATTGGAAGCTCTTGAGGTAAAATGGGATACATATGACGATATAATAGATGAGCTTATTATGGGAGATCCCATTGACACATTTGACTTTACCACCCGTTGTATTTGGGATGACTACCCACCTTCTCCTATTGCATACTTGACTCCTTCACCTCACATAGAATACCCGTCTAAGCATGTTGTTTCTACTTACGTGTTTTCAATGTTATATGCTTCAGTTGTGTCTTATGGTTTGAGCTTTGATGTTCCATGCTTAGCTGATGGGTGGAATAATTTGGTTGATTGCTATGAGAGCTGTCAAAGAAATTACAGCAAGCTGAGACAGTCTCTAACCTTAATTTTATATTCTCACATTATATGTTGGTGCTACTTATGCTTTTGTGTAGCACATGCGCATATTTATGATAAGCTTTTAAGGGCCTTGAGCGCCTACTTTCACGCACACTTAGATGAAGGTTGCTGGTTAGTGCTACGCTGGCCACATCCCCCCCCTTAGTTTCTACTGGTTTGGGGAGGTCATTCTTGTATACATTGTAAGTTTCTTTTCTTATGCTTTACTTTATTTGTATTCATCTCGTTCTCATATCCCTTTCCCTTATATTTTACACTACTGCTGGTGGTTTGCTGATCACAATGAGGGCATTGTGTGATTTGGTTTGGGGAGGGTATGCATCTGTCTGTTTGCATCCATTTGCATTTTTCTTGCATTTATATTTGCATATTTCTTGCATTTCCGCATGCATTGTTCTTTCTTTTATATATACAAAAAAAACAAAAAAAAAATAAATTGAAAAAAATACAAAAACATGTTTTATTTTGCATATTAGGTCGAGTCGGAATGGTTAGGTAAAAATGATGAAACCGCGTCTATGTTTTTATCTCTTGCCTAAGCCTTGCATTGCCAATGCCTTTTATGTAAAATCATTGCATAGTCTACGAGTTTTTGATTAACTTTACTGAACGAATAGACTTGACTTAATATCGGCAACCTACTCAAATTTTCTAAGGTATAGAGCTTAATAAACTGATGACATTCATGATCAGTTTCATTTAGGATGTGAGTAGTACTCCTTATAAGACATGTAACATCAAATTGCATAAGCATGACAATTGTCTCTTAGTACCTGTATGCATTCGGGTTAGTGGCGGTGTCACATGTGGAGAGGCATCCTTTTTCTTCTATTTTTACCCTTGAGCCTTACAATAGCCAAATTGACTTGTTTTGACCCAATTGTTAACTACATTCCTATATAGCCTACCCTAGTCAAGCTAGTACGGTTAATATTTTTTGGCACGTGTGTATTTGTCGATCTTGGCATTCTATTTTGTTGTGAAGGGTCTGAAGAAGAAAATGAAAAAAGAAAAAAAAAGAAGCTGAATGAAAAAAAAAAAGAAAAAAAAACGTGAAGAATGAAAAATAAAAAGAATAGAAAAAATAAATAAATGAAGTTGAGAAAAAAGAAGATGGGAATTTCGTTATAGTCCTATATAGCTATTCCATATTATTTGAAGAGTATTTTCTGTTTTGGTGCGTGAGTTTTATGCCACATTCGACATCGTTTTATTTTATATGGTTGGGTTGTTGAGCGGGATTTGTTACTATTGATTTTGTTTGGTACTAGCTTGGCTCTTACCTCTACTTTTCCAAATCTTTTTGCACCTTTTTACCCAATTACTTCACTTCACCATATTTGTAAGTCCTCGGTATATGACTTGGTCCTATTTGGTTGGAATGCATATGTACGATCGGTAGAGATAATTATCATGTTAGACTGCATGCATGTTTCTATAGGTTTCAGTTAGGTGAGTGTCTTATTTCCTTCTTGTCCTACAATGAATAATCTCACCATGTTCTTTAACGAGTGATAAAAGACCCGTGAGAGTCCGATATATACAAGTCTTGCAAGGTTGAAGGTTCAGTAGCTGTTTCATTAGTATAACTCGTTTGCAATTGATTTTGTACATTGGTTTTGGCTGCTTGCATTAAATTGGTTTGGGCGTGTAAAGCATAGTTAGCTCTGAGATTGTCTACCGTTTCATTAGTTTTTTATGTCCTTAGTCTTTGCTTGCTTGGGGACAAGCAAGGGTTTGGTTTATGAAGGTTTGATGCGTGCTGATACGTGCATATTATATAGTCTTTTTAGCCTATTTCATCACATATTTCTATGCATTTTTTGTACTGTTTATATAGTATTATGCCCCGAATTGGCTACTTTGGTTCGTTTTGTCCATTTTGTAGAAATGAACGCGAAAGTAGTGGAATCGTACCCTTTTTTGTCTATTTTGCATGCATTTAGAGGAGACGAGATTTTCCAGAGTGAGATATTGCATTGGGAAGCGTGAAGGCACAGATTACGAGGCAGTCGGGCATGAACTTCAGCTGATTTAAAGACAAAAGACTCGATCGAGTGGTTTTACTGCTCGATCGAATGGTTTTGATAGTCTTGGTTGGTCGATCGAGTAGTTTTCTACTCGATTCAGGGGTGCTCTAAAGAGGAGTTGCTCGATCGAGTAACTATTCTACTCGATCGAGTAGATTATGCTGAGTTTTGCTCGATCGAGTGATTTTATTCCACTCGATCGAGAGGTTTCTATTCTCATGGGCTTTAATTAGCCCGTGAGTTGTTTTATTTCGAGAAACTTAGTTGTTTTCTATTTAAGCACGGATTAGCTAGGTCATTAGTATCTATTCATTACTTAGCTTTTATCCAATTTTCAAGACTGCGTTACTTTTTGCTCTTCACTGTAACTTTACTTTGGGATTTATTTCGCTCGGATTTGACTGTTCTTCATGCCAGATTCGCACGATTGTAATCTCTTCCTCTTCTCTTAATAATAATCAATCGTTTTTTTTTGCTTTAATCTTTTATTTTACTTCGTTTATTCTTTTTCCCTAATTTACCCTTTTATGCGATTTAATCATTGTTTTAGTATGTTGAATGCTGGTTATTTATCTGCTGTTAGTCTTGATAGTATTAATAACGATATGAGTAGCTAAACTTCTTTCATGTTGGGATTAGGGGATCTACGGTAGAAATGCGACGATGTAGTAAATAGTTTAGACGAGTTAATTGTAAGATTCTGTCAACATAGCAATTTAATTGTATTTTACCGACTTAGTTGAGTGCACGCTTCTGAGTCATCCCTTTAATCTGGCTAAAATTAATCCTAAATCATAAGATTGGACTAAATAGGCCTGCTATGAACAGTAGACTACCCTGACGAGGATGAAAGTTAAGTTAGTGGTATTTTAGGATAGAAAGTGGACCGAAAGGACCTTTCCGTATCCATCTCACATTAATCTATCTAAGTTGTTTACAGTTGAGTCACTGGACTGCCGAAATGAACCGAAATCCTGACATGACCTCTCTCTATTGATAGTTTAAATCTATTCTCCTGCTTTTACTGCTCTTTTCTCTGCTCCTCTTCCTTTAAACCTTTTAGTTTAGAAAACAATTCAAACCCCCCCCCCCATTTGTGACCAAATAGACGGACTTTTACAGATATCTTGCCTCCCTGAGGAGATCGACCTGACTTCCCTAGCTATATAGTTAGTTTAGTTAGTTTATTTTTGATAGGTACACGACAGACGTATCAAATTTTGGCGCCGTTGCCGGGGAGGCAATTGCCCTATCTGTGTTTGTTTCGTTTATTTTATCCGTCTCAGGGAATTTTTATTCCTTGAGGCAGTTCTTAATTATTTTCTTTCAGTGTTGTTTATGCCCGGGTCGTCGACGGGTTTGAGTTAGTTTTGGTGATTGAGCCGAGAGACTATTCAGGCATAGACTCCGTCTGCAAAGGAAATCACGAAAGAAAGACTTGAGTACTTTCGAGCCAGAGCTACATCATTCTCTTTTCGTAGAAGAAATTCCTGTTTTTGCCGATCAACAAGTAAAGATGCCAGAACTTTCCAGTCATTCGGTACCTAAAGCATCCTCAATTCCAAAGGGTTTCAATCTCCAGACTGAGGATGGGAATACATTCGACATCCGTCCTTCCTACATCAATCTGGTGGAGAGAAATATTTACAGAGGTGTGGCAGGTGAAGACCCGAGGAAGCACATGGAGGTCTTTGGACTCTCTTGTTCTACTATCCCTGCCACAAAGAGGGTAACTCAAGACAAGATTAAGGAAGTTCTGTTTCCTTTCTCTTTGACTGACTCAGCCAGGGAGTGGCTGACTGATTTGGACCGCACAGCTGCAGGAGTTACAGATTGGGAGTCTCTTGCTCTTGCCTTTTACAAGAGATATTTCCCTCCACAGCGCACCAATCAGCTGAGGGCCAAGATTACCAGTTTCAGGCAGGCTCCCGATGAGACTTTATATGAGGCATGGTCCCAATTCAAGAAATTGGCGAGGTCTATTCCTCACCATGGTTTTGACCCATGGTTTATATCTAACCAGTTCTACAATGGGCTGTATGATGACCACAGAGCCATACTTGATGCGGCATCTAATGGGAGATTCCAGGAAAATACAGATGATGATAAGGGATGAGCCCTTATTGAAGAGATGGCGAATCATAGTGCTGAGTATGGAAACCCGAGGGATGGTATTGGAATAGTTCATGCTGTCGATAAGCAGGTTGTGGCTCAGATGGAAGCCATGAATGCTAGATTTAACAAGTTGGAGTTACATTCTGCTGGGGAGCCTCAGACGGTCCATGTGCTTACTAGTGGGGAGACCGTCACATGTGAGAGGTGTGGGAGCAATGATGGCCACACTGCTGTTGGCTGTCTTATGGAGAAGGAACAAGTCCTTGCCTTTCAACAATATAGGCAAGGAGGGGGTCTCTATTACAACAACCAAGGGGCAGTCCATCCCAATTTGAGGTGGACTAGTCAAAATGTGCTCAATCCTACCCCTCCTCCGCACCAGCAGCAGCCGTATGTTCCTCTACATAAGAATAAACAAGGCTTTCAGAAGCCCCCTTCCTTCCCTCCTCCTAATCATGGAGCATCATCTTCTGGAGGGGTGAGTGAGATTGGTGAGCTAAAGACTATGCTGCAGTCTTTTACAAAGCAGTGGTAGTTGAGTGATCAACAGAAAGATGCATCCATCAAGGCCCTTGAAACTCAACTTGCCCAATTAGCCGCGAACCAATCTACAAGGAAACCGGATCATTTACCGTAATAAACTGACAAAAATCCACATGAGACAGTAAATTTAATCAATTTGAGAAGCGGTCGTTCATATGAGGGACCAGAAGTGTTGAAATCAGACCCGAGGAAGGAAATAATAGCTGATGAACAGTGTTCTGTCCAAGGAAATGAGCTGACGGCTAAGAAAGTGCTCGATCGACTAGTTTCAGGAGGTCGATCGAGAAGATTTGATGATGAAAGTACTCGATCGAGTAGAAATTCCACTCGATCGAGTGAACAGGAAAAGACAACTGCTCGATCGAGTGATTTTTCTACTCGATCGAGTGATGCTATTGAAGAAACTACTCGATCGAATGGAAATTTTGGTCGATCGAGTAATATGGATGATGGACAGCTTGATCGAGAGCCTGCTAGTGCTCGAGTAAATGAGAAATCGCCTGAAAGACCTCGTTCGAGAGGAAAGAAGCGTCCAAAGGATACAGAGCTTGATCCGGCTGACACATTGGAAGAGAGAAACAAGGGACTCGAGATACCCATCACGGTTCCTTTCCCGAGGCGTCTGCAGAATACTAAAGCTAATCAGCAATTTGGCAAATTTGCCGAGATCTTGAGAAGCTTGCGAGTCACCTGTACCATTATTTGAATCTGCGACACAGGTACCCTCTTACCTTCAATTTATGAAAGAAATTTTATCGGGTAAGAGGCATATTAGTGATAATGAGACGGTAGCCTTGACTGAGGTAGGGACGGCCCTAGTTCAGAATAAGTTACCTCCCAAACAGTCAGACCCGGGTAGTTTTTCGATTCCGTGTCATATCGGTACCCATTTGATTGATAACGCGTTATGCGATCTAGGCGCTAGCGTGAGTGTCTTACCATTGTCTCTGGCTAAGAGACTTGGTTTGACAAAGTTTAATTGCACCAACATGACTGTCCAGATGGCCGACCGTAGTATATCACGGCCACTAGGTGTAATAGAAGACGTACCTGTGAAGATCGGGAGGTTCTTTATTCCCGTTGACTTCGTCGTTTTAGACATCCCCGAAGATGCACATACCCCTATTATTTTAGGGAGACCATTTTTGTCTACTGCCTGTGCAGTAATAGACGTCGGGGGGTAAGACGTTGACCTTTCAGGTTGGGGACGAGGAGCTGATATTCCATCAGTCTAAGTTCCGGAGGGCTCCCATGCAAGCTCAGCCTTGCAATGCCCTCTCTTCTATTGACCCTATTATTTACACTCCAAATGAAAATTTGGAATATTGTGCTGCTATTGTTACTCCTCCGCCTCATATTGAGAGCAAAAAGGAGGAAAGTTCGTCTGTTTTCCTTGCTGCAGGTACAGATGAAAACAATGAGGGAGCTGTCAAAGGGCATTTTGCAATAAACGTCAGTCAAGTTGGGAGTGACAGTGTTACAGCCGGTGAGAAAGGAGCGAGGGTGAGAAAAGTTCGAGCATATGTGGATGTGAACTATTCTCCTCCGAATGATCCAAGTTCAAGCTCATGGAAGCTGAAGAGGACGATCAATGTTGCTGAGGTGACGTCCTCCAGTCAGGAGCCCTCCGTGGGGCTACTGAATTGCTTTGGGAAGTGAGCGGGGAAATGCCCCGTGTAACACCTTGTAAAAACAAATTTTGAATTTTCCGTTGAACTTCTTTTATTGCTTTTAATTAGGACAATTAGATTTTAGACAATTTTTAGCGTAGATTTAAGACTATAGACTGTTACTTTGCGTATTTGGTATTTTGGGATATTCATGCACGTGTTTTTATGCAGGTTTGGGGAATTTTTACGCAAGTTCAAAGGAAGAAAGACGAATTAAGGAGCTTACACGAGTAAAAGAGCTCAATCGAGTACTTTTTGTACTCGATCGAGTGAAATGTGTATGATCGAGTGATTCCTGTTCAGTCGATCGAGTAAATCACAAATGAGGAGTTCTCGATTGAGTAAAATTCTACTCGATCGAGTAGATGGATTCATAAAGTCCTCGATCGAGTAGTTCTAAACCACTCGATCGAGTGAAATGGGAAAGGACACGAGGGAGTTTTCTTTAACTTCCTTATTTTTCTTTGTGATTTCATTCTAACCCCAATTTTTTCGTCTCCTTCCCCTAATTGCGATAAAAAAATCCCCAAATCCCCATTTATCTCGCCCTCATACCAAATCCGTCACCTACATCTTGTTGCTTGCTAATTAATCATTCAAAGCCCCTTATTTTCCCCTTGATTTGTGCCATTTAACACGGTTTATTAGCGGGTTTAGGGTTCGCGGTTTTCGATCAAAAAATCGCCATTTTTGCTTGTTATTTGAAGATTAATTGCAATTTGTAGGTTATTCTCATCAAGTAAGTAATTCATCCATCCTCATTGCATTTTATTTTCATTTGTTTCGAATTTTTATGAGGTAACTTGGAATTAGGGTTTCCAAATTCACTGTTTAGTCAAATTTTTCGACTTATACTGTCATTGTTTGCCCTTCTTTACCCTACTTGATGATCAATCCCCATTCCTCATTGCTTTAACATGTTTAAATTTGAATTTTACGCAAAATTTGCGATAAGGGTGATTTTCAGTCGGAATTTTCGACTGTCATTTGGGTTTTCAGTCGAATTTAGTCTGTCATATGCTTTATTCACCTCATTTGTTGCCTAATTGTTGCTGTTGATGCTTGCTATCCCGCCCCTATCGCTGTTTACATGCTTTAATTTGAAATTTTTGAGGAATATTGGGAATTTTTGTGATGTAAGTAGACTTTTTCGACTGGTAGGGGAACTGTCATGCTAGTTTTCATGCTGTTAGCCACTTTTTTCTTATAAATTCCCCTGCCCTTTGTATACAGGATGGAGTCTAGCTTACTGCCCTCCACTAGCTCGACTTCTAGTCCATCCTTGACTGAGACGGTGGTCCCTGCTGTTACCACCGCCTCCACTTCAGTTAGTACCGCAGCACCCGTGTTTTTAGTTTCAGCTGCCGGTACCGTTTTTACCCCAGCTAGCTCTGTTTCGGCTGCCACTTCCGTTACTACCACCACCACTACAAGCACTGCTGCTAGTCTTTCTTCGTCAGTGGTGGCCACAACAACCACATCCTCTACTCAGCCATTTGTTTTCACACGTGGCGGACTACTTTGCGATTCTGTTTGCCTTTAGAGCGGCCCTAGTTCTTCACACCGTCACTGCACGGGCTTCTACTTTGGGTTCTAGAGGCCGGGGCCGAGGTCGTGGACGTTACCGTTCTACACCAGCTCCTGCTACCTCTACTTCTGCCGCTCCCTCCACTTCAGCTGCTTCTCCTTCTGGCACGGTTACGGTCCGAGGGGACACCTCCCTCGACTCTCACCCCGACTATCCGCAGGTAATTTTTATTAACGCTGTACATCGTAAGAGGTTTTATCACCTCCTAGGCTGTGAGTTTGTACCTTTCCGGTTTTTAGATAAACCGGCACTTGAGAGACTCGGCATCTACGAGTCTGTTTGTGAGCTTCTACGGGGCACGGAGATGGCCGGACTCATCACTATGAGCGGCCGTACCTTTCTGGAGCTGAGTCTTGAGTAACTCAGCTCCTTTACCTTCTCCTCCGGGGCACACGACACTGCCCCTACTACTTCTTCGGTGTCTTTCCGGTTGTTCAACCGGACTTTTCCGATGACTTTGGAGGAGTTTGGTCGCAGACTTGGCCTTTCCTCTACGGGCGACACTACTGCCCCTAGGAGGGTCATCCGTTAGCTTTGGAGGACCTTGGCCCAGACCACCTTTCCTGAGCGAAAGATCGCACAGGTCTACCTTCCCCCTGCCCGTTACTTTTTTAGGATGATGGGGAGTACCATTTTCGGCCGAAAGGAGCCGAACAACATCACAAACACCGAGCTCTCCATCCTGGGCGGTTACCTGAACGTTGACTGTGAGGGTCCTTTTACCCTCAATATTGCCTACTTGACCGCCCAGTACTTTCAGGCCCAGGGGCTGAAGGAGACGGGATCTATTGCCTACGGTGGCATAGCCACCATTCTTGCCAGTTCCCTCTTCCCCGTCTGGCCTCGTGACTTGCAGTACCTCGAGGGAGAGAGGTTTCTGAGTCTAGATGCCATGCTTTCTCAGCATTGGCTGACCCCAGACTACCAGACATGGAAGATAGACGGTTCCTTGTCTGTAGACTTACCCTGTGACACTCTCCCCCGTCTAGCCCCTTTGCCTACTGTCGCTAGGGGCGACCGACTGCCACCTACCTCCACCGGTCTACCACCTTTCACTCAGACCACCTCCCACTATTCCCGCCGCCAAGAAGCGGCGTAGACTTGAGACTGGAGAGGGGTCCACACCTTCAGGGAGTACCCAGCCTTCCACGGCTACTCCCATCCCGACCCCTACTCCTACTCCTACTCCCACTCCTACACCCACCGACCAGACACAGGCTCAGCTGGTTTTTCCGGCTACTTTCGTACCACCTCCACCCTTTGTGGCGTCCGCGGTCATGGACCAAGGGCGCCGTGACGGTTTGTTGCTTGAGATTGCAGAGCGACATGCTCGTATGGAGAGGGACTTAGCTCTTACCTTGCACCCTCTGTACGAGTACCACTTGAGGCGACACCGTCCGATCCCGGAGGGTTGGCCACACCCTTCCTTTTACCGGTACCCAGCTGAGGGGTGCCCGGAGTCTGCTGAGGAGGAGGAGGACGAGGACGAGGACCCTGCGGTGGCTGCGGAGAGAGCTCGCGCTGAGCAGAGGAGGAGGAGAGAGGAGGAGGAGGATCCGGAGTTCAGGGTGGAGGACATCCATGACGAGGAGGCTGATGAGTAGCTACTGGTCTACTCACTTGCCCAGTTTTCTGACTGGTTTGGGGAAGTTCGTGTTTTGTATGTATTTCTTACTCTTTTATTTTGTCTCCTTTTTATTTCATTGTTTTTATTCTTTATTGGTTGTATATTCCCGTTCCCCTATATATATCTGCTGGTGTATGCTGGAGGACAACGAGGGCGTTGTCCGTTTTGGTTTGGGTAGGGTATTGCATCCTTTTGAGTCTGCATTTGCATTTGTTTTGCATTCACGTTTATTTATTTCAGCTTGCATTGTTTGTTTATTTCTTTAAAAAAAAAATTCAAAAAATAGAAAAAAAAATTAGAAAATTTCAAAAAATCCAAAAATTTTCACGTTTATTTTTGCATATTGGTTGAGTCGGAATGGTAGATTTCCGTGATGATAATGCACTATAACTTGTCATTTTACTTGAGCCTTGCACTTCTGTTGATAGTTATTAGCTTTGTCATACGCATAGTCTACGAGTTTCTGTTCAAATATAGCTGATTGTTTAGACTTGACCTGATAAATTGGCAAACTACTCCATAAATTCTGAGTTTTAGAGCCCATAACTGGTGATATTCATGACCGGTTCATTAGGAATTTAGAGTAGTACTCCTTGCATAGCATGTTCATCATTTTTGCACTTTTATGACATTCAATTTCTTGTCAAATGCACATATTCGGGTTTGTGGTTGGTGTCACATGCAGGGAGGTGCTTGCAAATTTTCCCCTTTTCTCATATTTTTCACCCATTTAGCTCCACATAAGCCAAAACTTGCCTTTTTGACCCATTAGCTACATCCAAAATTAAGCCTGCCTAGTCAAGCTAGTTTTAGTATGTCTTTTGTGGTATGATTTTCCATCTGCAGTTTGGCCCGTATTTATTTGTATGGAGTTGGTGTAAATAGAGGAGGGAGGAAAAGAAAAAAAAGAATTGAAAAAAAAAAACGTGAAAGAAAAAGAAAAAAAATGAAAAATGAAAAAAAAAGAAGGCTGATTTACGTGAGGAAAAAAAGAAAGAAAAAGTTGAAAAAATAAGTTTGATTTATTTGATTTATTCAGACGGTGTTTAAAAAAAGAAAGTTTGTGACCGTCTGACTCCTCCATTCTTATTCTATATTTTTGAGGAGATTGTGTATGAGTTTAGTGAGTTGTGTGCCAAATGAAGGGCAGTTGTACCTAGTTTTTCAGTCAGTTGAGATTCGGATGGTCTTATATGGTCATGTTAGGAACTAGCTTGACGCTTTTACCTCCACATTACCATAACTTGTTTTGCCTTTTCTCACCTGAACCTCACTATTCCCATATTATTTGTAAGCCCCTCTGTGTGACGGACATTATTGGTCGGAGTGTGTGCATTAGTACTTGAATTGTCTTTCATTTTTGTTGCATGCATGCTATGTAGGTCGCAGTTAGGTGAGTGACTGTCTTTTCTTCTCTCTTTTACATATAACATTCACCCTTTGCTTCATGAGAGAAGAGTGACCACGAGAGAGTCCGATTTTGTTGCTCTTGCAAGGTCGATAAGTTGGTTATATTTCTGAACAGCTTATAACTCGTTTGCGTATTGACTGCTTAGCTTTAACTGTTAGTTTTTGTTGCATTAAATTGGTTCAAGTAGACAAGTTAAGCTAACTCTGAGTTTTCATTTCCGTTCCATTAGTTGCATTTTAGTTTACTCGAGGACGAGTAAAGGTTCGGTTTGGGGAGATTTGATACGTGCATATTATATAGTCTTTTTAGCCTATTTCAGCACGTATTTCTATGCATTTTTTGTACTGTTTATATAGTATTATGCCCCGAATTGGCTACTTTGGTTCGTTTTGTCCATTTTGTAGAAATGAACGCGAAAGTAGTGGAATCGTACCCTTTTTTGTCGTTTTTGCATGCATTTAGAGGAGACGGGATTTTCCAGAGTGAGATACTGCATTGGGAAGCGTGAAGGCACGGATTACGAGGCAGTCGAGCATGAACTTAAGCTGATTTGAAGACAAAAGACTCGATCGAGTGGTTTTACTGCTCGATCGAATGGTTTTGATAGTCTTGGTTGGTCGATCGAGTAGTTTTCTACTCGATCCAGGGGTGCTCTAAAGAGGAGTTGCTCCATCGAGTAACTATTCTACTCGATCGAGTAGATTATGCTGAGTTTTGCTCGATCGAGTGGTTTTATTCCACTCGATCGAGAGGTTTCTGTTCTCATGGGCTTTAATTAGCCCGTGAGTTGTTTTATTTCGAGAAACTTAGTTGTTTTCCATTTAAGAACGAATTAGCTAGGTCATTAGTATCTATTCATTACTTAGCTTTTATCCAATTTTCAAGACTGCATTACTTTTTGCTCTTCACTGTAACTTTACTTTGGGATTTATTTCGCTCGGATTTGACTGTTCTTTACGCCAGATTCGCACGTTTGTAATCTCTTCCTCTTCTCTTAATAATAATCAATCGTTTGTTTGCTTTAATCTTTTGTTTCACTTCGTTTATTCTTTTGCCCTAATTTACCCTTTTATGCGATTTAATCATTGTTTTAGTATGTTGAATGCTGGTTATTTATCTGCTGTTAGTCTTGATAGTATTAATAACGATATGAGTAGTTAAACTTCTTTCATGTTTGGATTAGTGGATCTACGGTAGAAATGCGATGATGTAGTAAATAGTTTAGACGAGTTAATTGTGAGATTCTGTCACCATAGACATTTAATTATATTTTACCGACTTTGTTGAGTGCACGCTTCTGAGTCATCCCTTTAATCTGGCAAAAATTAATCCTAGATCGAAAGATTGGACTAAATCGGCCTGCTATGAACAGTAGACTACCCTGACGAGGATGAAAGTTAAGTTAGTGGTATTTTAGGATAGAAAGTGGACCGAAAGGACCTTTCCGTATCCATCTCACATTAATCTGTCTAAGTTGTTTACAGTTGAGTCACTGGACTGCCGTAGTGAACCGAAATCCTGACATGACCTCTTTCTATTGATAGTTTAAATCTATTCTCCTGCTTTAACTGCTCTTTTCTCTGCTCCTCTTCCTTTAAAACTTTTAGTTTAGAAAACAATTCAAACACCCCCCATTTATGACCAAATAGACGGACTTTTACAGATATCTTGCCTCCCTGAGGAGATCGACGTGACTTCCCTAGCTATATAGTTAGTTTAGTTAGTTTATTTTTGATAGGTACACGACAGACGTATCACGTGCCTATTTGCAGCAGGAGCTGTTAACCAGGCTAACAATATTTTATAGGATGACTAGGGACAAACCAAGCACACCCTTGTCTTGCCAGGGATACCAAACACAAATCAGGCCAACAACAATTACATTAACAGCACTCAGGGAACATCAACTGTCAGTCCAGGTTCATCGGGCCACAAGTACTGCAATCAGGCTAGCCACCAGCTGCCACCTTGGCCAGCTGAATCTTTGTTCAACTAATCACAAATTAATCCTAAGGAACCAGGTGAAATTCCTAAAGCATTGCACAAAAATTCAGACTGTAAAGCTAGTTGTAGGAGGGTAAATCAGATAAAGCAAAGTTGCGATTTTTGGCCAAACAAGGGAAAAACTCTCAACAAAGAAGCTCTTGGCCTATTTCAGCATTTATTAGATAGAGCCTTGAGCCACGGAAGATGCCTGAACCATGGCCATTTGACCTTCAACAACCAGCCAAAGAAATACAACAATCAAGGACAACATGTCATTATCAACCTGCATCTCTTTTGTTCTTGTTCAGTTTGCTTTAATTTCTTTTGCATCCGTTGTAAAATAATTCCACTACTCTTGTTTGCTTCCTAAGTTTAATCCTGGCCCTTAGATGGAGATATCTAGGGTTTCATTTGTACTGAGACTTCACAGGAAGGCCTATATAAGGACCATTCCTCAGGCTGTTTTACTCAGACTTGATTAATGAAAACCTTGAGATTTCTCTCAAAAATTTGCAAATATTATTAACTTTGCTGAGTCTTAGTTGTAAGTCAGACTTAATATCTTCTTGTGCTTACTTAGAAGGTGATTAAGGATCTAAAGTATTACTTAGAACAGATCTGTGCTCACTTGAACTGTTTTGAGTGCATTGTCTGTCTATTGTGAGTTTGCTCTGTGCTTGCTTGAGTAAATTCATTCCAGGCTTCCTAAATTGTTAAGTTTAACCTCTGTGCTTGCTTGAGGGTAAATTTGATAATTATATCCGGGTTTCTAGGTCATAAAAAGAATCATTCAATCCAACTGAGAAAACGTACTGTCTGAGAATCAAACTGTGTCAGTCTGGTTTTCTATTTATTAAAAATACTTAGAATTTGTTTAAAATTATGAGATTTGACACAGTTTAATTTTACCATTTTAACTAAATTTTCACCAAGTTTCATATTTTTTCAAGTCTATTTACTATTTTTAAAAAATTCCTCAAGTTTATTGCAGTCCCTGGTAATTGCTCCTTGTCTGTTTCAGGGTTTGTTCAAATTGTGTTTGTCCCCATAGCTTACACTACAAATTCTGGTTATTAGAGCTTAGGTTATAACACAATCCTACCTTATGTTAGTCTTGAGTGAGAGAAAAGTGAGTTCATTTTCCCAGCTACATCAAAACTACAAAAAAACAACCCAATGAGTGAAGAGAGACTTGCTGGTATTGAGACCAGAATAGAGAACCTAGCATGAAATGTGGATACCTTGCTCAATGCTGTCCATACTGTCATGGAGAGATTTCCAAACCATGACCCAAGAAGGCAACCACCACTTTTCGGAGGAAGAGGAAGGGGGAGAGGGATTGCAATGGGAGCAGGAAGGAGGTAACCACATCATGATCCATATAAGTAAGCCATATCTGAATCAGATGACTCAAGAATGGAGGAAGGAATCTATGATGCCAGAGACAAAGATGTAAAGGTAGACATTCCTGACTTCCATGGTAGTTTAAATCCTGAGGATTTGTTAGATTGGCTTACATCTGTTGAGAGAGTCTTTGAGTTTAAGGATTATGATGACAGAAAAGCTTTTAAAGTTGCCATCTTAAAACTCAAAGGATATGCATATCTTTGGTATGAAAGTATGAAACACCAAAGGATTAGAGATGGTAAGGAACCAGCCAGGTCTTGGCTTAAGTTGAAAAAGAAATTAAAGGAGAAATTCATAGCCAAAGACTATACCCAAGATATCTTTATTAAACTGACTCAGTTAAGACAAGAACAACTATCTGTTGAGGCCTACCTTAGAAACTTTGAACAGCTAACCCTGCAATGTGAAGTTACTGAGAAACCTGAGCAAAAGATTGCTAGGTTTATTGAGGGTTTGGATCTTAAGATAGCTAGCAGGGTAAGGATGCAGCAGGTTTGGTCATTTGATGAGGCAGTTAACCTAGCCTTAAGAGTTGAGAATTTGGGAAAAGCAAAACCTGTAACACCCAAATTTCCCACCAGACCAGCATTCAAACCTTATACTAGTCTTAAGATCACTGAGACACCTAAACCAACTACCCAACCCACAGAAGACAAAGGGAAGACACCTATATATCCTAAAACCAACCCACCTCTATCCAGGGATAAGATCAAGTGCTTTCAGTGCCAAGGCTTTGGCCATTTCAAGAAGGATTATCCTTCTAACAGGGCTCTTACAACTATGGAGATTTAAGAGTGAGAAAGGGAAGGTCTAGTTGAGTATGAGGAAGATGAAACATTGATCCTAGAAGAAGTGGAAGCTGAGGGGGAAACTGATCAAGGACAAGTTGTAGCCCACCCTGACACAGGGCACAGTTTGGTCCTATGGAGGGTTATGCACTCTCAACCAGCTCCTCTAGAAGCTGATCAAAGATCCATGATATTCAGGAGTAGATGCACTGTCTAAGGGAGGGTGTGTAATCTAATTATTGATGGAGTTAGTTGTACCAGTGTAACTTCCACCATTATGGTCAACAAGTTGAGTGTACCTACCCAGGAGCACCCCAGTCCATACAAGTTATGGTGGTTAAACAAAGGTTCTGAAGTGAGAGTTGACAACCAGTGCATTGTTCCTTTTTCAATTGGGAAGGTGCACAAGGATGAAGTGTTATGTGATGTGGTCCCTATGGATGCCTGTCACCTACTGTTAGGGAGGCCATGGGAGTTTGACAGGAACATCACTCACCAGGGAAAGGAAAATGTCTATAGTTTCAAGCACAATGGCAAGAAAGTCACCCTGACTCCCTTGCCACTAAACCAAAGAGGCTATGGAAGTCCTAATATGCCTGAGGAAGTCAATGAAGTGCTGTTTCTGTCTGAGGCAGCCATGATCAAAGAGCTAAAGTAAGAGCAGCCTGTGATATTGCTAATATCAAGGGAAATCAACACTGAGGAGAGTGCTGGTGTGCCTGCAAAGGTTGAACCTCTGATTCAGAAATAAATGGAGGTTTTTCCAGCTGAGTTACCTAGTGGATTGCCACCCCTGAGAGGAATTGAGCATCACATAGACCTTGTACCCGATTATGTGCTTCCTAACAGGCCAGCATACAGATGTGATCCCACAACAACCAAGGAACTGCAGCATCAGATTGAAGAGTTAATGACAATGGGGTTTGTGAGGGAATCATTGAGTCTATGTGTAGTGCCTGCTTTACTGGTACTTAAGAAAGATGGAACATGGAGGATGTGTACTAATAGTAGGGCTATAAACAACATTACAGTCAAGTACAGATTCCCTATTCCATGGTTGGATGACATGTTGGATGAGCTCAGTGGGGCTCAGATATTTTCAAAGATATATCTCAAGCAAGGATATCATGAAGTATGGATAAGAGAAGGTGATGAATGGAAAACAGCTTTCAAAACCAAGCATGGTCTGTATGAATGGCTTGTCATGCCATTTGGGTTGTCTAATGCCCCAAGCACTTTCATGAGGCTAATGACTGAAGTTCTGAGGCCTTGCCTTAGAAAATTTGTTGTAGTATACTTTGATGGCATACTCATCTACAACAACAGTCCATCTGAACATCTGTCACATTTGGAAGCAGTTTTTAAAATACTCAGGGAGCAGAAATTGTATGGAAAGCTTGAGAAATACACCTTCATGGTCAATGAGGTAGCATTTTTAGGATATATTGTATCTGGAATACGGATATCAGTTGATCAGGAGAAGATCAAGGCTATACAGACATGGCCAGTCCCACAAACAATCACAAAAAGTAAGGGGATTCCATGGCCTGACATCTTTTTACAGGAGATTCATCAAGAATTTTAGTACAGTTGTTGCACCAATCACTAAGTGCATGAGAAAGGGAGACTTCCAATGGACTGAAGCTGCTCAGCAGTCCTTTGAGAAAATCAAGAAGTTGATATGTGAGACTCCCATTCTAAAGTTACTTGACTTTGAACAATTGTTTTAGGTAGAGTGTGATGCTAGTAAAGTTGGAATAGGAGCTGTCCTAATCCAGGGATAAAAACCAGTGGCTTACTTCAGTGAGAAACTGAATGGGGCAAAGTTGAGGTATTCCACTTATGACAGGGAGTTCTATGCCATCATCAGAGCCCTTATACATTGGGGTTATTACCTAAAACCCAAGCCATTTGTGCTGCACTCAGATCATGAGGCTCTGAAATAAATCAAGGGTCAACACAAGCTGAGCCATAGGCATACTAAATGGGTGGAATTCTTGCAAGCTTTCACATTTTGAAGCAAATACAAGGAAAGAAAGCAAAATGTGGTAAGACACTCTCTGCTAACTGTCATGAGCAACAAGGTACTTGGGTTTGAATTCATGAAGGAGATGTATAAGGAGGATCCTGATTTCTCTAAGGAGTGGATTACTCACACAGAGGGAGGACTAGCTCAGGGAAAGAGATATGTGCTGCAAGGAGGCTTCCTGTTCCATGGTAACAAGCTGTGTGTGCTAAAGGGATCCTACAGAGATTTGCTGATCAGAGAAGTCCATTCAGGAGGACTAGGGGGTCATTTTGGGGTCCAGAAAACCCTGGAAATCTTACAGGATCAGTTTTACTGGCCCAGGATGATAGGTGATGTTTAGGCAGTCCTTAGAAGGTGCTCTACATGCCATAAAGCCAAGAGCTCCTTCCAAGCAGGACCATACACTCCACTGCCTGTCCCTGATAAACCTTGGGAAGATGTGAGCCTTGATTTCATTGTGGCCCTGCCTAGAACACAGAGAAGCAAGGACTCAATCATGGTGGTTGTGGACAGGTTCACTAAGATGTCTCACTTTATAGCCTGCAAGAAACCTGAGGATGCTGCCAGTGTTGCTGAGTTATATCTCAAGGAAATTGTGAGACTCCATGGGATTCCTAAGACAATTGTATCAGACAGGGATACCAAGTTCATGAGTTACTTCTGGAAGACCCTATGGAAGCTGCTAAAGACAAAGCTCTTGTTTAGTACCACCCACCACCCGTAGACAGATGGCCAAACTGAGGTCACTAACAAAACTTTGTGAAGGATACTAAGGTGTCTAGTTAGCAAGACTTTCATGGATTGATATTTGAAGCTAGCTGCATCTGAATTTGCATTCAATAGGGCACCATGTACTGCTCTACTGCTATTGGTCACAGTCCTTTTGAGATAGTCTATGGGGTTAATCCACTTATGCCCTTGGACTTGTCTTCTGTCCCAAGGGAAGAATTTAATCCTGATGCCAAGAAAATAGCTGAACAACTACTAAAGTTGCATGAGACTGCGATAAAACAAATTGAGAGGTCCAATGAGCTATACAAGAAACAATCCAAGAAGCCTAGAAAGAAGAAGGAATTTGAGGCAGGAGATCTGCTCTGGCTACACCTCAGGAAAGAAAGGTTCCCATAAAAAAGAAAGAACAAGCTTATGCCTAGGGCAGATGGGCCATTTGAGGTCTTAGAAAGGATTGGTCCAAATGCTTATAAAATTGACTTGCTAGGGGACTATAGAGTTCATGAAACATTAAATGTGGGTGATGTCAGTCCATTCTATGAAGATTCTTAGGAGGAGGAGGAGGGTCCATGCGTGAGGTCTAGCCCTAATCAACCAAGGGGGAGGGGGGGGGGGGTGGGTTTGCAGCAAAAGCTGTTAACAAGGCTAGCAATCTTTTAGAGGATGACAAAGGACAAACCAAGCACACCCTTGTCTTGCCAGGGATACCAGACACAAATAAGGCCAACAACGATCACAGCAACAACACTCAGGCAACATCAACTGTCAGTCCAGGTTCATCAGGCCACAAGTACAACAATCAGGCTAGCCACCAGCTGCCACCTTGGCCAGCTGAATCTTTGTTCAACTAATCACAAATTAATCCTAAGGAGCCAGGTCAAATTTCTAAAGCATTACACAAAATTTCAGACTGAAAAGCTAGTTGCAGGAGGATAAATCAGATAAAGCAAAGTTGCGATTTTTGGCCAAACAAGGGAAAAACTCTCAACAAAGAAGCTCTTGGCCTATTTCAGCATTCATTAGATAGAGCCTTGAGCCACAGAAGATGCCTGAACCAAGGCCATTTGACCTTCAACAACCAGCCATAGAAATACAACAGCCAAGGACAACATGTCATTATCAACCTGCAGCTCTTTTGTTCTTGTTCAGTTTGCTTTAATTTCTTTTGCAGCCGTTGTAAAATAATTCCACTACTCTTGTTTGCTTCCTAAGTTTAATCCTGGCCCTTAGATGGAGATATCTAAGGTTTCATTTGTACTGAGACTTCACAGGAAGGCCTATATAAGGACCATTCCTCAGTCTGTTTTACTCAGACTTGATTAATGAAAACCTTGAGATTTCTCTCAAAAATTTGCAAATCTTATTAACTTTGTTGAGTCTTAGTTGCAAGTCAGACTTAATATCTGATGTGAACATTATTTGCGCACATTTAGTCCCCTAATTGAGCCTATTTTGCATACTATTATAACATTCTATGGCCATTTTATCCGTCAAAACCTTCCTATTTGCTTTTCTATCGCATTTCATATGTTTTGTAGAAAAGGAGATAATAAGGCGGAAATCCCCGTCTTTCATGCATATTTGGAAGCTACTTGACGATACTAGATGGACTAGTATGAAGAGGAAGCAAGGACTAAAGATCAATCCCACAAGAATAAAACGGAAGTGAGAAAAAGGGAAGAAAAGAAGAAGTATCATTGCTGAAGAACAATCCGAGCGGATTGTCTCCAATCCACCCGTCTCCTCACAACACAATCCGAGTGGATTTCCACCAAAGACGCTCGGATTGCCCCGCCAGAATTCGCCCGGATGCTCGTCTTCCATCAACAGAATCCGTCCGTCCCGACCTTAATCCGCCCGGATTCCAGCCCAGCGCAATTTCGTCTTCTCCAAGCTACAAAGAAAGAAGCCCTTCCTTCGAGAAATACCGGCTCCTCCCTGTTCCATTTAAAAAGTGTAATTACTAGTTTAGCCCTTAGTTAACCCTAATGCATCCACCGAATTTCCACTATAAATACCCCATCTTTGTAATTAATCAAGTGTGTGGTTTTTAGGAGGAAATTCTCTTAGATTAGATTAGGAGTAGATTAGAATAAATTATCATTTAATCTCTCCATAAATTACACATTAATCTCTCCTTAATTATTGTTCAAGTTTATTATTCAAGTTTATTATTGGGTAATTGAAGATTATTGGGTTATTGGAGGATTGACAACCCTTCATCAATCAATCAAGTTTCTTCTTTTATTCTTGCTTTATTATTTGGATCACCTCAAGTTTGGTATAATTCCTTTACCCTTTAATCTTTATTGTTCATTTCTTCATTCTATTATCATGTTTATACTTGTTGTGATGTTTGACACCATTAATGACATGTTTCCCTTGATAATGAGTGAGTAGTTACTTAGCTAGGATTAGTGGGTAATTAAGGGAAACAAACATGGAGATTGATTCATGCTTAATCTAATATGTTCACATGATTAAATTGCTTGCTTGATGTGATGTCAAGTTTATGCACATGTTATGTTTGATGAAATGCTAAGCCTATGAATCCTTGCATTTACAACCATCTCTTATCTATTCAACTTGACTTGTAAGATATAAACCAACTCGAGTCTTGTTAGACCATGCATAGAAGTTGATTAGGAGGAAAGTAAGTCGACTTGTAGGTGTTGTACAATCTAATCGATTCGGCTCCGGGACCCAACTCTTCCTAAGAACCGTAAGACATAACCCAACTCGGTTCCTCCACAACATTAATTGCTTGCAACTTTGTAAACATGTTTGTATGATCAACACCATGAATCCCCTATGACCCCATGATATCCTAGCACTTTTAGCCATTTGTTTACATATTTTTATTTATTGCTTGTTCTACTTTATTGCTTTTATTAGTCTAGAACACAACTACAAACCCCATCAATTGTGACACTAGCATAAATTGAGATAGATAGACTTAGAACCCAAAGCACACCGTCCCATGGATCGACCTCGACTTACCGCTAACTAGTTGTATGTTGAGTATTATAAATGTGTTTGATGGGATGTGACCCGACGACATCACCCGGATCAAAATGGTGCCGTTGCCGGGGATGGTGCTATGTGATTAAGTTCTTACTTGTTTGTCTATTTTAATTGTGCTTTCACCTTGAGGAACTTGTTCCTCAAGGATTGTTCTTACCATTTTTGTGTAATTTCCATGCTTGTAGTTTTTAACTTGTCTTAACTAGGATGATGACCCAAGACTTAACATATGGAGTATGTGGTAGATTCTTTGAGTATGACTATGGGTATGGGGAGTTCTAAGAGCAAGTCAACACAAACCTACCTTATTACTTGTACAACGAAAATCCTAACCACTACCCCAATTTTTCCCACCAAAATCACCACACCCAATATCAACAACAACCGCCCACCCAATACCCATTTCACAATGAACTTCAATTGCCACAATACAACCACTTTCACACCTACCCACAACAAAAAGATGAACCCATTCAAAACATGATTCTCCAAATGATGGGAGATCAACAAAACTTCTTCAACCAAATGCTAGAAGAGAGCCGAAAAGAAGAAAATGTTCTTAAAGACATTGTTATCCAAAGAGAGGAATTGAGGATTCAAATTGCCCAATTAAAAGAATCCCAAGCAATCACTCCCCACCATTCTTTGGACATTGAGCACAATTGCGAATTTGAAGTAGTAACCTTTGACATGGAAAATGAGAAGTGGGAGGAGCCAAGTTCCTTGAGTTCTTGTGACTATGAAAGTGTTGTGTTCGATGAAGAGGACATGAGGTTGAGCAAACCAAATACTCTTAACCTTTGTGAGTATGAGGGTGTGTCTTTTGGTATGGACGTCTAGGTGTTGGAAAAAGAGTTAAATGAAGCCCACATTTATGATTCATGTGAAGATAGCAACAATGATGATGAACCTAGAGGAGGGACTCACAATATCACCTTGCTTGAGGAGCCTATCCTTGAGACTTTTGAGATACCCTATCATGAAGAAGAACGTCCTTCCTTTATCCTTCATGAAGACCACTTGGCACCTATCTTGGAGCCAATGATCATTGAAGAGGATATGATAGACCTTCTTCAAAAGGCCAAAGTTTCTTACAAGAGCTACTTGGTGAAAATGCTCAAGGAGAAAATTGCTCGTGAGGCTACTTGTGAAGATTTGGCACCCGCAATCTCAACTCCTATGGTTTCCAATCATCAAAGTTATGAAAATTCTCCTTCTACCTTGGAAGGATTGAAAAATCAAAATGCTATCATCATCACCAAAATTGAAGAAGAAGTTGGTAAGTGGAAGTCCATGGATGAAAATGAACCATACTTCATACATTGTATTGACAAGAATCATGTGCTTGCTAGTTTGAAGCATTGTAAGAAGCCAAGTGCCAAGGGCAAAACAAATGGGAGAGTGTTCGGCAAGTTCTATTCCAAGCCAAGATGGCTAAACTACGTTTTGACATCGCCAATCTCCTATTTGTGCTTATATGAAGCCCATTCAAAAGCCTTTGACCGGTTGTTGAGAGCATTAAGCAACATGGACAACATCAATAATCATGGCAAGACGGAATGAGTTTGGTGGAGTCCTCCCTCAAACCACCATTTGTAAGATATCCTTTGCTTTCACTTTGCATTATATTTCCACTTGCATTTAGTTATTTGCATATACATTTAGCTTGCATTTGTATTATATTTCATATTGCATTTACATTAGTTAGTTCATATAGTATAAATTGCATTGTAAGATATCTCACATGATTCATGTAGATAGTTGCATATAGACTAGAATTCATGCATAGTCACTAATGGCCAAACCTATTCATTTCTACACTAGAAATAGTGTTTAAATCGGTTTGGGGAGGTTTGATCATAGGTGACCATAGTTTACTAGAAATCATGCATCATATAGTATAGTTTAGATTGCATTCATTTGTTATATATGTCATATAGAATTGCACTTAGTTAGAGCATGCATTCATTCATATCATATCATTGCATTTGTACTTTATTTCCATAAAATCAAAAGACCAAAAACATGTATTTCCTTTTTTCCTACTCCTACATGTACATTGAGGACAATGTCCAAAATAAAGTGGGGGATGGGAATTTATATTCCAAAATGCATAAAAATTGAAATTTTTCGGAAAACCCAAAAAATATGTCTTTTAAGTTCATAAAAATAAAAACCATAAAAATTTGAAAAATTGAAAACTCCAAAAACAAGTTCATTTTCTTTATAGTGTAGTCTTGTATATATTGTTTTGTATATATTGTGTTTGTTCATCCTTTTTCACATTGATTGACTACGCCACATCCGAGACATGAGGATAATGAAGACCGCATGGTATGATCTTTCCAATCTCCTTTTTTCTCTTTATGTTAATGACTATGTGGCTTTATTTTGATTGATGCGGTAAAAACAATGTGAACTTAGGACTTGCATTTAGTGTACATGTCATATTAGTTGGTAGAATCACATGCATTAGGATGTATATATGCTAGTTGCATCATGGCATGTAGTTTGCATGGTTAGAAAAATTTTGCGAAACCGTCTACTTGGGAAGCTTGACAAGTGTATATAGGCCCTAGTAGATGCTTTTTCTTCTTAAGACTTTGCTTGTTAGAATACTTGTAAAACACCCTAGGATGTGTCATGCTAGTATCCTTTGACCCATGGTTTAAGGTCTAGTCGAGAGTACCTTGTGATGTGATAACTCCTTGGCTACCGTTTATTCCAAGGTGACCCTTGAAACCATGCATCCATCCATCCATCATCCATGTTCTACCACACATTTTGTCATCAAAGGGAATGGGCACAAAAAGAAATTATTCAAATTTGAGTTCAATGAAATGAAAAGTGAAAGAAAGTTTGCAAAAATGCATCAAATGAAAAAAAAGGAGCAAAAATAGAACTCCTAAAGCTTCAAATATAAGGCACCCTCGTTACTAATTGGGGTGACTTTGAAAATGTTCAAAAAGAAAATGCAAAAAAGTTGAAAGTTGTCAAGTGTTGAAAAGCCAAAAATCAAAAGAAATGGCAAAAGAAAGTGTTCTCAAATGTTATATGCCACAAGAAATTGGGGGGGAAAACAAAAGCAAAGCAAACTCCCAAAAGAAACTCAAATACTATCAATCCCTTTTCCATCTTATCCATTTTTGTGCATGGTAGAGAGGGGACGACCCTTCTTCTTGTCTAGGCAAGAGGGGGAATTCCGCGATCCTCCAGTGTTTCTAACACCATAGGGAGTCTATTCTTGACAAAAGCATTTAACGATTGAGGACAAAGGTACCCTAGCTTGACACAATTTGGAGGTGATTTATTGGTATCCTTCTAGGCTTAGTAGTTTGAACAAATTGCATCTATGAAGGATTGTGTACCCTTGAATTGCTTCCCTTGTAGATAATTTCCGCCACTTAGATGAGGAAAGTGGCTATTCTTTTGTAGATGCATCCATTATTTGATTTTGTGTGCTTTAATGCTTGGATGTGTCGCCATTTTGGCAAGACCCACCTTGCCTTGCAAGAAGGCATCCTACCTCATGGTTGTTTTGTTGTGAGTTGAAGGGGCGGAGTGAGACCCGCTAATTGTCTCATATCGGTTATGTTATTAGGTTAGTTTAAATAAAGGTCTAGTTTTAGTCACCTCTTTACTCGGGACGAGTAAAGGTTCGGTTTGGGGATATTTGATGTGAACATTATTTGCGCACATTTAGTCCCCTAATTGAGCCTATTTTGCATACTATTATAACATTCTATGGCCATTTTATCCGTCAAAACCTTCCTATTTGCTTATCTATCGCATTTCATATGTTTTGTAGAAAAGGAGATAATAAGGCGGAAATCCCCGTCTTTCATGCATATTTGGAAGCTACTTGACGATACTAGATGGACTAGTATGAAGAGGAAGCAAGGACTAAAGATCAATCCCACAAGAATAAAACGGAAGTGAGAAAAAGGGAAGAAAAGAAGAAGTATCATTGCTGAAGAACAATCCGAGCGGATTGTCTCCAATCCGCCCGTCTCCTCACAACACAATCCGAGCGGATTTCCACCAAAGACGCTCGGATTGCCCCGCCAGAATCCGCCCGGATGCTCGTCTTCAATCAACAGAATCCGTCCGTCCCGACCTTAATCCGCCCGGATTCCAGCCCAGCGCATTTCGTCTTCTCCAAGCTACAAAGAAAGAAGCCCTTCCTTCGAGAAATACCGGCTCCTCCCTGTTCCATTTAAAAAGTGTAATTACTAGTTTAGCCCTTAGTTAACCCTAATGCATCCACCTAATTTCCACTATAAATACCCCATCTTTGTAATTAATCAAGTGTGTGGTTTTTAGGAGGAAATTCTCTTAGATTAGATTAGGAGTAGATTAGAATAAATTATCATTTAATCTCTCCATAAATTACACATTAATCTCTCCTTAATTATTGTTCAAGTTTATTATTCAAGTTTATTATTGGGTAATTGAAGATTATTGGGTTATTGGAGGATTGACAACCCTTCATCAATCAATCAAGTTTCTTCTTTTATTCTTGCTTTATTATTTGGATCACCTCAAGTTTGGTATAATTCCTTTACCCTTTAATCTTTATTGTTCATTTCTTCATTCTATTATCATGTTTATACTTGTTGTGATGTTTGACACCATTAATGACATGTTTCCCTTGATAATGAGTGAGTAGTTACTTAGCTAGGATTAGTGGGTAATTAAGGGAAACAAACATGGGGATTGCTTCATGCTTAATCTAATATGTTCACATGATTAAATTGCTTGCTTGTTGTGATGTCAAGTTTATGCACATGTTATGTTTGATGAAATGCTAAGCCTATGAATCCTTGCATTTACAACCATCTCTTATCTATTCAACTTGACTTGTAAGATATAAACCAACTCGAGTCTTGTTAGACCATGCATAGAAGTTGATTAGGAGGAAAGTAAGTCGACTTGTAGGTGTTGTACAATCTAATCGATTCGGCTCCGGGACCCAACTCTTCCTAAGAACCGTAAGACATAACCCAACTCGGTTCCTCCACAACATTAATTGCTTGCAACTTTGTAAACATGTTTGTATGATCAACACCATGAATCCCCTATGACCCCATGATATCCTAGCACTTTTAGCCATTTGTTTAAATATTTTCTTTTATTGCTTGTTCTACTTTATTGCTTTTATTAGTCTAGAACACAACTACAAACCCCATCAATTGTGACACTAGCATAAATTAAGATAGATAGACTTAGAACCCAAAGCACACCATCCCATGGATCGACCTCGACTTACCGCTAACTAGTTGTATGTTGAGTATTATAAATGTGTTTGATTGGATGTGACCCTACGACATCACCCGGATCAATATCTTCTTGTGCTTACTTAGAAGGTGATTAAGGATCTGTGGTATTACTTAGAACAGGTCTGTGCTTACTTGAACTATTTTGAGTACAATGTCTGACTGTTGTGAGTTTGCTCTGTGCTTGCTTGAGTAAATTCATTCCAGGCTTCCTAAATTATTAAGTTTGATCTCTGTGCTTGCTTGATGGTGAATTTGATAATTATATCCGGGTTTCTAGGTCACAAAAAGAATCATTCAATCCAATTGAGAAAACTGTCTGAGAATCAAACTTTGTCAGTCTGGTTTTCTATTTATTAAAAATACTTAGATTGTGTTTAAAATTCTAAGATTTGGCACAGTTTAAGTTTACCATTTTAACTAAATTGTCACCAAGTTTCATATTTTTTTCAAGTCCATTTACTATTTTTAAAAAATTCCTCAAGTTTATTGCATTCCCTAGGAATTGATCCTTGTCTGTTTCAGGGGTTGTTCAAATTGTGTCTGTCCCCATAACTTACACTGCAAATTATGGTTATCAGAGCTTAGGTTATAACACAATCCTACCTTATGTTAGTCCTGAGTGAGAGAAAAGTGAGTTCATTTTCCCATCTACATCAAAACTACAAAAAACAACCCAAAGAGTGAAGAGAGACTTGCTGGTATTGAGACCATAATAGAGAACCTAGCAGGAAATGTGGATACCTTGCTCAATTCTGTCCATACTGTCATGGAGAGATTTCCAAACTATGACCCAAGAAGGCAACCACCACCTTTCATAGGAAGAGGAAGGGGGAGAGGGATTGCAATGGGAGCAGAAAGGAGGCAACCACGTCATGATCCATATGAGGAAGCCAGCTCTTAGGGCCCCTTTAAGGCGCTTAGATAAAGATGAATTTTCTAATCTTGATAAGCGAGTGATTGTAGCCAGAAATGCCCTTCTTGACTGCCAATCTTCTACTTTGCAAACTGGGGGTAACACTTTACTCTTTAGGCAAGAAAAGGTTCTCTCTGAGGAGTTTAAACTCTCATGGGCTACTGAGATTAAGGCTCTCCATCAACGTGCAAAATGCGAGCACATTGATGGTGCGTGTCGTTGTATGCCCTCAAACACATTTATACCCAACTACTAGCATACTAAGCAAGTCGGGGTCGATCCACGGGACGGGGGTACTCAAATTATTTAATCTAATTGTAGTTGTGCTAAGGGTTGTCACAATTGATTGGAATTGATTGATTCTAATCTAATGAAAGCAACAAAGTAAAACAAGCATAAAAGCAAATAAAGATGTAAACAAATAATAAAGGATACTAGGATGTCATGGTTTCATAGGGGATTCATGGTGGTGATCATACAAACATGTTTCCATAGTTGCAAGCAATTATTGATGTAGAGGAACCGAGTTAGTTTATGTCTTACGGTTCATAGGAAGATTTGGGTCCCGGAGCCGAGTCGTCTAGACTGTACAACACCTACAAGTCGACCTACTTTCTTCTTATTCACTTCTATGCATGGTCTAACAAGACTCAAGTTGGTTTATATCTTACAAGTCTTGTTGAATAGATAAGAGATGGGTAAAAAAATACAAGGTTTTACAGTCTAGCATTTCATCAAACATAACATGTGCGTAGGTTGACATTACAACAAGCAAGCAATCATAAGATAACATATTAGATTAAGTATGGATCTACCCCGATGTTATAGTTCCCCTAATCCACCACTAATCCTAGTTAAGAAACTACTCACTCATTATCATGGAAAACATGTTAACAATGGTGTCAATCATCTTAACAAGTATAAACATGATGAAAGAGTGAGGAAATAAACAATATAGAGTAAAGAGTTGATGTGACTCATATTTGCGCACATTTAGTCCCCTACTTGAACCTATTTTGCCTATTATTATTATAGCGCCCCATAGCTATTTTGCCCGTCAAATGCTTCCTATTTTGCTTTCCTATTGCTTTGTGTTTGATTTGTAGGAAAGGAGATAATTAGGCGGAAAATTCGCTTCTCTTGAGCCTATTCGGAAGGACATTGACGATCTTGGTTGAACGGGTATTGAAGGAAGGGCAAGAACTAAAGACCAACATTGCAAGAATAAGAAATTTACGAAGGGAAGGATTCTAAAGAAGAATCCGAGCGTCCAAGAAGCTAAGACGCTCGTCCAAGAAGCCCGCAATCCGAGCGTCCCAACCTTTCAGCCGCTCGTCCATCCATGCAACAATCCGAGCATCTTACCTCTTGGACGAGCGGATCCTGGCGTCCTCAGCAAAGATGCCCATCTCTCCGAAATACTAGCGATTCCCTGCTTAGAACTTATAATTGTTAATTACTAGTTTAGCCTTAGTTAACCTAATGAAGCACTACTATAAATACCCAATTTTGATGATAATCAATGGGGGCTTCCACATTAGAAATTCTTGTTAGATTAGATTAGGAGTAGATTAGAATAGATTACTCTTTAATCTTTCCACAAATTTCACATTAATCTCTCCTTAATTATTGTTCAAGTTTGTTACTTTTTTGGGTAATTGAAGACTATTAGGTTATTATTGGAGGATTGACAACCCTTCATCAATCAATCAAGTTCTCTTCTTTTATTCTTTGCTTTATTATTTGGATCATCTCAAGTTTGGTATAATTCCTTTACTCTTTACTCTCTATTGTTTATTTCCTCATTCTCTTATCATGCTCATACTTGTTGTAATGATTGACACCATTAATGACATGTTCTCCATGATAATGAGTGAGTAGTTACTAAACTAGGATTAGTGGGTAATTAGGGGAAACAAACATGGGACTAATCATGCTTAATCTAATATGTTTTCATAACTAAATTGCTTACTTGTTGTGATGTCAACCTATGCACATGTTATGCTTGATGAAATGCTAAGCCTATGAATCCTTGCATTTATAACCATCTCTTATCTACTCAACTTGACTTGTAAGATATAAACCAACTCGAGTCTTGTTAGACCATGCATAGAAGTGATTAGGGGGAAAGTAAGTCGACTTGTAGGTGTTGTACAATCTAATCGATTCGGCTCCGGGACCCAACCCTTCCTAAGAACCGTAAGATATAAACCAACTCGGTTCCTTCACAACATTAATTGCTTGCGACTTTGTGAACATGTTTGTATGGTCAACTCTCATGAATCCCCTATGACCCCATGATATCTTAGTACTCTTAATCATTTGTTTACATCCTTCCTTTTATTGATTGTTTTTCTTTATTGCTTGCATTAGTCTAGAACACAACTACAAACCCAAACCAATTGTGACACTAGCATAAATTGAGATAGATAGACTTAGAACCCAAAGCACACCGTCCCATGGATCGACCCCGACTTACCACTAACTAGTTGTTTGTTGAGTATTATAAATGTGTTTGATTGGGAGACCCGACGATATCTAACCCATCAAAATGGCGCCGTTGCCGGGGATGGTGCTATGTGATTAAGTTCTTACTTGTTTGTCTGTTTTAATTGTGCTTTCACCTTGAGGAATTTGTTCCTCAAGGATTGTTCTTACCGTTTTTGTGTAGTTTCTATGCTTGTAGTTGTTTCCTTGTCTTAGCTATGATGGCTCAAGACTTGACGTATGGAGTATGTAGTGGATCTTTTGAGTATGACTATGGGTATGGGGAGTTTGAGAAGCAAGTCAACACAAACCTACCTTACTATTTACACAATGAAAATCCTCACTACTACCCCAAATTTTCCCACCAAAATCACCACATCCAATATCCACAATAACCACCCACTCAATACCCACTTCATAATGACTTTCAATTGCCACAGTACAACCACTTTCACGCATGCCCACAACAAAATGATGGACCCATTCAAAATGTGATTCTCCAAATGATGGGAGATCAACAAAACTTCTTCAAACAAATGCTAGAGGAGAGCCAAAAAAGGGACAATGTTCTTCAAGGCATTGTTACCCAAGGTGAGGAATTGGAGATTCAAATTGCCCAAATAAAAGAATCCCAAGAAATCACTCCCCACCATTCTTTGGACATTGATCATGAATGTGAATTTGAAGTAGTAACCTTTGACATGGAAAATGAACAGTGGGAAGAGCCAATCCCCTTGAGCTCTTGTGAGTATGAAAGTGTGATATTTGATGAAGAAGAGATGAGGTTGAGTAAGTCGAATACTCTTAACCTTTGTGAGTATGAGGGTGTGTCTTTTGATGTGAACATTGGGATGTTGGAGAGAGAATTGCATGAAGCGCCCACTTATGATTCATATGAAGATAGCGATGATGACAAGACCATAAAAGAGGCTTACGAAGAATACGTGTCTTACAAGGACCTTTGGAATAGGGGAGAGGAATGGCCTTGTGATATCACCTTGCTTGAGGAGCCTATCCTTGAGACATTCGAGATATCTTATCAGGAAGATGAATGTCCCTTCCCTATTTCCCATGAAGACTACTCGGCACCTACCATGGAGCCAATGATTGTTGGAGAGGATATGGTGGACCTTCTTCAAAAGGTCAAAGCATCATACAAAGGGTACTTGGTGGAAAAGCTCAAAAAGAAACTTGCACGTGAAGCTACTTGTGGAAATTTGGCACCCACAATGTCAACTTCTAAGGAACTCGGTCATCAAGGTCATGAGAATTATCCTTCTACCCTTGAAGGATTGATAAATTCGAAAGCTATCATCGTCACCAAAGTTGAAAAAGAAGGTAGTGAGTGGACGTCTCCAGACAACCATGAACCATACTTCTTACTTTATAATGACAAGAATCATGGGCTAATTGGTTTGAAGCATCGTGAATATTCAAGTGTCAAGAAGAGGAAGAAAACAAGAATGAATGACAAATTCCCTTGGCCAAGCTTCGTCTTGAAGTTAAGCAAACCATACTTAAGCTTATTTGGAGCTTGTTCACAAGCTTTTGATCTTCTACTAAGAGCCTTGAGCTCTATGGACAAGAATTTCTACAATTTGAACTAGTTTGGTGGAGTCCTATCTTAACCCATCATTTGTAAGATATTTCCAGGACCTTTACCTTGTATAATATTGTATATTTTCGCATTTTTATTTACAATTTCCTACATGAGATTAGTGAGAGAGAGTTTTCTTACATTCTTATTGAGCAAAACTTCAGAGAAAGATAAGGAGGAATATCAAAAGGGTGCAAGGGTACGATCTTGCAAAAGAAAAGAAAGAAAAGTTTGAAGAGCAGCAGAAGACGCTCGTCCCGAGGCCTGGACGCTTGTCCTCCGCCTCCCTCCAGGTGGTGTTCAGTTCTGACACAAAATCCGAGCGGATTGTTGCCTAAGACGCTCGTCCTGAGAAAGACGCCCGTATTCCAAGTTGGACGCTCGTCCTGCTTGACACCAGAAGAAAATTTTGGGATTGAACTAGAATCCGAGCGGATTCTAAAGAGGACGCCCGTCCCGTTTTAGCCGCTCGTCCCAAAGCGAGGACGCTCGTCTTTTGCTCGTCCCAGAAAAGGCAAGATCTTGTAACGAAATCCGAGCGGATTTTCACATGACGCTCGGACTGCCTAAAGAAGACGCTCGTCCCCGTACACGAAGACGCTCGGATTCCTGTGTTTTCCTCAGATTATCTGCCCAGCCCCGACCCGAAGCCGCTCGTCCTACCCCTCTTTTCTATAAAACTACCCCCCCACCCCTCATTTTCCCATGTTATATAAACACAATCTACTCATCTTCATCCCCAAAACACTCCCTTCTCAAAAAAAACCAACAAAACCCTAACTTTCCCAAATCGAAAATGATGAACCTCAAGGGAAAAGCCAAGAAGCTTGTTGAAGCCGCTACCAAGAAACGCAAGGGCTCATCTTCTTCATCCCCTAAGCAAATGATGGTACCAAGAAACTTTCATCCCGTGATAATAGGAGGGGTGGAGCAACTTGAGTACTTTCCGGAGGTACTCTTCACATCCGATGCCCACCGTACCAAGTTCGTCAAGTTTCTAGGTAAGCATTGCGAACCGACTCAGTTTATTGATACTATGGTGTTAGAAATCCTAGGGATAAGTTACCAGACCGAAATGTTCTTTGACAGTCTCGGGATAGAGAAATTATTCCATGCCCATGAAGAGACGTTCCTTAGCCTTACCTTGGAATTTTTGAGTAGCCTTCGTATTGTTTCGAACAGGAGGGTGAATGTTGGTATGGAGTTTAGGTTGTGCAACATTAACCATAGCCTATCACTTGACCAATTTGCTCAAATCTTTGGTCTTATTGTACCAACAAACAACATCAACAAACCCTCCGATTTTGATGTGGACCTAGTATGGAAGGCTATTTCCGGGATGGATTTCATTCACCAAAAACAATGCTACACCTTTGCTATTCAACACCCGGTGATTCGGATCACCGAACGTTTCGTAGTCGGCACAATTAATGGGAGATATGAGCAAGATAGGTGCACTCTCCTTGATTTAACATTCCTTGAGTCCTATCTAAATGTCCGGGAGACAAGGAGATACAACTTCAATACCCCCCTTGAGATGCTTACGAGATTCAATGATTTCTCTCAAGGGAACACCCAACTTAAGACCTTCGTGATGGGAGGTCTAATTACTATCTTGGCAAACTACCTTTGTCCCGGGTTCAACACCCATGGGACTTATACACCTCTTGAGGGTAGTAGGTTGATTGATGAGGACGCCGTCTTCAATCACCACCGGTGGTGTGCCTACACTCAAAATGGGAGTGTAGAAGTGGTTTATAAAAGGGTGCACCTCTATAGTTCTTTCGGGGTGGAATATACCCGGTACCGACCCAAGGTTGAGCCAGTATTCACCTAGGCCGAGCTATCTCCTCGACATCCAAATCCTCGCCAACTCCCCTCAAAGAGAAGAAGTACCCCGCCCACCTCCACAACCTCGTGGGATACCGACAAGGCCCATTCCCTCACCATCTTATGTGCCTATCCCACCATACCCTACTCCTCATACGCCATTCGCACCACAAATCCCCGATGCTCCGGATATGCATGACTTGATGAAACTTATGAATATAGTTGATCTTGGGGTGCACGAAGGGAGGGTCGATAACTACATGGCCCTTTACCCTCAATACTATCAAATGGCACAACAAGGGTACATCGACCCTAATGGCCCTCGACCATCTTGGGCTCAACCACATCTTTTGTTCCCTAATCAAGGGAACCGGGCCGGGAACTTTAATAGTCAAGGTGGAGGATACTCTGGTCAAGGAGGAGGGTATGACCAAGAAGGAAGCTCTAGTAGGTATGGCTACCACCAAGATGATGATGACGCGTGAGAGATACCTACCTCACCACCTCCATTTGTATGATACTCTTCTCTCCCTCTCTCTTTTGTATAGTGCATTGCATTTAGTTTAGCCTTCACATGCACTTGTATTATATTTCATATTGCATTTTCATAAAGTATAGTTTGCATTGTGATATACCCCATGTAGATAATTGCATATAGATTAGAATGCATAACCACTAATGGCCAATCCTATTCTTTTCTACACTAGAAATAGTGTTTAAATTGGTTTGGGGAGGTTTGATCATGGGTGACTTAAGCATCTATCATGCATCATATAGTATACTTTAGATTGCATTCATTTGTTATATAAAAATGTATTTAGTTAGAGCATGCATTCATTCATATCATATTTCATTTGTACTTCAATTTCCATAAAATCAAAAAAATCCAAAAACATGTATTTCCTTTTTATTCCTACTCCTACATGTACATTGAGAACAATGTCCAAAATAAAGTGGGCGATAGGAATTTATATTCCAAAAATGCATAAAAATTGAAAAATTTCGAAAAATCACAAAAATATGTCTTTTAATTTCATAAAAACCAAACCCATAAAATTTTTTGAAAAATTGAAAAATCCAAAAATATGCTCATTTCCTTTGTAGTGTAGTCTTGTATATATTGTTTGTATATATTGTGTTTGTTCATCCTTTTCACATTGATCGACTATGCCACATCCGAGACATGAGGATATTGAAGACCGCATGGTATGATCTTTCCAATCTCCTTTTTCCTCTTTATGTTAATGACTATGTGGCTTTATTTTGATTGATGCGGTATAAACAATGTGAATTTAGGATTGCATTTAGTTTATTTGACATACTAGTTGGTAGAAGCATATGCATTACGATGTATATATGTTAGTTGCATCATGGCATATAGTTGCATGTTAGAAAAATTTTGTGAAAGCATCTAGTTGGGAAACTTGACAAGTGTATATAGGCCCTTGTAGATACTTTTTCTTCTTAAGACTTTGCTTGTTAAAATACTTGTAAAACACCCTAGGATGTGTCATGCTAGTATCCTTTGACCCATGGATTAAGGCCTAGTCAAGAGTACCTTGTGGTGTGATAACTCCTTGGCTACCATTTATTCCAAGGTGACCCTTGAAACCATGCAACCATCATTTATCCATGTTCTACCATACATCTTGTCATCAAAGGGAATGGGCACAAAAATTGTTCAAATTTGAGAAATGAATTGAAATGTCAAAAAGTTTGCAAATTGCATCAAAAGAAAAGAGGAGTAACAAAAACGAAAAAAAAAAACTCCTATGCTTCAAATATAAGGCACCCTCGTTACTAATTGGGGTGACTTTAAAAATGTTCAAAAGAAAATGCAAAAAGTTGAAAATTTTCAAGTATTGAAATGCCAAAAATCAAAAGAAATGGCAAAAAGAAAGTGTTCTCAAATGTTATATGCCACAAGAAATTGGGGGGAAAAACAACAACAAAAGCAAACTCCGAAATGAAACTCAGATACTATCGATCCCTTTATCCATCGTATCCACTTTTGTGCATGGTAGAGAGGGGACGACCCTTCTTCTTGTCTAGGCACGAGGGGGAATTCCGCGATCCTCCAGTGCTTCTAACACCATAGGGAGTCTATTCTTGACAAAAGCATTTAACGATTGAGGACAAAGGTACCCTAGCTTGACACAACTTGGAGGTGATTTATTGGTATCCTCCTAGGCTTAGTAGTTTCAAGAAATTGCATCTATGAAGGAGTGTGTACCCTTGAATTGCTTCCCCTTTGGATAATTTCCGCCACTTAGATGAGAAAAGTGGCTATTCTTTTGTAGATGCATCCATTACTTGATTTTGTGTGCTTTAATGTTTGGATGTGTCGCCATTTTGGCGAGACCCACCTTGCTTTGCAAGAAGGCATCCTACCTCATGGTTGTCTTGTTGTGAGTTGAAGGGGCAGAGTGAGACCCGCTAATTGTCTCACATCGGCTATATTAGTAGGTTAGTTTAAATAAGGGTCCTAGTTTTTGTCACCTCTTTACTCGGGATGAGTAAAGGTTCGGTTTGGGGATATTTGATGTGACTCATATTTGCGCACATTTAGTCCCCCACTTGAACCTATTTTGCCTATTATTATAGCGTCCCATAGCTATTTTACCCGTCAAATGCTTCCTATTTTGCTTTCTTATTACTTTGTGTTTGATTTGTAGGAAAGGAGATAATTAGGCGGAAAATTCCTGTCTCTTGAGCCTATTCGGAAGGACATTGACGATCTTGGTTGAACGGGTATTAAAGGAAGGGCAAGAACTAAAGACCAACATTGCAAGAATAAGAAATTTACGAAGGGAAGGATTCTGAAGAAGAATCCGAGCGTCCAAGAAGCTAAGACGCTCGTCCAAGAATCCCGCAATCCGAGCATCCCAACCTTTCAGCCGCTCGTCCATCCATGCAACAATCCGAGCGTCTTACCTCTTGGACGAGCAGATCCTGGCGTCCTCAACAAAGATGCCCATCTCTCCGAAATACTAGCGATTCCCTTGTTAGAAATTATTAATCACATTATACAACATATTCATATATGTTACATTTAATTTAGTCAAAAAATTAAATCTAGATCTTATGCATGCAAGCATAAATAAGAATGAAAAGAAATCGTCTTTCTTACTATGGGTAAATCGGATTAAAGGGCACAAGTAAGATCTCCTTCTTACTTGTTCTTGAGCTTTCCTTATATGGAAGAACAAAGATTCAAGCTTAGAATCCCTCCCAAAGATGTATACCCAAGATAACCTCTTAATAGATTAATATTACTTTAACTAGAACAATATTAATCTTAATAAAAATTGACCCAAAATATTATTTTGGTCTCTTGCTTTTTCGGTCAAGAGAGGAGGAAAGAAGCAGTAATTTTTCTCTCTAAAATTTCTATAAGTTTTAGATGTTTTAAAAAGAATGAATAAATCACACACTTTTCATTGTAGTGTATATTAGGAAAAATAGAGGAAAAACCCTTGGTCTTTTCTCTATGACAAAACCGAGTAGGGGGTGGGAAACAAGGCCAATGCATGGCACTTTCTTCTACCCATAAAATATAGGTATGTAAGAGTAGGTATTAGTGTGATGATTACACTTTTAAATAAAATATAAAGCACACTTTAACCCTAATCCACTCTATTTTTCGGTACATTTTGTGTAAAATGGAAAGTCCATTTTACACATTATTTTGTCAATTTGTCAAAAGTCACATGTAACTAGTCATGTGTAATTGTAATGTATTTTTAACATATTAAAAATCAACGTATTAATAAAAATACGTCATGTACAAAATCCACTTAGTAATTCATAATTACTTGTACCAAAACGGTTTACCAATTATAAATCACAACATCTTGTATTTATAATAAATTATTCATTCAGTTTCAATTGTTTCGTAAACAATAATTTCATCTAAGCAATAAAACAATTCAATCATTTAGACCGTATCTTATTTAATCAAATTACAATGAGACACATAAATATTACTTCCAAAATCGTCCGTCAATTTTTAGCAATTTAATTAACCCGTATCGACATACGATCAATTAAATAATCAATTAAGAGTGTTACCCTTTAGGTATGACCTAAGGGGATCAACTGATCACCACCGTCGCACGACAGTAATGTCAAACTCTAGTCAGCCAATCATTACCGATATGTGTGGACCAGTTGACTGTAAAATATTACATCCAACATGTATTCTTAAAATGAGATTTAAACATGTGATCATCATGATCAACAGTTGTGATCGCATTATTGTCGGAGGACACATATTCCAACATCCCTGCGTAGAACTTAGAATTGTTAATTACTAGTTTAGCCTTAGTTAACCTAATGAAGCACTACTATAAATACCCCATTTTGATGATAATCAATAGGGGCTTCCACATTAGAAATTCTTCTTAGATTAGATTAGGAGTAGATTAGAATAGATTACTCTTTAATCTTTCCACAAATTTCACATTAATCTCTCCTTAATTATTGTTCAAGTTTGTTACTTTTGGGTAATTGAAGACTATTGGCTTATTATTGAAGGGTTGATAACCCTTCATCAATCAATCAAGTTCTCTTCTTTGATTCTTTGCTTTATTATTTGGATCATCTCAAGTTTGGTATAATTCCTTTATTCTTTACTCTCTATTGTTTATTTCCTCATTCTCTTATCATGCTCACACTTGTTGTAATGATTGACACCATTAATGACATGTTGTCCATGATAATGAGTGAGTATTTACTAAACTAGGATTAGTGGGTAATTAAGGGAAATAAACATGGGACTAATCATGCTTAATCTAATATGTTTTCATAACTAAATTGCTTGATTGTTGTGATGTCAACCTATGCACATGTTATGTTTGATGAAATGCTAAGCCTATGAATCCTTACATTTATAACCATCTCTTATCTACTCAACTTGACTTGTAAGATATAAACCAACTCGAGTCTTTTAGACCATGCATAGAAGTGATTAGGGGGAAAGTAAGTCGACTTGTAGGTGTTGTACAATCTAATCGATTCGGCTATGGGACCCAACCCTTCCTAAGAACCATAAGATATAAACCAACTCAGTTCCTTCACAACATTAATTGCTTGCGACTTTGTGAACATGTTTGTATGGTCAACTCTCATGAATCCCCTATGACCCCATGATATCTTAGTACTCTTAATCATTTGTTTACATCCTTCCTTTTATTGATTGTTTTTCTTTATTGCTTACATTAGTCTAGAACACAACTACAAACCCAAACCAATTGTGACATTAGCATAAATTGAGATAGATAGACTTAGAACCCAAAGCACACCGTCCCATGGATCGACCTCGACTTACCACTAACTAGTTGGTTGTTTAGTATTATAAATGTGTTTGATTGGGAGACCCGACGACATCTAAGCCATCAAGAGTAAAGAGAGTATACCAAACTTGAGATGAACAATTGGAAAGGAAAGAATAATAGAAGAAAACTTGATTGATTGATGAAGAGTTGTCAATTCTCCAATAATAACCCAATAATCTTCAATTACCCAATAATAAACTTGAACAATAATTAAGGAAAGATTAATGTGTAATTTTGTGAAATGATTAAAGAATAATCTATTCTAATCTACTCTTAATCTAATCTAAGAGAGCTTGATTTAATCTAAGAAAACTTGGTTATTAGCTAGGTAATACAATGGAGTATATATAGTGGTACATCATTAGGTTAAGCAAGGGTGGATTAGTAAATAACAATGCTTAAGTAGTGAATAGAGCTCTGAAAGTCCCGAGGGACATGCGTGGATCATGTAGCAACTCCCAAGGAAATCCGCGTATCCTAGCCTTAACCACGTTTGGTCCTGTAAGGCGATCCGCTCGGGCTGGCATCGGGACGCTCGGAACCTGGGTCTGGGACGCGCGGCTTGAGCTCGGGACACTCGGATCCTGGGATAGGGTTCTTCTCTTATTCTTGACTACCTAACATCCGCTCGTCCTGGCTTGGGGACGCTCTCCTTAGTATGGGACGCCCGTTCTGAGCTCAGGACGCTCGGATCATAGGTCAGCTTGTCTATTTGAGCTCGGATTGTAAAACGGACGTCATTTCCTCATCCGGACTCCTATTGCAGTGATTAAAAAGCCTAGACCACTTGATTTTTTTGATGTCGTTTCATCTATCATAGTTTCAGAGCCAAACAAGCAACTCTTGGTTTGGTTCCAATAAATTTCCTCTTGTAATGGCTTCCTTCTCGTCATCCTTGCTCAACAACTTGTGGGAATTGATTCTTGGGTCGTGGGGGTTGTCCTTCATTACCCTAAAACCTGATTTATTGAACTACGTCCTTTAGCCTTGGTCTCCTCTTTGATGCTTGGTCATTGAATGTTATCAATTTGGCTCCGTTTCACTCCGTTTAGGTAAGATTAGTACTCCTCTTCTACAAAGGACACCAAACCTCATAGTATATGCATAATAGGAAGCTAAAGACAAGAAACGACCCTAATACACACTAAAAAGCATAGGAACTAAGCTAGTTAAGGGACTAAATGTGCGTAAATATGAGTCACATCAAACATTCAACTTAATGCTGGGTCTACCAGATATGTTTACTCTCTTATCCAAGAAAGGAAGCTGAGTAAGAACATTGGATATATTGAGAATTCATCAGGGACTCTTTGTTAGGGTAGGAAAAATTTATCTAATGCCCTGTTGAGCTACTATACTGGTCTGCTAGGCACTGCTGATACTGCTGATGACTTGCCACCTTCTCTTTTTCAGTAGGGGACCTTGCAGCCACTTCACACTGGCACTTTAATTGCAGCTATTACTGATGATGAAATTCTAGAGGCCTTAAAATCTATTGATGAAATAAGAGTCCCGGAGTGGATAACTTCTCTTGTGGGTTTTTCCTAGATACTTGGCGAATGGCGGGGCATGACTTTTGTGCTACTGCCAGAGAATACTTTGCAACGGGCATTATCCCAAAGACTGTTGGTGACTTTTGGCCTATCTCATGTTGTACTACTTTGTATAAAACTGTGAGCAAGGTCCTTGCTAACAGGCTTAGAGGAGTCTTGGGATCGATTGTTGGCCATGAGCAGGCAGCCTTTGTCCAAGGTAGGGATCTTTTCGATATTTCTATCCTTGCATATGAATTAACGCACAAATATAATAGGAAATATATTACTCCAAGATTCATTCTAAAAGTAGATATACAGAAAGCGTTTGATTCTGTAAACTGGCAGTTCATCAAGAGTTGTTTAATTGGGTTTGGTTTCCCCATGGTATATATTCGATTAATGGGTTATGGGTTGTATCACTTCTACACATTTTTCTCTCAACATTAATAGCAAAGTTGATGTGACTCATTTTAGAGCATATTTAGTCCCCGAATTAGCCTCGTTCCTATGCTTTTTAGTGCATAATTGGGTCATTTACTATCTTTAGTCTTTCGTTTTACATATTCTTTTGAGATTTTGTTTCCTTGGTAGGAGAGGAGTGCAAACCTTGTATTTTAATGGCAAAATGGAGCTAAATTGTTCGAATCTAATGACCAAGCATCAAAGTGAAGACAAGACTAGAAGGCCTATGTAAATAATGTAGTAGATGGGCAATGATGAGAAGATCCTTGCATCCCCAACAAAATCCTTGAGGATTGTTGGAAGAAGAAAAGAAGAAATGAAGAAGAAGCTTGCTGAGCTACTATCCGCTCGTTGCAGCCTCGGGACGCTCGTCCTAGCCCTCTAGAATCCGAGCGTCCCACCACCCAGTCCGCTCGTCCTGGATCTCCACAATCCGCTCGTCCCGGCCATCTGGCCGCTCGAATTCCTTCACAGTGCAAAACGACCTCTCTCTTGGTCCACTCGGGATGCGCATATTCCTTGAAGACTAGCGAAGCGGAGATGAGCATCTCCTTCGAGAGGAGCACTTCCTCAACTTTTCTTAAAGGTCTTAATCGTCATTTAAGCCCTTAGTAACCCTAATTTATATACCTAATCCTTAGTATAAATACCCCATTGTACTAATAGATTATCATGTTCTTCTTATGCAATCTTAATCTCATTTTAATCTTGTAATCAACTCTTAATTAAGCATTAATAAAAATCTCATTTCCTTAATTTCTCTATTGTTCATCATTTATTTTGGGTAATTGAAGATTATTTGGGTATTATTGGGAGATTGACAACCTTCCATCAATCATCAAGTACTTCTATTATTCTTTGCTTATTATTTTGGAATCATCATTAGGTATAATTCTCTTAACCCTTGTTTTAATTATTGTTAATCATTTCCATTCATTTATCATGTTTTGCTTTGTTAATATGATTGACAACCTTGTTAGCATGTTAAACTTGATAATGAGTGAGTAGTTTCCTTAGCTAGGGTTAATGGGGAATTAGGGGAAACCAACATGGGGGATGATTCATGCTTAATCTAATATGTTCACATAATTTATTTGCTTGCTTGTTGTGATCTCAACTTATGCACATGTTATGTTTGATGAAATGCGAGCCTATGAATCCTTGCATTTTTTACCCATCAGTTACCTTTTCAATGAGACTTGTAAGACATAAACCAACTCGAGTCTCATCAGACCATGCATATAGTTGAGTAGGGAGGATTAAGTCGACTTGTAGGTGTTGTACAATCTAATCGATTCGGCTCCGGGACCCAAACCTTCCTAGGATTGTAAGATATAAACCAACTCGATCCTATCACAACAATAATTGCTTGCTTATAATTTGAGAATATATTTGTATGATCAATTCCCATGAATCCCCTATGAACCCATGACACCCTAGTGCTTTTAATCAATTGTTTACATTTCATTTTATTCATCTTGCTTGTTTATTTACATTGTTATTTAGTTTAGTGATCTTCTTATCTCAACCCAAATTGTGACACCCTTAGACACCACTACTTGCAATCGAATATCCTACATCAATACCCGTCCCTTGGGATCCGTGTAACACCCCCATTTATTCAGGAGCCTTTTGTTGGAGCTTGTGTCCTCCACAATTAGTGTGATAACATTTATAAATCTCTTATAGCTTCACATGGGTATACTTCGTATTTTATCAGCTGATTAACGATTACTTAATAACGGTTGCCTTGCTAGAAAGTTTGACGTTATTATCATACTGATGGCGGTGATCAACTGGTCCCTAAAAGTCACACCTAAAGGATGTGTTTGAGAGATGTGATTATGGAAATGTAATCCCATTGATGCCTTATATGACTAAATGGTTAGTCCATGTATTTGACTAAACAGTTAGTCAATGTGTTGATGAGACAATTATTTAATCTAATTAAATAATATTAGCTGAGACGAATTAACTGTAAATTCGTAAATTGAATATAACCTGTTATATTTAATCTATGTATACAATGTTAGCTTAAACGAATTAACAAGTTAGTTCGTAATTAAAATGTAACCAGTTACATTTAATTAGCAAATTATAAATATGCGATATTTGTAGTTAAAGTATATATTATACGAGATTGTCATAATAATTCATTACAGACCGGTATTAATAAATCGACTACAAGCTGTTGTGTGTGGACTTATTTAATATGTGACGAAATAAATGACAATTGATAAAAATATACGCATTTTATACATTACCAGACCAACCGAAAATAAGGAGATTTCTCTCCTTATTTGGAGTGTCACGGTTTGAGGAAAGAAATAAGGAAAAAATATCTTCCCCATTTTCCTCTCCTAATTTCGGTTATAATTAGGTCAAGGGGAGGATCATTTTTGACTAATTCATTTTTCTCTCAACAACTCTCATCAAAAAAAAAAAAAAAACCTAAATTTTATTCTGAAATTAGGGTTCCTCTTCAAGCAAAAAGGGGATCTCATTCTAGCAAATTGAGGGGCATTTCTCAAAGCATTTTGGGTGCAACTAATAGGAGAATATCGATTTCGATATTGTTCTTAGGCCAATTTTGCTAGGACTAAAGGTTATTTCTTAATCTCTCTATTTTGTTTATGCTATTTTATTTATGACTCGTATTCATAATTATAATTTCGTTATAATCCGTAATTTTTTAAAGGAAGTATACCGATATTTCCTACACCTTTAGCTAGACATTCCCAAATAAATAAGACTGTTACCATCTCGGTTTCCCGAGGTAGTGAATAACAAAGTCCGACTCACCAAAGTACTTTAAATTAAAACTTTAATGAATACATATGTATTACAAATTAATCAACTAAAACTTAATATAAAATAATTTACAACTCGCAGCGGAAATAAATAAAGTGTTCTCATAATCTACGTGGTCTAGACTTCTAGGTAGATTGGCCAAGTCCTCACGCATCCCATAGCTCCCAAGTCAGCTAATCTTTAGTACCTGTCAAATCTGCGCCCCATTATGGTTCACCACAGGTGTTCACGAATACACTGTCAACCACGAGGTTGAGTAGGAATAGCTAAACAACAACAATAAATGAATACAAGACAATATCAAATGCAAATGCAATGCATGCTCATGATCAATCTCCGACGCTCCCGTTCATCCCGTCAATCCCTGGCCGGGGTAATCTCAATAACATCCCAGAGTTAAGTCCTGCAGAACCAGCCTGGGGAAACCAATGCAAGTGCTCATGATATGATATGCAAACAATATATTTACCATCCCAGATATGAGGTTGGGGAAACCAAATCAATATAAGCATCTCAGTCACGAGCTGAGGTAGTCATTAAACGATTAATTCCAATATAGTCATCTCAATCCAACAATCATAATTCATCCAACACAATTCAATAAAAAAATCATATAACATTATCCAAGTAATCATTAAAGTAATTGAGTAGCTATCCTACCTGTATAGCAAAGCGGCTCAACAAAATCCAAATAGCAAAGCACACGAATCCAAGCAACAAAACCCGTCTCACAAAAGCGTGGCCAATTAATCTTCAGATGAAGAAAAGATGAACAAGCTCCTTATCTCTCTAGTCTCATTCTCTCTCTATATATATATTTTGTGTTTTGTGAAAGTGAATAAAACTTGTGGTTTGCTATTGTATATATAGTACTAAGGTAGTATCGTTTTAGGAAAGTTTATAAGTCGTAAGATATAATAAATTATAATAAAATATTTATGGCAGGTAAAATAAATAAATAATATTAATAATCATAATCATAATCATAATGGGGTATAATATTATATTATTAGGAATACTATAATAAGGTGCGAAATTATGAAACTAATTAGCGCGTAACATCACTCAGCGAGTTCAGCTTTGCGCACTGATTTTCAAAAAGCTGTCATTTCTTCGTTACTTATCGGAATCAAGCTTGTGACCATGCGTTGGAACGCTAAGACAATAAGCTTTCACCTCAAATTGGAATCACCCTCATAGAATTTGCAAAACTCTAGATATTCCCGTTTCAAATTACCCCTAAAACAAGTGATCACATTTCCATAATTGGCACATTTGTGCAAGCTTCCTATTAACCTTTCATAGTCTACCTTGTACTTTAGACACAAACAAAGGGTCCTATAACCATAAAATATATGGAGTATTACAGTCTTCCCTCCTTAAAATGAACTTCGTCCTCGAAGTTCGCGCATACTAACAACCACTCAAAACCTATTCCACGTAGACCCTGCATGCTAATCAAAATGTTATCACTGCTAACTCACATTATAACGCCACTTACACATATTACCCAACATATATACCATTAACTTCAGTAGTATTACAATCCGACCTTTACTTACCTCTTTACTAATAGTAGAGTAGTTTGTGAAGTTATAAATATTGTTTTCGTCTAGATGCTCCTAACGACAAGTAACCGAAAACGATAGTCCGATCAAAAATGGCGCCGTTGCCGGGGACGGTGTTAACTTGATTTGATTTTCTTTGATTGTTCTTAGTTGTGTCTTTCTTTGCCTTGGGGAAGTAAAACTCCTCAAGGTTTGTTCTAATTATTTTCAAGTTGTTTGATATTTTGCATGTCTAGAAGATCACAAGGTAACTTGTTACCCATTGATCACGAAATTGAAAGAACTTTGACAACCAATAGAAGACTTGCTAGAAATACTTTGAGAGGTATTGGTGAGATTGTGGATATTCAACCAAATAATATTGAGTTCATCAACCCTTTTGCAAGATAAGGAGAGGAGAACCCAACACAAAACCCACCACAAAATCAATCCACAATGCCTAAATTTTCATCACATTCCGTACCAACCGGGAGAACCTACCCAATGGTACTCCCACATCATAACATTTGACCGGTAATTTCATTGCAAAATCTGCATTTATCCAATTAGTCGAAAGAAGCCAATTTGGGGGAATGCCTAGTGAAGACCCTCATTCTCATATGGAGACTTTTTGTGACTATTGTGATGCGATTTCACAAACCGGAGTGACTCAAGACCAAATTCGATGGGTCTTATTTCCTTTTTCTTTGATTGGTACCGCGAAACAATGGCTAAAGAGCCTTAATAAGGCTACTCTTGGTATTGACTCTTGGAAGAAATTGGCTCTTGCTTTCTACAAAAAGTTCTACCCTCCGAAAAAGACTAACATGCTAAGAGCCCAAATCACGGGGTTAAACAAAGGGACGAAGAATCTTTGTACGAAGCTTGGGAGCGATTCAAAGGAACTTGCCGCTCATGTCCTCATCATGGACTTAGCGAGTGGTTCTTGGTACAACAATTTTGGAATGGTCTTTATGAAGACTCCCGAAATATTCTCAACATGGGATCAAATGGTACGTTCACCGAAGTTGACGATAATCAAACATGGAACAAGATTGAGGAAATGGTTGTCTATAAATCACAATATAGTAGACCTCGAAAGGCTACTAGAGGAGGAAAGCATGAAGTGGACTCTATTACTCAACTGGGTGCTCAACTTATTGCTCATATTGATACCATTAATTTGAAGTTTGAGAAGGCTATGGCGAAACTTGAAGAAGCCTCCAAATCACCTAAGCAACATGTTAATGCCATGATGGCATCTTCATCAATTCCAAGTGGAATATGTGAGAATTGTGGAACTTTGGGACATGACCAAAGTGAATGTAGGGGAACAAGTGAGCAAGTGAATGCTTCTCAAGCATACAAGAGTGGTACCCCTTATTCCAACTATTACAATGAAAACACCAAATTCCATCCAAATATCTCATACAAAAGCCAAAATGTTCAAAACCCTCAACCAACATACACCCCACCTCCAATGAGAAACCAAAATCAAAGACACTTTTACAACCAAAACCAAGTTTACCAAAATCAAACTCCATACACTCAATCAAATGACCAAGGTTTTGATGTTCAAAAAGCGGTCCTCCAAATGCAAAAGAACCAACAAGAGTTTTTCACTTAAATGCAAAAGGATAGCCAAGCAAAAGACATAACCATTAACAACATACTAGCTCACACAAAGATGTTGGAGACCCAAATGTCTCAATTAGCATCTTCAAGTTCACAAAGATAAAAAGGGGCAATTACCACCTCAAGGTAACCCCCCAAGACAAGAATCGGTGAGTGCCATCCATTTGAGGAGTGGTACAAGGTATGAAGGGCCGAAGAGGCCCGTTGATGAAGATGTTGTGAATGGTAGTGACAAGGAAAGAGTTGTTAAAAACTCTAAAGAAGAAGAACCCACCATTCAAGAAGTTTCAAAGAAGGATGAAGAGAAGTCTAAAGAAAAGGAGCCTATTGTGATTAGACTTCCATTCCCGAGTCGTCAAGCTAAGCCTAAGTTTGATGACCAACTTGGAAAATTCATGGAGATTGTAAAGAATTTAGAAATCTCAATTCCATTTACGGAATTGATCAATCATGTTCCGGCCTATGCAAAGTATATGAAAGATATCCTTACAAAGAAGTAATCAATCCAGAAGCTTGATACTATTGCTTTCACTAAAGTAAGTAGTGCTATTCTTCAAGGGAGTTCACCTCCAAAGCTCAAGGATCCGGGAAGTTTCTCCATTCCATGCACTATTGGTGACACTACAATCAACAAAGATTTATGCATGTGACCTTGGGGCAAGTGTTAGTGTCATGCCATATTCGGTAAGCAAGAGGCTAGGAATGGGAGAGCTCAAATGAACCGACATCACGCTTGAAATGGCGGATAGATCAACAAAGACACCTTTAGGGGTGTGGGAAGATGTTCCCGTAAGAATAGGAAAATTCTTCATCCCGGTGGATTTTGTTATTGTTGACATGGAAGAAGACTCCAACATTCCTATTATTTTAGGAAGAACTTTCTTGCACACCGCGGGAGCGGTGATCGATGTAAAACATGGAGAGCTCACCCTTGAAGTGGGAGATGAAACCATCACTTTCAATCTTGACAAGACTATGAGAGCTCCACGATTACATGAGCCATGTTTTATGGTTGATCACTATAGCCGGAAAGATGATAGGAAGAAGTTGGCATTTCAATGGAAGAAGAAAGTGGATGATGCTCCATCAAAAGAGCAAGGAAATTGCAACAATGAGAGTTTGAAAAGCTCACTCATGACAAGTGAAGAAGAAGGCCTCATTGGCCAAGAAAAGAAAGGAAGGAGAGTTGTCTTCATCAACTCAAAATATTTTTAGTGATCAAGTGGATGAAGTATGCGGTCTTTGAAATGATGAGTTTGAAGGGATATTCAATCCCTATATCGGTAATGCTATGGCCCAAGACCATTTTGGAGAACAACAAGTGCAAAGGTCTATTGAAGATCTTTATCATGACAATAAACAAGATTTCGACTACTTCTTCAAGGTGTTGAGTAACATCAACAACTACTTGAACATTGGTCGTGTTCCCTTGTGGGGTTTAGTTTTCAGTACTTGTCGTTAGGAGCACCTAGACCAAAACACAATTTATAACTTCACCAACAACTCTACAATTAGTAAAGAGGCAAGTAAAGGTCGGATCCCAAGGGACGGGAATTGAGTTGAGATTTCTATTGTAACTAGTGGTGTCTTAAGGGTGTCACAATTGGGGTTTGAAGTAGAAGATCACTAAACTAAATAACAATGAAAGTAAACAAGCAAGATGAATTAAAAGGGATGTAAACAATTGATAAAAGGCACTAGGGTGTCATGGGGTCATAGGGGATTCATGGAAATTGATCATACAAACATATTCTCAAGTTATAAGCAAGCAATTATTGTTGTGATGGATCGAGTTAGTTTATATCTTACAATCCTAGGAAAGTTTGGGTCCCGGAGCCGAATCGATTAGATTGTACAACACCTACAAGTCGACTTAATCTTCCCTACTCAACAATATGCATATTTTAATGAGACTCGAGATGGTTTATGTCTTACAAGTCTCATTGAAAAGATAGGTGATGGGTAAAAAATGCAAGGATTCATAGGCTCACATTTCATCAAACATAACATGTGCATAAGTTGAGATCACAACAAGTAAGCAAATAAACTATGAAAGCATATTAATTTAAGCATAAAACATTCCCCATGTTGGTTTCCCCTAATTACCCATTAACCCTAGCTAAGAAAACTACTCACTCATTATCATGTTGAACATGCTATCAAGGTTGTCAATCATACCAACAAAGTGAAACATGATGAATAAATGAAAGTGATTAACAATAATTAAAAGGGATTAAGAGAATTATACGTACTAATGATTCCAATAATAAAGCAAAGAATAAAAGAAGTACTTGATGCTTGATTGGAAGGTTGTCAATCTCCCAATAATAACCCAAATAATCTTCAATTACCCAAAATAAATGATGAACAAGAGAGAGATTAAGGAAATAAAACTTGTATTAAAACTTGATTAAATGTTGATTACAAGAATAAAGAGAGATTTGATTGATATTAACTACACTAAAGATTGCAAAGAAGAATATGCTCTTCTAATTTGACTAATGGGGTATTTATAGTGGGGATTAGGTGCATGAATTAGGGTTAACTAAGGGCTTAAATGACGATTAAGTCCCTTGTTGAGGAATCGCCGGTCTCTTAGGGAGACTCCGGTCTCTAGAAAAAGATGTGCATCCTTCCTTGAAGCTTGTAGAAGACGAAATGGGACTGTCTGGGAATCCGGGCGTCTTTAGCACGGGATGGGCGGATTTGGCAGCTTCTGGACGGGCATCCAGAAGGGAAAGACGGGTGTCTTTGGGTGGTTTTGCCCGGGCGTCCAACTGAGGAAGACGCTCGGATTGTGGGGTGAAGACGGGCGTCTTCTAGGCAATCCGCACGGATTGTCAGGCAGTCTCGTTCCTTCTTCTTTTCTTCCTTTTTCTTCATAAAATCCTTGAAGATTTCCTCGGGGATGCAAGGATCTTTTCTCATCATTGCCCATCTACTATAGTATGTACAAAGGCCTTCTAATCTTGTCTCTCCTTGATGCTTGGTCATTGAATTCAATCAATTTAGCCTCATTTTGCCATGAAAATACAAGGTTCGCACTCCTTTCCTACCAAGGACACAAAACCTCAAAGAATATGCAAAACAAAGAACTAAAGACAATAAATGACCCAAATATGCACTAAAAAGCATGGGAACAAGGCTAATTCGGGGACTAAATATGCTCTAATTATGGTCACATCAAATATCCTCAAACCGAACCTTTGCTCGTCCCGAGTAAAGAGGTGACAAAGAATATGACCATTATTTAAACTAACCTAATAACATAGCCGATATGAGACAATTAGCGGGTCTCACTCCGCCCCTTCAACTCACAACAAGAAAACCATGAGGTAGGATGCCTTCTTGCAAGGCAAGGTGGGTCTTGCCAAAATGGCGACACATCCAAACATTAAGCACACAAAACAAGTAATGGATGCATCTACAAAAGAATAGCCATTTTCCTCATCGAAGTGGCGGAAATTATCTACAAGAGAAGCAATTCAAGGGTACACACTCCTTCATAGATGCAATTTCTTCAAACTACTAAGCCTAGAAGGATACCAATAAATCATCTCCAAGTTGTGTCAAGCTAGGGTACCTTTGTCCTCAATCGTTAAATGATTTTGTCAAGAGTAGACTCCCTATGGTGTTAGAAACACTGGAGGATCACGGAATTCCCCCTCTTGCCTAGACAAGAAGAAGGGTCGTCCCCTCTCTACCATGCACAAAAATGGATACGATGGATAAAAGGATCGATAGTATTTGAGTTTCTCTTTGGGAGTTTGCTTTTGTTGTTGTTTGTCCCCCCAATTTCTTGTGGCATATAACATTTGAGAACACTTTCTTGCCATTTCTTTTTTATTTTTGGCATTTCAACACTTGACAACTTTCAACTTTTCTTTCCATTTCTTTTGAACATTTTCAAAGTCACCCCATATGTAGTGAGGGTGCCTTATATTTGAAGCTTTAGGAGTCTATTTTTGCTCCTCTTTTCATTTGATGCATTTTGCAAACTTTCTTTCACTTTTCATTTCATTGAACTCAAATTGATTTATTTTTGTGCCCATTCCCTTTGATGACAAAAATGTGGTAGAACATGGATGATGGATGCATGGTTTCAAGGGTCACCTTGGAATAAACGGTAGCCAAGGAGTTATCACACCACAAGGTACTCTTGACTAGGCCTTAATCCATGGGTCAAAGGATACTAGCATGACACATCCTAGGGTGTTTTACAAGTATTCTAACAAGCAAAGTCTTAAGAAGAAAAAGCATCTACTAGGGCCTATATACACTTGTCAAACTTCCCAAGTAGACGGTTTCGCAAAATTTTTCTAACATGCAAACTACATGCCATGATGCAACTAACATATATACATCCTAATGCAAATGATTCTACCAACTAATATGACATATAAACTAAATGCAAGTCCTAAGTTCACATTGTTATACCGCATCAATCAAAATAAAGCCACATAGATTAACATAAAGAGGAAAAAGGAGATTGGAAAGATCATACCATGCGATCTTCAATGATCCTCATGTCTCGGATGTGGCGTAGTCGATCAATGTGAACAAGGATAAAACAAACACAATATATACAACAATATATACATGACTACACTACAAAGGAAATGAACTTGTTTTTGGATTTTCAAATTTTCAAATCTCACCCCTAGATGCACTCGGAAAGAAGACTTCCCTATCCGCCCAACTAGGCAAAGGACATGAAGGATCAAGTAGTCCTTGCCTAGCTAAATGAAGGAGGGGTGGATATTGGGCTAAGTATGCATCTTCCCGATCCTTATAAGCTTGTTTGTGCATCTCTTGCATAAGTAGAGTCATGTAGTCATTACTAGCTTTAACACCTTCGGGTTTGAACTCTTGATACTTGAATGGATAGGGTGGTGTGACAATGGAGGAGAAGGGCATTTCTATTTCACCCCTTTGTTGACGGATGATGTATTCGGCTTCTTTTGAGAGGGGAAGAAGGTAGTTGGTCCGATGGACACTCAAACGGCATATCTTGGAAGGCAAAGTAAAAGATCTAGCCTCATTGGTGAGCCACCCATATTTGGTGTCAAGAGGGTTATGAGTGACCCACTTGTACTTGTTAATCATGGCATCCATGTCAATGAGATGACCCCCCTTTTTCGCCACATACTTGCTATCCTTGTTGAAATTCGAATCAAAGTACTTAGCCAAAAGAGTGACTAGACCTCCATTTACAATAAAAGTGGTGCCTTGCTTTCCACAATCAACATTTAGCCATCTTTCTACCAAAAGCCTTAGAGAATTGTAAGGCTTGGTGAATTCCCTTCCAATATTTAAGGCCGACTCAAGTAGAACACAATCGAGCTTGGTAAAGTGGTTAGTGTCTTTTCTTGCAATGATAGTATTCCCGATGACCTTGTGCCACACTCTAATGCCCGGATGGTGGACTAATAGAGAGCGACTAGCATGATAGTTCTCAAATTTCCTCCCGGAAATCGCCTCCCAAAGAGGAGTGGGGTCATACTTTTCGGGATTTTTGTAATAACTAGGTGAATCACTAAGGCCCAATAATTTACCCAATTCATCAAAGGTGATGCGCCTACTCACATTAGCAAGGCGGAACTCGATGTTTTATCTAGTCTCTACCTTAGTAACTTTCAAAGAACTCAAGAATTCTAAGGTAAGGGAGGGGTATGTCAATTCTCTTGTAGCAAACAATTTTCCCAACCCCGTGGCTTAAAAGAAGGCTTTCGTTTGTTCAAGGACACCCAATTTGTTCAAGGCATCTTCACATATGAATTTGGTGGATAGAAAGGATTTTCTAGCATACTTGGAAAATGTATCCCTATGGGAGTTAGAAATGAAAATTACCTCCAGATAGTTTGATAATTGAGCAATTTCCAGAGTTGTTGATGTTGTTGCTTCCAAGGGAGGTTGTTGTTGAACTTCCAAGTTTGAACTAGCTACCACCATAGCCAATGAGGCTTTCTTTGCTTGAATAATCTTTTTTCTTGTTGAGAGTGCCTTTGCCTTAGGTGCCTTTGTTGATCCTTTTGTCCTTGCCATTGATGATTTAACCAAGAAAAGAGTGAAAATCTTCAATTTCCAAGTATACCCAAATCGATTTTAAGATGAAAGGCTTTGCCTTTTTAATTTCAAAAATAGACTCAAAGGTTGAAGATTTTGGTGCTTGGTTTGATTTTTGTTGGAAGAGGAGTGATTAATTGTTGTTAATAGGAAGTTTGGATTTGATTTTGTTGAATTTGGTTGAGGAAATCTTGTTTTGGTGATGGAGAGGATGAGGGTTTTGAGTTTTGGGGTTTATGGGTAGTGTTTTGAATGAAGGAATGAAGAAATGAATGTGGGATGGGGTATTTAAAATACCCGAAAATTTCAAAAATTGCAGGGGAAGACGGGCGTCTTTCCTTCGGGACGCTCGGATTCTGCTTTTTTTTTGTTCAGGATTCTCGCCTAAAGACGGGCGTCTTTCAGCAAAGACTCTCGGATTTATCGACTGCAGGACGAGCGTCTTCTGCTGAAGACGGGCGGATTCTCAGACAGTGAGCTTTTCTTGTTTTTCACAGCAAAAAAGACGGGCGTCTTTCCTTTCAAGATGGGCGGATTTCTGAAGACGAGCGTCTTTTTTACCAGGACGCTCAGATTCTTCAACAGTCCTAAAATTTCAAATTTTCAGCTCAGATAGATGGGCGGATTTTGACAAAGATGCCCGGATTGCCTGAAGACGGGCGGATTCCCATGAAGACGCTCAGATTCTCCCTGTTTTACCCGGATTCAGTTCCATCCGTGCACTTGCATATCCCTTGTCATTTTTCATTCTTTAAATCCCGTGTTCCTCATTGTAGGGGCACTTCTAAGGCATGAATAGCCTAGGCAATTGGTATCCCCACACTAAGCTAAAGCACTACACATCAATTGAATCATTAGTCCCTCCCTCACTTCTCTAAAAAATGATAATTATCTTGATCAAAGCATAAAAATCCAAAAATGACAAAAATGCAATGTAAGAATTAAAATGCGAGTTAGGGAGTTAGAAATATTTACAAATGGTGGTTTAGGGAGGACTCCACCAAACTCTCATCCTTAGTGAGATGTCATGGGGGCATGTCCAAGGTGTTGTTGATGTTGCTCAACACCTTTAAAAAGTAGTCAAAAGCTTGTTCATTATCATGATAAAGATCTTCAATAGACCTTTGCCCTTGTTGTCGGTCTTTATCGATAACATTACCAATATAGGGATTGAAAATCCCTTCAAACTCATCGTCCCAAAGACCACAAACTTCATCTACTTGATCACTAAATATCTCTTGAGTTGATAGAGACAACTCTCCCACTTTCTTGTCTTGGCTAATGAGGCCATCCTCTTCATTGCTTGACTTTGGTGAGCTTTTCAAGCTCTCTTTGTTACAGTTCACTTGCTCTTTCTATGGAGCATCTTTAATTTTCTTCTTCCATTGGAATTCCGACTTCTTTTTATCATCCTTCCGGCTATAATGATCAATCATAAAACATGGTTCATGCAAACGGGGAGCTCTCATGGTCTTGTCAAGATTGAAAGTTATGCTCTCATCTCCCACTTCTAGAGTGAGCTCTCCATGCTTCACATCAATCACCGCACCCGCGGTATGTAAGAAAGGTCTTCCTAGAATGATCAGAATGTTGGAATCTTCTTCCATGTCAACAATGACAAAGTCCACCGGGATGAAAAATTTCCCAACTCTTACGGGAACATCTTCCCATATCCCTAATGGTGTCTTCGTCGATCTATTGGCCATTTGGAGTGTGATATTGGTGCATTTAAGCTCTCCCATCCCTAACCTTTTACTCACCGAGTACGGCATAACACTCACACTAGCCCCTAAATCACATAAGGCTTTGTTGATCGTGGTGTCGCCAATGGTACACGGTATTGAGAAGCTTCCCGGATCTTTGAGTTTTGGAGGTGAACTCCCTTGAAGTATTGCACAAATCACTTTAGTGAAGGCGACAGTCTCAAGCTTCCGGATCGAATTATTCTTTGTGAGAATGTCTTTCATGTATTTTGCATAGGCCGGCACGTGATTGATTAATTCCGTGAAAGGAATCGAGACTTCCAAATTCTTCACAATTTCCATAAATTTTCCAAGTTGGTCATCAAATTTGGGCTTGGCTTGACGACTTGGAAAAGGAAGTCTAATCACAATGGGCTCCTTCTCCTTGACTTTGTCTTCATTTTTCTTTGAAATTTCTTCTTTTGATGGTTCTCCATCCTTGGAGTTTTGCACAATTTCTTCTTTGTCACTAGCTTCCACAACTTCATCCTCAACTTGCTTCTTCGGTGCTTCATACCTTGTACCACTCCTCAAGTGAATGGCACTAACCATTTCATGTCTTGGGGGATTACTTTGAGGTGGTAATTGCCCCTTTTGTCTTTGTGAGCTTGAATATGCTAGTTGAGTCAACTGGGTTTCCAACATTTTGGTGTGAGCTAGGATGTTGTTGATGGTGATTTCCTTTGCTTGACTATCTTTTTGCATTTGAGTGAAAAACTCTTGTTGATTCTTTTGCATTTGGAGGACCGCTTTTTGAACATCAAAACCTTGGTCATTTTGTTGATTGTATGGAGTTTGATTTTGGTAACCTTGGTTTTGGTTGAAAAAGGGTCTTTGATTTTGGTTTCTCATGGGAGGTGGGGTGTATGTTGGTTGAGGGTTTTGAACATTTTGAGTTTTGTATGAGAGATTTGGATGGAATTTGGTGTTTTCATTGTAATAGTTGGAAAAAGGGGTACCACTCTTGTATGCTTGGAAAGCATTTACTTGTTCATTTGTTCCCCTACATTTAATTTGGTCATGTCCCAAAGTTCCACAATTCTCACATATCCCACTTGGGATTGATGAAGATGCCGTCATGGCATTAACATGATGCTTTGGTGATTTTGAGGCTTCTTCAAGTCTAGCCATAGCTTTTTCAAACTTCAAATTGATGGTATCAATGCGAGCACTAAGTTGAGCACCCAATTGAGTAATGGAGTACACTTCATGCTTTTCTCCTCTAGTAGCCTTGCGAGGTCTACGATATTGTGAGTTATGGACCGCCATTTCCTCAATTTTGTTCCAAGTTTGATTGTCATCAACTTCGGTGAACATTCCATTTGATCTTAGTTGAGAATGTTCCTTGAATCTTCATAAAGACCGTTCCAAAATTGTTGTACCAAGAACCACTCGCTAAGTCCATGATGAGGACATGAGCGACAAATTCCCTTGAATCGCTCCCAAGCTTCATACAAAGATTCTTCATCCCTTTGCTTAAAGCCCGTAATTTGAGCTCTTAGCATGTTAGTCTTTTCCGGTGGATAGAACTTTTTGTAGAAAGCTAGAGCCAACTTTTTCCAAGAATAAATTCCGAGAGTAGCCTTATCTAGGCCTTTCAACCATTGTTTCGCGGTGTCAATTAGAGAAAAAGGAAAAAAGACCCATCGAATTTGGTCTTGAGTTACACCGGTTTGAGAAATCGCATCACAATAGTCACAAAAAGTCTCCATATGAGAATGAGGGTCTTCACTTGGCATCCCCCCAAATTGGCTTCTTTCGACTAATTGGATAAATGCGGATTTGGCAATAAAATTTCCGGTTAGATGTTGTGGTGTGGGAGTACCATTGGGTGGGTTCTCCTCGGTGGGTACGGAATGTGATGAAAACTTAGGCATTGTGAGTTGATTTTGTGTTGGATTTTGTGTTGGGTTCTCCTCACCTTCTTTTGCAAAAGGGTTGATGAACTCAATAGTATTTGGTTGAATATCTACAACCTCACCAATACCTCTCAAAGTTCTCCTAGCAAGCCTTCTATTGGTTGTCAAAGTTCTTTCAATTTCGTGATTAAAGGGCAACAAACCACCTTGTGATCTTCTAGACATGCAAAATATCAAACAACTCGAAAATAATTAGAACAAACCTTGAGGAGTTTTACTTCCCCAAGGCAAAGAAAGACACAACTAATAACAATACAAGAAAATCTAAATCAAGTTAACACCGTCGCCGGCAACAGCGCCATTTTTGGTCGTGTTCCCTTGTGGGGTTTAGTTTTCAATACTTGTCGTTAGGAGCACCTAGACCAAAGCATAATTTATAACTTCACCAACAACTCTACAATTAGTAAAGAGGCAAGTAAAGGTCGGATCCCAAGGGACGGGAATTGAGATGAGATTTCTATTGTAACTAGTGGTGTCTTAAGGGTGTCACAATTAGGGTTTGAAGTAGAAGATCACTAAACTAAATAACAATGAAAGTAAACAAGCAAGATGAATTAAAAGGGATGTAAACAATTGATAAAAGGCACTAGGGTGTCATGGGGTCATATGGGATTCATGGGAATTGATCATACAAACATATTCTCAAGTTATAAGCAAGCAATTATTGTTGTGATGGATCGAGTTAGTTTATATCTTACAATCCTAGGAAAGTTTGGGTCCCGGAGCGGAATCGATTAGATTGTACAACATCTACAAGTCGACTTAATCTTCCCTACTCAACAATATGGATGGTCTAATGAGACTCGAGTTGGTTTATATCTTACAAGTCTCATTGAAAAGATAGGTGATGGGTAAAAAATGCAAGGATTCATAGGCTCACATTTCATCAAACATAACATGTGCATAAGTTGAGATCACAACAAGCAAGCAAATAAACTATGAAAGCATATTAATTTAAGCATGAATCATTCCCCATGTTGGTTTTCCCTAATTACCCATTAACCCTAGCTAAGGAAACTACTCACTCATTATCATGTTGAACATGCTAGCAAGGTTGTCAATCATACCAACAAAGTGAAACATGATGAATAAATGAAAGTGATTAACAATAATTAAAAAGGGATTAAGAGAATTGTACCTACTAATGATTCCAATAATAAAGCAAAGAATAAAAGAAGTACTTGATGCTTGATTGGAAGGTTGTCAATCTCCCAATAATAACCCAAATAATCTTCAATTACCCAAAATAAAGGATGAACAAGAGAGAGATTAAGGAAATAAAACTTGTATTAAAACTTTATTAAATGTTGATTACAAGATTAAAGAGAGATTTGATTGATATTAACTACACTAAAGATTGCTAAGAAGAACATGCTCTTCTAATTAGACAAATGGGGTATTTATAGTGGGGATTAGGTGCATGAATTAGGGTTAACTAAGGGCTTAAATGACGATTAAGTCCCTTGTTGAGGAATCGCCGGTCTCTTAGGGAGACTCCGGTCTCTAGGGAGACTCCGGTCTCTAGAAAAAGATGTGCATCCTTCCTTGAAGCTTGTAGAAGACGAAATGGGACTGTCTGGGAATTCGGGCGTCTTTAGCACGGGACGGGTGGATTTGGCAGCTTCTGGACGGGCGTCCAGAAGGGAAAGACGGGCGTCTTTGGGTGGTTTTGCCCGGGCGTCCAGCTGAGGAAGACGCTCGGATTGTGGGGTGAAGACGGGCGTCTTCTAGGCAATCCGCACGGATTATCAGGCAGTCTCGTTCCTTCTTCTTTTCTTCCTATTTCTTCATAAAATCCTTGAGGATTTCCTCGGGGATGCAAGGATCTTTTCTCATCATTGCCCATCTACTATAGTATGTACAAAGGTCTTCTAATCTTGTCTCACCTTGATGCTTGGTCATTGAATTCAATCAATTTAGCCTCATTTTGCCATGAAAATGCAAGGTTCGCACTCCTTTCCTACTAAGGACACAAAACCTCAAAGAATATGCAAAACAAAGAACTAAAGACAATAAATGACCCAAATATGCACTAAAAAGCATGGGAACAAGGCTAATTCGGGGACTAAATATGCTCTAATTATGGTCACATCAAACATGCCCCTTTGACATCTCATTATTGGATGAGAGTTTGGTGGAGTCCTCCCTAAACCACCATTTGTAAATATTCTAACTCCCTAACTTGCATTTTAATTATCGTATTGCATTTTTGTCATTTTTGGATCTGCATTTCTATGCCTTGATCACGATTTTCATCATTTTGAGAGAAGTGAGGGAGGGACTTATGAGTTTATTGCTGTGTAGTGTTTGCCTTAGTGTGGGGATAGCAATTGCCTAGGCTATCCATGCCTTTGTAGTGCCCCCACAATGAAGAACACAAGAATTGAAGAATGAAATGACACGGGTTACGAAGCACCCACGGATGGACTTGAATCCGTGTGGAAGAGGCAGAATCCGAGCATCCCGAGGCAAATCCGCCCGTCTTAAAATGAACCCGAGCGTCCAGTGCATAAGACGCTCGTCTTGTGAAGCTGCAGAATTAATTTTTGGGTCTGACTGAGAATCCGAGCGTCCCAGCAAGGAATCCGCTCTTCTCAGCTAGGATGGTCGTCCCAGAAGGAAGACGCTCGTCTTTACACTGCCAATTTTTGGTATTTCTCCCTCGAAAGGAATCCGAGAGTCTCAAGCAGAAGACGCTCGTCCCAGCTCAAGAATCCGCTCGTCTTACCTTCGTGACGCTCGTCCCCAGGCGTTTTTCCTGAACACAGAAACTGAAGAATCCGAGCGTCCCGACCCTGAAGCCGCTCGTCTCCCTCTGCTTTTCAAATTCAAAAGGTCCTTTAAACCCCTCCTTCCCAACTCATTTTCATTATTTCAGACACAAACACTACCCAAAACCCTCATCCTATCCATCAACAAAAATCAAATTTCTCAACCAAAATCAACCAAATCAAATCCAAACTTCCTCAAAACAAAAATTAATCACTCCTTTAGCAACAACAAGTGATTAAAACACCAAAATCTTCAAGTTTTGAGTCGATTTTTGGGATACAAAGTAACATTCATCTATCCTAAATTGATTTGGGCATTACTAGAAATTGAAGATTTCAAACTTTCATTGGTGTTAGTAAGCAAAGGAGTATGGCAAGAACAAAAGGTGGAAGCAAGGCACCCCAAAAAAAAAACCTTTCTAAGAGACAACAAGCTCTTCAAGACAAACAAGCATCAAAGGCATTGGTAGTTCATAATGCAAGGTTGGAGTTTCAAGAACAAAATCCTCCCATGGAAGCTACTACCTCTACTACTCCGGTCATTGAACAATTAGCCGATTATACGGAGGTAATTTTCACTTCCGACTCCCATAGGAAGAAATTTATTCTCTTTGCTAAGAAAACCATCATGCCTACCAAGTTCATTTGTCAAGATGCATTGTCAAAATTGGGTGTTCTTGAGCAAACAAAGACCTTTTTCGAGTCTATGGGATTGAGTAAATTGTTTGAAATGCAAGAATTGACCTACTCCTCCCTCACCTTTGAGTTTTTGTGCTCTTTGAAAGTCACCAAGGTGGATACCCTAACCAATATTGAGTTTCGTCTCGAGAATGTTGATAGAAAATTGTCTTATGACGAAATTGGTAAGATATTTGGCCTTAGTGATAGCCCTAAATACACAAAGAAGTCTACCAAGTATGACCCCGCTCCTCTATGGAAGGCCATTTTCGGAAAAGAATTTACATCCTATCATGATTGCCGTGCTCTCTTGGTCCATCATCCGGGCATAAGAGTATGGCATAAGGTTGTTGGGAATACCTTGATAGCTAAGAAATGTACAAATCATGTTACCGAACTTGATTTTGTTCTTCTTGAGTCAGCTTTGAATATTAGGAGAGAGTTCACAAAGCCATACAATGCTTTACGACTTTTAATTGATAGATGGCTTAATGTTGATTGTGGCAAAGAAGGCACAGCTTTTATTGTCAATGGAGGATTAGTGACGTATTTGGCTAAGAACTTTAACCAGGATGTCAACAAGAATGACACCTATACACCGGTAAAGGGAGGCCCTACCATTGATCTAGCCACCATGATTCTAAAGTTCAAATGGGTCAAGAATGATACTCTTTATAACAAATTTGGGTGGTTGACAAATGAAGCTAAATCCTTCACATTGTCTAGCAATATTTGCCGCTTGAATGTTCATATACCGAATTACCTTCTCCCACTCTCCGAAGAAGCCGAATACATCATTCAACACCAAGGGGAAGAAGTTGCCGAGTCCTCCTCCTCCATTGTCACCCCACCTTATCCATTTGTCTACCACGAATTCAACCCCGAAAATGCCAAGGCGGGAAACAATTACTTGACTCTATTGATGAAGGAAATGCATAAACAAGCTTATAATGATAGAGTTGATGCTTACAAAGCACAATATCCGCCCTCCTACATCTTGCTAGGCAAGGACTTCTTGATCCATCTTGTCCTTTGCCTAGTTGGGCGGATAATGAGGTATTCTTTCCTAGCACTTCTAGAGGTGGTAGACCGGGTGAAGAGAAGATGGTTGTTGATGAGAGTGATGAGCAAGAAGGTGAAGATGAAGAAGTTCAAGAAGAAGAGGAAAGTGAGGATGAACAAGAAAGTGCAAGTGAGAGTGGAAATAACTCCACATCCATGGAGGTTGATGATGCCTCAAGTGAGGAATTTGGTGATGATGATGACACGATGGGTGAGGATTAGCAAACACTTGGAGGATCCTACATGCTTACACCTCCTTTATGGTTTGTCTACTTCTCTTGTTTTTATTTTATCTTGATCATTTTGTGGTGTCCTAGCAACATTACAGGACTAACACCTTGGTTCCATTAAGGTGTTCATTTTATTTTTCCCAACTTTCAAATCCAAAATGACAAATTTTAGTTTCATGCATTGCATTTTTATGCATGAACTCCCCCAATTTTTGACATTAGAAATAGTGTCTATTTTGGTTTGGGGAAGTTTATGCATATGCATTGGGAGCTAATCTAAATTATGCTCTCCACCATAACAAAAACCATGCATCATATAGCATAGCTTAATTTGCATTTGCTCTTGTTTATATATCATAAAATTTGCATTTAGCTTAAAAATCATGCATTTTCATATGAATTGCATAATTTCCTATCGTATTGGCCATTGAGGACAATGCCCATAGTAATGTGGGAATGGGAAATTCTAACTTGACCTTTTTAAAACAAAAAAGATAAAAATGGAAAAATTTAAAAAATACAAAAAATATATCCTTTAATTAAAACAAAATACAAAAAAAAAAAAATTGAAAAATTGAAAAATCCAAAAATAATTTTCATTTCCTTTGTAGTGTAGTCTTGTATATATTGTGTTTGTTCATCCTTTTTCACATTGATCGACTATGCCACATCCGAGACATGAGGATATTGAAGACCGCATGGTATGGTCTTTCCAATCCCCTTTTTCCTCTTTATGTTAATGACTATGTGGCTTTATTTTGATTGATGCGGTAAAAACAATGTGAAATTAGGATTGCATTTATATTATTTGGCATACTAGTTGGTAGAAGCATATGCATTAGAGATATATATATGTTAGTTGCATCATGGCATGTAGTTGCATGTTAGGAAACAATTTGTGAAACCGTCTATTTGGGAAGCTTGACAAGTGTATATAAGGCCCTTGTAGATACTTTTTCTTCTTGAGACTTTGCTTGTTAGAATACTTGTAAAACACCCTAGGATGTGTCATGCTAGTATCCTTTGACCCATGGATTAAGGCCTAGTCAAGAGTACCTTGTGGTATGATAACTCCTTGGCTACCGTTTATTCCAAGGTGACCCTTGAAACCATGCAACCATCATCCATGTTCTACCACATTTTGTCATCAAAAAGGGAATGGGCACAAAAATTGTTTAAAAATTTGAGTTCAAGAATTGAAATGAAAAGTCAAGAAAGTTTGCAAATTGCATCAAAAGAAAAGAGGAGTAACAAAAATGAAAACTCCTATGCTTTAAATATAAGGCACCCTCGCTACAAATGGGGTGACTTTGAAAATGTTCAAAAGAAAATGCAAAAAGTTGAAAATTGTCAAGTATTGAAATGCCAAACATCAAAAGAAATGGCAAAAAGAAATGTTCTCAAAATATCAAATGCCACAAGAAATTGGGGGGAAAAACAACAACAAAAGCAAACTCCCATATGAAACTTAAATACTATTGATCCCTTTTCCATCGTATCCACTTTTGTGCATGGTAGAGAGGGGACGACCCTTCTTCTTGTCTAGGCAAGAAGGGGAATTCCGCTATCCTCCAGTGTTTCTAACACCATAGGGAGTCTGTTCTTGACAAAAGCATTTAACGATTGAGGACAAAGGTACCCTAGTTTGACACAACTTGGAGGTGACTTATTAGTATCCTCCTAGGCTTAGTAACTTGAAGAAATTGTATCTATAATGGAGTGTGTACCCTTAGATTGTTTCCTCTTTAGATAATTTCTGCCACTTAGATGAGGAAAGTGGCTATTCTTTTGTAGATGCATCCATTACTTGGTTTGTGTGCTTTAATGATTGAATGTGTTGCCATTTTGGCAAGACCCACCTTGCCTTGCAAGAAGGCATCCTACCTCATGGTTGTCTTGTTGTGAGTTGAAGGGGCAGAGTGAGACCCGCTAATTGTCTCATATCGGTTATATTAGTAGGTTAGTTTAAATAAGGGTCCTAGTTTTGTCACCTCTTTACTCAGAACGAGCAAAGGTTCGGTTTGGGGATATTTGATGTGACTCATTTTAGAGCATATTTAGTCCCCGAATTAGCCTCGTTCCTATGCTTTTTAGTGCATAATTGGGTCATTTACTATCTTTAGTCTTTCGTTTTGCATATTCTTTGAGGTTTTGTTTCCTTGGTAGGAGAGGAGTGCAAACCTTGTATTTTCATGGCAAAATGGAGCTATATTGATCGAATCTAATGACCAAGCATCAAAGTGAAGACAAGACTAGAAGGCCTATGTAAATAATGTAGTAGATGGGCAATGATGAGAAGATCCTTGCATCCCCAACAAAATCCTTGAGGATTGTTGGAAGAAGAAAAGAAGAAATGAAGAAGAAGCTTCCAAGGCTACTATCCGCTCGTCGCAGCCTCGGGACGCTCGTCCTAGCCCTCCAGAATCCGAGCATCCCACCACCCAGTACGCTCGTCCTGGACCTCCACAATCCGCTCGTCCCGACCATCTGGCCGCTCGGATTCCTTCACAGTGCAAAACGTCCTCTCCCTTGGTCCACTTGGGATGCGCATATTCCTTGAAGACTAGCGAAGCGGAGATGAGCATCTCCTTCGAGAGGAGCACTTCCTCAACTTTTCTTAAAGGTCTTAATCGTCATTTAAGCCCTTAGTAACCCTAATGTATGTACCTAATCCTTAGTATAAAGACCCCATTGTACTAATTAGATTATCATGTTCTTCTTATACAATCTTAATCTCATTTTAATCTTGTAATCAACTTTTAATTAAGCATTAATACAAATCTCATTTCCTTAATTTCTCTATTGTTCATCATTTATTTTGGGTAGTTGAAGATTATTTCGGTATTATTGGGAAATTGACAACCTTCCATCAATCATCAAGTACTTCTATTATTCTTTGCTTATTATTTTGGAATCATCATTAGGTATAATTCTCTTAACCCTTGTTTTAATTATTTTTAATCATTTCCATTCATTCATTCATCATGTTTTGCTTTGTTAATATGATTGACAACCTTGTTAGCATGTTAAACTTGATAATGAGTGAGTAGTTTCCTTAGCTACGGTTAATGGGGAATTAGGGGAAACCAACATGGAGGATGATTCATGCTTAATCTAATATGTTCACATAATTTATTTGCTTGCTTGTTGTGATCTCAACTTATGCACATGTTATGTTTGATGAAATGCGAGCCTATGAATCCTTGCATTTTTTACCCATCACTTACCTTTTCAATGAGACTTATAAGACATAAACGAACTCGAGTCTCATTAGACCATGCATATAGTTGAGTAGGGAGGATTAAGTCGACTTTTAGGTGTTGTACAATCTAATCGATTCGGCTCCGGGACCCAAACCTTCCTAGGATTGTAAGATATAAACCAACTCGATCCTATCACAACAATAATTGCTTGCTTATAATTTGAGAATATGTTTGTATGATCAATTCCCATGAATCCCCTATGAACCCATGACACCTTACTGCTTTAAATCAATTGTTTACATCTCATTTTAATTATCTAGCTTGTTTATTTACATTGTTATTTAGTTTAGTGATCTTCTTATCTCAACCCAAATTGTGACACCCTTACACACCACTACTTGCAATCGAAAATCCTATATCAATACCCGTCCCTTGGGATCCGACCTTTACTTACCTCTTTAATAATAGTAGAGTAGTTTGTGAAGTTATAAATATTGTTTTGGTCTAGGTGCTCCTAACGACAAGTAACCGAAAACGATAGTCCGACCAAAAGTAGAAGGGTTTTTCCCTGGTCAGAGAGGGCTTAAGCAGAGGGATCCCCTTTCCCCTTACCTTTTTGTGCTTTGTATGGAAAGTTTTTCATGGTTGCTGAGACAGTTGCCTACGTAATCTGAGTTTTCTTACCATCCTAAATGTGTGAAATTAAATCTCATGCACTTAGTTTTTGCCGACGATCTCCTGGTGTTTACTAGAGGTGACGTGCCTTCGGTGGATGCTGTGGCTCGCTGCTTGGGGGTATTTGCTGGGTACTGTGGTTTACAGGCTAACCCCTTTAAAACTTATCTCTATTTTGGTGGGGGTGGCCAATGAAGTTATAGAGGATATCTTGCTGACTATTGGTTTCACTCAGGGTGAGTTCTCATTTAGGTATTTAGGTATCCCCTTATTCCCTGCTAGACTTCATCAGAACATGTTTCAACCTCTGTTGGACAAGATTACTAGAAAGCTCTCCCACCGGGCTAATCACACGCTTAACTATGCTGGGAAGGTAACGCTTATTAACTCGGTTATTTTTGGCTTACAAAACTTTTGGGGGCCAAGTATCTTTGTCCCTAAAGGGATCGTGAATAAGATCCATCAGCTTTGTCGAAGTTTTTTTTTTGGGCTTTGACAATGACTCAAGACGAATGATTTTCAAAAGCTGGGATAATTTTTGTTATCCTCGGGCTGAAGGTGGGATTGACATCAAAGAAGTTCTCTCTTGGAATAAAACTCAATTACTGAAATGGTTCTAGAAGCTTGAACATCAATCTCAAAGTTTATGAGTGCAATGGAAGGAAGCTTATATAATTCAAAACGCGGACGTTTGGCAACTTCCACCCACGAGCTCTGATTCTTGGTACTGGTCCAATCTTATAAAGGTAAGGGATTGGTTCCTGGTACAAATGGGGACTATTGAGGATGCTAAGCTGGTTCTTGCAGGTGACAATGCTGATAGCTATACTGGATCAGTTCTATACAAGATGATCAGAGATAAGAAGCACAAAAGAAGGTGGACATCTCTCTTGGGTGAAAGCTTATGTGTACCTAAGCATATGGTCATTAGCCTGCTTGCTTTTCAGAATTGCTTGCCTACGCCTGACAATTTAAACAAAAGAGGGCTTGTGATTATCAATAGATGCTCGTTATGTGAAGCTACAATGGAGAATGATGATCACCTTTTCTTTCTTTGTCCATTCTCAGTTGGCCTTTAGCAGTTGGTCTCCACCTGGCTAAAGATTGGAAATGTAACTTGCTCTTTGCCACGGCTAATCACCTGGTATAAGACTCATATCCGAGGACAAAGTAACTGGAAGAGAGCATGCAAATGCGCCCTACTTGCTGTGATATATGTTCTTTGGCAAGAGCGGAATAGTCGCATTTTTAATGGGGTAAAGAACACCACTTGCCAGCTTTTCTCCAAGGTTAAGTTCGTTGTCTACCATAGGATGCTTAATATTTACTCCAAGGGGGATGAGGATGTCAGTTCGAATTAGTATAGCTTGGATATCGAGTTGGTACTTTAGGGAGCTACTCTAACTTCCTTTGTAGACTAAGGTTTTAGGATTGTACTCCACTCTTACTCTTTCTAATGCAAATCCTATACTTTCTCTGCAAAAAATAAAAAATAAAAAATAAAAAATAATAATAATAATAATAATAATAATAATTATTATTATTATTATAATAATAATAATAATATAATAAGACATATTATATATATAGTCTATTTCCTAGAAACTTCCTAATTCCATTTACCTTTGTTACTATATAAGCTAAGTTAACCTACCCATAAGTTATTATTCCACATAAAATTCACACACACACACACACACACACACAAACACACACACACACACACACACAGAGAGAGAGAGAGAGAGAGAGAGAGAGAGAGAGAGAGAGAGAGAGAGAGAGAGAGAGAGAGAGAGAGAGAGAGAGAGAGAGAGAGAGAGAGAGAGAGAGAGAGAGATTTAGAAGGGAGAAAAGAAGGAGAATTCTTCATATTTATTTGCCTCAAGGTAAGAATTATAAAACCGTCTTATAAATTAATCAGACTTTTAATTATTTAATATAACTTACACCGTTGACCACCGTATGACTTGACCAAGGCCGTGAGCCGTCGTTGACCACCGTTGACTGTCGGATAAGGGTTTGACCGTGAGCGTTTCTTGTTGTTTGAACAAAGATTTTGGGCTAGGTTTTACCCTTTGTGCATTATCTGGCCTGGGGTGGCTTTGGGTTGAAGTTGTCATGGGATGATGGGAGGTTACGGTGGTGGTCAGTGGTGGTGGTCGGGGTGGTTGTTAGGTAGTGTAAAACGAGTTCTTGTATGGGTAGGCGGGTGTGTGTTGTTGTTGGTTGTTGCTGTTGTCGAGTGTTGTGGGTGTATGGGCTCAATAATGGTGGTGGCTACAGGTGCTTGGCATAGCCGTGACCATCGTGGTTAGGTGGATGTAGTTGTAGCGCGGTATGGTGGTGGTTTTGGTCATACTTGGTGTGTTTATATCATCTGTAAGTATTAGTGTAGGGTTGTTGTTCATTGGTTGTTGTTGATGATTTGAGGCTGTCTTAGGGGTCGTGTAAGGTAGATGTCGAGGGTGGTGGTTGACTGTGGTGAAGGTGGTGCACGGTGGTGGCTGCTAGTGGCATGAGGTTGTTGCATTGTATCGTGTGTTGTTGTTATTGGAGTCGTGAGTTTAGTTGCTAGGGCATGTGTGGTGGTTTTCTTAGTGTTTGTAAGGACTGTTGGGACCGTGGCTGTGTATAGGTGGTGGTGGTTCACGGGAAGTGTGGTGGCGGTGGGTTGTGAGTGTTGTCGTGGGTTGTTTGTGGGATGTGAATCACGGGTTGATGATGAGTGTTATTACGGGTTTAAGCCGTGTTGTCCATGGGGTTTGGTTGGGTAGTTAACACGGGTTTTGATATTAAATTACGTATTGTTTATAAATTAGTTTAATTATTTTATAATTAGTTTAGTTAGTAATTGCAATTATTATTTATGTTAGGTGATAGTTTTATTTGAAGAATATTATTAGTAATTGCCGGGATTGCTTATTTGGAGTATCTACTCATCAGGTAGGATAACAACTCAACTGATTATCTTATTGTATTTCTTTCATACATTTAACATGTGTGATTGGCTGGATTAATTATTGGATGGGTATTAGCTTTGGCTAATTCAATTACTGTGGATGATATTCCATGGATTATTATTGTGTTGGATTCATTGGCATAGCATTTGCATCAGATTATTATTATTGTTGCATGGTATATGCTTTGGACAACCTCAAGCTGATGCTGCAGACTTATCTCTGGTGATAATGTGTGAGTAAGGCCCAAGGCTGGTGCTGTAGACTTGTCTCTGGTGAACCATTTAATATTTCCGATTAAATGGGGAGCAGATTTAAAATATCAGGTACTTGATTAGCTGGGCTAGAGCAATTAGGCGTGAGAGATGGTGTAACACTCCCATACACCAAGGTGCCTTACCAAACCACCTAATGCATGGAAGTGCTACCATCTCGGTTACCCGAGGCAATGTATATCAAATTGACCATAAAAGAACATACTTTAGATAAATAAGTTTAAACGATTACATAACCAAAATCCCAAAACTGTAAAGTGAAATACATCTGTTCCAAAATATCAAATTCAACTAAAAAGAAATATAAGTTCAACGACACAGCGGAAGACTCTAGTGACATGTGGTGACTCGATCCCATCTATCCCTCGCGCAAACCATCTCATACATGCTCAATAACTGCTCACCATCTCCGAATGGATCACCAGAGTTTTTAAAATAATAAACGGGGTCAGTTACTAATTACACAATATAAGATAAGAAATATCAACTATACATACAATCACCCAACTCCGTCACATCTCTAATCACCTGACTAGCCTAAAGGTCTAAGCCTGCCAGATTATGGCCGCAACCAGTGATCCTCACCGCCAGTGGGGGACCGCAGCCGTTCCCACCTAAGCCACACTCATCAATACCGAGCGAAAACCCAAGTTCCTTAATGTGCACACCCTCTTTGTGGCGGGTTCCAAAAAGGGCGAATCAAGGGCGTGGAGCCACTCCCACAAGTGACTCCACTCAGCCGAGGATGCACCTCGCGAACCACAGACAAACACATCCAACCAAGCATCTAATACAATGTAACCAATAACACAGTAGGGAAACCCTACCTGGAAAAGCAATCACCAAGATCGTCACAATTAGCTAATCAAAACCGTTCTTCTACGAAGTCACCTCCTATAATCACACAATCATACAATTACTATCTAACAATCACAATACTCCCAAAAACCCCCAAAATACCAAATTAGGGTTTCAACCAAAAAAAATGAAATGACATAAAAACCATACTAGAATCTTACCCAAAAAGCGACGGTCTCAACGACATAAAGAAATCTGCGATCAGACGACTCTAGCCGTTAGGATTAGATAGCAATGAGAGAAGGGAATGCTACGTAACTTTTCTCTTGTGTAGAATATTTAGAATGAGTGAAAAAGTAAAAATAACTGATGAAAATAACATTATATAACATTCTCACGTTTCTATCAAATCCCGGCGAATAACCCATATAAACCGACTTACTCGATCGAGTAAGTTACTTACTCGATCGAGTGACCCCTATTCGATCGAGTGACACCTACTCTATCGAGTACTCATCAGACAGTACACTGTTTCTAAACCAAAACTCACTTACTCGATAGAGTACCCAACAGTACAGGAAACCGTAGTATTACAGTCTTCCCTCCTTAAAGTTGAACTTCGTCCCCGAAGTTCAAACCTATACTCAAAAGCAAACATACTAACTAAACCATGACATAACAACGCAACAAAAACTCAAAATAAAACCCCAACCACAACTCAAACCAACTCCAAAACAACTACTAACTGTACAAAACTACATAAAACCACACCAAAACCTTATGCGATCATCTCTTACCCTCCTAAAAGAAACATGGTTACGTCCCCTTAACCACACATACCTGATAAAAAAGAGACGGATACCGCTCCCTCATAGCCTCTTCCGCCTCTCAAGTAGCTTCCTCAACCTCATGATTAAACCATATAACCTTGAACAACACCATTTCCTCGGACCTAGTTTTTCGAACCTTGCAATCAAGAATCTGTTTTGGCACCTCAAGATAAGACAAGGATTCATCCAACTCGATGTTCTCCACCTCTAACATATGGGAAGGATCACTTACATAATTTCGTAACTGAGACACATGGAACACATTATATACCCGATCCAAAGTTGGTGGTAAAGCTAATCGGTAAGCAACCTCTCCCACACGATCCAAAATCTCATACGGTCCTATGAACTTCTGGCTCGACTTCCCTTTTTTACAAACCTCATAACCTCACGCATCGGTGATATTTTCAGAAGAACCTTATCCCCAACCTAAAACTCGATGTCCCGATGGTACAAGTCTGCATAGCTCTTTTGTCTAATCACTTTAACCTGTTCTATCATCTCCTGTACCATTTGTGGTCCTAAAACCACTGCCTCAGCTCTATCGTCCAAGCAAATCCGACTTCTACACCTTCTCCTATACAAAGCCTCAAACGGTGCCATCCCAATACTCGTGTGGTAGCTGTTGTTGTAAGAAAAATCGATCAAATCCAACCTATCTTCCCAACTACCACCGAACTCCATCACACAAGCTCGCAACATATCCTCCAAAGTCTTCATAGTTCTCTCTGTCTGTCCATTTATTACAGAATGAAAAGCAGTACTCATCTTCAAGATAATTCCCATCATCTCCTACAACTCTTGCCAAAATCGAGAAATAAACCTCGCATCTCGATCTGACACAATGTCCTTAGGGACTCCATGTAACCTCACCACATACTTCCTATACCCATTATCCAATTGAACCCTACTCCATGTATCTTTCATTGGATTAAAGTGAGCTGACTCAGTTAGACGATCAACTTTCACCCATATCATGTTATTACGCTGCCGGCCCCTCGGTAAACTCACTATAAAGTCCATGGAGATAGACTCCCATTTCCACTCAGGTACCTCAAGAGACTGAATCTTACCTTGTGGTCGTCGTTGCTCTCCCTTAACCCTCTGACATGTCAAACATCGAGCCACGAACTCAGTTGTTTCCCTTTTCATCCCAGGCCACCAGAAAGTCTTCTTCAAATCTCTTTACGGCTTATCACCACCTGGATGTACTGAATACGGTGTGCAATGAGCCTCTGTCATGATCACCTTTTTCAACTCCTCATCTCTAGGCACACACCATCTCCCATCAAACCGAACACTCCCATCTGAATGAATAGAGAACCGAGACACCGTCCCTTTCTCTACTCCAGCCCTCCACTCCTGAATCTTAGAATCAAGAGCCTGCTTCCTGCGAATATCATCATAAAGATCCAGCTCCACTGTTAAGTCTCCTCTAGCATCCCCTTTTTGTATCACATGTATCCCCATATTGCCCACCTCATCTCTCAACCTTATCAAAGACATAACTGGGCATAGAAAATGCACACTCTTCTTGCTCAACGCATCAGCCACAACGTTTGCTTTCCCTGCATGGTATCTGATATCCATGTCATAGTCCCCGATAAGCTCCATCCACCTTCTCGGTCTCATGGTCAGCTCCTTTTGAATAAAGATGTACTTTAGACAAGTGAATGAGAAGGTAATAATTGATAAAAATAAAACCAATCTTTACTTCTCAAACATTAGAAATCATTGTAAGACGTAGAACGGTAGAAGCTTAATACTATAATACAATAAAAAAATCACATAATAATAGAGCTGTTAATGAGAAACTATTACTCTGGAGATTATAGTTCATATAAAAAATATTCTCAAAATACAAAGATAAACAACTAATGACGCTAATAGCTTGAGAGGGATTTCTTGAAAAGACACTTACATGTATATTTGAGACTAGACAAGTGATTTGTATTTTTAAACCGTTTTATTTGATTGTTAGACTCTTGTGATCTGAAAACACCATAAAGGTCGCCCCATAATGATAGTGTCTCCAAATTTTGAGAGCAAACACAACTGCACCCAACTCTAAATCATGTATCGAATAGTTCTCCTCATAAGGCTTCAATTGCCTAGAAGTATAGGCAATTACTTTCCCATTCTGCATCAACACACAACCCAACCCGTTCTTTGAAGCATTTGTAAACACGTCAAAGTTCTCACACCCTTCAGGTAAAGCTAAGACTGGAGCTGTGGTCAAACGCTCCTTTAATATTTGGAACGCCGTCTCACAACTTTCATCCCAACGAAACCTGTTCTCTTTCCTCATCAACCCTGTCATAGGTCTGGCAATCTTTGAAAAGTCTTTCACGAACCGATAATAGTACCCTGCCAAACCCAAGAAACTCCTGATCTCTGCAACATTCTTTGGTGATTCCCACTTAGACACTGCCCCTATCTTTGTAAGATTCAACAGATACACCCTCTTTAGAAATCACATGCCCCCGAAAGGAAACTTCCTCGAGCTAGAACTCATACTTAGACAACTTTGCATACAACTGATTGTCACGCAAAGTTTGTAACACCAACCTCAAGTGCTCCTCATGCTCCTCCTTAGTCTTGGAATAGACTAAGATATCATCAACGAACACCACCACAAACCGATCCAAAAACTGACTGAAGACCCGGTTCATCAAATCCATAGAGACTGCCGGTGGATTAGACAACCCAAACGGCATCACCACATACTCATAGTGACAATACCTCGATCGAAAAGCTGTCTTTGGTATGTCTTCATCCCTAATCCTCACCTGATGGTACCCTGATCTCATATCAATCTTTAAAAAGACTCCTGCCCCACTCAACTGGTCAAACAGATCATCTATCTTTGGCAAAGGATACTTGTTCTTCACTGTAACACTGTTCAACTCCATGTAGTTGATGCACAACCTCAAGCGCTCATCTTTCTTTTTCATAAACAGAACTAGTGCTCCCCACAACGATACGCTAGGTCTAATGTATCCCTTATTTATCAAATCATCCAACTGCTTCTTCAACTCTTCTAAATCTTAAGGACCCATGCGGTACGGGGCCTTAGAGATTGGTCCCGTTCCTGGTTTCAACTCCACACTAAAATCTATATCTCTCTTCGGTGGCAAACCTGGTATCTCTTTCGGAAAAACATCTCGAAACTCTCCCACCACTGGTATCTAATTAGCTGTCGGACCCACCATACTATTGTCTTTCACATGGCATAGAATCAAAGGACACCCCTTCCTCAGATAAGACTTCAATGTCACCGATGTAATCACTTTGACTTTGGGTTTGACAATAAACCCACAATAAGACACACTAACTCCCTTAGGACCTCTCAAAGAGACTCTCTTTTGGTGACAATCTATTCTAGCCTTGTACTTACCCAACCAATCCATACCAACTATCATCTCAAAACCATCCATATGAATCTCTAACAAGTCCACTGGAAGGTCAACCTGCACAACTATCATAGATAAACCCTTTCACAATCTCCCATAAGACACTGACTCACCTGACGGTATAAAAACCTCATCTTTTACATACTCAATCTCTCTCAAACTCAAAAGCTTAGCATGACTCGACGATACAAAAGAGTGTGACGCCCCCAAATCAAACAAAACAATGGTAGAATCCTCATTAATAAGAAAGGTACTTGTGATCACGTGAGCATCATCCTCAACAGCTTTCTTGTCCATCATGAATAACTTGCCACTGGTCTTTTGTCCACCTCCCTGAATTGTACTCGCTGAAGTAGATGGCTTGGCAGCTGACCCCTGATTGTTGTTAGCTGCGGGTTTCTTATAAGTGTTACCGGCATTGCGGTTAGATCCACCATTGTTGTTACTCTGACCTCCTTGGTTATTCCATGACCTAGCCGGTCGGTTGCTAGCATAACTCTGAGACGGACCCTGCGAAAAGTTCCCCTGCGATGGCCTATGAAAACTTCTCCCCACGGCACTAGTACACTCATGCCTCTTGTGGCCCATACCGCCACAGTTGAAACACAAGATGCTCCAGCTTCTACCACTACCACTACGACCATGCACATACGAAGCTCCACCACTAAAACCCGATCCCGATGAGTAAGCACTCGCCTGGTTATGGTTACCCCTCTTGTAGCTGGACTGACCACCTCTCTCGCTCTCACCCTTTCTCTTCTCAGGACCCCTCTCCTTGTTCTCTTTGGCCATCTCGACCAATCTTTCAGCTCTCCCTGTTCGCTCATAAACTTCCTTAATATCTGTAAGGACCCCAACTGGTAACTTCTTCATTATCTGGTAGGTCAACCTCTTCTCAAACCTTAGTGCCAAGTTCTCCTAATTCAGCCCCATGTCCTCTGCATATCTCGACTTCTCATTAAACTTATGATACTAATCAGCCACTGTCATGTCCGAAGTCATCTTGAAAGCACTGAACTCCTCCCTCATCTTACTACGAACATGTTCAGGTACAAACTTCCAGCGCATAGCTCTCTTAAACTCAACCCACGGTATAGCTGACTTTCTATGCTTCATATACAAATATAAGGCACTGTCCCTTACCTTGTCCCACCACTCTCCCGTAGCATTTCTCAAGTAGAACACAACTTGTTCCACTTTGAAGTCCTCGGGACAAAGAATGGCATTCAAGATGTTCTCCATCTCCCTATGAAAATTATCGAGCAAAGATGGCGCGCCGGTACCCATATTCTCTTTTGGGTTGAAGCGGACTATCGTAGTGCTCATCTTGGCAAAATCTACCCCGTCATCTTTGTCTTTCCCAAATTTCTTTAGGGCCTCGGTAAGCGCATCTTGATGCTCAAACATCTTAGCTATATCATCTACACTCATCTCTTGCGCCCTAGTGTACAAAGCAGATCTCTTTGGCGGCATATCTTTGAGCTATAAGAGGAGAGACAAACGTAAGCACATAGCCTACGGCTCAAAGTATATACGACCTGTACAGCACTTACTCGATCAAGTAACTACACCCACTCGATCGAGTAGAGGTTGCTCGATCGGGTTGCCCACTTACTCGATCGAGTTGCCCACTTACTCGACCGAGTCACTTACGTACTCGGTCGAGTATCCCCTACTCGATCGAGTACTCCACTTACTCGATCGAGTTCCCTAAAACAGCAGCTACTGCCCAATGTTGTCATATACCCACTCGATCGACCTCAGCCCACTCGATCGAGTCCACCCTACTCGATCGAGTATTCCCCACTCGATCGACCCATGCTGACTTTTCTAGCTACCCGCATGCTTTAACTTACTAAATTTTCGCAACAAAATATATATGTACGTATACATCAAATGTAAACATCCTATTCACATGTTACTATAATGCCACATTATAAATCATCCATCATGCAACATCGTTATCCATAACATATTATCATATGAACTACTTCACCTTTTTCCATCACATCCTCTATCCCTCCACAATCAATTATCCAACATTTTCATACAACATATCATCCAGCATATGCATGGAAGTACATAATGTATATTAGTGTCTTTTGGGTTGAACATATGCAATAGAACATTAGTAAACACATAGCGACCCATGACATCCCATAGTGACCGGTTTAAAGATGTAGGGCGAGTTCGCGACTTTAGGAGATCTCCAAGTCTTTGCATTAGCTCCTAACAACTCCTACCCGGGTTCATTTTAGTTTGACTCCCTAGGTTCATTAGTTACAGGTTCCAAAATCATCGCTCTGATACCACTTTGTAACACCTCCATACACCAAGGTGTCTTACCAAGACCACTTAATGCATGAAAGTGCTACCATCTCGGTTACATGAGGAAATGTATATCAAATTGACCATTAAAGAACATACTTTAGATAAATAAGTTTATACAATTATATAACCAAAATCCCAAAACTGTAAAGTGAAATACATCTGTTCCAAAATATCAAATCCAACTAAGAAGAAATATAAGTTCAACGATACAGCGGAAGACTCTAGTAACACGTGGTGACTCAATCCCAGCTATCCCTCGCGCAAACCATCTCATACTTGCTCAATAACTGCTCACCATATCCGAATGGATCACCACAGTTTTTAAAACAATAAACCAGGTCAGTTACTGATTACACAATATAAGATAATAGCAATATCAACAATACATACAATCACCTAACTTCGTCACATCTCTAATCACCTGACTAGCCTGGAGGTCTAGTCCTGCTAAATTACGGCCGCAAACAGTAATCCTCACCACCAGTGGGGGACCGTAATCGTTCCCACCTAAGCCCTGCTCATCAATACCGAGCGAAAACCCAAGTTCCTTAATGTGAACATCCCCTTTGTGGCGGGTTCCACAATGGGCAAATCAAGGGCGTGAAGCCACTCTCACAAGTGACTCCACTCAACCTAGGACGCACCTCGCGAACCACAGATAAACACAACCAACCAAGCATCTAATACAATATAACCAATAACTGAGTAGGGAAACCCTACCTGGAAAAGTAATCGCCAAGATCGTCACAATCAGCTAATGAGAACCGTTCTTCTACAAAATCACCTCCTATAACCACAAAATCATACAATTACTTTCTAACAATCACAATACTCCCAAAAATCCCTAAAATACCCAACTAGGACTTCAACAAAAAACACTGAAACAACATAAAAACCATACTAGAATCATACCCACAAAGCGACGGTCTCAATGGCGTAAAGAACTCTACGATCCGACGACTGTAGCCCTTAGGATTAGATAGCAATGAGAGAAGGGAATGCTACGTAACTTTTCTCTTGTGTATAATATTTAGAATGAGTGAAAAAGTAAAAATAACTGATGAAAATAACTTTATATAACATTCTCACGTTGCTATCAAAACCCGGCGAAGAACCCGTATAAACCGACTTACTCGATCGATTAAGTCACGTACTCGGTCGAGTGCCCCCTAGTCGATTGAGTGACACCTACTCGATCGAGTACCCATCAGACAGTACACTGTTTCGTAACCAAAACTCACTTTCTCGACAGAGTAAGCCTTACTCGATAGATTACCCAACAGTACATAAAACCGTAGTATTACACATGGATCTGACTTAGAGTTTAGCATCACTTAGTTTACAGACGATAATTATATTATGTTTAGACTTTATTTTATTTTCCGCTGCGAGTTGTAATTTATATTAGTTCAGTTTTTTATTTAAGTTGTAATAAACCTTTGGATCATTATACTTTAATAAAGTACTTTGGATTTGTTAGCTTTGTTATTCACTGTCTCGGGACACCGAAATGTTAATAGTCTTATTTATCTTGGAATGTGTTGCTAAAGGCTCCTAGATAAATGGGGGTGTTACAAAGTAGTATAAGAGCGAACGTTCCCAAGGCCTTAAATAAATGAACCAAATGAACTGAGAATGTGTTTAAGTAAAATGAACCCGAGTAGGAATTTTTAAGGAGCCCTCTTACTAGGTTGGGGAGACGTCCTTAATCTGGCTCTTTTCAGTTTTGAACCGCTCACCTCGAGAAGGGATACAAGTGAGTGGGGTAGCTAGAAAGGGGGTTATATATTTGTTATGGGTCAATGATTGTTTTTAAGTTAGGAATTTCTAATCTTGTCGTAGGATGCAGATTGAGGTAAGTTAGTTGTGGTGGCAGCAAATTGGACTAGGGTCATGTGATGTGGTAGATTGTGGTGTTGATATTTTCGCGATTGGATTATCATATGAACTACCTAGTGAATTTATTTATCGATTGAATATATATATATATATATATATATATATATATATATATATGTGAGTAAGGATATGTTAATATAGTTAATTAACTGTTTATGTATGTGGATGACCATATTATGTGACTTAGAATTTTGTTTCTAGTGATACGCGGAACGCGTTGCCCTAAGCCGATATATGATTTCATGATTACGAGTATATTTTAAAGCTATCTTGAATTATAAATGATAAGTAACATATTTGTGATATGGTTATAATTTATCTGAGATGATAGGATATGAAGATAGTTGATAGTTGTAACACCCCCTCATACCAAGGTGCCTTACCAGGACCACCCTACCATGAAGGTGCGTTACCATCTCGGTTGCCCGAGGTTAGTACATACCAAAAGCGTCTGAACTGAGCACTATTATTAAAGTACTGTGAAATGTAAAGTTTACAATATCCAAACCAAATACTGATTAACAAAGTACAACTTTAAAGTCTTAACATTAAAGGAAAATCCACTAAGACTCAGACGGTGATGCTATGACTCGTGGTGACAAATCTCCCAAGATAATCCCCAAGCTCTCACTAGCAATACCTGTCAAGCCTGCTCACCATCCCCGAATGGATCACCGCAGATTCCACAAACAACAACGGGGTCAGTATTACTCAACAAACAATATAAACAAATGCAATAATCGCCTGATCATCACCAATTCCCAAACATCCAAGCTCACATAGTAACCGACTACACACCAAAGTGTGTAGCCCCGCTGACTACCCATCGCAACGGGTAATCCGCCGCCGCGGTGGGTGACCACGGCCGATCCCACCTAGTCCAGCTCCTCAACGAGCGACAACGATCCCTGTCCCTTAATGTGCACATCCCCTCCCGTGGCGGGTTCCACGGAGGGCGAACTAGGGTGTGAAGCCACTCCCGCAAGTGACTCCACCACAATCACAATCACATGACATCACAGTCATCTCAATCCCCTCACACCAACACTGTCACAAAAACCTCCATTCTACGATGATCAACAGACGACGATAATTACAACAACATGTCAGGTAAAGCACGAGATGGCGAGTAGGGAAACCCTACCTTAGCAATCAACAAAGCAGATGCAACACGAACAATCAAAAAGGCTCCTCTACGAAGTCTTCTCCTATACAATGATCATGCAACACGATTACACTTTGTACAATTCCCAAAATCTTCTTCTCATATAAATGTACAGTAACTCACACAAGTACAAATAATCACGAAAATAGAACTTACCAACAGTGCAACGAGAACTTATACGCAAGAACCACGACGATTATCCACACAATGACGCTACGAAATGCTTAAGAGGAGGATTAGGGAATGATTTGGGTGTGATTAGGTTAACGTAGAAATGATAAAGCTTTTGAAATGATATTAGAAACTGACGCGGTTGTATAAAATACCCTAAACATTCCCTAATCAAACCGTCGAAATAACACTCCGCCAAACCGGACACTCGGTCGAGTAAGTGCATACTCGGCCGAGTGTCTAATACTCGGTCGAGTATTCACTATACTCGGCCGAGTATTCCTCGGCAGAACCAAAATAACACACAACCAGAGCACTACTCGGCCGAGTAGGCTCTACTCGGTCGAGTAGTCACCAAGGAAAATCCGTAGTGTTACAATCTTTCCCCCTAAAAAGAACTTCGTCCCGAAGTTCACACTCTACAATACAAGTAAGCACAACACTACGTCACAAGACTATACCAATTACATAAGACAACTCCAAGGAACTATACAAGCACAACTATACAAGCACCACAACAAGTTACCACAAAATCATATCCCGACTCGAACCAAACAAGGAAAAACAAACAAAACACCATCGCGACCATCTCCTACCCCCCTAAAAAGATAACGGTTACGTCCCCGTAACCAAACATACCTGATAAAAAAGGTTAGGAAAACGTTCTCGCATAGCTTCCTCAGGTTCCCATGTGGCTTCCTCCACATTATGATTAGACCAAAGGACCTTGAGTAAGACCGTCTCACCATTCCGGGTCTTACGAACCTTGCGATCAAGAATCTCCTTAGGAATCTCGGCATAGGACAAGGATTCATCAAGTTCGATGTTCTTCATCTCGAGGATATGCGACGGATCACTCACATACTTCTGGAGTTGAGATACATGAAAAACATTGTGCACTCTATCCAAAGCTGGTGGTAAAGCTAACCTGTAGGCTACCTCGCCAACACGGTCCAAAATTTCATAAGGACCTATAAACTTTTGGCTTAGCTTACCCTTTTTCCCAAACCTCATAACACCTCGCATAGGTGACACTTTCAAAAGAACCTTGTCACCTACGGCAAACTCAATGTCCCTGCGGTGTAAGTCGGCGTAGCTCTTCTGACGATCTTGAGCTGCTCTTATCTTTTGGCGAATCAACTGGATTTGCTCAACCATATCTTGAACCAATTGTGGCCCTAAAACCCATCGCCTCGGAACTATCATCCCAACAAACCGGACTTCGGCATTTTCTGCCATACAAAGCTTCAAAAGGTGCCATCCCAATGCTTGTATGATAACTATTATTGTATGAAAACTCGATCAAATCAAGTCTGTCTTCCCAACTGCCCCCAAAGTCCATAACACAAGCCCTTAGCATGTCTTCTAAGGTCTTGATGGTCCGTTCTGTCTGACCATCGGTTGCCGGATGAAAAGTTGTACTCATTTTCAACGTTGTACCCATCAACTCTTGCAGTTCTTGCCAAAACTTTGATATGAACCTCGCATCACGATCAGAAACGATATCTTTCGGGATACCATGTAACCGAACCACATGCTTTCTGTAACCAAATGCCAGCTGCATCTTAGACCAAGTATCCTTCATGGGAACGAAATGGGCTGACTTGGTTAACCGATCCACAATCACCCAAATCATGTTGTTACCTTGTTGTGACCTAGGTAACCCCACAATGAAGTCCATGGAGATCGACTCCCACTTCCACTCGGGCACTGTCAAAGACTGAATCTTACCCTGGGGTCTCCTTTGTTCACCTTTGACCCTTTGGCAGGTCAAACATCTAGCCACAAACTCAGCTACATCCCTCTTTATGTTCGGCCACCAAAAAGTCTTCTTAAGGTCTCTGTAAAGCTTGTCACCACCCGGGTGAACTGAATAAGGAGTGCAATGAGCCTCTGACAAAATCATTCTCCTTAACTCTGCATCATCAGGAACACACCATCTCCCATCAAAACGAACACTCCCATCCGGATGTATAGAGAACCCGGAAGTCGCTCCACTCTCTACCTTAGACTTCCACTCCGGATCTTAGGATCAAGCTCTTGCTTACTTTTGATGTTTTCATACGGCTACGGCTCGATCGTCAAATCTCCGATGGTATTCCCCTCTCGAATCATAAAGATCCCCAAACTAGACATCTCATCTCTCAACTTCAGCAAGGACATAGCTGTACAAAGCGAATGAACGCTCTTCCTGCTCAATGCATCTGCGACAACATTAGCTTTACCCTCGTGATAGATGATCTCCATATCATAATCTCCAATCAACTCCATCCACCGTCTCTGTCGCATGTTAAGCTCCTTCTGAGTGTAAATATACTTTAAACTCTTATGATCGAGAGAACACCTTAAAAGTTGCGCCATAAAGGTAGTGCCTCCAAATCTTAAGAGCGAACACAATCGCACCCAACTCCGGATCATGAGTAGGGTAGTTCTCCTCATATTGCTTCATTTGCCTCAAAGCATAAGCTATCACTCTCCCTCCCCGCATCAAGACACAACCTAGACCGTTCTTTGAAGCGTCGGTATAGACCTCAAAGTTCTCACAACCCTCTGGCAAGGCTAGGATAGGAGAGCGTGGTCAAGCGTTCCTTTAAGGTCCGAAACGCCGTTTCACAACTCTCATCCCAAACAAATCTGACTTCCTTCCTCATCAAGGATGTCATAGGCCGCGCTATGGTAGAGAAATCTTTCACAAATCTCCTGTAGTAGCCGGCAAGGCCTAAGAAACTCCGAATCTCAGCAACGTTCTTCGGCGATTCCCACTTGGTAACGGCCTCAATCTTACTAGGATCCACAGATACCCCCTTCTTAGATATTACATGGCCCAGAAAAGCCACTTCCTCTAACCAGAACTCACACTTGGATAACCTGGCTCTGATACCACTTTGTAACACCCCCTCATACCAAGGTGCCTTACCAGGACCACCCTACCATGAAGGTGCGTTACCATCTCGGTTGCCCGAGGTTAGTACATACCAAAAGCGTCTGAACTGAGCACTATTATTAAAGTACTGTGAAATGTAAATTTTACAATATCCAAACCAAATACTGATTAACAAAGTACAACTTTAAAGTCTTAACATTAAAGGAAAATCCACTAAGACTCAGACGGTGATGCTATGACTCGTGGTGACAAATCTCCCAAGATAATCCCCAAGCTCTCACTAGCAATACCTGTCAAGCCTGCTCACCATCCCCGAATGGATCACCGCAGATTCCACAAACAACAACGGGGTCAGTATTACTCAACAAACAATATAAACAAATGCAATAATCGTCTGATCATCACCAATTCCCAAACATCCAAGCTCACATAGTAACCGACTACACACCAAAGTGTGTAGCCCTGTGCCAGACTACCCATCGCAACAGGTAATCCTCGCCGCCAGTGGGTGACCGCAGCCGATCCCACCTAGTCCAACTCCTCAACGAGCGACAACGATCCCTGTCCCTTAATGTGCACATCCCCTCTCGTGGCGGGTTCCACGGAGGGCGAACTAGGGTGTGAAGCCACTCCCGCAAGTGACTCCACCACAATCACAATCACATGACATCACAGTCATCTCAATCCCCTCACACCAACACTGTCACAAAAACCTCCATTCTACGATGATCAACAGATTTACGATAATTACAACAACATGTCGGGTAAAGCACAAGAACCGAGTAGGGAAACCCTACCTTAGCAATCAACAAACAGATGCAACACGAACAATCAAAAAGGCTCCTCTACGAAGTCTTCTCCTATACAATGATCATGCAACACGATTACACTTTGTACAATTCCCAAAATCTTCTTCTCATATAAATGTACAGTAACTCACACAAGTACAAATAATCACGAAAATAGAACTTACCAACAGTGCAACGAGAACTTATACGCAAGAACCACGACGATTATCCACACAATGACGCTACGAAATGCTTAAGAGGAGGATTAGGGAATGATTTGGGTGTGATTAGGTTAACGTAGAAATGATAAAGCTTTTGAAATGATATTAGAAACTGACGCGGTTGTATAAAATACCCTAAACATTCCCTAATCAAACCGTCGAAATAACACTCCGCCAAACCGGACACTCGGTCGAGTAAGTGCATACTCGGCCGAGTGTCCAATACTCGGTCGAGTATTCACTATACTCGGCCGAGTATTCCTCGGCAGAACCAAAATAACACACAACCAGAGCACTACTCGGCCGAGTAGGCTCTACTCGGTCGAGTAGTCACCAAGGAAAATCCGTAGTGTTACAATAGTAGTGGAAAAATTTAGCAGGACTGATAATTTAATGTTTGTAATGTGTAATATTTTGTATCTAAAATTTAATGGTTGGATTATGGCTTATAGCATGCAACTATTCTTGTGCGTAGTTTGATTACTTAGTTGATAATAAAGTAACATGTGAATCATGTTAATTGTATGACGATATTATGAATTAAATTAAAGCAAAATTACGAAGTTATATGTAAATTGTTTGAACTTGGAATTTGTGTCATATGTCTAGTAATGTGTAAGTTGTATTATGTTCAGTAACAAGACATGAAGAATGTGATATGTTATATAATTTAAAGCATTGGTATAAGCATGCGCGTTATGAGAGAAGTTGATGGCCATAATAATTGCTAGAGAATGGATATTAAGTTGATGTGTTATATAATTACGTTATTGTTAAGAGTGTAAATTAGTTATGGAATAAGTAATAATCGAACTAGTGAATTCTCTTATATGTACGTTAAATTTGTTGATAAATCTGTGAGACTTAAATTCCTTCTTAGTTGTCTTTTACATCCTATTGTTAAGACTCGCTTGGTTGTGTACTGGCATTCTAAATTGATGACCATGTTTACTAACTATATATGTCTAATTTCAGTATCTACGAGTTAAGCTAAGCTCTAAATATAACAACGACATTAGAGTCTCTGTAAGATTTATTTTGAAGGTTAAGATGTGTAAATTTATGTTATTAACAATGTTTTGTGTAATAAGTACGTGTCCTTATGTTACAATATAAATAATATGCTTTTTTTTTTTTTTTCAGATTTTACCCTCATTATTAATGGCTGCCGTTTTAGATGTACTTAACATCTATGGAATAAATTTTTATGTGTGATAGTCCTGTGTGTTAGATTTCATTTGCCACTGGTTTCATGCTTATATGATTTACGGTTTAAGAGAAATAAATGTTTTAGTGGACAGTGGTCAGAATGTTACTGTGCTGTCATATTTTCGACCCATAGTTTTGTAAAATTTCCCATTTAATATGTACTTATAATTTATGGATGATCCCAACTCCACTTCTTAGAGGATTAGTAGACGTTCTAAAAATAATAAGTCACGTTAAAACTTGTTGTCTTGATACTTAATGGTTATTTTTGCAAAATGACTCAGATTCATAACGATATGCTGAAAAAAATCTGTTCAGACCAATTGAGTTGTAAAAATATTCATAAATTGATTATTTGAGCTATGGACTTGATTCTTATTCTCATACCTTGCTAACTCTCTGTATTTTCTAAAGAGTATAAAAACTCAAGAAATAGTTAGTTGATTATTTATTGGTGATTTTTGAAAGTTACAACATGTTTTCTAACATTGTAAATTTCTGATTTAACGATAAGATTTTAACAAAAGTTGGATTACCGTTGCACCGACTCTACTATTATATTCTAGTAGTGTGCTTCCATGATGTTAATGATAGAATCACATATATTCTGTTCACTGATATGCGGTAAAAAATGAAAATTATATTTGGTAATTCTATCTGCATGATGTTATGTAATATGTGTTTATGTAGACAACATGAATCTTAACTAGATAAAGATGGAGTTGACTGTGCAAGTTTAATTGATTACGTATGTGATAAAGTTATGACAATTGAAATAAATCCTAGTATAGTTACTACTGTTGTTTACTTCCGCGAGATTACCTTATGTTGTGTTTGTTAACAAGGAAGTTGGGGTCTTAATCTTGACATTTGAATGTCATATTTTATTTGCTGTCTAATGATAATTTTTTTTCCAGAACTAATAATAAAACGACGTTATTAGCATTAACCTATAATAAGTATATTTAGTTAGATAGTGTGATATATTAGTATACGACCACATAAGCTTGGTTAGTGTATGTTGTGTAATCTCTATGTTTTAAAAAGTTAATTAATCTAGCCGCGGAAACTTGTTGCAGTCTAATATGAGTTTCAAGAGAATAGTAAAATATTGAACTAGTTGATTATGTGTTGGTTGTACAGTCGGAGTAATGCCCTTCATATATGATTATATGAATTTCATTATTAGCTTATGGGATCTTATGATTAGAATGTTGGGGTAACATGTGTTATAACACAAGTGACAAGATTGTTAATGAGTAAGATATAATAGTAGAATTGTTGTAAACCATAACTATGTCATAGGATATGCAATTAATAATGTTATTATTGTTTGACGTGATGTGTTTATCTTTCTCGAATTAATTACAAAGCTGAATTATGATTTGTGGTTATGGATGTATATAGCTGCATTGATAAGTTTAACATACCAACTGCAGAGTTTAGTTTTGTATGTATAACTGGGAATCTAAGTACAAGTTTAGTTTATAAAATGTGTTGTGATTTATGTTAATACGAGTAATTTGTTTTTACCAATTGTGCTAAATAAGCGATTGTGCTAAGGTTTAATCTAGTCTTTGAGCTCAGAAATTTGATTTGGTTAGTATTAAAATAATACGGTGGTGTCTTCATTAGTGACCAAGGTTACGGGGACGTAACCTTTATTTTAAGGGGGGTAGAATTGTAAAATCTCGATAGTTGTGACATTTTGATAACATTCTGATAATAGAGAAGTCTTGTTGAGTTATAATTGTTGTCGTAATGTTATCAGTTTTAGATACCTATATTGGACTCTATCTGTCTTATTGAAGTAGTTGCTTGTATGTGTGTCTCAAACTTCAAAGACGAAGTTCCTTTAAGGGGAATAAACTGTAGTACTACCTTTTAGTTGTTGTCTTTTCTTGTGCAATGTGTAGTTGGTAGTAAGTATGTCGATAGCATGTAAGTGTTGTTTTATGTGGAGTACCTTTAAAAGTGGGTGAACTTCGAGACGAAGTTCTTTTTAAAGAAGGAATACTGTAATACCCAGTATTTTAAGGCTTGATCAATAGTTAGTCAACGGTGGAAATGTGAAATGTATTTTATAAATTATATTTATTAAATTATAAGTGTAACACCCCCTTATTACCCGGCCGAGGTAATTGGGGGATGTTACCATCTCGGTTTCCCGAGACAGTGAATCAGAGATACAATCTAGAAACATTTATTATAACAAAGTATTTAATGATTTACATAGCCATAAAAAAATGAATAAATAAAAGAATACAACTCATGAGTCATGACTACTATATATGTTATCTATCAACTATCCAATTACTCGACTCCAAGTCCAAAGCGCGGCCCGAACCCCGGTCACATCAACAAGCAAAACCTGTACTCAAACTGCTCCCCTATATGATCGGAAATATCATATGGATCGACACAGGCCACCCCGGAAAATAGGTGACAATATACATAGACACACACATGTCAGTTTTAATAAATAAACATAAGACACGACATGATAAATAATATGAAACATGTCAATGATATGAATGAGACATGATTATACAATCACCATGCCGGTACCGGGACACGCCCAGAAGTACCCACAACCACATCGATACCGAAACCTACCCAGACGTACCTACAACCACCGGTGCCAGGGACACGCCGACGACACCACACTTCACACAAAGGTACCGGGACACGCCCAAACATACCGGGTCCAGAAGCCAGCCGGATCCCCTGCTAGACGTCGTACCTCAACCGCACGAGTCCCTCCGTAACTCAAGTCATTAATGTGAACATCCCTCTTGGAGTGGGAAGCTCCAAGAGGCGATCGAAGTGGAAGACGGTCTCCCAACCGCCTTCCGTCTCCTCAACAACAACCAATCCATCACAAGTCGTCATATCCTCCAATACACATGACAAACATAATAAATCCAAGATACCACTTTATATGTCAAATACCGACTCCTCGAGTCATCACAATCCAATATCATGTTATAATGCATCACCAACACATATGAGACTCACCCAAATCCTCAATTACCAACAAACATTAATTACTCAGTATCATGTTACCATGGATTCTCAACAACAACATGAGACCACCAATGACTAAGCACAACAATCATGTTATAATGTAATGACAACATACTAATGACACATGCAACCATCCAAACTTATTGAAACCGAGTAGGATTAACCTACCTTTTAGCATAATCCATAAGCTAGTCGAAATCACCAAGTATCCATCTCATAAAACCGTCTCATCCAACATAAATCACATAATAACTATCCCAAATCACCCTATACTATAATACAATACAAAATCCCTTATTATTAATTAATAATTACCCATATATTAACAATAATTACTAATTAATCAACCGAATTGAAAACCCCCAGAAGTTAGGGTTCATAAGACTAGAAAAAGAGTAGATCTCAACTTAAAAGGTGAAAGGATAAAGGAGAAGATGAGCAATTCTCTAATCTAAGCTTGAATCCCCTAATATGGAGTTTGTGAGGGTTTTAGAGAGAAGGGAGAGAGTTTGGAGAGATAAGGAAGAAGATAGAAATGAAATAGGAGAAGAAAGGTTTGCGGGTTTAAAACCCGTCTGCCCAGAGTGCACTCGATCGAGTGCCGAGTCCACTCGATTGAGTGGCCCTCATTCAGTCGAGTGTTGAATCCACTCGGTCGAGTACAACGTAGTTCTCAGCAATGACCAGTTTTCGTGAAACAGTCATATCTCAGTCGTTTCTTGTTGATTTTGGGCTTGTTACCTACCGTTTGGAATGGTAAAGGAACAAGATATCACCTTCGATTGGAATCACATCAATACCATGTCTATATCTCAAGTTATGACAGTTTTAAGACGACCCTTCTATAAGCGGACATTATAACAACTTAACTAAGTCTAGTAAAAGTTATAGTCGGTCCACTTTATAGTCATACTTCACTCCCGAGTAGACTCATCAAACCCGAGGGTCCTCTCACGCATCCCAAGGTTTCTTTGCGTGTCCCAAAATATTTAGGTATTACAATCTTCCCCCCCTTAAAATGAATTTCGTCCCCGAAGTTTGCCTCACTCTCTCTTTTCACAATTATTCCACAATCTTCTCTTAAGTCTCATTGTAACACCCCCATACACCAAGGTGCCTTACCAAGACCAGCTAATGCATGAAAGTGCTAGCATCCCGGTTACCCGAGGCAATGAATATCAAATAGACCATAAAAGAACATACTTTAATAGATAAGTTTAAAGTGATTACATAACAAAATCCAAAACTGTGAAATGTAATACAACTGTTCCAAATCAAAAAACCAACTCAGCAAATGTAAATTTCGATAACACAGTGGAAGACTTCTAAATGACTAGTGATGACTCAGCCCAGCTATCCCCTGCGCATCCATATCATACCTGCTCAAAAACTGCTCACCATCCCCGAATGTATCACCACAGTTTTTAAAACAATTAAACGGGGTCAGTTACTGATTATACAATATCAGATAATGCCACAACAACAATAAATACAATCCTCCAACACCGTCACATCACCAGTCACCTTACTAGCCCGAAGGTCTAGTCCTGCCAAATTACGGCCGCAACCAGTAATCCACACCGCCAGTGGGGGACTGCATCTGTTCCCACCTAAGCCCCGCTCATCAATACCGAGCGCAAACCAATGTTCCTTAATGTGCACATCTCATCTTGTGGCGGGTTCCACAAGGGACAAATCAAGGGCGTGAAGCCACACCCGCAAGTGACTCCACTCAGCCGAGGGCGCACCTCGTGAACCACAGACAAACAACCACAACCAACTACAACATCAACAATTACCCATTCAAATACGGTATAGACAAATGCCATTAGCCAACAACCAACAATCAACAACCAAAAATTAACTAATGATCATGTAAACAATAACTGAGTAGGAAACTCTCACTGGAAGTGCAATTACTACAATCGTCAAATCAGCGAATCAGAAACGTTCCTCTACGAAATCACCTCCTATCAATCATACAATCACCATCTAAACCAACAATACGCCCAAAACCCCCAAATTACCCAATTAGGGTTCGAACCAAAATCCACGAAACAATATAAAAACTGTACTAGGATCTTACCCACAACGCGATGGTCTCAACGGCGTAATGAACTCTGGATTCCGATGACTCAAGCCTTGGAATTTGATAGCAATGAGAGAGAGAGAAGAGCAATGTAACTTTTTTTAATCTTCTGTGAAACTTAGAATAGAGTAAAAGTGAAAAGGAACTGACGAATAGTGTTTTTATATCCTTCTCGCGTTGCTATCAAAACCCGGCAAATAACACGTAAAACTCAAGGCACGCTATCAAGTTGCCCCTACTCGATCGAGTACCCAATAGACAGAAACTGTTTCTTACGCAAAACTCACTTACTCGATAGAGTAAGCCTTACTCGATAGAGTACCCAACCACACATAAAACCATAGTATTATAGTCTTCCCTCCTTAAACATGAACTTTGTCACCGAAGTTCAAACCTATACACAAAAATAAACTTAGTAACACAACTACAACACAACAACATAACAAAAACTCAAAAATAAAACCCAACCACAACTCATACCGACTCAAAACAACCACTAACTGTACCAAAACCAACATAAAACCATACCAAAACCTTATGCGATCATCTCCTACCCCCCCTAAAAGAAACATGGTTAAGTCCCCGTAACCACACATACCTGATCAAAAAGAGACGGATACCACTACTTCATAACCTCTTCCGCCTCTCAAGTTGCTTCCTCAACCTCGTGATTAGACAAAAAAAACCTTAAGCAACACCGTTTCCTAGAACCTAGTTTTACGAACCTTGCGATAAAGAATCTGTTTTGGCACCTCAAGATAAGACAAGGATTCATCCAACTTGATGTTCTCCACCTCTAACACATGGGAAGGATCACTCACATACTTCCGTAACTGAGACACATGGAACACATTATGTACACGATCTAAAGCTGGTGGTAAAGCTAACCGATAAGCAACCTCTCCCACACGATCCAAAATCTTATACGGTCCAATGAACTTTTGGCTTAACTTCTCTTTCTTACCAAACCGCATAACCCCACGCATAGGTGATACTTTCAAAAGAACCTTATCTCCAACCTGAAACTCGATATCCCGACGGTGCAAGTCCGCATAGCTCTTTTGTCGATCCTGAGCCGCTTTCATCTTTTGCCGAATCACTTTCACTTGTTCTATCATCTCCTGTACCATCTGTGGTCCTAAAACCACTGCCTCAGCACTATCGTCCCAACAAATCTAACTCCTATACCTCCTCCCATACAAAGCCTCAAACGGGGCCATCCAAATACTCGTATGGTAGCTGTTGTTGTAAGAAAACTCGATCAAATCCAACCAATCTTCCCAACTACCACCAAACTCCCTCACACAAGCCCTCAAAGTATCTTCCAAAGTCTTAATAGTTCTCATTTTCTGCCCATCTGTTGCAGGATGAAACGCAGTACTCATCTTCAAGGTAGTTCCCATCATCTCCTACAACTCTTGCAAAAACCGAGAAATGAACCTCGCATCCCGATCTGACACAATGTCCTTTGACACCCCATATAACCTCACCACATGCTTCCTGTAGCCACTAGCCAACTTCACCTTACTCCATGTATCTTTCATTGGAATAAAGTGAGCTGACTTAGTCAAACGGTCAACGATCACCCATATCATGTTATTACCTTGCTGGCTCCTCGGTAAACCTACTATGAAATCGATGGAGATAGACTCCCATTTCCACTCAGGTACCTCAAGAGACTGAATCTTACCTTGTGGTGTTTACTGCTCCCCTTTGACTCTATGACATATAAAATACCTTGCCACAAACTCAACTGTCTCCCTTTTCATCCCAGGCCATCAGAAAGTCTTCTTCAGATGTCTATAAAGCTTGTCACTACCCGGATGGACTGAATACAATGTACAATGAGCCTCTGTCATGATTATCTTTTTCAACTCCTCACCCTTAAGCACACACCATCTCCTATCAAACCGAACACTCTCATCCGAATGAATAGAGAACCGAGACATTGTCCCTTTTTTCTACTCCATCTCTCCACTCCTTAATCTTAGAATCAAGAGCCTGTTTCCTGCAAAGATCATCATAAAGATCCGGCTTCACTGTCAAGTCTCCTCTAGCATCCCCTTTTTGAATCACACGTATCCCCATCTTAACCACCTCATCTCTCAACCTCATCAAAGACATAACTATACATAGAGAATGCACACTCTTCCTTCTCAATGCATAAGCAACCACGTTCGCTTTCCCTTCATGGTATATGATATCCATGTCATAATCCCCAATAAGCTTCATCCACCTCATCTGTAGCTCCTTTTGAGTAAAGATGTACTTTAGACTCTTGTGATCCGAAAACACCTTAAAGGTCGCCCCATAAAGGTAGTGCCTCCAAATCTTAAGAGCAAACACAACTGCACCTAACTGTTGATCATGCGTCGGATAGTTCTCGTCATAAGGCTTCAATTGCCTAGAAGCACAGACAATGACTTTCCCGTTCTGCATCAACATACAACCCAACCCGTTTTTTGAAGCATCTGTATACACCTCAAAGTTCTCACACCTTTATATAAAGCTAAGACTGGAGCTGTGGTCAAACGCTTCTTTAATGTTTGGAACGCCGTCTCACAACTTTCATCCCATCGAAACCTGTTCTCTTTCCTCATCAACGCAATTATAGGTCTGGCGATCTTTGAAAAGTCTTTCACAAACTGACGATAGAATCTTGACAAACCCAAGAAACTCATGATCTCTTCCACGTTCTTTGGTGCTTCCCACTTAAACACGGCCTCTATCTTACTAGGATCTACAGATACACCCTCTTTAGAAATCACATGACCCAAAAAAGCCACTTTCTTTAGCCAGAACTCACACTTAGACAACCTAAACGGCATCACCACATACTCATAGTGACCATACCTCGATCGAAAAGTTGTCTTTGGTATGTCTTCATCCCTAATCCTCACCTGATGGTAACCTGATCTCAAATCAATCTTTGAAAAGACTCCTGCCCCACTCAGCTGATCAAACAGATCATCTATCCTTGGCAAAGGATACTTGTTCTTCACTGTAACACTTTTCAACTCCCTGTTGTCGATACACAACCTCAAGCTCCCATCTTTCTTCTTCACAAATAGAACTAGTTCTCCCCACGGCGATACACTAGGTCTAATGTATCCCTTCTCTATCAAATCATCCAACTGTTTCTTCAGCTCCCCTAACTCTTTAGGACCCACGCGGTACAGGGACTTAGAGATCGGCCCCGTACCTGGTTTCAACTCCACACTGAAATCAATATCCCTCTTCGGACACAAATTGAACAATCCCTGAAACAGACAAAGAGCAATGTTCAGGGAATGCAATAAGCTTGAGGATTTTTGTAAAAATATTAAATGGACTTGAAAAATTATGAAACTTAGTGACAATTTAGTTAAAATAGTAAACTTAAACTGTGCCAAATCTCAGAATTTTACACGCACTCTTGTTATTTTTAGTAAATAGAAAACCAGACTAAAACAGGCTAGTTCTCAGGCAGTTTCCTCAGTGTGATTCTTATGTCTGTTTTTGTGATATTTTCCGACTTAAAAAGGGATATAATTATCAAATTTACTCTCAAGCAAGCGTAGAGATTAAACTTAATGATTTAGGGAGATTAAGACTGAATTGTTCAAGCAAGCACATAATCAATTCAAACTCAATCAGACAATGCACTTAAAACAGTTCAAGCAAGCACATACCTGTTCTAAGTAACACCACAGATCCTTAATAAACACCTAAGCAAGCACAAGGTATTATTAAGTCTAACTTATAACTAAGACTCAGCAAAGTTAGAAGATTTGCAAATTTTTTGAGAGAAATCTCAAGGTTTTCATTAATCAAAGTCTGAGTAAAACAGACTGAGGAATGATCCTTATATAGGCTTTCCTATGAAGTTTCAGTACATGTAAAGCCCTAGATATCTCCAACTAAGGGCCATGATTAAAATTTGGAAGCAAACAAGAGTAGTGGAATTATTTTACAACAGATACAAAAGAAATTAAGGCAAACTGAACAAGAACAAAAGAGCTGCAGGTTGATAGTGACATGTTGTCCTTGGCTGCTGTAAATCTTTGGCTGGTTGTTGAAGGTCAAATAGCCTTATTGCAGGCATCTTCTGTGGCTCAAGGCTCTATATATTGAATGCTGAAACAGGCCAAGATCTTCTTTGTTGAGAGTTTTTCCCTTGTTTGGCCAAAAATAGCAACTTTACTTTATCTGATTTACCCTCCTGCAACTAGCTTTTCAGTCTGAATTTTTGTGCAATGCTTTAGTAATTTGACCTGGCTCCTTAGGATTAATTTATGATTAGTTGAACAAGGATTCAGCTGGCCAAGGTGGTTGTTGGTGGCTAGCCTGACTGCTGTTCTTGTGGCCTGATGAAAATGGACTGGTAGTTGAGGTTGCCTGAGTGCTGTTGCTGGTTTGATTTGTGACTGGTATCCCTGGCAAGATATGGGTGTGCATTGCTTATGCCTGACCACTCTCTGAAAGACTGTTGGCCTGGTTAGCAGCTCTTGCTGCAACCCCCCTGACTGAATAGGGCTTGACCTCAAGCCTGGATCCTCATCATCCTCAGAATATTCATAGAATGGACTGAGATCACCCACATTAAATGTACCATGAACTCCATAGTCCCCTGGCAAATCAATTTTATAAGCATTTGGACCAATCCTTCCTAAGATCTCAAATGGCCCATCTGCCCTAGGCATAAGTTTGTTCTTTCTTTTCGATGGGTACCTTTCTTTCCTGAGGTGTAGCCAGACCAGATCTCATGCCTCAAATTCCTTCTTCTTTCTAGGCTTCTTGGACTGTTTCTTGTACAACTCATTGGACCTTTCAATTTGTTTCTTTACAGTTTCATGTAGCTTCAGCAGTTGTTCAGTTGTTTTCTTGGCATCAGGGTTGGACTCTCTTTCGAACAGAAGACAAATCCAAGGGCATAAGTGGATTAACCCCATAGACTATCTCAAAAGGTCTGTGACCAGTAGTAGTAGATGGTGCCCTGTTGAATGCAAATTCAGCTGCAGCTAGCTTTAAATCCCAATCTTTCAAGGTCTTGCTAACTAGAAACCTTAGAATCCTCCCCAAAGTTTTGTTAGTGACCTCAGTTTGGCCATCTGTCTGTGGATGGTGGTAGGTACTGAACAAGAGCTTTGTTTTCAGCAGCCTCCATCGGGTCTTCCAGAAGTAACTCATAAATTTTGTATCCCTGTCAGATACAATTGTTTTAGGAATCCCACGGAGTCTCACAATTTCTTTGAGATATAGCTCAGCAACACTAGCAGCATCCTCAGTTTTCTTGTAGGCTATGAAGTGAGCCATCTTACTGAACCTATCCATAACCACCATGATTGAGTCCTTGCCTCTCTGTGTCCTAAGTAGTGCCACAATGAAATCAAGGCTCACATCTTCCCAAGGCTTATCAGGGACAGGCAGGGGGAGTGTAGGGTCCTGCTTGGAAGGAGCTCTTGGCTTTCTGGCATGTTGAGCACCTTCTAAGGACTGCCTGAATATCACCTATCATCCTAGGCCAGTAAAACTGATCCTGTAAGATTTATAGGGTCTTATGAACCCCAAAATATCCCCCTAATCCTCCTGAATGGACTTCCCTGATCGGTAAATCCCTGTAGGATCCCTTTGGCACACACAGCTTGTTACCATGAAATAAAAAACCTTCTTGTAGCATATATTTCTTGCCCGGAGTTGAACCTCCCTCTGTGAGAGTAATCCACTCCTCATAGAAGTCAGGATCCTCCTAATACATCTCCTTCATGAATTCAAACCCAAGGACCTTGTTACTTATGATAGTAAAAAAAGAGTGTCTCCTTGATGGGGCATCAGCTACCATATTTTGGTCCCCTTCCTTATATTTGCTTGAAAAGTTTAAGGCTTGCAGAAACTCTACCCATTTAGCATGCCTATGGCTCAGCTTGTGTTGTCCATTGATGTATTTAAAGGCCTCATGATCAGAATGCAACACAAATGACTTGGGTTTTAGGTAGTGACACCAATGTGTAAGAGCTCTTGTGATTGTATAGAACTCCTTGTCATAAGTTGAATATTTCAGTTTGGCTCCATTTAACTTCTCACTGAAATAGGCCACAGGTCTCTGGCCTTGGATTAGGACAGCTCCTATTCCAACTCCAGTTGCATCACACTCCACCTCAAACAATTTTTCAAAGTCATGAAGCTTTAGAATGAGAGTCTCACACATTAACTTCTTGATTTTCTCAAAGGACTGCTGAGCAACTTCAGTCTATTGGAAATCTCCTTTTCTCATGCACTCAGTGATTGGTGCAACAATTGAGCTGAAATTCTGAATGAACCTCCGGCAAAAAGATGCTAGACCGTGAAATCCCCTTCCTTCTGTGATTGTTTGTGGGACAGGCCATGTTTCCATTGCCATGTTCTTCTCCTGATCAACATATATTCCTCTTCCTGATATAATGTAACCTAGAAATGCTACCTCATTGACCATGAAGGTACATTTCTCAAGCTTTCCATACAGTTTTTGCTCCCTGAGTATTTTAAAATCTTCTTCCAAGTGTAACAGATGTTCAGATGGCCTGCTGATGTAGATGAGTATATCATCAAAGTATACTACAACAAACTTCCCGAGGCAAGGCCTTAGAACTTCAGTCATTAGCCTCATGAAGGTGCTTGGAGCATTAGATAAACCAAATGGCATGACAAGCCACTTATACAGACCATGTTTGGTTTTGAAAGCTGTTTTCCATTCATCACCTTCCGTTATACTCACCTGGTGATATCCTTGCCTTAGATCAATCTTTGTAAAGATCTGAGCCCCACTGAGCTCATCCAACATGTCATCTAGTCTTGGAATAGGGAACCTGTACTTAACTGTAATGTTGTTTATGGCCCTGCTATCAGTACACATTCTCCAAGTTCTATCTTTCTAAGGTACCAGTAAAGCAGGAACTTCATATGGACTCGATGATTCCCTCACAAATCCCTTTGTCATTAACTTTTCAATCTGATGCTGCAGTTCCTTGGTTGCTGTGGGATCACATCTGTAAGTTGGTTTGTTAGGGAGCACAGAACCAGGTACAAGGTCTATGTGATGCTTAATTCCTCTCAAGGGCGGCAAACCACTAGGCAACTCAGCTGGAAAAACCTCCTTGTATTTCTGAATCAGAGGTTGAACCTCTGTAGGCACATCATTACTCTCCTCAGTGTTGATTTCCCTTGATAGAAGAAACAACACAGGTTGTTCTTGCTTTAGCTCTTTGATCATAGCTGCCTCAGATAGAAATAACACTCCATTGACTTCCTCAGGCATGTTAGGACTTCAATATCCTCTTTGATTTGGTGGCAAGGGAGTCAGGGTAACTTTCTTGCCATTGTGCTTGAAGCTATAGATATTTTCCTTCCCCTGGTGAGGGGTATTCCAGTCAAACTCCGATGACCTTCCTAACAGTAGATGACAGGCATCCATAGGGACCACATCAGACAACACTTTATCTTTGTACACCTTCCCAATTGAAAAAGGAACAATGCACTGCTTGTCAACTCTTACTTCAGATCCTTTATTTAACCACCTTAGCTTGTATGGACTGGGGTGCTCCTGGGTGGGCAAACTCAGCTTGCTAACCATAATGGTGGAAGCTAGATTGGTACAGCTACCTCCATCAATGATCAAATTACATACCCTCCCTTGGACAGTGCACCTACTCCTGAATATCATGGATCTCTGATCAGCTTCTAGAGGAGCTGGTTAAGAGGGCATAACCCTCCATAGGACCAAACTGTGCCCCGTGTCAGGGTGGGCCATAACTTGTCCTTGATCAGTTTCCCCCTCAGCTTCCATTTCTCCTGGGACCAATGTCTCATCTTCCTCATACTCAGCTAGACCTTCCCTTTCCCACTCTTCAATCTTCATAGGTGTGAGAGCTCTGTTAGAAGGACATTCCTTCTTAAAATGGCCAAAGCCTTGGCACTGAAAGCACTTGATCTTATCCCTGGACAAAGGTGGGTTGGTTTTAGGATACATGGATGCCTTCCCTTTTTTTACTGTGAGTTGGGTAGCTGATTTAGGTGTCGTAGTGATTTTGACACCAGTATAAGGTTTGAATGTTGGTTTGGTGGGAAATTTGGGTGTTACAGGCTTCACTTTCCCCAGTTTCTCAACTCTTAAGGCTAGGTTAATTGCCTCATCAAATGACCTAACCTACTGCATCCTTACCCTGCTAGCTATCTTAGGATCTAAACCCTCAACAAACCTAGCAATCTTTTGCTAAGGTTTCTCAGTAACCTCGCATTGTAGGGTTAGCTTTTCAAAGTTCCTAAGATAGGCCTCAACAGATAACTGCTCTTGTTTCAACTGAGTCAGTTTAATAAAAATATCCTGGTTTTAGTCTTTGGCTATGAATGTCTCCTTTAATTTCATTTTCAACTTAACCAAGACCTGACTGGTTCCTTTCCATCTCTAATCCTTTAGTGTTTTATACTCTCATACCAAAGAGATGCATAGCCTTTGTGTTTTAAAATATCAACTTTGAAAGCTTTTCTGTCATCATAATTTTTAAACTCAAAGACTCTCTCAACAGATCTAAGCCAGTCTAATGAATCCTCATGATTTAAACTACCATGGAAATCAGGAATGTCTACCTTTACATTTTTGTCTCTGGCATCATAGATTCCTTCCTCCATTCTTTAGTCATCTGATTCAGAGATGGCTTCCTCATGAGGATCATGATGTGGTTGCCATCTTCCTACTCCCATTGAAATCCCTCTCCCCTTTCCTCTTCCTCTGAAAGGCGGTGGTTGCCTCCTTGGGTCATGGTTTGGAAATTTCCATGAAAACATGGACATCATTGAGCAAAGTATCCACATTTCCTGCTAGATCCTCTATTCTGGTCTCAATACCAGCAAGTCTCTCTTCACTCATTGAGTTGTTTTTTTTTTTTTTTTGTAGTTTTGATGTAGCTGGGAGAATGAACTCACTTTTCTCTCACTCAGGACTAACATAAGATAATATTGTGTTATAACCTAAGCTTTGATTACCAGAATTTGCAGTGTAAGCTATGGGGACAAACACAAATTTAACAATCCCTGAAACAGACAAAGAGCAATGTTCAGGGAATGCAATAAGCTTAGGAATTTTTTTAAAAATAGTAAATGGATGGACTAGAAAAATTATGAAACTTGGTGAAAATTTAGTTAAAATGGTAAACTTAAACTGTGCTAAATCTCAGAATTCACACGCATTCTAGGTATTTTTAGTAAATAGAAAACCAGACTGAAATAGGCTAGTTCTCAGGCAGTTTTCTCAGTGTGATTCTTGTGACTGTTTTTGTGATATTTTCTGACTTAAAAAAGGATATAATTATCAAATTTACTCTCAAGTAAGCACAGAGATTAAACTTAATAATTTAGGGAGATTAAGACTGAATTGTTCAAGCAAGCACATAATCAATTCAAACTCAATCAGACAATGCACTTAAAACAGTTCAAGCAAGCACATACTTGTTCTAAGTAACACCACAGATCCTTAATCAACACCTAAGCAAGCACAAGGTATTATTAAGTCTGACTTATAACTAAGGCTCAGAAAAGTCATAAGATTTGCAAATTTTTTGAGAGAAATCTCAAGGTTTTCATTAATCAAAGTCTGAGTAAAACAGACTGAGGAATGGTCCTTATATAGGCCTTCCTGTGAAGTTTCAGTACATGTAAAACCCTAGATATCTCCATCTAAGGGCCAGGATAAAACTTAGGAAGTAAACAAGAGTAGTGGAATTATTTTACAACGGATACAAAAGAAATCAAGGTAAACTGAACAAGAACAAAAGAGCTGCAGGTTGATAGTGACATGTTGTCTTTGGTTGCTGTAAATCTTTGGCTGGTTGTTGAAGGTCAAATGGCCTTGGTGCATGCATCTTCTGTGGCTCAAGGCTCTATATAATGAATGCTAAAATAGGCCAAGATCTTTTTTATTGATAGTTTTTCCCTTGTTTGGCCAAAAATAACAACTTTGCTTTATTTGATTTACCCTCCTGCAACTAGCTTTTCAGTCTGAATTTTTGTGCAATGCTTTAGGAATTTGAACTGGCTCCTTAGGATTAATTTGTGATTAGTTGAACAAGGATTCAGCTGGCCAAGGTGGCTAGCCTGGCTGCTGTTCTTGTGGCCTGATGAAACTGGACTGGTAGTTGAGGTTGCCTGAGTGCTGTTGCTGGTTTGATTTGTGACTGGTATCCCTGGCAAGACATGGGTGTGCATTGCTTGTGCCTGACCAGTCTCTAAAAGACTGTTGGCCTGGTTAGCAGCTCCTGCTTCACTCTCCCACCACTGGTATCTCATCTACTGTTGGCTCAACCATACTATGATCTTTTACATGGCATAGAATCAAAGGACACCCCTTCCTCAGGTAAGACTTCAAGGTCACCGCTGCAATCACCTTAACTTTGGGTTTGACAACAAACCCACGATAAGACACATTAACTCCCTCAGGACCTCTCAAAGAGACTTTATTTTGGTGACAATGTAATACCCGCCCTGTTAGGGACCCGCTGACCATTATTGACTGACCTTAGATGCATGTCTAGACCTTTGGAAGCCTTACTGATTCGATCTTGCATCTGTAGATCCCTGATTTCTGCACCTTCCACCAACCACCCAGTGATGATTGGGTCGCATATTTGGTACGCGGGACGATTTATGATAGTTCATAAGTTTATCGTCAAAGTGATAGCTCAAATACTTGTGTCTACCCCTTGGTTGTCATCTATGCGCCGATACGGTCGTTTTGACAATAATTAGAGTTCATTTGGAGTCCGGGTAAAAAACCGCTTCATTTTCTAATAAACCGTTTAAAATGTCGAGTCGGAATGTCCTAGAATATTCCGGATTTTTTATTCCATAAATTAATTTTATATATTTTGGCAAAATATATCCCAAAAATCTTATTTTAAGAAATAAGGAAGTAGAGATCCACTGCAATTCCATAAAGGAAACGCGGAATTCTTTCTTCCGCAGCAGGAAACCACTGGGGAAATGACGCAGCAGATGTTGCGCCTCTTCCAAGGGTCGCAGCAGCTGCTGTGCCTCTTCCCCAGCTCATTTCTGCCTGTTTTCAGATTTTTCGGTGGTTTGTTTCCAAAGTTTGAGTCATTCCTTAACTCTCCATATTTTTTAGTATAAATACAGACCTTCGTTCCACATATTTTTTACGCGAGTGTCCTCCCTTCTCTTCTTCCTTTGCATTCTAAGACCGTGCTCTAAGCTTTTGATGTTTACATGCTTGATCAATCAACCACGTAAGCTCAGGTCATTCTGAGTACCAGTCACGTTGCATGACCGACCAATTTGACCACTACACATCAATCAACTTAATCTAAATCCTCTTACGAGGGCACTTTCTTCATACATTTCAGTCAAGCAATCACTAAAGCGTTAACTTAGTTAATCTCGTTTCGTCAAACATGTAATTCTGAGGGTGTAAATCCCATCTTTTTTTATTGTATTTGGTCGGTGTATGGATTTTGGTTACTTGTCGTTAAGAGTTACCTAGACCAAAACAATATTTATAACTTCACAAACTACTCTACTTTTAGTAAAGAGGTAAGTAAAGGTCGGATCCGAACGGACGGGTATTAATGTAGGATTTTTGATTGCAAGTAGTTGTGTCTAAGGGTGTCACAATTTGGGTTGAGGTAGGAGATTAACTAAACTAAATAACAATGCAAACAAAATAATGAAAGCAAGCAAGATGATAATGATATGTAAACAATTGATTAAAAGCACTAGGGTGTCATGGGTTCATAGGGGATTCAGGGGATTTGATCATACAAACATATTTTCTACTAGATGCAAGCAATTATTGTTGTGATGGGATCGAGTTAGTGTATATCTTACAATCCCTAGGAAGGTTTAGGTCCCGGAGCCGAATCGATTAGATTGTACAACACCTATAAGTCAACTTAATCCTCCCTATCCAACTATATGCATGGTCTAATGAGACTCGAGTTGGTTTATGTCTTACAAGTCTCATTGAAAAGGTAAGTGATGGGTAAAATATACAAGGATTCATAGGCTCGCATTTCATCAAACATAACATGTGCATAAGTTGAAATCACAACAAGCAAGCAAATTAATTATGAAAACATATTAGATTAAGCATGAATCAATCCCCATGTTGGTTTCCCCTAATTCCCCCATTAACCCTAGTTAAGGAAACTACTCACTCATTATCAAGTTTAACATGCTAACAAGGTTGTCAATCGTACTAGCAAGGCAAAACATGATGAACAAATGAAGATGATTAACAATAATTAAAAAGGATTAAGAGAGAATTATACCTATAAAGATGATTCCAAATAATAAAGCAAAGAATAATAGAAGTACTTGATGATTGATGAAAGGTTCTCAATCCTCCAAAATAAACCCAAATAATCTTCTAATTACCCAAAATAAATGATGAACAATAGAGAAATTAAGGAATGATTAGGAAATGAGATTTGTATTAATGCTAAATTAAGGATTGATTACAAGATTAAGAGAGTATTAGGACTTGATTAAGATCCTATTGAGATGACATCATAATCTAGGTAGTAAAATGGGGTATTTATACTAGAGATTAGGTACAAAGATTAGGGTTACTAAGGGCTTAAATTACTATTAAGACCCTTAAAAAAAGTTGAGGAAGTGCTCCTCTCCAAGGAGATGCTCATCTCCGTTTTGGTGGTCTTCAAGTAATATGCTCGTCCTGAGCGTCTTGGCTGAGGGACGGTTGGTTCTGGAGCAGAATCCGAGCGGATTGTGGGTTGGGACGCTCGGATCATTAGGCCTCAAGATGAGCGTCTTGGCATCGGGACGCTCGGACTGTAGCAGGGTGACGCTCGTCCTGGGCACTGCGACGCTCGGATACCTTCACAGTCATTTCTCTTCTTTTCTTTCTTCAACAATCCTAGGGGATATTGTTGGAGATGCAAGGATCCTTTCATCATTGCCCAAGCTACTTTATTTTCTACATAGGCCTTCTAAGATTGTCTTCCCTTTGATGCTTGGTCATTGAATTCGATCAATTTAGCTCCATTTTGCCATGAAAATGCAAGGTTTGCACTCCTTTTCTACCAATGGAACAAAACCTCAAAGAATATGCAAAATGGGAAACTAAAGATAGAAAATGCCCCAATTATGCACTAAAAAGCATAGGAACGAGCCTAATTTAGGGACTAAATATGCTCAAATATAAGTCACATCAAATATCCCCAAACCGAACCTTTGCTCGTCCCGAGTAAAGAGGTGACAAAAACTAGGGCCCTTATTCAAACTAACCTAATAATATAGCCGATGTGAGACAATTAGCGGGTCTCACTCAACCCCTTCAACTCACAACAAGGCAACCATGAGATAGGATGCCTTCTTGCAAGGCAAGGTGGGGTTTGCCAAAATGGCGACACATCCAAGCATTAAAGCACACAAAAGAAGGAAATGGATGCATCTACAAAAATGAATAGCCACTTTCCTCATCTAATTGGCAAAAATTATCTAAAGGGGAAGCAATCTAAGGTTACCCATTCCATCATAGATATGGTTCTTCAAACTACTAAGCCTAGAAGGATACCAATAAATCACCACCAAGTTGTGTCAAGCTAGGGTACCTTTGTCCTCAATCGTTAAATGCTTTCGTCAAGAGTAGACTCCCTATGGTGTTAGAAACACTGGAGGATCACAGAATTACCCTCCTTGCCTAAACAAGAAGAAGGGTCGTCCCCTCTCTACCATGCACAAAAGTGGATACGATGGAAAAGGGATCAATAGAACTTGAGTTTCATATGGGAGTTTGCTTTTTGTTTGTCCCCCCCCCCCCCCCCAATTTGTGGCATTTGACATTTTGAGAACACTTTCTTTGCCATTTCTTTTGATGTTTGGCATTTTCAACACTTGACAATTTTTCAACTTTTTCTTGTATTTCTTTTTGAACATTTTCAAAGCTATCCCATTTGTAGTGAGGGTGCTTATTTTTGAAGCTTTAGGAGTCTATTTTTGTTACTCCTCTTTTATTTTGATGCAATTGCAAACTTTTTCCTTTCTTTTCATTTCTTGAACTCAAATTTTGAACAATTTTTGTGCCCATTCCCTTTTTTGATGACAAAATGTGGTAGAACATGGATGATGGTTGCATGGTTTCAAGGGTCACCTTAGAATAAACGGTAGCCAAGGAGTTATCACACCACAAGGTACTCTTGACTAGGCCTTAATCCATGGGTCAAAGGATACTAGCATGACACATCCTAGGGTGTTTTACAAGCATTCTAACAAGTAAAGTCTTAAGAAGAAAAAGTATCTACAAGGGCATTATATACACTTGTCAAGCTTCTCAAATAGACGATTTCACAAATTTTTCCTAAATGCAACTATATGCTATGATGCAACTAACATATATACAACTTTAATGCATATGCTTCTATCAACTAGTATGCCAAATAATCTAAATGCAATCCTAGATTCACATTGTTTATACCGCATCAATCAAAATAAAGCCACATAGTCATTAACATAAAGAGGAAAAAGGAGATTGGAAAGATCATACCATGCGGTCTTCAATATCTTCATATCTCGGATGTGGCGTAGTCGATCAATGTGAAAAAGGATAAACAAACACAATATATACAAGACTACACTACAAAGGAAATGAACATGTTTTGGATTTTTTTTTTGAATTTTTCAAATTTTTATGGGTTTTGTGATTAATGAAATTAAAAGACATGTTTTTGTATTTTTCAAAAATTTTCAATTTTTATCGTTTTTGTTTAAAAAGTCATGTTAGAATTTCCCATCCCCACACTAGTATGGGCATTGTCCTCAATGGCCAATACGATAGGAAATTATGCAATTTATATGAAAATGCATGATTTCTAAGCTAAATGCATACTATATGACATATAAACAAGAGTGAATGCAAACTAAGCTATGCTATATGATGCATAATTTTTGTTATGTTTGGAGAGCATAATTTAGATTAGCTCCCAATGCATATGCATAAACTTCCCCAAACCAAAATAGACACTATTTCTAATGTCAAAAATTGTTGGAGTTCATGCATAAGGATGTTATGCATGAAACTACATTTGTCATTTTGTATTTTCAAAAAGTGGGAACAATTAAATTAGCACCTTTAATGTTGCCAAGGTGGGATAATAGTCCTTCAATTTTACAAGGACACCACAAGGTGGAAACAATAAATTGTGAAACAAAACATGAAATTCTTGTCATGAAAAAGAAAGAAATTAGGGGGGAGAAAAAGAAACTTCAGTTTGGCCTTGATGGGTTCCTCGTGCCCGCTCCATCTAGCTCATGAAGTGTTCTTGAAAGGTCGTCATCATCCCCTCCCAAATCACTATCCCAATCTTCCCTCGATGCATCGCTTCCATGGAAATCCATAAACTCATCCTCTTCGCTATTTAGCTCCACTGTGTCTCCACCATTTGAGTTTTCACTCCCTTCACCTCCTTGACCATGTGCTCCCTCATTAGCTTTCTCCGAATTTGGGAAAAGAATATGCATTTGAGCCCAAGAGGGAAGCATTCCCTCTTCACTAATGATTCCTTGCCGAGCCATTTGGTGAAATTGTGGGTACAAGGCATAATAATTATCCACATTGGCTTCAAATGGTCGGAGATGCATATCTTGAAGGATTCCCATCACAAAATCATCACTAGGGAGGATGAAAGGATTCGGGTGATTGTAAGGTTGGTATTGGAAGGGGTAAGGTGGTATCACAATCTTTTCATTGTCATTCTTTTGTTGTTCATGTTGTTGATGTTGTGTTGGAGGTGGTGCTTGATTTGCTTGATTCGCACTTGTTGGGATGAGATAAGATGGTATTGGAGAGAGAAGGCCTCGTCTTGGTGAAATTCTTGCCAATCCTTCTATTTATAGGTAAATGGGGGTGTTCCCCTTAGTAAGCCATTTGATCCTCTTTTAATATCCCTCATGAGTCATCCAATGGTGTTGCCTAAGGATTAGCTCTTCAGTGATCCTTGTGTTGCCCGGAAGGGGTACATACTCATTGTTGTCATTGAAGTTGGGGTTGAAAAACTTGGCAAGCCTTGTGATAAGTCCCTCATTGACAATGTGTTTTACACCATCATCGTCCTCATTCCGGAATTTTAGCCCATTTCTCGAGAAGAACAAGGGGGGCGTTGAACTGGTACCCGCTCCTCCCTTGAATTTTGAGGTAAGACTCCATGAAGACAAGGCCAAGCTCATTCACTATGGCGGGATCTCGACGGGCAAGAAGAGTGCCGGCTAGAAATCGATAAGTAAGCCTAATGATAGGATTATGAATGTGAAAAGCGAAGCATTCTTTGATGTATAAAAAATCCCGACCCGTCATTTCTCTCCAAAGGGGTGCTATGCTATACTTTCTTGGCTTTGATGTTCGGGTAGGCAAAACATCTAGCCTAAGCACATTAGCGAATTCAATAACGGTCATCATCCTAGTGGCATTTTCTAATCTAAATTCCACACATATGGTCTTGTTCAAGGTAGTGATTTTCAAGAAGCTCAAGAATTCAAGAACTAAAGATCGATAGGTACGCTCATGCATGTGAAATAAGGTTGAAAGACCAAACAATTCAAAGAGAGCTTCAGTTTGATGAAAGATTCCAAGTTTCCTCAAAGTCTTATGGCACATAAATTTAGTGGGTAGAATGTTCTTACCAAGAAGACTATGGAAAACGAGCCTTTGTACATCATTGACAAACTCTATGTTGGAAAACTCATCAAGTTTTGTAAGATGAATTATCTCTTCATGTTCTCTCCTCAAAGTATTAAGGTGAGAAGTAGATGAGCTCCTCCTTACCCTTGGTCTTCTTTTCTCTCTAAATAATGATTCTCTTGGCCCCATTCTTGAATGTAGATCTAGAATTAGGCTTATTGAAATATGGAGATGTTCTTTGTGATTTAGATCTTCTTTTGAAACCCTAGATTTTGGGGGGTTTTGTTTTTGAGGGTAAATGAGTGCTTGAGATATGATTTGAGTTATATGAGAGGGAGTTTTATGTTTTAAAGTGGGAGGAAGGATGAGGTGTCACGAAAAGTCTGGTGGGGAAGGATTTTAAGTGGCGAGAAATTAGAAGAAAAAGACGGTAGGGCGACGAGCGGCTCGAGCATGAGACGCTCGGATTGTAGCTCCTGGAGACGAGCGGATTCTTCACGGGACGCTCGGATCTTTAGGCAGATCAGACCCCAAATTTTGAAGTAGCCAGGACAAACGGATGCTAGTCGGGACGCTCGGATTTATGCACGGAGACGAGCGGATCCTACTGGGGACGCTCGGATTCTCTGTCAGGATGAAATCCCAGAAAATGATACAATCAGGATGAGCGGATGCATGGTAAGACAACCGTCTTAACTGAGACGAGCGGATTGTCTTTGGAGACGCTCGGATCTTCAGTCAGAATAAAATATCTGCTTCCCAGCTTTCTTAAGACGAGCGTCTTTCTGCCAGGACGCTCGGATCTTTGGTCTGGACAAGCGGATTCCTCACGGGTCGCTTGGGTTTGTCCTGTTTCTCCTCCATTCCGGTGAAAGTGTTTCCTCACACTTGAATTGCTAAATCCTTCATTCATCAAAAATGATTAGTGACCCTCCCTCATTTACTCTCATGGCAAGAATCATTCTTATGATAAAAATGCAATAAAGTTAAAGATACAAGTTAAAAGAGTTAGTATATTTAAAAGTGGTGGTTTGGAGAGGACTCCACCAAACTCTCTTTTTGATGATCTTCTCATAGAGATGAACGCCCGAGGTAGGTGACCTCGACTTCTCCAATGAATGCTCCTTCATAATATGGTTTCAATCTTTGACCATTGACTTTAAACTTGCTTCCATCTTCCGACCTTATCTCGAAGTCCCCATATTTTCCTACTTCGGTGATCACATAGGGACCCATCCATCTAGAGTTCAACTTCCCGGGAAAGAGACGGTATCGGGAGTTGAATAGAAGGACTTTGACTCCCTTGTGTAAGGCCTTTTGCTTGATTCTCTTGTCATGAAGCAACTTTGTCCTTTCTTTGTAGATTTTGGCATTCTCATAAGATTGTAGTCGGAATTCCTCTAACTCTTGGATTTGCATCATTCTCTTTTGACCACTTAGTTTGAGATCAAGGTTGAGAGCTTTGATTGCCCAAAAAGCTTTGTATTCGAGCTCAATTGGCAAGTGACAAGCTTTCCCATAGACAAGTTTGTAAGGGGAGGCTCCTATGGGAGTCTTATAGGCCGTCCTATAAGCCCAAAGAGCGTCATCGAGCTTCATGCTCTAATCCTTATGAGTCTTGTTAACAACCTTCTCAAGGATTTTCTTGATCTCTCTATTTGAGACTTCAACTTGACCGCTTGTTTGAGGATGATATCCCAAGCCGGTTCTATGTTGAACACCATATTTGGTCAAAAGGGATGTGAGCTTCTTTTCATGGAAATGTGTCCCTCCATCACTTATGATTGCTCTAGGGACTCCGAACCTTGGGAAGATTATTTTCTTGAAGAGTTTGGTGACCGTTTTGGCATCATCGGTTAAGGTAGCAATTGCCTCTACCCATTTTGAAACATAGTCAACGGCCACAAGGATATATTTGTTTCTCTTAGATGTCATGAACGGTCCTTAGTAGTCGATGCCCCAAACATCGAAGATTTTCACCTCCAATATCCCTCTTTGCGGCATCTCGTTCCTACAAGAAATATTTCCCATTTTTTTACAAGCATCACAATGGAGGATGAATTCCCTAGCATCTTGGAACATAGTAGGCCAAAAGAAGCCCGATTGAAGGATCTTAACAATAGTCCTTCGTACTCCATGGTGTCCACCATAAGGTGATGAGTGGCATCCTTTCAAAATACCATGAATATCCCATTGGGGTATGCACCTCCGGTAAAGTCCATCACTACCCTCTTTGTAAAGATTGGGGTCATCCCAAAAATATCTCTTTTCTTCGAATAGGAATCTCTTCCTTTGGTTGTAGCGGAAGAACTCCTCCAACAATATAATTGGGATAGTCGGCAAACCATGGAGTAGTATGCCTCTCAAGTTATGAATGAATGTCCATCAAAATATCATCGGGGAAAGAGCCATTGATCGGTGTCTCACCCTCTTCATCATGAAATCGGATTCTCGACAAGTGATCCGCTACCACATACTCGGCCCCCTTCTTATCTCTCATTTCTAAGTCAAATTCTTGGAGTAGCAAAATCTATCTCAAAAATCTTGGTTTTGCTTCTTTCTTTATCAAGAGACGTTGAAGAGCACGGTGATCCGAGAAAACAATCACTTTTGATCCAAGCAAATAGGAACGGAATTTGTCTAAAGCATAGACAATGGCAAGGAGTTACTTTTCGGTAGTATCATAATTTACTTGGGAGGAATCAAGAGTGTTGCGTATATTATAGATAGCATGCAAAGCCCTTCCTACCCATTGGCCAAGAACCGCTCCAACGGCGTAGTTAGTCGCGTCGCACATGATCTCGAATGGTAGTTCCCAATTACGTGGTTGAATGATCGGTGCTGAGATTAGTGCTTCCTTAATTCTATTAAAGGCTTCAACACACTCATTAGTGAAGTGGAATTGGGCATCTTTAAGTAAGAGTTGAGTGAGGGGTTCGCGATTTTTGAGAAATCTTTTATAAAACGGCGATAGAAACCCGCGTGACCGAGAAAACTTCTCACCCCTCTAACATTCACGAGAGGTGGGAGTTTCTCTATCACTTCAACCTTAGCTTTATCGACTTCGATGCCCTTTTCCGAGATTAAATGACCCAAAATAATACCTTCATTGACCATAAAGTGACACTTTTCCCAATTCAAAACGAGACTAACATCTTCACATTTTTGCAATACAAGAGAAAGATTACACAAGCAAGAGTCAAAGTCTTTTCCATAAACGCTAAAATCATCCATAAAAACTTCCATTATGGTTTCTAGATAGTCGGAGAAGACAATCATCATGCATCTTTGGAAAGTGGAGGGGGCATTACATAAGCTGAAAGGCATTCTCCTATATGAAAAAGTACCATAAGGGCATGTGAAGGTGGTCTTATGTTGGTCATCCGGGTGTATCGGGATTTAGAAGAATCCCGAATACCCGTCAAGGTAGCAAAAGAACTTGTTAGAGGCTAACCTCTCAAGCATTTGGTCAATGAATGGTAGGGGAAATGATCCTTCCTTGTTGCGGAATTCAATTTTCGATAGTCAATACACATACGCCAACCGGTGATCTTCCTTGTGGGTATTAGCTCATTCTTATCATTCGTTACCACCGTGGTACCTCCTTTATTAGGCACCAATTGAACGGGGCTAACCCACAAGGAATCCGATATAGGATATATGATTCCTGCATCAAGTAATTTCATCACCTCCGCTTTTACAACTTCTTGCATGTGGGGGTTTAATCTCCTTTGAGATTGGATGGTAGGTCTATGGTCTTCTTCTAGATGAATTCGATGCATGCAAAAATTGGGACTTATCCCCTTAAGGTCATCTAGACTATAACCTATAGCCTTTTCATGTTGTTCTATCACATCAAGCAATTTCCCCAATTGGTTCTTATCAAGTTTGTCATTAACAATCACGGGTTTAGTCTTAGATTCATCAAGGTAAGCATATTTTAAATTTGGGGGAAGGGATTTTAGAGTTGGAACTTGTACCTCATTTTCTTCTATTGAGATTCATTAAGGACTTGCTCCATCTCCATTAGATATTCCATTCTCATGGCATATTCAACTTGTTCTTCAATTTCACTAATCTCATCATACTCAAATTCCATAACAAATTCTTCTTGCTCCTCGGCTTGTATGATATCATCTTCGGTTGCTTGTTCTTCTTCTGTGGGTTGATATGCTTCCACAAGGATGTTATGTACTAATACGGATTGCTCATGAGTAAGTTCCTTGTTGGCTAGAGCGGCCTCAAGAAGATCTACTTCTAATTCCCAATGCGTATTTTTGGCCTCGCTTGCTTCTAAGGCTTCCAATTCTTCCATGGGGTCTTTGAAGAAAGGTATACTCAAGTGGTCTTCAACAAAACAATCTATAATATCCATCTTGCAAAAGGTACTAAGAGAAAAGATGAGAAGTTCCTTGAGGATTTTCACTTCCCCAAGGCAAAGAAAGACACAACTAAAAATAATCAAAGAAAATCAAATCAAGTTAACACCGTCCCCGGCAATGGCGCCATTTTTGGCTGGTGTATGGATTTCGGTTACTTGTCGTTAAGAGTTACCTAGACCAAAACAATATTTATAACTTCACAAACTACTCTGCTTTTAGTAAAGAGGTAAGTAAAGGTCGGATCCCAAGGGACGGGTATTAATGTAGGATTTTCGATTGCAAGTGATTGTGTCTAAAGGTGTCACATTTTGGGTTAAGGTAGGAGATCAAGTAAACTAAATAACAATGCAAACAAAATAATGAAATCAAGCAAGATGATAATGAGATGTAAAAAATTGATTAAAAGCACTAGGGTGTCATGGGTTCATAGGGGATTCAGGGGATTTGATCATACAAACATATTTTCTACTAAATCCAAGCAATTATTGTTGTGATGGGATCGAGTTAGTGAATATCTTACAATCCCTAGGAAGGTTTGGGTCCCGGAGCCGAATCGATTAGATTGTACAACACCTACAAGTCCACTTAATCCTCCCTATCCAACTATATGCCTGGTCTAATGAGACTCGAGTTTGTTTATGTCTTACAAGTCTCATTGAAAAGTTAAGTGATGGGTAAAATATACAAGGATTCATAGGCTCGCATTTCATCAAACATAACATGTGCATAAGTTGAAATCACAACAAGCAAGCAAATTAATTATGAAAACATATTAGATTAAGCATAAATCAATCCCCATATTGGTTTCCTTTAATTCCCCATTAACCCTAGTTAAGGAAACTACTCACTCATTATCAAGTTTAACATGCTAACAAGGTTGTCAATCATACTAGCAAGGCAAAACATGATGAACAAATGAAGATGATTAACAATAATTAAAAAGGATTAAGAGAGAATTATACCTATAAAGATGATTCCAAATAATAAAGCAAGGAATAATAGAAGTACTTGATGATTGATGAAAGGTTGTCAATCCTCCAAAATAAACCAAATAATCATCTAATTACCCAAAATAAATGATGAATAATAGAGAAATTAAGGAATGATTAGGAAATGAGATTTGTATTAATGCTAAATTAAGGATTGATTACAAGATTAAGAGAGTATTAGGACTTGATTAAGATCCTATTGAGATGACATCATAATCTAGGTAGTAGAATGGAGTATTTATACTAGAGATTGGGTACAAAGATTAGGGTTACTAAGGGCTTAAATGACTATTAAGACCCTTAAGAAAAGTTGAGGAAGTGCTTCTCTCCAAGGAGATGCTCATCTCCGTTTTGATGGTCTTCAAGTAATACGCTCGTCCCGAGCGTCTTGGCTGAGGGTCGGTTGGTTCTGTAGCAGAATCTGAGCGGATTGTGGGTCGGGACGCTCGGATCATTGGGCCTCAAGACGAGCGTCTTAGCATCAGGACGCTCCGACTGTAGCAGGGTGACGCTCGTCCTGGGCACTGCGAAGCTCGGATTCCTTCACAGTCATTTCTCTTCTTTTCTTTCTTCAACAATCCTAGGGGATCTTATTGGAGATGCAAGGATCCTTTCATCATTGCCCAAGCTACTTTATTTCCTACATAGGCCTTCTAGCATTGTCTTCCCTTTGATGTTGGTCATTGAATTTGATCAATTTAGCTCTATTTTGCCATGAAAATGCAAGGTTTGCACTCCTTTCCTACCAAGGGAACAAAACTTCAAAGAATATGCAAAATGGGAAACTAAAGATAGAAAATGACCCAATTATGCACTAAAAAGCATAGGAACGAGCCTAATTCGGGGACTAAATATGCTCAAATATGAGTCACATCAGTATTTTTTATTTTTGTACCAATTAATGTAAGATTTACGTCAAAGTATGTTTAAAACCGACTTATAAAACCCTTTTATTAAACTGCTTTTACGTATCAGCAGTAACGAGTCGTCGAGAAGAAACGTATCAACTGCTGCGCCTCTTCGAAGAGTTGCAGCATCTGCTGCGCCTCTTCCAGAGGCTGCCGTAGTTCCTGCTCTTCTTCTTCTTCTTCCTTTGTTCTCTGTTGGTTTCGTTCCTTTTTTTGTTTTAATTCCTTATTTTCTTTTTTTATTTCATTCATACGTAATAATTTTAATACATTCTTAATATTTATCATGCTTTATTTCCGACTTAAATCCCTAATAATCGATATTTGCGGGTTTTCGTCATTAAATCAAACCCGGATTTTAGAGACTCGATTCGTTCATGTCAAGTTTCTGGAATTCGTCTTTGTACATGTTTATTTCCAGTTTATCATGTCTTCCAAATCGTTCCCATCTTCATAGTGTAACCTAATCCGTCTAATTTGTTCTAATTCGTTTATAATTCGTTTTTAACACGTTTTAATTAGTTTTAGTCCGTTTTAATTTATGTTTATCGCTTTTATGATGGTCTTGTACATAATTATGATGCTAAATCACTTTCACCTGAGTCAAGTATCGATAATTAACCTTTAAATACACCAACGAACACTAACAACCTGCAGTTCTGACATCACAGCCCGAACTCACCTCAGGAACAGACGCAGTGAAAGCTGCGCCTCTTCCAAGGGACGCAGCAATGCTGCGCCTGTTCCGGGATGAGTTCTGTCTCTGAACTTCCGTTCTTGCTTGGACTTAAATTCTTTAGTTACGTATTAATAGACTATTAGTCATAATATCACTCCTAATCTGTCCATATTTTCTAACCTTATTTATTTTCCTTTATTTTTCTCAAATCGACCGTCTTAAGCATATTTTTGACGTAAATCAATTATATAATTGTAATTTATTGTAATTTTAATTATCGTTATCTATTTACTATTATTTATTTTTATATGATTTATTTACTTGTTTTTCACATGTAACTAATCTAACATCAACTCCAACTAATTGTTTGCTAATTACGTGTTAACCGACATAGTTAAATCACATGCTAGGATAAAAACGATGGATGTTTCATTGCATGCATATAATCGACGACATATCAAATATGAATGATTTCCCTAATCATTAGTAGAGGTCGCTATCGAGGCGAGCGGGATTAGTTGTTCAGTAAAAGGACTTCCTAATACGGACCCTCACCCCTTACTCCAGATCTCTGTGAACATCCGTGTTCATTGGCATCCATGAGAGTCATTCTAGACATAGAATGCTAAGGGTAACGAGTTCTTAGTGTTCATGTCACTAGTTTGTGTCTTGACATGATACGAGGTATTCGAACGGTTCCAATTTCCCATAAAAATTGGAGGCCACTCCACAAATGCAAACGCTTGTTCCCAAGCGCCCCCGTAGGCCCTCCGTGTCCACAGTTTGGCGACTCCGCTGGGGAAAATACACTTACGTGTTGCCAAGGGTGAAACTTGAAGAAGGTTGGGGAATAGTTTTTACGAGACAGTTGTTGGTTTTCATTACTTGACCTTCTTAGGTCGTTTTATTCGGCCTTGCTGGGGCCAACCCAACCAATTCGACCAATCGTCCCGTCTGGACGGTCCAAATTCTTATCTGGGCCTAAGGATAGATAACGATTGACGTCAACCATACAGTGGTACATACTCATGTTTATATCAAGGGCTTTCACTACTCGAGGAAATGGACTAGGAACTGACCTTACTCATGTTTGGCACGGACCTCTCCACAGACCAGGGTTTGATTGCTTGGTATGGAAACCCACCTTTTAAGCCAAAACCCTTATAAATGCACTCAGCATACCGTTATAATGCCTGTATGAATGCTTATATGTGATCACCATTTTGTAAACAAAACTATGACAAAATTTTGTAAAATAAAAATCCTTTTTCAAAATGTAAACATTTCGAAATGGCCTAAAATAGCGGAAAATGAGTCGAAACTCTGTCCAAATGTCCAGTCAAAATTCGGGCCTCAAAACCTATTTCAAAACCTCACTTCTAGTCAACACTCCTACAACTACACTACAGTTGCTTAGGACAAACATTTCAAATATTTGTCATTTTCAAACCTCACTTAACACAAGTGGCATACTCCCACTTCACAAGTTGAGTCTTTTATGAGTAAGTGTGCTAAAATGGTCGATCGTGTTTTGATTCGTCGTCGATCTCTTATCCAGTTTTCGAGATGCCTGGAACTAGTCACGCAAATGTTAATGGACAACCCCCAAATGGTAATGATCTAATCCTAGCTGCGCTCATCCGTCTCCAAACAAGCCAAGACCAAGCTTATGCTCGCCTCAACGCTATTGAAGGCCGAATTGTTGCTGTAGAAACTAGGCTTCCTCCTGTAGAGAATGATATTCCTAATGCGAGCGTGCATGATGACCTTCCACCCTTTATGGGACAACAAGAACCCAACCCTCCACTAGGTCCTACTGAAGATGAAAAGAGACTCCAATACTTGGAGGAGCAACTAATGTACCTTAAGGGAGATGACATCTATAGAGAGAATAATCGTAAGTATGAGGCCGTGAATCCTCAATTGCCAACCAACTTCAACATGACTGACATCCCAACGTTCAAGGGGCATGAAAACCCTTTGAACCACATTCGCGCTTTCAAAGACTACATTTCTATCAAAGGCATCAAACCCGAGATGTTCCTAAGGATCTTTACTTCATCTCTCGACACCATTCCTAAGCAATGGTTCTATTCTTTGGAACACAAGAAGATCGCCACCTGGGATGATGCCGCAATTGAATTCACTAAGTAATACGTGGATAATTCTGGGATCCAATTCAACATGCGCACTCTAGAGGTTCTTACCTAAAATGAGAAACAAGGCTTCACCGACATCCTAAGTAGGTGGAGGAAGACTAGCACACAACTGGTTGAACGTCCAGATGAAGCTACTCTTGTGGAAAAGTTTGTAGATAACCTGAGACCTATTTACGCAAACCACTTAAGGTACCAAAACATAAAGACCTTCAAAGATCTGACTGTGCTAGGGACGAGAATTGAAGATGACATCCGTAAAGGACTCTTGTCCAAAACGGTGGGTCATGGATACCAAGGATCAACGAGTCGTTCTTATGGCTCTACTAGCAAGACTGATGAGATTAACCTTGTTGAATCATCAAAGAAGAATAACCCACAAAGGAAGTTAACAAACATTGGCGATACATACTCCAATGCTATAAAAAGGTTGATAAAATAGGGTAAGCTCCAACCCATAGGACCTACACCTGACCTAGAAAAGAAGTCCAAATTCTGGGATGAGAACGCATACTGCGAATATCATAAAGGCAAGGGACACGATACAGAGAAATGTTTCAAGCTAAAGCATGTCCTTCAGGATATGATTGAAGATGGTCGTTTACCCATACCTCCTGGAGGTAAGCCTAATAATACTCAGAATCCTCTCGGAGTTCTGATGATTACAGATAAAGAATCCACCTTGGATTGTTCACACCTATTCCTTCAGTCGAAGATAAGATTCATGCATTAGATGATGAGGGGAGTTATTCTACCATTTCTCCTACCATTTCCGACTTTATTGCATGGGCAAAGAGTGTGAGTAGACAAGTTTCAGAACTGGAAGATGTGGTAGCATCCCTACGCCATCCAAGCACCATACCTAAGGAGAGCGTGCCACTAAGTCTATCTCAAGAGTCTACGATGCAAGAGGTAATCGCTGAGTTGACAACCTAGTCGCCCAAATAATCAGTCTAGAAGACGAGATCATCAGGTTGAGCGAGCTTGCTATCATCAATGGAATATGGGCCGATGACGATGAAGATGAATACCTCACCGAACACTATCTAGTCAAGGTTAGTGAGGATATAGTCAAAGCCAGCGAAGATCAAGATATAGACCACCGTACTCGTTCAGGGCGTCCATATCAAAATATTTCTCTACTAACCACTTGCTAAAACAATTGCAGAAGACAAAGGCTGATCTTTCAGTCTGGCAACTAGTCACGAGTTCGTTTCCTCATCATCAAGCTTTACTGCAAGCCTTGGCCAAATTGAACGTGGCACACAACTCTACACCTGACGACATAGTCAACTTGGTCTTCCAAGATTCAGCTAAACTAAGTAACTCAGTAACTTTTTCAGATGAAGATTTGCCTCCCTTCGGCGCCAGTCACAACCTAGCTCTATATATTGCCGTCATATGCTTAAAGAATAACGTGCCAATGACTTTGGTAGATAATGGCTCTGCAGTCAACGCCATACCACTAAAGAAAACATACAGATTGGGCATGAAAGAATCAGATTGGACTCCTACCAACTAACGTGTTCGAGCATACGATGGAACGTGACGTAAGGTAGTAGGACTAATCAACCTCACTATAGCCACAAGGCCAATTGAACGAAAGGTTAATTTTCAAATAGTGGATATCGAAGCATCATTCAATATACTTCTGGGAAGGCCTTGGATTCACGCTTCCAAAGCGGTAACATCCACCTTGCACCAGAAGATTAAGATTCCTCTAGATGGCAAAGTAGTGACGATCACTTCATCACCTATCAAGGCCGTGATAGAGAAAATGTCAAGTAACCAAGTAGTCACAGACCCGGTATACGAGCTTGGGGGCTTTCAGAGCATAAACCTTATAGAGAGCGAACTGGCACCTCTATACTTCAATCCATACTCCAATCTAGTGGTTAACCACATACTCAAGTCTCAGGGATACTTCCCAAGAATGCCACTGAATCCTGCCAAGAAAAATACCTTCGCACCTTACAAAGAAGGGAACTTTCAGAGGATACCATTAGGATTGGGATACAAACCCACGAAAGAAGAAGCTTTAGAGATGCTCACTCAGTTTCAAAACCGTAAGAACAAAGGAATCCAGATGCGACCCTATCTCCCTACCCTAAACGGGTACTTCGTTAGAGAAGGGAATCAAGAGTACTTTCACGGGTTTCTCGAACCTTGGCACTATAAAGGAATGCAACTAGTTGGAATCGAGGTCTTCTACGATTGTTACTTCATTCCTTCAGAAACGGTTCCTACCGTCAAAACTCGTCAAACACCTTGTTTAGACGAACATGTTGTTAGCCTTTTTGTTTGGAGAAGACCGATTTGTTAGAGCGGCACAGGATGAGATTATTACCATGATACTTCAGGATGACCATTTCAACCCTATAGCATTAATCACCGAAACCAGTTTGAATCAGCAGAAAGGATGGAGAAAGTCGATCAAGTGGACTAACAACCAAGGAAAGCTCTTCAAAGTCACCACTGGAGAAGAAGAGATATTCAAAGGAGAACCTGAAGACAACGAATTCGAGTCAGAGTCGGAGTCGGAGTCGGAATCAGAGTCTGAGTCTAGAGAAGTCGCTAGAGAGTCTCCTTCTGTCGTCACTCCCCATCCCCTTGTTTCTCCTAGCATAGCATCAAGTATTAACAGTAGCTTGGGAAATGCCCTAGCAGCTGTCCCTTTACCGCCACTGACTACTGAACAGATGGCTTCTTTGTTTCAACTCTTTTCAAAATTTAATAAGAATAAATCAGATTCTGCTTACTCTTTGTGTTATTCTGAATGCAATTCTATTTACGATGATAATGAGGATGATCCTGACCCAGACTCAGTCAAATTACCACCCTATATGGTTAAAGAGATACTACAAGAGGAGGAAGGGGCACCAGTTATAGAAAACACCGAACCCATCAATGTAGGAACCGAACTAGAACCCCAAGAACTTAGGATAGGGACGACCTTAACCCCAACTGTAAGGGCCAACTTCATAGACCTCCTACACAAGTTAAAGGACGTTTTCGCTTGGTCCTACAAAGACATGCCGGGAATCGACAAGGATATTGCAGAACACAGAATTCCAATAAAACCAGGTTTCAAGCCCGTAAAACAGAAGCTTCGTCGAATGAGGACCGAATGGGCTCTTAAAATAAAGGAAGAAGTCGATAAACTATTCAAAGCCGGGTTCATCAAAGTTTCCGAGTATTCAGACTAGTTGGCTAACATAGTCCCCGTACCCAAAACGGATGGGCAAATCTGAGTTTGTGTTGATTTCAGAGACTTAAACAAAGCAAGTCCCAAAGATGACTTCCCTTTACCACACATCGATATATTGGTAGATAATACAGCAGATCACGCGTTGTTGTCTTTCATGGACGGGTATGCAGGGTATAATCAGATCAAAATGGCCATAAAAGACATGCACAAGACAGCCTTCGTCACTCAATGGGGTACATATTGCTATACTGTTATGCCATTTGGGCTAATCAATGCTGGAGCTACATATCAACGCACTGCGACCATATTGCTTCACGACATGATGCATAAAGAAGTAGAAGTATACGTCGATGATATGATCGTCAAGTCCAAAGATAGGAAGGGGCACATTGATAACCTTTCTTAAATTCTTCCTAAGACTGTGAAAGTACAACATGAGGCTCAATCCTCAGAAGTGTGCATTCGGGGTAACGTCGGGCAAGCTTCTAGGATACGTTGTCAGTCAGAGGGTAATAGAAATTGATCCATCCAAGATCAAAGCTTTGATCAAAATGCCACAACCCCAAACAGAGAAGGAGGTTAGAGGATTTCTAGGCAAAGTACAGTATATAAGCCGATTCATATCAAAACTTACTATGATCTGCGAACCCATTTTCAAAAAGCTCAAGAAAACAGATCACACCATATGGGACGACGACTGTCAAAAGTCGGTTGAGAGAAATAAGGAGATACTAGACAAGCCACCAGTGCTAATGCCTCCCCAACGAGATCAACCTCTTGGTTTATATCTCACGGTGATAGAAACAGCCATAGGGGCTATGCTCGCACAAACAGTTGGGAAAGAAGAAAGGGTTATCTACTACCTTAGTAATAAGTTTTTGGAGTATGAGTGCAAGTACACACCTCTCGAAAAGACATGCCTCGCTCTTGTGTGGACAACAAAGAAGCTACGTCATTACATGCTTAGCTATTCTATCAAGGTGTATTCCAAAATGAATCCCGTCAAATACCTATTCGAAAAACCTGTTCTCAACAGACGTTTGGCAAGGTGGACCTTAATGCTCTCAGAGTTCGACTCAAATATGTTACTCTGAAAGTTATAAAGGGGCGTGTCGTTGCCGAGTTCTTCGAAGATAACCCCATCAACGACACCCAAGCAATAGACATGTGGTCGTTTCCAGACGAGGATATACTACAAACCCATGTAGACGCTTGGGATCTTTATTTTGACGGAGCATCAAATCTAAGAGGATTTTGAATAGGAGTGTTGCTCATTTCTCCTGAAAGCGAGCATACACCACTTTCTGTCAAACTCGACTTCGAGGTGACAAATAACGCAGCAGAATATGAAGCTTGCCTCATTAGTGTACAAGCAGCAGTAAGTTTAGGCATCAAGAATCTTCGAGTTCACAGAGACTCGTCCTTGATCATTAACCAAATTACGGGATCTGGGAAAATTCGAAGTGAAAGTCTAGCACCCTACCAGGCTAGGATAGACCAAGTCACCCAATTCTTTGATCAGGTCACTTATGTGCACCACCTTACAGATGAAGAAGAAAATCCAGGGGAACCTTGGTTTTAAGCCATTCTAAACTTCAAACTCAATAGTACATACCCACCAGATATGGATAAGAGGGGACAATGCACCATACGCCTACTAGCCTCTCAATACCTCCTCATGCAAGGAGAATTATACAAAAGAACACATCTTGGTGTAGTCTTGCGCTGCCTTGATCATTCACAGGCACAAAAAGTGATGGAAGAAGTTCACGATGGAGAATGTGGTCTTTACATGAGTGGACCCATGATGGCAAAGAAAATCACGCGTCTAGGATATTACTAGACCACGATGGAGTCAGATTGCATCAAGTACGTAAGTCATTGCTATAATTGCCAAATCTTCGGGAATGTGCAACACGTCCCTTCTTCACTACTTTACACCATGACATCTCCTTGGCCGTTTTCTGCCTGGGGAATCGACATCATTGGAAAAATCACCCCAGCCGGAACAGGAGGTCACTGTTTCATTTTGGTAGCTATCGACTATTTTATTAAATGGGTCGAAGCGGCGTCTTACGCTAGTCTCACCGCCAAGAACGTGGCAAAGTTCATACAAACCAATATCGTCTGTCGATATGGTTGCCCACATGAGATCATCAGTAACAATGGATCACTTTTCCTGGCTGAGGCGGAGCAATTGTTAGCCAAATACAAAATCAAACACCATCATTCCTCGCCGTATAGACCTCAAACTAATGGCGCGGTGGAGGCACTAACAAGAATGTCGTCACTATCCTCAAGAAAATGATCGATAATTATCGGGATTGGCCTAGCAAAATACCCTTTGCGTTATGGGGTTATTGCACATCAGTTAGGAGGCCCACTGGGGCCACTCCTTTCTTTCTTACTTACGCCATGGAAGCTGTGCAACCAGTCGAACTAGAGATTCCATCTTTATGCATTCTGCTCAAAGGTCAAATTCCAGAAGCTGATTGGAAGAGAGATAGATATGAAGAACTCATCCTCTTGGATGAACGAAGGTTGCGCGCATTACATAATGTGCAAACATATCAGGCATGTATCAAACGAGCCTTCAATAAACGGGTTAAGCCCGAAATATCAAAGAAGGAGATTTGGTGCTCAAATCAGTCAGAGCTCTCCTACCTGTCGATCCGCGTGGAAAATTTAAACCTAACTGGGCCGGACCATTCTTAGTCAAGTCTATACTCTCGGGGGTGCGGTTAGGATTACAGACCTAGATTGGAATGAATTCGCTAACCCTGAATGAAATGTAGATTCATATACATACTAACATACTTATATATGTAAAATTAATTTGTCATAAAATTAAAGGTGGATTTTATGCATGCAAACTTTAATAAAAGAAGATAAGAAAACATTTTCTCACCATAATAATTTCGGTCATATTGGGCACCAACAAGATCTCCTTCTTGTTAGTTCTTGAGCTTTCCATTAATGGATGAACATACTTGACTTCAAATTAGAAGCCCTCCAATTAATTGCACCCAAAACTATCCCTTAATCCCACAAACTAACATGTACTAGATGTTTATATTGTGGTTTACCTTAAAATCTATCACTAATACTCATATACTACTTTTAGTATTATTAGTGTTTGATTTAAACAAATTAGATTCACAAAAATGAGTTTTGTGAAGAACAAGAGAGAGAAGGGAGGTTTTTCATAAAAGGTGAGAATGAATTAATTAGAGAAAAATTTCTCTCTAATGTTGTATGTGGAAAACCGGTTGGGAGGGCATAGAGTAGACAAATTTTTCTTCCCAATTTGCTTTTTGTTCTTCACAAGAAAAGCTAGCTAGTAGTAGGTGTTATCATGATGTTTATTTTATTATTTAAATAACAAAAACCATCAACACCCACTCACTACATATAAAACGGTTTTCCTTGTAATATTGAGTCCATTTTATTTTTGTCAATTGTACAATTGTATGTCATGTGACATGTGACATGTCTTATGTCTTGTTTTAATTTAAAATGCATATTTAACAAATTAAATATCATTTATAAATTAAATAAATCATATTTAACAAATTGACTAGTAATATAAAATTACTTTCTCATAAAATGGTCATTTAATTACTAGTTAGTATAATTCACAATATCTTGTAATTATAACTAACTTATCATTCTCATCTCGCGTGTTTCGCAAACACCGATTAATTTTAGTAATATAACTTCTTAAATTACTAAATGAAATCTCATTTAATCACATTATAATAAGATGTCATTATTCTCTCTTTTATAATAATTTGTTCAATTTTAAGGAATTAATTAATCTGTATCGGTATACAATTAATTAACCTTTTCAATTAAGGGAATTGTCCTTTAGGTGTGACCTCAAGGGATCAACTGATCACCACCGTCGCACGACAGTAATGTCAAACTCTAGCCAGCCAATCATTACCGATATGTGTGGACCAGTTGACTATATATATATTATGTATCATCCCTTCCGTATTCTTGTAATGAGATTTAATAATGATATTTAAATCATGTGATCGCACTATTGTTGAGGACACATTTCCCAACAATCTAGTCATGAATCGCATTATACTCTAGTCACTTCGAGACGTCACCTCATACAAGTGACTATGGGCGAATACAATGCTAATCCGTGTTCACTTTAACGGGGTTCAATTGTCTCTACAACCCGTTTGGATGTAACAAAGTATAATAAAAGAGTTTTAAAGTAAAACTCGAACGACAAATGCGATTATCACTTATGAATAGTCAATGCCTGATTACTATTTAATGTTCTATAATCTAATTTGATCTTGCACGTAGTTTTTTTTTTTTTTTTTTCATTTCAATTCAATTGAAATGACATGACTCATCATGTTTAGCCTTTGAGAAGGCTTTGGTTAGTAGGTTTTATCAATTTCTTGTACCTTACTCAACCTTACTACATACTCGTTTTCCTTTGTAATGTATACATTTGCATTACAAAACTTTCTGAGTACGTGTCGAGATCCAATCAAGACATAGGCCCCTAGCCTAAAAATAGCTCCCACTGTTTTCACAGTGTGCGGGACTCGTCCTTCTTGCACATCTCATGATCGCAAGTGTACTCAATTTCAGTTATAAATATCTCTCATTGTTCTTTATTGCCTAGAACGATTCTAGAAAATCTACTTCTTAATAAACATTGCCACAATGGTATCTTAACCATCCTAATGTGTTTTGATTATGGTTTTGTCGGAAACCATGCGCAATCTCAATTGTCAATTGTCACTTGTGTAACACCCTTACACAATATTGCATCATAAACACTTTGCATCATAGCCTTAATGCTTCTGCAAGCACTTAAGGGTAATCTTTATAGCTTACTTGGTAAAGATTACTTAAATTCGATTTTGAAAACAATTCATCATACTCAAAGCATATGAAGTGTTATACATCATTTCCTTTTAATTGATTCGGCAGCGGAAGCAAATGAAATCAATCAAATATATTCAATTTAATTGAACTAGTCATGAATCTTATCAACATAAGACTTCTTAATGACGCTAATATCATGTGGATTTATCTTCATAAATCCGGATATTCAAGATGTATTATAATACTCCAAGAGTCTTAAATCATTCTCAATGATCAATATGTCATCCACATATCGGACTAATTAAAACTTCCGTAACTCCCACTAAACTTCATGTATAAACACAATTTCTCGACTTATCGAGAAATGTTTTGTCACATGATCAAAATGTTGATTCTAACTCATTGATGTCCTACTTAAGACCCTCTCTCAAGTTTCACATTATCTTAGGGTTGCAAGAATCTACTAAACTCAAGACATGTATTGAATACATTCCTTCTATTGAAGAAGTGGGTTTTAGATTCACTCGCTATGTATTTCATAACTTCATAATGAAACACAATCCCTAAGAAGATCCAAATAGACTTAATCATTTCAATTAGTGCAAAACCCTTTGCAACCAATTTTGCTTTGAAATATCTCTTTATTAGTGCAAAACCCTTTGTCACTAATCAAGCCCTTTTGATTCGGATTTTCATGGCTCTAAGCCTGGTATTGAGTTGTGACTTAAACACTCTTATGTAAGTCATTCGTTCATTACTTTCTAGAAGTAATTAACTTGAATCAAACAATTTCTTTTGTAAGTTATAAGCTCTTTACTTTCTTAAAAGTAGCATGAATTCATCATTTTTAACAAGTGACGAATTTAACCTCCTAGGTTTTGAAGAAACAACGTCTTACACAAAACGTCTCATGTAGCCAAGAAAGACCAGTTTCTTGCGACATAACATTCTTTGTGGCTCAGCCAAGAAAGACCAGTTTCTTGCGACATAACATTCTTTGTGGCTCTTTGAATAATTTCTCCCACTATGTCTTCCAAAAATAAACTTGTATTTTAGAAAGACAGCTTCATGAGCCGCAAACCCGTCGTGCTCGTGATAATTGCAAGGGAAAAATGAGCATTTGTTTCTTGTGAAAAACTTACAAACATGGTACCTTTACCATTTCATATCTCATATGATTCGATTTAGTGGAAAAATAATTTAGACAAAAAGATAAAATCCCCAAAATGATCAAGTAACTCAAAGTAACTTGATTGAAATCCAAACCATATCGAATAGCGTTTGCTTTCTTAGCTAACCACACATTATTCCATAATGCGTGCTAAGAGAGATTAACTTGTGATACTATATCACATTTCCTTTGGCTTATATCAAAGTCTTCACTTTGATAATCCCATCACGACTTAAATCGTGATTTCTTGAACTCTTTGAAATTCTTCAAAGATTTCTCTATTTACCTTGTTAAGTGAACACATTAGCGTCAACCTAAATCGTTGGTAAAAGAAAATGATCAACCTATTTTGGATCAATGATTTAAAACCTCGATCTCCTTTTCAACCAAAAGGCACGAGACATCTTGCTTTGAATACAAGATACGCATATACCATTAACAATCTAATGGTTTCAAGAGTACTTGATAACTCTTTGCGTTCATCATTCCAAAATTTAAGGTTTAATCTTGGGTTACCAATTTGAGTCTTGCATCATCTTCATGATATATCATTCTAGTTTGGTTTAGAATATAATCACCTTGATAATGGGCTAGCCATATATCAAATCGTGGTGTAAAGGGTCACAAAAGTGAAACCTCTTTTGTATCTTAACAAGTTTATATTCTTATTTAGAGTTTATGCACTTAATAGTCATAATTAAGTACAACTTTAAATCCAAAAACTAGATTGAGTACACAATTACTCTATCTCTCGACATTATTGTTGCTAGTCGTCATATTCTAATCATTCTATGTATCAAGTATAATGATGAAAACTTCCATTGGTTTCTAATATTGACGAAGTAGTACTAGCAAAATTTATGTTTAATCAAATAAACATTTAAAGAAGAAGGTCCCATTAGATGTCCCACAACTAACTTGTTGATTCTTCAATAATTTGGGGCAGTTTCCTTTCTTGTGTCCAACATTTAAGACAATGGAAACTTTATTGGTCGGGATTGATAGGTTTAGTATTGTCATTCTCAACAACTTTACTTTTAACATTACCTTGTATCAATTCCATTATTATTTTTACTTCTTGAACCTCGTCCTCATCTTAACGGTTTAAGAGAATGCTCCCACTCATTTCAATGAGTCTTTGCTTTGAGAAGCAAAATTGAATTCATGAAGATTACTCTTCATTTGTTCGTTTTAGTCTTAAAACTTTCATTGAAGTGGTTGCGTTATTTTGGTCAATTACAAATTCTGGACAAAACTAATTACCAAAACAATTTATCGCTTCAAGGTACTTAATTCATTTAAGTACATGAAAAACAATCCATTGTAAGTAGATGTGTTAGTCAAGAATCAAAAACCTGTTTGATAATGAATAACATTAATCTATATTCTTTACAAAAGATCCTTAGCAATGGTTCATATGAGGTTTTAGAAGCAAATTCAAATTTTGTCTTTAGTTACGATGTTTTAATAGAGATTTGTATCAAAATCGAAATGATATCGTATATGAATTGTGGCAAAGAAATAGAACAATATAAAAACGGAATAGAGGAAAATTTTTCATTTATCGTTTCATTAATACTTGAAATAACAAGTATAGCATTTACATAGTGACCTCTACCCAACTATGATAAATGATTCCAAGACCCAAATTCATATTGACTTAGGCACGGGGTAGCCGATGCAACCTTTATCAATATAACTCGGTGGATTAACCTTTTAATCGATTCTACTTTTAGAACTCTTGGTCGATAAAATTACTCTAATGTTTATCTATAGCCCAAAACACATCAACAAGGGCACGGGGTAGCCGATGCAACCCTTATCAATAACTTTTGTTGAGTTCAATCCAAATTTCGAATAAATGTGTCCATTATCCAAACCCACATTAACTTAGGCACGGGGTAGCCGATGCAACCTTCATCAACATGAATTCGGTGGATAGACATTTATCACCCACTTCCCTTACGTAACAAGGTTTGTACCCCGGGGTAGCCGAGCGCACTCCCTCGCGAAATAGGTTTTCATGGTTTCTACTATTTGGTAAGGCTATGTCTCAATTAATTGTTTTAGCGAGAGGTCATGTCAATTTATTATCTATCACGTTTTAAGTGAACTAAAGCGGTGAACTACGATAATTCGAATTGACACGGTCGATAAACTCGATAAAATAAGGATGCATGTTTAGTTATGGCGATTTAGCGATGCATGTGACATAAAATAAAATGCAAGCATAAAATAAATAAATCCTAGTATGGCCTTTCCTAAAATAGAAAAACTATTTAACTATTACATATTCGGAAACCAACTCCATTGGTCCCTTGAACTTCGGTTGTGGCACGCATCTCGAGGTAACACCGTCTTTATGTATCGCCATTCTTGAAGAAATCCGTCTTTGGGAACTCCGGAATGAATAAAATTACATAATAAATTACATAATTTCCTATTATACATTTGTAACTAAAATAAAATAAATCTATTAAATTACAAAACGGTGATACGAGATCACAATAAAAAATTACAACCGAATCGATATTCCCATACATTTCGGGAAATACCAATTAAAAACTAAGGCCATACTAAGTAAAATTACATAATTCAAAATTACATAAATTAAAAATTATGACAATCATAAAGAAAATGCAGGATTATGATATGTATGAACATGCTCAATTTTATGCTAAATCGCCTTTAATTAGCCAATATCGTATATTACTTGGTTTTTACGGATTTGCGTGATTTCAACATTTTATAATCACAAAAATACATAAACTCATATTTATGCATAAGTTAATTACCCTAACCTATTAGGACTCAAAATTTAGTCTTCACTAATAATTTGACCATAATTAACCCATATTTTATAAAATTGTTCATAAATGGACCAAAAATTACAAAAATAAGCTATTAAACTTCAAATAAATCACAAAATTTCAAATAAATTCAAAATTTGAAATTTAAATTCATGAACATTCTGGAAAAATACCATGACACTCATAATGTTCAAAATCTTAGGTTAAAAATTTTGAAATTTTTCCGGAAAAACAATGTTGCGGTTTATCGATATTTAATAAAATAATCATAAAAACATGGAAAAATTATTTTCACTAACTTTTCAATTTTAGATCTGAAAAAGATAATAAAATGCAACATTAGACGTTTTTCCTAAGTCATAGATTATGTTTTATTAATTTTCCACTAATAATGTCACTATTTATGCTATTTTTCTTCAAAAATTCATAAATCATGCAAAAAGACTTCTTTATAGCCAATTATTTTACACACATCTTGTAAAATTGCATGTGACAACATATTAATTTTCTATGACCAGATTCGAAATTTAACTCATATTAACCTATTTTTCACTTAAATCCGAATTTAATAATGAAAAAATCATTTTTCGAGCATAACAAGTCCAAAAATTATGAAAATTTACAGGTTATCTCAAAATAATATATGTGACATCATATCCAAAAATCAATGGAAAATTCGAAGTATAGCTAATTTTAGACCAAAAATGACATTTTTACTCATAAAATCACATTTAAATGCCATTATTGTAAATTATGAACAATAAAAATCCGAAAAATTAACCAAAATATCCTAAAACATTTAGGACCAGAAATATTAACATGCATTAATTAATTTCGTGATATCTCATAATAACACAAATTTTACAAGTTTTATTTGTTATTCTTATAACTCGGAAAAACTTTTAACCGATTTGCATGCAAACAACCGTGGCTCTTGATACCGATTGAATGAAATGTAGATTCATATACATACTAACATACTCATATATGTAAAATTAATTTGTCATAAAGTTAAAGGTGGATTTTATGCATGCAAACTTTAATAAAAGAAGATAAGAAAACATTTTCTCACCATAATAATTTCGGTCATATTGGGCACCAACAAGATCTCCTTCTTGTTAGTTCTTGAGCTTTCCATTAATGGATGAACATACTTGACTTCAAATTAGAAGCCCTCCAATTAGTTGCACCCAAAACTATCCCTTAATCCCACAAACTAACATGTACTAGATGTTTATATTGTGGTTTACCTTAAAATCTATCACTAATACTCATATACTACTTTTAGTATTATTAGTGTTTGATTTAAACAAATTAGATTCACAAAAATGAGTTTTGTGAAGAACAAGAGAGAGAAGGGAGGTTTTTCATAAAAGGTGAGAATGAATTAATTAGAGAAAATTTTCTCTCTAATGTTGTATGTGGAAAACCGGTTGGGAGGGCATAGAGTAGACAAATTTTTCTTCCCAATTTGCTTTTTGTTCTTCACAAGAAAAGCTAGCTAGTAGTAGGTGTTATCATGATGTTTATTTTATTATTTAAATAACAAAAACCATCAACACCCACTCACTACATATAAAACGGTTTTCCTTGTAATATTGAGTCCATTTTATTTTTGTCAATTGTACAATTGTATGTCATGTGACATGTGACATGTCTTATGTCTTGTTTTAATTTAAAATGCATATTTAACAAATTAAATATCATTTATAAATTAAATAAATCATATTTAACAAATTGACTAGTAATATAAAATTACTTTCTCATAAAATGGTCATTTAATTACTAGTTAGTATAATTCACAATATCTTGTAATTATAACTAACTTATCATTCTCATCTCGCGTGTTTCGCAAACACCGATTAATTTTAGTAATATAACTTCTTAAATTACTAAATGAAATCTCATTTAATCACATTATAATAAGATGTCATTATTCTCTCTTTTATAATAATTTGTTCAATTTTAAGGAATTAATTAATCTGTATCGGTATACAATTAATTAACCTTTTCAATTAAGGGAATTGTCCTTTAGGTGTGACCTCAAGGGATCAACTGATCACCACCGTCGCACGACAGTAATGTCAAACTCTAGCCAGCCAATCATTACCGATATGTGTGGACCAGTTGACTATATATATATTATGTATCATCCCTTCCGTATTCTTGTAATGAGATTTAATAATGATATTTAAATCATGTGATCGCACTATTGTTGAGGACACATTTCCCAACAAACCCAACTAACCTTGACCAACTCAAGCAATATTACGCCTAGTGTAGGACAAGGAAACGCGCCTCGCGTAACACCTACGTGTCGCTCATGCGACACAAAATAAAAATGGCCCTTGGTCCGCTGAAAGAAAGCTTATGTCACCTTGCTCTTGCATTTTGACACTTCGACATCCTCATATCATCAAATAAATTGAATTATATTTTAGGAGTAAGTAAAGCTCATGTTTATTTTCTAGTTCGCTACAAGCTCTTGCTTAGAACAGTTATTCTTTTACATTTATTCGAACTACGCGCAAGGGTTTGATTTCATTTTGAATACGTAGGCAATCCTTCACAGGATACAACCCATTATATTAAAATGTAAATAGAAAGACATTTGCATTCGCATTTGAAATTCGACAAGAATAATGAAAGGAAATCACAATAGTTTCTTAACTAATTAATCTTTTATTCATTTTCTTCCATAAATAATAAATAATATGCCAAAAAATATTAAATGCTGAAAATAAATGCTAGGCTAGGATTCTAAAAACCCCATCGTTTATTATAATAATAGGTAATAAAAATAAATACTATAATAATAGACTAAGGCTATTCTTCCATTTTCCCTTTACCTTTGTCACCCTTGTCATATTTCTTGTCTCGACCACGAGCCGGGCGCTCTTGTGCTATCTCCGACCTAATCACCAAAGGTCTCTCTCGCGGTCTAGCCTTACCATTTCGATCCACCACCATCTCTACGGCAGGAGCGGTCTTCGGTTTCTTCGACGGATGAACGACTCGGAATCCGGCCTCTTCTTCCTCCTCAGTCAAATACTTCTGGTTCTCTATTGCTACCTCGCGAATTTTGTAATCAACAGGCTCGTGCTTCCTCAATTTCTCACGCTCTTCAGGAGTAGCAGCCTTCCTCCATTGCAAGTACGAGTCAGATACCCATAAGGAGCCAATAGGAGAGGGTATGAACCACATGTTCCTCTGAGCCCACTTCATTGCCCATTCCCGACGAGACTCTATAGTATGTGCCAATGCAGTTTGAGGGACGGTGTCAAGCTTCAGAATCTTCTGCTTAAAGCCCACTTGCCTCATCAACCTCTCCGGAAAAATGCAAATCATGAATTCCAAGCCAGGGATGCGGGTCCAAAGATGAAACTCGAGTGACTAACCTGAGATGCCACCAAGGCACAATCCACCGGATTAGGGGACCTCCTTCATTCTTCAGCTTATTTTCCCAATAGTTGCAGACCCGAGTGAAGTTCACCATGTAGAGCCTGGTTCTCATTGCAATCGATCGAGCATGGTATCCTAGCACATTAACTGGGGGCTCGATCAGCCGCAGACGCTCCATAAGCCAAACCTGCAAAGAAAGACGGGAGTTAATGCCCACATGGTCGGCCAAAACACACAAAAAAACGAAAAAAAAAACGAAAAAAAAAAAAGAAAAAACGGTTGGCATAAAAAAAATGAAGAAGAAAGGAAAGCAGGTTCTTACCTGCAGAATGATGGGACTTCCCAAATAAGGAAGCGCGCGGTTGGCTTTTCTGTTATCTAACCCAAGAATAATCTCTCCTAAGCAAAGGCATGCTTGGCTCTTGCGCAGCTCCATTTGTTCCACTAAACTCAAGAAACGAGGATTCCCTCTCATCTCCTTGTCAACATGCCCTTGGAGGATATAGCAATGCAGCAGACAAAACCCGAACGCCCTGCGTCTCGCAACATAAGAAATAGAAGGGTCTTCCCTATCTATAAATCGGTCAATAAAGTCAAACATCCGAACTCCTTTCGAGGTCACAAGACGGTCAACCTCAGCCTTGGTCAATCCAAGCAAGTCTGTAAATTTACTCTTATACCCTTGAGAGCTAATGGGTATAGCAGGTGCATTTTCTGGGTTCCATCCTCCAACAGCAGCTATTTCTTCAGGGAAAGGGAAGATATCGCCTCCAAGAAAGGCAAACACATGAAAATTAGGGTCCCAATAATCAAGACAAGCATCGAAGAAGGGCTTCACGATCTTCACTAATTTAAGACTCAAGATAGATCCCAAATTAAATGCACCCATGTCATGTTTCTCAACATTTGTGAACTCATTCTTCCATTCCTTGAGACGGTTTTCAAAAGCATCCATGATTTTGAAATTTTTATGAAGATTTGAGGGCTTTTATGAGACAGACGGAATAAAGATGGAGGAATTGTAAGTGCAAAACATCCCCGAAGTCTCTATTTATACTAAATGCAATTTCCTAATTTCTGTCGAGGTCTGACTAACTGGGGAAATGGCGCAGCATCTGATGCGCCTCTTCGAAGAGTCACAGCTCTTGTTGCGCCTCTTCCCCAGGCTGTTTTCCGTGATTTTCAGCTTTGGATCTTTCCTAATTTGTTTTTGGCAATAATTTCCTATTCCTATTGGTTATTATTTTGGTAATTCCGTCAAATTACCAAATTTTATATTTCCTAATTCTTTTCGGGTTCGCTTTTCGAGACGAAATCGACATTTTCGCCAAACACGAACACTTACCCATTTTGTTTTATTTTCTCTTTTAGGGGAATCATTTCACTCCTCGTTTTCACTACATTTTACACTTATATATTTCTTTTTATGTTTTTTTAGGGGGTAGCCTTCCCTACCGTCCGGTCATTTTTGCTCATTTCTGGGCATTTTTGTCATTTTTTGCTCATTTCTTACGTTTTTTTTCATTTTTGCTCATTTTCGGGCACTTTTTCACTTTTTCTCATTTTGCGCCAATTCACGCCATCTATATGTTATGCGTTTTATTTGCAAATTCTGTGTAAATTTCGGCAGCATGACGGCACAAACCATCATCTACCAAACCTGTTTTCTAAGCTAACCTGCAGGAGCAACGAACAACCCAGCAGCAAAGGCACTCAGGCCGTTATATATACAACCAAAATGCAATATGTACATCAAACTGGGGGCTTTCACCCGAAACAGGTCTGAAAAGTCCAAAATGAAGTCCGAAATGTACAAGTATATGCAAGACAAAAAAAAAAAGAGAAAACAGCTACTCCTGGTCGCCGCTCAGCTCAGCTACGGTCGCCTCGAGAGCAGCAATCTCAGCGTCCCTGACCTTCAACTCCCTACAAAGAGGACCCGTCTCCTCCTGGGACTGCGCCAGCTCGCGCTCCAGGTCACGTTCTCTCTGCAAATGATAAAGAAATGCCTCATTTCTATCATTTCATTCAGCAAAACGCGAGAAATTGCAACAAAATATGAAACAAAAAAGAGAATGAGAGGTTCATACCTGTCCTCCTCGGCCACCTGCAAGTGCCTCGATGGCCGTCGCCCGCAGCCGGTTGGCCATCCTCCACAGCGCCACATGCTGAGACGGTGCCACCTACAATTGAATAGCAAAAGGTTTGCATTAAAGAACGAATACATTCTTATGCAATAAAGACAACAAAAGACAGACGAAGCTGGGGGCTTACCCTCCTCACTAAGTGCTGCCACTCCTCTAGGCCAGCGTCCGTCATCTCCTTGCCGAAGTCACGGATCTCCGAGATCGTCGTCATCCCCGTCGCGTCGGTGTACTCAAGTGTCTCTGGGTACGCTGGTGGCTCGACGCCTGCCACCTCGATCTTCTACGAGTTTTCATATAAGTTTTATTATTTATTTGACGATCATTCATTATTCGACAAGTCAAAACAAGAAAAGTGAGATACTTACCACAACTGACCAAAACGCCAACCTCTAACGAACAAACTCAGAGTACTCCACGCCAGGAAGGAGGAGGGTGTCAACGCTCGCGTCTGCCAAGTCAGCCTCTCTCTCGGCGTCAGAAGGCTCCCTAAACATCGTCTGTGGAGGATCGATGGGAACCAAAAAAGTATCACAGAAGCACTGCCGAGTCAAACGCTCGCCCAGGTACCACACAGGTCCCATAGACGTCCTCAGGAACAACCGACTCGAGCTCCTAGGACGAAGGACCTCGGCCACGAAAGCTAGAGCGTCAGGGTAATCCACCCAGGGTCTGGGCACCCACTAAGATAAGGAAACAGGGGGTCATTCCTATGATCGGCTCTAAGCGGGAAAGGGGATCATTCTTATGATCACTTCTAAATGAAAATGAAAAGAAATAATCAAACAAGTAATCAAAAGTACTTACGTCCTCCAACTTCAAGGCATTCACGCCCCCATCGACAAACATCGTAAGAAGAGAGCTGGCTCTTCCTACGGCACACTACCCAGTCTCTCACGACCGGGGATCCTCTCGGCTCAGGCTATGTCCTCTTGGGCGCTAAGCTGGGAAAGTAGGAGTACACCCATGCCTGCAAAACAAAGATAATCATTTATGATCTTTCATAATCTGACAGGAAAATAAATGAGAAAGAAATGATCTTTCATAATGCGAAAGGAAGGTTCATACCTCTAACAGCAGTCCAGGACCAACAGTAGCAGGAGAAGTCATCTTCTCCATCGACTCGGGATGCACCATGGCCCTCATATAGCGAGTGAGGACCGCAAAGACAGGAGTAACCCAGTCCCACCGACCCAGGCTACTAAAGTCAGCAAGGAAGGGAAGAAGCTTCATCGACAGCCTCTCCCCCTTGTCTCCGAGGTAAATCAAAGACAAGAACCACCACAACCACAAGCGAGCCCTCTGCTCAGCAGTGCAAGGAGGTGGAGGCACCATCCTCCCATCCATCCTCACCCTCGCCGGGGTCCTACCTGCGAAGTAGTCCCTGACGTAGGTACTCGGCACCAACCCGGGAACAGTGGTAGCACTCGTCGCCAGGTTCCAGCCGATCAACTCTCTCGCCTCGGCCAAGTCTACTCTCATGGCCGTCAACGGCCACGCCAAGGGCTCCTCTCCACACGGTAGACCAGAGATCATGCCGTAGTCCTCCAGAGTGACCCCGACCTCTCCAAAAGGCATGTGAAAGGTCGAGGTCATGTCCCTGTACCGATCAAGGAAAGCTCGGATCAGGCAAAGGTTAGCCCGAATCTTCCTGTCCTTGATCGTCCTCCACGCTCCTACCAAAGCTCCGAAGCCTCCCAGCTCGATGATGGCCTTCTCCTCCTCCATCAATCTCTCGTAGGCCTCCATCATCGTCGTGTAGCCGGAAAAGGACCTCAAATTGCCGGCATCCTGTATCAATCCAGGTCAAACGCTATATTTAGCACAAGATTAGCGAGAAATGAAACGACAAGTGAATATGAAGCGTAATAAAGGAAATGACGAGTTTGAGACTTACCAAACTCTTCGTCGTCCTATAAGACAGGTGGCTCTCTGCTGCCCAAATGAGATGTCTACCATCCCATTTGTCAGCCCACTCGGGTGCCCCCACTAGCTGGCAACCACCACGTCCTACGTTGGCCCGCCTCGGGACCTCCTCAGGCTCCTCCTCAAGCACCTCCTCTCTCTCACCCCCTACAAGAGCGAGATAAGGGTCGAACTCTACGTCCACGTCCATGGGAGCCCTCCCCGGCGTCGAAGGAACGTCACTTGCAAAATTAAAGTAAATTAGGCCGCGTCAAATAACGACAAGCCTCGGTAAGGTTGTTTCAAGCCTTTCTTAAGCCCTGAAAATGGTCATTTCTCGCCATCTTTGGCCATTTCTGTCAAAACCTGACCACTCATGTCGTAAATTAGGTTAAGTCAAGTCTAATTCCAAGCCTAGTTACGGGTTTAAGTCGAAATTTCGGCAGCATTTCGCTATAATAGCAATTATGCCCTAGAAAATTGTCTTAAAAAAGCTGTCACAAATCAAAAATCTGACATGGTAGGAAGTTTAAACACTACACAAGGGTTCCAAAAACCAAATTTCATCAAAAATGGACAATCCTAAGGCCATTTTCGAAGCGATTTTCGAAATAGCTGAGAAACCGTCTCAATTTCGCTCAAATGCTCAATACTTAACGATAATTCAAATAGAATACATAGTTATGTTCCTAACATTGCCAATTATCCATTTATAATGTCGGTTTTATAAGACAAATCTATTAGAGGGAAAAGCCCCAAATTTTCGACATATTAAATAGGATTTTGAGAAGGACGTGTATTAAATGGGATTTCACATTTAAGTAATGACATTGCTACGCATCCTTATAAAAATGAATGAGTTAGAGATTAAAATCTCTTTCCATAAGTTTAAGATTGAAACCTTTTCAAAATAGGTATTTTGAAAAGATATGTTGGAAACATATATGGTTTTATCTTAATAACTTGGCAAAGCAAAATTGATTTCAATGCTTGAAATGTTTCGATTGCGTAGTCAAATTCGAAACATGTGGAATTGAGTGGGAGTTTAAAATTTTCATGTGAAGACATGAAATTTAGTGGGAGCAATCATCTTGTAAAATTTATAACTTATTACTCATTGGGAATGTTGAGCTGGTACTGTCTTTCACAAAGAAGTATTTGAGTTTTCAATTCTGGATGAAAATGGACTAAGATGAATCCAATCACAACATGGGATGTTGGATAGGCATTGAGCTATGCACATCAAATCAACGAGAAACGTAGGTTATTCATATCGATGAAAATGGAATTACCATAAGCAGTCACGGTCATTCATTGAACCTAAGAATGGTTGATTACATGATTAAAGATTACTAATGTTTCCGCCATTAGAATAATCATGCACATGTCCTATAATGAATCATATGCTTAAGAGCGTGATGAGTCATTGGTAAGCCATATAAGAATCGTCTGAATTCTCGAGGAGAACTAATGAGCTATTCTAGTGTTTGATAGAACACTCTGTTATGTAACAAGAAGTTGCACATATTGAAGTTTCGAAAACACGTAAGGATTTTTGAAAATCCTAAGCTTATTAAGCTAAAAGGAGAAATAAGAAGTTTGAAAAGATACTTGGTTATAGTAAGAAGTTACTCAAAACTAGTATTTTTCAAATTTGCTAGGACTTATGAGAAGTGTTAGGCTAATCATCTTGACAATTGTTGCAAGGTCCTACAAAACATATACCTGGTACATTATGAGTTGGAAGAACACTTGACTAGTGCAAGTTATGTCGTCCACCATAATTCGTTTGTTATGTGATAAACAACAAGAAAGTTCTCTCAAAATAAAGATCCTAAACCTAGTTTGGGAAACTAGATATGTACTTGGTGAGATTCATGCTATGTAAGACAAACATGAAAACAAAGGAAAATGCAATTCAAGAGTTTGAACACATGGACACATGGTGTGTTAAAATCATGTTGCAAATGACTAGTGTTTAAAAACTTACAATATAAATCACAAGGTGGTAATATGGTATTGACTACCCGAATGTAATGTCCACATTTGTCGTTTGAGTTATTATTAACTCACCTTATACTTTGTTACATCCAAACGGGTTGTAGAGACAATTGAACCCCGTTAAAGTGAACACGGATTAACAATGTATTCACCCATAGTCACTTACATGAGGTGACGTCTCGAAGTAACTAGAGTATAATGCGATTCATGGCAAGTTCAAGTGCCATGGAGTCATATGAGATAACTAGTCGATCACATAGGCAGACTGTTAGGAACACTTTGTCGGGCTAATGACCGTTTATAGAGTTCTGGCAAATTTATATAGCCTGGTCGTGGAGAGCTACTATAGTATTCTAATGAGTCAATTCTTTAACTAAAGACTGTTCGCCTAAGGTGGCACAGTTTCAGATTAACTTTGATTTATGTTACTGCGACCTTCGTAAATGGGGTCAAATGGGCATATTTTGGGTTGTGATGGCTGTGGCTAGTCGAAGGGAATAGTGCGATAGGAATTTTCCACCCCTTGTCAGGGTTAAAACAATATCTCAGGGCCACTCGAGGAATAATGAACTGGAAATGCGTGGCCACGCTCGGAAGGTATCTATGGTAGATAATTCCAGTCAATCAGTTATTCTCCATATCGAGAAAACCACTCTCGATATGATCACTTGATAGTACGACCCGAAAGACACCTTGCATTGAGGTGGAGATAGTAATAGGACAAGAGAATTGGTGACGCACACTTGTCGAGGACAAGTGGGAGATTGTTGGAATAAGTGTCCTCCGACAATAATGCGATCACAACTGTCGATCATAATGATCACATGTTTAAATCTCATGTTTAAGAATACATGTGGGAAGTAATATTTTACAGTCAACTGGTCCACACATATCGGTAATGATTGGCTGACTAGAGTTTTACATTACTGTCGTGCGACAGTGGTGATCAGTTGATCCCCTTAGGTCATACTTATAGGGAAATACTCTTAATTGATTATTTAATTAATCGTATTCCGATACGAGTTAATTAAATTGCTTAAAATTGACGGATGATTTTGTGAGTAAAATTAACGTGTCTTATTGTAATTCGATTAAATAAGATACGTACTAAGTAATCAAATTGTTTTATTACTTAGATAAAATTATTGTTTAAGAAAGAATTGAGATTGAATGAATAATTTATTATAAATACAAGACGTTGTAATTTATAATTTGATAAACCATTTTGGTACAAGTAATCAAGAATTACTAGTTAAATTTTGTATGTGACATATTTTATTAATATGTTGATTTTTTATATGTTAAAAATACATTATGGTGTAACATGTCATGTAACATATGACAAAATTGAAAAATGACAAAATAAAATGGACCTTTCATTTTATGATGGGTGTACCGCAAATGGGGAGGGTTAGGGTTTTAAATTATGTTAATTATTTTAAATAGAAAATACAATGATCACTCTAGTATATAGCCATGCAACCCTACAAGCATTTGAGAAGAGCATCTTTTGCATGCATTGGCTCCCCATTTATCCCACCCCCCAACCGGTTTTTCCACTAGAAAATGCCAATGGTTTTCCTCTTTAATTATTCACTACCTTACTTAATATTTTCTAGTGTTAGAAAATTGCATAACTCTCTACATTTGTGAAATAATTTTAGAGAAAGAAATACACACAAAACCCTCTCTTCTTAACCGAAATAGAGGAGAACAAAATCAATATTTTTGTGTCCAAATTTTAAGTAAGATTAGTGTTATTACTAGTTCATAATAATATTAGTTATTAAGGGTGTTCCTTGGGTATAAGCTTTTGGGAGAGGTTCTAATTTGAACCTTTGTTCATCCATTGTTGGAAAGCTCAAGAACTAACAAGTAGGAGATCTTGTTGGTGCCCAAAATCCGAAACACCAATGTAAGAAGTGACGATTTCTTCTCTACTTTGTTTTATGTTTGCATGCATAAGATCTTGTATTTATTTTATGACCAAATAAATTATTTCATATATGAATATGTAAACTAATATGATTAATGAATCCCAACAAGTGGTATCATGAGCATTAGGTTGTTTGCATGCAAATCGGTTTATTATTTTTCCGAGTTAATCTTATTAACTAATAAAACTTGTAATTTTGTGTTTATTATGATATATCACGAAATCACTATGCATGTTAATGTTTCTGGTCCTAAAATGTATTTTGGATATTTTGGTTCATTTATGGATTTTATTGTTCATTTTATATATTATTGGCATTAAAATGTGATTTTTATGAGAAAAATGTCATTTTTGGACGAAAAATAGCTAAACTTCGAATTTTCTAGTGATTTTTGGATATGTTTTCACATGTAATACATACTGATGGCCTGTAAATTTTCATGTTAAAATAAGTTGTTTTGCTCGAAATATGAATTTTATAAGTAAAAATCGTATTTAAATGGGTAAATAGGTTTATATGAGTTATATTTCGAATCTGGTTATGGAAATTTAATATGTTGTCAAATGCAATTTTACAATATGTGTGTAAAATGTTTGGCTATAGTGAAGTATTTTTGCATGATTTATGAAGTTTTGATGAAAAATCACATAAATAGTGACTATAATTAGTTATAATGCTAAAACATATTTCATGACTAAAAAAAACGTCACATGTTGCATTTTATCATATATTTCAGATCTAAAAGTGAAAAGTTGATGAAAATAATTTTTCTCATATTTTATTGTCATATTTGTTAAAACCGATAAACCGCAACATTGTTTTTCTCGATATTTTTTTTCGAAATTTTTAACCTAAGTTTTGAACATTATGAGTGTCATGGTTTTTTTCCAGAAGGTTCATGAATTTAAAATTTCAAATTTTGGAATTATTTGAAATTTTTATAATTTAATTTGAAGTTTATAGCATAATTTTGTATTTTTGGTCCATAATGAACAATATTAAGAAATCAAGTTGAGTTATTGTCAAAATATTAGTGAAGACTAAGTTTTGAGTCCTAAGATGGTTAGGGTAATTAACTTGAACATAAATATGAATTTATGAGACATTTTGTGATTTTAACAAGTTATAATCACGCAAATCCATAAAAACTGATAACTTATACGATACTGGCTCTTAAAAGGCGATTTAATGTAAAATTAAGCATGTTCATACATATTATAATGCTGCATTTTATTTATGATTGTCATATTTTTATTTTATATAATTTTTGAATTATGTAATTTTACTTAGTATGGCCTTAGTTTTTTAATTGGTATTACCCGAAATGTATGGGAATATCGATTCGGTTGTAATTATTGTGATCTCGTATCACCGTTTTGTAATCTAATAGATTTTTTTTATTACAAATGTATAATAGGAAATTGTGTAATTTTTATTTATTATTTGTAATTTCCCGGAGTTTCCATGAAGACGGTGTTACCTAGAGATGGGTGCCAAGACCGAAGTTCAAAGGACCAAAGGAGTTGGTTTCCGCATTTGTAATAGTTTATTAGATTTACTATTTTAGGAAGGCCATACTAGGATTTTTTTTATGCTTTGCATTTTATTTATATGTTGCATGCATCGCTAAATCGCCATAACCAAACATGCATTTTAAATCGAGTTTATCGACTGTGTCAATTACAATTATCGTAGTTCACCGCTTTAGTTCACTTAAAACATGATAGATAATAAATTGACATGACCTCTCGCTAAATAAACAATTGAGACTTAGTCTTACCAAAAATTAGAAACCATAAAAACCTATTTCGTGAGGGAGTGCGCTCGGCCAAACCGGGGTACAAACCTTGTTACGTAGGGGAAGTGGGTGATAAATGTCTATCCACCGAATTCATGTTGATGAGGGTTGTATCGCCAAAGCGTGCCCAAGTTAATGTGGATTTGGATCATGGACACTGTAACACCCCGCACTTTCCTTATATTTTAAATAAACTTTTAAGTAATTTTATTAAATAATTATTATTTAAAGCTTATTTTCATAAAATATCATCATAGTCGTATAACGGAGCTAATAGTGTAAATTTTAATAATATTATTCTCTGTCTTGGGTTATAGTAGATTTGAGACGGAAAGTCTAGTAGAAACCGACTCATTTTGAGTTAGTGGGCTTATCTTGACTCATGGGCCTTTTTCCTTCTCTTTTCTCTACACAAAACTCCAACTAAACCGTCACAACTTCATCTCCCTCACTTCTAATTTCTGAAATTTCCCAACAAACATATCACCATTGTTGAACCATCTCCACTTAACCCTAAAATCACCATATCTAACTCAATTCTTCCCCAATCTCGTCCCTTTTCGCGCCATTCTCTTCCTTTTCTCATTTCCTTTCTTTCTAAGTAAGAAAGTCACCACCTTCTCTCTTATTTCAGAATTTTCATCTTATAAGAACATGGGTTCTTGACTTAATATCTCTATTTTTGTGTTTAGGGGAGAATTTGAACAACCTGGAGGAGGATAGCTACATCATTGACGAGTCTTTATAAGATTGAAGTGCAAAAAGGTAACGGTGATGGGTTACTCGACTTTTATGTTAAAATTGTGTGGTTTTATGTAGTAATAATCTCATATGAATGTTAAAAGTTGTATCTTTCATGATTTGTGCTAATTTGGGTGTTGAATAACATGCTTGTTTGCAATCCTCACATGTTTGGATGAAAATCTCATGCTTCACCTCTTAAATCCGAAATTACACATTTACATGCTCAAATTTGTTGTCTTTCTGAGCTAGGATCATGCTAGGATACGTAAACATTTGATGGGAAGCGATTTTGGTTGATTTCAAATGGTTTGAAAGTCGTTTTGAGTCAATCCCGTGTAAGGGTGCTCCCAGCCGGTCGACCGGCAGCCGGTCCACCAACCGGCTGGGAGGTTCCTGTAAATTTTTGACGAATTTTTTTGTAAGCCTGTATTCCCAGCCTGTCGACCGGCAGCCGGTCCACCAACCGGCTGGGAAGTCCCTGTAAGTTTTTGTGAAAAATTGGAATTGGCTTGTACTCCCAGCCGGTGGGCCGGCAGCCGGTCCACTAACCGGCTGGGAGAGCACTGTATGTTTTTATTTTATTTCTAAATATTGATGTGTTGCCCCAGCCGGTGGCCCGGCCGCCGGTACCCCTCCCGGCTGGGAGTCCCCTGTTTGCTCCTTTTTACTTGTGACGTATATTAATGATTGAGTTATGCATGTATCTTCTTCCCTATCGATAATTGGTTACGTTAAGACTTATTCATGTTATGATCATGCAAATTATTGCGGTTCTCGTTTGGACCCATGTGTGACGATTTACATTGTGTGACGACTTAACACTCCTTATTACCCTTTCAGACCATTGGTTACGGTTAGGTGCCATGTTTCCGGATTGGGCTAGTTATCCTTCCGCCTCTTCGGTTCGTGGGTCACGGTTAGGTGACAAAGTTCCGATTTGGGGTTACTCGACTTTTCGGTCACGGTTAGGTGAACCATGTTTCGAGTCTTGCATGCTGATGGGTCACCGCATGTCGAATCGGGCGTCGTCCATCCCGAGAGTCTGGCCAAGTTTAGACTAGGACCGCATTATGATCGTCGTCCTACCACGAGGTTGGTGTCTAGGATGTAGTATTGTATGAGGTATCTCGGACATGCTTTAAAGGTAGCCTCTGAGCCTGATACCCCGTCTGTACTTGTATTTTTGTCTTACATTTGAGTCGAGTTGATAGGTGGCAGTTTGACCTAATGATTCTTCTCTCATTTGTGTACTTCTATTCCTATTCCCCTATGCTTACCAATCATGATTTTATTATTACCGTAAGTATCTATTCTTATACTTATTTGTTTAATTAAATTCCTAATTACTTTTATTTTGACATATTGTGGCTGGGAGAACCCTGAGTTACTCCCCACTGACTGTGGCTTTCATATTTATTATGAATGACAGGTTTGTGATGAAGCTTAAGTGGGGACGACCGTGTGAGCTAGCGAGTTCTTACCTTGGACCTTATTTAGTTATCACTTTGATAGACTCACCTACTTTTGAACTTATGTTAATTCGTGGGATATCTTTTCCCCAATAAATAAACTTGTGTTGTAAACTTAAAATTAACTATCTAAACTTATGTATCGTGTTGGTAATGCCTCGCGTTGGACTTCATGAGAAGCCTTAAAAGTTTTAAAAATATCGTGTTTCCGCCACGATTTACTAGTTACATTTAGTTACTTCAACGAGGGGTGTCACAGTTGGTATCAGAGCATATATTGCTCCCGACGCACACACGTGTACCCCAACTTAAAATTCTTACTTGACCTTGAATAATGAATGAGAGATGGGTAGAATTAAGGACCTAAGTTAGTAGCCTTTTTGTGTATGTTTTGTGATAGGTTCTGACTTGTTTGCTCTTGTGCAAAAAGATGGTACGACCAACCAATGTGGAAAATGCTATCATGCAAGCCCTCACTCAAGTGCTTGCTAATCAACAAAATGCTCAACCCGCTCCCCCTACACATGAAGCCAACCGTCAAGGAAGCTATGCTTGGATTGCAAGTCAACTAGCAACGAACAAGGCTAGGACCTATGGTGGTGAAGTGGATCCCGTTGCCCTCTCAGAGTGATTTCGTGATATGGAGAATAACTTCTCTCTCTTTGATGCCCGAGAGGAGGACAAGGTGAGGTTAGCCTCTCACTTTCTTGTGAAGGAAGCTGATAGGTGGTGGACTTTAACCGGTCCTGCCGCTACTCAAGACCCCAACTTTGATTGGAGCCGCTTCAAGTCACTTGTGGAGACCCGCTTCTACCCTAAGGAGCTCAAGCAACAAAGGTTGAAGGAGTTCATGGAATTCAAGCAAGGGAAGCTATCAATTCAAGCCTACACCGACAAGTTTAATGAACTTGCTCATTATGCCTCCAAGTTCGTGAAAGATGAAGAGGATCGTGTCTACTTCTACAAGAACAAGTTGAATCCTAAGGTAGAAAGCATGGTGAGAAGAAGCTCAACTACCTTTGTGGAAGTTTATGATGATGCTATTTGGGCCGAAAGCTCTTTGAAGGCCATTGAAGAAGAATCCAAACCCCGCTCCTCTTCTCATTCTTATCGTTCTAACTTTCATGGCAAGAGACCATTTGTGCCTTCTACTCCAAACTATGCCAACAAGAGGAGGTTTGTGCCAAGGATTCAAGACCATGGAGGACAAGGACCAAGAGTTCAAGAACCTAGAGGACAAGCTCCCGCATCAACTAATGAACTTGAGAAGGACCGTAAGTGCTACCATTGTAGATAAGCTCTACACCACGGAATTGGATGCTATGGCAAGCCCTTGACTTGCTTCCATTGTAAGAAGCCCGGACATCGTGTTGCCAATTGCCCCAAGAAGAAGAATTCTCCTACTCCAAATGCTAGGCCAAGAGGAACTATCTTTGTCATGAGTCGAGCCGAAGCCGCCGCTCATCCCGATATCATCACGGGTATGTTCTCAATTTTTTATCAACCTTGCCTTATTCTATTTGATACCGGCGCATCTCTATCTTTTATATCTTCCAAGTTCTCGGAAAAATTAGCCCTTGAACCTATTCCTAGTGAGGAAACTTCTATATCTTTACCTTCCGGAGAAATGTTCTCTTGTTCCCTTTCCTTCTCCGACATTCCTATCTCTATTTCGGGAACCTTATTCCCCGCTAAGCCACTTCGTTTTCCCCTTGAGGAATTCGATGTAATTTTGGGTATGGATTGTTTGTCAAAGTATGATGCAAGATTCGAGTGTAGAGACCAAAAGATTCGCCTCAAGAGTCCGCTAGGCACTCGTGGGTCCTATAGAGGAGTCCGTTCCCAAGAAGGTGTGAAATTGATCTCCGCTTTGAAGTTGATGAGTATGATGAAGAAAGGTTACCAAATCTTTATTTGTGTGGTGACTTCTACCTCTCATTCCTTACCAAAGATTGAAGAAGTGCCCGTGGTTTGTGAGTTCGCCGATGTCTTTCCCGAAGAATTGCCCGGAATTCCTCCCGAGCGTGATGTTGAGTTCTCTATCGACTTTGTACCCGGAACCGGTCCGATTGCTAAAGCCCCGTACCATATGGCGCCAACCGAGTTGAAGGAGTTGAGAAAGCAACTTGATGAGATGATTGAGAAAGGATTCATTAGACCTAGTGCCTCACCTTGGGGTGCTCCCGTTCTCTTTGTGAAGAAGAAAGATGGACCCATGAGACTTTGCATCGACTACCGCGAGCTTAACCGTGTTACCATCAAGAACAAGTACCTTATACCAAGAATTGAAGATTTGTTTGATCAACTCAAAGGTGCTTCTACTTTCTCTAAGATTGATTTGAGATCCGGTTATCATCAAATCCCCGTTCGTGAGTCCGATATCCCTAAGACCGCCTTTAGCACGAGATATGGACATTTCGAGTTTAAGGTGATGCCCTTTGGTTTAACCAATGCCCCTTCTATCTTCATGGACCAAATGAACCGGACCTTTAGTGAGTTCTTGGACAAGTGTGTTGTGGTCTTCATTGACGATATCCTCATCTTTTCCAAGTCCGAAGAAGAGCATGCCGATCATCTTCGTATCATTTTGGAGATCCTCTGTCGCCAAAAGTGGTTTGCCAAATTCTCCAAGTGTGAATTTTGGTTATCTAAGGTGTCTTTTCTAGGCCACGTGATATCTAAGGATGGTGTCATGGTGGATCCTTCGAAGATTGAAGCCGTAATTGAGTGGAAGAGCCCAACCGATGTTGGTGAGATCCGTAGTTTCTTGGGTTTAGCGGGTTATTACCGTCGCTTTGTGAAAGACTTTTCCAAGCTTGCTAGACTGATGACTCAACTTTTGAAGAAAGAGACCAAGTTTGTGTTGACCGAAGCTTGTGAAAGTGCATTCCAAGAGTTGAAGAAGAGGTTGACTACCGCTCCCGTGTTGACCTTGCCCGAGGATGGAGTTGATTTTGATGTGTTTTGTGATGCTTCTAATATGGGTTTGGGTTGTGTTCTCATGCAAAATAGGAGAGTTGTTGCCTATGCTTCACGACAATTGAGAGTTCATGAGGTGAATTATCCCACTCATGATTTGGAATTAGCCGCCGTTGTTCATGCTTTGAAGATGTGGAGACACTATCTCATTGGAGTCCATTGTCGTATCTACACCGATCATAAGAGTTTGAGGTATATCTTCACCCAAAAGGATTTGAATATGAGACAACGACGATGGTTGGAATTGGTGAATGATTATGACTTGGAGTTGTTGTATCATGAAGGAAAGGCAAATGTGGTTGCCGGTGCCCTTAGTAGGAAGCCGACTCATTCCTTGAGTGCTATCCGTGTACTCCTCGACGACCTTTGTGCCGAGTTTCGTAAGCTAAGTTTGCAACTTGTGGAGAGTGGGTTTGATTATCTTGGTGCTATGGTTGCCAAGCCCGTTCTTCACCGTGAGATTCTAGATAGCCTTGTGGACGATGCTACCTTTAAAAGTTTTCAAGCCAAGCTTCTTGAAGGGAAAGCTAAGGATGGTGAGATTGATGCTAGAGGTTACCTTCGTTACCAAGGACGCATGTATGTACCCAATGCCATTGATTTGAGGAAGAGAGTTCTAGATGAAGCTCATCTATCCCCTTATACGATTCACCCCGGAGGAGACAAGATGTATAAAGATTTGAAGCTTCAGTTTTGGTGGCCTAACATGAAGAATGACATTGTGTCATATGTTGGAAGGTGTCTTACTTGTCAACAAGTGAAGATTGAGCATAAGAGACCCGGTGGTTTGCTACAACCGTTGGATGTTCCTTTATGGAAGTGGGAGTCCATTTCCATGGATTTTTTGATGGCTTTGCCTAAGACCGTTGGTGGAAAGGATGCCGTATGGGTGGTTGTGGATAGGTTGACCAAGTGTGCTAGGTTCATTCCTATCAAAGAGACTTGTAGTTTAGACCGTCTTGCTAGTGCAATGTTGAGGAGATCGTTCGTTACCATGGTGTTCCTAAGGATATCGTGTCGGATCGTGACCCGAGGTTTTGTTCAAGATTTTGGAAAGCTTTGCAAGATGCTTTGGGTAGCAAGTTGTTGATGAGTACCGCTTTTCATGCCGCTACCGATGGACAATCCAAGAGAACAATTCAAACTTTAGAAGACTTGTTGCGTGCTTGTGCCCTTGATTTTCATTCTAGTTGGGAGAAGAGCTTACCTTTGGTGGAATTTTCCTACAACAACAGTTATCATGCTTCTATCAAGATGGCCCCTTATGAAGCCCTTTATGGAAGAAAATGCGGTCGTCCGATTTGTTGGGATCAAGCAAGTGATGTTCGTGATCTAGGACCCGACAAGTTAGACGAGACGATTGATCAAGTGAAGCTCATCTGTGAAAGAATGAAAGCCATCCAAGATCGACAGAAATCTTATGCCGATGTTCGCCGTCGACCCTTGGAGTTTGAAGTTGGAGATAAGGTGTTCTTGAAGGTGTCCCCAATGAAAGGAGTAAAGAGGTTTGGAGTTAAAGGGAAGTTGAGTCCAAAGTACATTGGACCTTATGAAGTGGCAAAGAGGATTGGTGCCGTGGCTTACAAGTTGTATTTGCCCCCGAGTTTGGGTAAAGTTCATGATGTCTTTCATGTTTCTCAACTTAGGAAATACATTAGCGACCCTAGTCATATGTTGCAAAATGAGATTCCCGAGCTTGAGCCTAGTCTTTCTTTCGAGGAGAGACCGATTCGTATCTTGGATAAGAAGGACAAGAAGCTAAGGAGCAAAGTGGTGCCCTTGGTAAAGGTTTTGTGGAAGTGTGGTGACGTAGAAGAAGAGACTTGGGAGCCGGAGGCTTCCATGCCTGCCAAGTACCCTAGCTTGTTTTCTTAAGGTAATGCCTTTCGTTTCAAGTTTCGAGGGCGAACCTTTTTAAAAGGTGGGATGATTGTAACACCCCGCACTTTCCTTATATTTTAAATAAACTTTTAAGTAATTTTATTAAATAATTATTATTTAAAGCTTATTTTCATAAAATATCGTCATAGTCGTATAACGGAGCTAATAGTGTAAATTTTAATAATATTATTCTCCGTCTTGAGTTATAGTAGATTTGAGACGGAAATTCTAGTAGAAACCGACTCATTTTGAGTTAGTGGGCTTATCTTGACTCATGGGCCTTTTTCCTTCTCTTTTCTCTACACAAAACCCCAACTAAACCCTCACAACTTCATCTCCCTCACTTCTAATTTCTGAAATTTCCCAACAAACATATCACCATTGTTGAACCATCTCCACTTAAGCTTAAAATCACCATATCTCACTCAATTCTTCACCAATCTCGTCCTTTTTCGCGCCATTCTCTTCCTTTTCTCATTTCCTTTCTTTCTAAGTAAGAAAGTCACCACCTTCTATCTTATTTCATAATTTTCATCTTACAAGAACATGGGTTCTTGACTTAATATCTCTATTTTTGTGTTTAGGGGAGAATTTGGACAACCTGGAGGAGGATAGCTACATCATTGACGAGTGTCTTTAGAAGATTGAAGTGCAAAAAGGTAACGATGATGGGTTACTCGACTTTTATGTTAAATTTTTTTGGTTTTATGTAGTAATAATCTCATATGAATGTTAAAAGTTGTATCTTTCATGATTTGTGCTAATTTGGGTGTTGAATAACATGCTTGTTTGCAATCCTCACATGTTTGGATAAAAATCTCATGCTTCACCTCTTAAATCCGAAATTACCCATTTCATGCTCAAATTTGTTGTCTTTACGAGCTAGGATCATGCTAGGATACGTAAACATTTGATGGGAAGCGATTTTGGTTGATTTCAAATGGTTTGAAAGTCGTTTTGAGTCAATCCCGTGTAAGGGTGCTCCCAGCCGGTCGACCGGCAGCCGGTCCACCAACCGGCTGGGAGGTTCCTGTAAGTTTTTGACGAATTTTTTTGTAAGCCTGTATTCCCAGCCGGTCGACCGGCAGCCGGTCCACCAACCGGCTGGGAAGTCCCTGTAAGGTTTTGTGAAAAATTGGAATTGGGTGGTACTCCCAGCCGGTGGGCCGGCAGCCGGTCCACCAACCGGCTGGGAGAGCACTGTAAGTTTTTATTTTATTTCTAAACATTGATGTGTTGCCCCAGCCGGTGGCCCGGCCGCCGGTACCCCTCCCGGCTGGGAGTCCCCTGTTTGCTCCTTTTTACTTGTGACTTCTATTAATGATTGAGTTACGCATGTATCTTCTTCCCTATCGATAATTGGTTACTTTAAGACTTATTCATGTTATGATCATGCAAATTATTGCGGTTCTCGTTTGGACCCATCTGTGACGATTTACATTGTGTGACGACTTGACACTTCTTATTACCCTTTCGGACTATTGGTTACGGTTAGGTGCCATGTTTCCGGATTGGGCTAGTTATCCTTCCGCCTCTTCGGTTCGTGGGTCACGGTTAGATGACAAAGTTCCGATTTGGGGTTACTCGACTTTTCGGTCACGGTTAGGTGAACCATGTTTCGAGTCTTGGATGCGGATGGGTCACTGCATGTCGAATCGGGTGTCGTCCATCCCGAGAGTCTGGCCAGGTTTAGACTAGGACCGTATTATGATCGTCGTCCTACCAGGAGGTTGTTGTCTAGGATGTAGTCTTGTATGAGGTATCTCGGACATGCTTCAAAGGTAGCCTCTGAGCCGGATACCCCGTCTATACTTGTATTTTTGTCTTACATTTGAGTCGAGTTGATAGGTGGCAGTTTGACTTAATGATTCTTCTCTCATTTGTGTACTTCTATTCCTATTCCCTTATGCTTACCAATCATGATTTTCTTATTACCGTAAGTATCTATTCTTATGCTTGTTTGTTTAATTAAATTCCTAATTACTTGTATTTTGACATATTGTGGCTGGGAGAACCCTGAGTTACTCCCCACTGACTGCGGCTTTCATATTTATTATGAATGACAGGTTTGTGATGAAGCTTAAGTGGGGACGACTGTGTGAGCTAGCGAGTTCTTACCTTGGACCTTATTTAGTTATCACTTTGATAGACTCACCTACTTTTGAACTTATGTTAATTCGTGGGATATATTTTCCCCAATAAATAAACTTGTGTTGTAAACTTAAACTTAACTATCTAAACTTATGTATCGTGTTGGTGATGCCTCGCGTTGGACTTCATGAGAAGCCTTAAAAGTTTTAAAAATATCGTGTTTCCGCCACGATTTACTAGTTACATTTAGTTACCTCAACGAGGGGTGTCACAGACACATTTATTCGAAATTTGGGTTGAAGTCAACAAAAGTATTCTCGGCCATAGCCGGATGTGTTTTGGGCTAAAGATAAATATTAATGTAATTTTATCAACCAAGAGTTCTAAAAGTAGAATCGATTAAAGGGTTAATCCACCGAGTTATATTGATAAGGGATGTATCGCCAAAGCGTGCCCAAGTTGATATGAAATTGGGTCTTGAAATCATTTATCAAAGTTGGGTAGAGGTCACTAGATAAATGCAATTAAACTTGTTTATATTAAAATTTACGAGTATTATTATTATTATTAAAAACGACAAGTGTTTTATTCCTTTTATTTTTGTTTTGTATTCCACTTTATTTCTCATAACAAATGGCCACACCAAACAACAACGCTCACGCTCTCACTAATGTTTCACGGCTCCGATCCTTCATGGATCGTTGTAAACTTGAAAAGAATGGATCAAATTTCTCCGATTGGGATGCCCAACTCAAATTAGCCGCTCAAGGTGACGACAAGCTTCGTTACCTCATTGAGGCCTCTCCGCCCGAACCTAATGCTAGGTCGAGTGCCGCCACTAGGGAAGCATATGAGGCTTACCACAAAGAGTCCGCCGCTATCAAAAATGTGTTGATTTTTGCTATGGAGGCGGATCTCCAAAGGAGAGCCTTTAAAATGGGCACCGCTTATGAAATCTATTCCAAACTTGTGACAATGTTGTCACAAACACCGAGGATCGTCCAATATAAGGTGGCCTCGGCATTCTTTGATCTCGATTTCAAGGAGGGCCAAAAGGTTAGCCCTCACGTGCTCAAATTGTTGGAGCTAGTCGAGACATTGAAAATTCAAAAGGTTGAAATCCCCAAGGAGCTCATTGTTGATAGGATTCTTCACTCCTTATCCAAAGTCAAAGCATATGTGCAATTCCGGGTGAATTTCAATATGCAAGACAAGGACGTGTCTCTTGAGGAGTTGCACAAGTTACTTGTGCAAGCCGAAAGAGACATGGGGCTAAATGTTAGCCCACCTAAGGATGTGCTAAATATAAGCACTAAGAGCAAGGGGAAGTTCAAGAAGAATGGGAAAAAGAGTAAGAGGGAAGCTCCCATGAACACCAAGGCTAGGACTTTTGAAGCTAGCACTTCCAAACCCAAGAAGGGTCCTCTTGATAAATGCCATTATTGTAATGGTGTTGGACATTAGAAGAGGAATTGTTGTAACACCCCCATACTCCAAGTGCCTTACCAGGACCACTCAGGTATAAAGATGCTACCATCTCGGTTGCCCGAGGCAATGATAATCATAAGACAATAACGAAACAACATTTAAATAGTATAACTTTAGTGAAAGGTTACAATCCAAACCAAAATACCAAAATACGGTTACATGTTCTCAAAACCAACAACTAAAAGAAATGTGTGATAAACTAATCATGCTACAGCGGAAGACTCTATCATCAGACGGTGGCACATCCCAGCTATCCCATGTAACTCGACTCATACCTGCTCAATAACTGCTCACCATCCCCGAATGGATCACCACAGTTTTTAAAACAATAAACGGGGTCAGTACTAATCACACAATTTATATAAAACAACAACACAGTAAACAAACAGCTCAATCATCACATGTATACTCCGAACTCCAATCCCAACTCCACAATCCTGACTACACACTAAAGTGTGTAGCCCTGTCAGAGTTCCCATCGCAACAGGTCACTCCACGCCGCCAGTGGGGGACCACAGCCGTACCCACCAAATCCCCGCTCATCTCCGTCGAGCAATAAACCCAAATTCCTTAATGTGCACATCCCTTCTGTGGTGGGTTCCACAGAAGGCGAATAATGGGCGTGAAGCCACTCCCGCAAGTGACTCCACTCAGCCAGGGACGCGCCACGAAGAACACAGACAGATACAAACAATCACAACTACTATCAGCAACCAAATCCAGCAATCGTCACAATACGAGTATGATAATATTCAACAACCACAAACACCAACAACACATTATGGGACTAATACTGAGTAGGGAAACCCTACCTGGAAAGCAACACAGTCAGACGGTCTCAACAGCTGATATCAAAAGGCTTCTTCTACGAATCCTCCTCCTAACATACAAGCATATAATCACTACCAATCACGAAACACAACAAAACCCCCAAATCCCAATATTAGGGTTTAACTAACTTTAAAGAAATACTATAAAAACAGTACGTATATCTTACCCTCGACGCAAGGGATTACAAAGGTATAAAGAAAGGTGAAATCCGACCTTCCAAGCTCCGGGATTTGCCAACAATGCGATTGATGCGAAGAACGTAGTTTGTTTTCTCTTTGAAAGTGATTAGGTTTATAAAAGTGTTTAAAGAAAGTGACGGAAGTAATTATATATCAAATCGCATTATTAACAAAACCCGACAAATCATCCCCCCGTAAACCGGCTACTCGATTGAGTAGCTAAGGTACTCGATCGAGTACCCCCTACTCGATCGAGTATCAAGGTTACTCGATCGAGTACCCAACAGGTCAGAAACTATTTTTAAAACGCAACACACCCTTACTCGACAGAGTAAGGCCCACTCGATAGAGTACCCAGAGACTCATAAAACCGTAGTATTACAATTGTTCCAAGTATCTTGGTGACATCAAAGCTGGAAAGATCACTCTAGTAGCTAAATGACTATCCTTTCTTTTATGTTTCTAATTCAACTATGGTATTTTGATACAAGTTGTGATAATGTATCCCTTTTTTTATTGTAAATAGGGCCTCCTCCAAGCAAAGACAAGGGAAAAGAGAAGCAAGCTTAAGAAATCATGAAGGAGCTAGGAGTAGCTACCAATGAAGCTTGGCTTTTATTATTGTCTTTATTTTAATGTTATGGATTTTAGAACTATTTTGATTTCCGTGTTCGACATGGAAATGTGTGATCCTTTTAAACAATGGTTGTATTTTGGATTTTGGTGGCTTGGCTTGCAACCCAAGTCATCCCTTTTATCGTATTTGTTTGTTCTAAAAATTCGTCTTTATATGCTTACACATAGAAACATATGAACATCTACTTAAAGTGAACCAATTGACAATTATAATGATAGGATTCATTATATGTCCACAAGCTTGAAACTTGTGTATGATCAATTATAAAGTGATGTTGAGTTGATGAACTCTCCTAAAGGAATGTCATTTACCAAGTACACTCATCAAATCTAAAATCTATTAGTCAATCTATGTGATAGTCCTCCTTCTACTTCAAAATCATTATTTGTGTCTCATAAGCTATCTTTGAATATCTAGTATATTTATTCTAAAGATAGAGTCGGAGAAAAATGAAGACACAAAGAATACAAAGAATAATTTGTATGCTTGAGTAAATGAGATCTACGAAAGAAAGAATGATTTGTATACCAAAATAGAAAGCATACATGAATAGATGAGATCTACATAACAAAAGAGACCAAGTGAAGTAATCGAAATAATATGTTCTTAAGATAAGTGAAGTAATCAAAAGAATATGTTTTTAAGATAACTACACGAGGAGACCAAAAGAAAGTTCTTGAAAGATAATAACTAAAGAAAAGTCTCAACAAGAGATTTTGCTAGTTTATGACCTAGATATAAATAGAGTTTCAATATTGATATTTACTTAAAAGCCTAAATGAAACAAAGTTGCATCCTTGAATATAAATGAGATTTATGATTAAAAGTTGCAAAGAAAGATATGCCGATATCTACAAGAGCTAAGTTAATTGTTAACCACGCTAGTGTCGTTACTTGACCTCATTATGAAAAATGAAATGGTTAAACCTCCTTCCGAAAAGAGGATTTTGAGAAGGACGTGTATTAAATGGGATTTCACATTTAAATAATGACATTGCTACGCATCATTATAAAAATGAATGAGTTAGAGATTAAAATCTCTTTCCATAAGTTTAAGATTGAAACCTTTTCAAAATAGGTATTTTGAAAAGATATGTTGGAAACATATATGGTTTTATCTTAATAACTTGGCAAAGCAAAATTGATTTCAATCCTTGAAATGTTTCGATTGAGTAGTCAAATTCGAAACATGTGGATTGAGTGGGAGTTTGAAATTTTCATGTGAAGACATGAAATTTAGTGGGAGCAATCATCTTGTAAAATTTATAGCTTATTACTCATTGAGAATGACGAGCTGGTACTGTCTTTCACAAAGAAGTATTTGAGTTTTCAATTCTGGATGAAAATGGACTAAGATGAATCCAATCACAACATGGGATGTTGGATAGGCATTGAGCTATGCACATCAAATCAACGAGAAACGTCGGTTATTCATATCGATGAAAATGGAATTACCATAAGCAGTCACGGTCATTCATTGAACCTAAGAATGGTTGATTACATGATTAAAGATTACTAATGTTTCCGTCATTAGAATAATCATGCACATGTCCTATAATGAATCATATGCTTAAGAGCGTGATGAGTCATTGGTAAGACATATAAGAATCGTCATGAATTCTCGAGGAGAACTAATGAGCTATTCTAGTGTTTGATAGAACACTCTGTTATGTGACAAGAAGTTGCACATATTGAAGTTTCGAAAACACGTAAGAGAAATAAGAAGTTTGAAAAGATACTTGGTTATAGTAAGAAGTTACTCAAAACTAGTATTTTTCAAATTTGCTAGGACTTATGAGAAGTGCTAGGCTAATTATCTTGACAATTGTTGCAAGGTCCTACAAAATATATACCTGGTACATTATGAGTTGGAAGAACACTTGACTAGTGCAAGTTATGTCGTCCACCATAATTCGTTTGTTATGTGATAAACAACAAGAAAGTTCTCTCAAAATAAAGATCCTAAACCTAGTTTGGGAAACTAGATATGTACTTGGTGAGATTCATGCTATGTAAGACAAACATGAAAATAAAGGAAAATGCAATTCAAGAGTTTGAACACATGGACACATGGTGTGTTAAACTCATGTTGCAAATGACTAGTGTTTAAACACTTACAATATACATCACAAGGTAGTAATATGGTATTGACTACCCGAATGTAATGTCCACATTTGTCGTTTGAGTTATTATTAACTCACCTTATACTTTGTTACATCCAAACGGGTTGTAGAGACAATTGAAGCCCGTTAAAGTGAACACGGATTAACATTGTATTCGCCCATAGTCACTTACATGAGGTGACATCTCGAAATGACTAGAGTATAATGCGATTCATGGCAAGTTCAAGTGCCATGGAGTCATGTGAGATGACTAGTCGATCACATAGGCAGACTGTTAGGAACACTTTGTCGGGCTAATGACCGCTTATAGAGTTCTGGCAAATTTATATAGCCTGGTCGTGGCGAGAGCTACTATAGTATTCTAATGAGTCAATTCTTTGACTAAAGACTGTTCGCCTAAGGTGGCACAGTTTCAGATTAACTTTGATTTATGTTACTGCGACCTTCGTAAATGGGGTCAAATGGGCATATTTTGGGTTTTGATGGCTGTGGCTAGTCGAAGGAAATAGTGAGATAGGAATTGTCCACCCCTTGTCAGGGTTAAAACAATATCTCAGGGCCACTCGAGGAGTAATGAACTGGAAATGCGTGGCCACGCTCGGAAGGTATCTATGGTAGATAATTCCGGTCAATTTGTTATTCTCCAGATCGAGGAAACCACTCTCGATATGATCACTTGCAAGTACGACCCGAAAGACACCTTGCATTGAGTGGGAGATAGTAATAGGACAAAAGAATTGGTGACGCACACTTGTCGAGGACAAGTGGGAGATTGTTGGAATAAGTGTCCTCCGACAATAATGCGATCACAACTGTCGATCATAATGATCACATGTTTAAATCTCATGTTTAAGAATACATGTGGGAAGTAATATTTTACAGTCAACTGGTCCACACATATCGATAATGATTGGCTGACTAGAGTTTGACATTACTATCGTGCGACGGTGGTGATCAGTTGATCCCCTTCGGTTATACCTATAGGTAAATACTCTTAATTGATTATTTAATTAATCGTATGCCGATACGAGTTAATTAAATTTCTTAAAATTGACGGATGATTTTGTGAGTAAAATTAACGTGTCTTATTGTAATTCGATTAAATAAGATACGTACTAAGTAATCAAATTGTTTTATTAGTTAGATAAAATTATTGTTTACGAAACAATTGAAATTGAATGAGTAATTTATTATAAATACAAGACGTTGTAATTTATAATTTGATAAACCATTTTGGTACAAGTAATCAAGAATTACTAGTTAAATTTTGTATGTGACATATTTTATTAATATGTTGATTTTTAATATGTTAAAAATACATTTTGGTGTAACATTGTTGGAATATGTGTCCTCCGACAATAATGCGATCACAACTGTCGATCATGATAATCACATGTTTAAATCTCATTTTAAGAATACATGTGGGAAGTAATATTTTACTGTCAACTGCTCCACACATATCGGTAATGATTGGCTGACTAGAGTTTGACATTACTGTCATGCAACGGTGGTGATCAGTTGATCCCCTTAGGTCATACCTAAAGGGTAACACTCTTAATTGATTATTTAATTGATCGTATGACGATACGGGTTAATTAAATTACTTAAAATTGACGGACGATTTTGGAAGTAATATTTACGTATCTCATTATAATTTGATTAAATAAGATACGGTCTAAGTGATCGAATTGTTTTATTACTTAGATAAATTATTGTTTACGGAAACAATTAAATTTGAATGAATAATTTATTATAAATACAAGATGTTGTGATTTATATTGGTAAATCATTTTGGTACAAGTAATTATGAATTACTAAGTCAATTTTGTACATGACGTATTTTTATTAATGCGTTGATTTTTAATATGTTAAAAATGCATAACAATTTTACATGAATTGTGACATGTGACAAACTGATAAATTGACAAAGATAAAATGGAATCCATTTTATCTTATATTGACCGAAATGGAGGGTGATTTAGGCTAAATATTGTGTTAATTATTTTTTAAGTGGAAAGCATAATCATTTACCTAAATACTAGCCATGCATACCTAGTTGTTTTTGTGAAGAGCACCTTGATCATGCATTGGCCAACACCACCCCACCCCACCCGGTTTTGTCATAGAGAAAATCCAAGGGTTTTTCTCTATAATTTATCTAATATACACTACATGCATTCTAGTGTATATTCATTCATTCTAACATCTAAAAATAAAGAGTTTTTAGAGAGATTATTACTTCTTCTTGTCCCTTCTCTTAACCGAAAATAAGAGACCAAAATCAATATTTTTGAGTCAATTTTATTTAGATTAATATTGTTCTAGTATTAATAATATTAATCTTATTAAGGGGTTACTTTGGGTATTCATCTTTGGGAGAGATTCTACCCTTGAATCTTTGTTCATCCATATTAGGAGAGCTCAAGAACAAGTGAGTAGGAGAACTCATTTGTGCCCAATAATCCGAAATTTCTATTGTAAGAATGACGATTTCTTCTTTATCTTTATTCATGTTTGCATGCATAAGATCTAAATTAATTTTATGATTAAATTAAATTATAACATATAAGAATATGTTGTGTAGTATGAGATATAGATTTCTAACAAGCGGTATCAGAGCCTTAGGTTGTTTGCATGCAAATCGGTTATAGTTTTTCCGAGTTATACGATTAACAAATAAAACTTATAAATTTGTGTTTATTATGATATATCACGAAATTAATTATGCATGTTAAAGTCTCTGGTCCTAAAATGTATTTAGGATATTTTGGTTAATTTATGGATTTTTTATTGTTCATTTTATATAATAATGGGATTAAAAATATGATTTTATGATAAAAATGTCATTTTTGGACTAAAATTAGCTAAACTTCGATTTTTCCAGTAGTTGTTGGTTATATTTTCACATATATTATATTTTGATGACCTGTAAAGTTTCATAATTTTATGAGTTCTTATACTCGAAATATGGATTTTTCATGATAAAATCGAATTTAAATGGAAAAATAGGTTAGTGTGAGTAATATTTCGAATCTGGTCATAAAAATTTAGTATGTTGTCACGTACAATTGTAAAAGATGTATGTAAAATATTTGGCTATAATGAAGTCTTTATGCATGATTTATGAATTTTTGATGAAAAATAACATAAATAGTTACTTTAATTAGTGAAAAATTGCTAAAACATACTTCATGACTAAGTAAAAATGTCACATGTTGCATTTTATCACCTATTTCAGATCTGAAATTGAAAAGTCGATAAATATAATTTTTCTCATATTTTTATGATTATTATTGATAAATCCCATAAACCGCAACATTGTTTTTCCCGATAAATTTCGAAATTTTTAACCTAAGTTTTTGAACATTATGAGTGTCATGGTATTTTTACAGAATGTTCATGAGTTTAAAATTTTGAATTTTGAATTTATTTGAAATTTTTATGATTTATTTGAAATTTATGGCATTTTATTGTAATTTTAAGTCCTTTTATGAACAATATAAAGAAATATAAGTTAATTATTGTCAAATGTTAGTGGAGACTAATTTTGAGTCCTAAGTTGGTTAGGGTAATTAACTTGTGCATAAATATGATTTTATGTAATTATTGTGATTTTAAAATGTTGAATCACGCAAATCCGTAAAAACCGATTAATATACGATATTGGCTCCTTAAAGGCGATTTTGCATAAAATTGGGTATGTTCATACATATTATAATGGTGCATTTTATTTATGATTGTCATAATTTTATTTTATGTAATTTTTTGAACTATGTAATTTTACTTAGTATGGCCTTAGTTTTTAATTGGTATTGCCCAAAATGTATGGAAATATCGATTCGGTTGTAATTTGTTGTGATCTCGTATCACCGTTTTGTAATTTAATAGATTTATTTTATTTTAATTACAAATGTATAATAGGAAATTATGTAATTTGTTATGTAATTTATTTATTCCGGAGTTCCTTGAAGATGCCACTCAAGAAGGCGATCCATTAAAGACGGTGTTACCTCGAGATGCGTGCCAAAACCGAAGTTCAAGGGACCAATGGAGTTGGTTTCCGAATTTGTAATAATTTATTAAATTTACTATTTTAGGAAGGCCATACTAGGATTTAATTTATGCTTTGCATTTTATTTATACGTTGCATGCATCGCTAAATCGCCATAACTAAAACATGCATTATCATTAAATCAAGTATATCGACCGTGTCAATTACAATTATCGTAGTTCACCGCTTTAGTTCACTTAAAACGTGATAGATAATAAATTGAAATGACCTCTCGCTAAAATAAACAATTGAGACTTAGCCTTATCAAAAAGTAGAAACCATGAAAACCTATTTCGTGAGGGAGTGCGCTCGGCCCTACCGGGGTACAAACCTTGTTACGTAGGGGAAGTGGGTGATAAATGTCTATCCACCGAATTCATGTTGATAAGGGATGAATCGGCCCTACCGTGCCCATGTTGATGTGGATTTGGATCATGGACACATTTATTCGAAATTTGGATTGAGCTCAACGGAGGTATTCGTGACCGTAGTCGCATGTGTTCCGGGCTAAAGATAAATGTTAATGTAATTTTATCGACCAAGAGTTCTAAAAGTAGAATCGATTAAAGCGTTAATCCACCGAGTTATATTGATAAGGGATGAACCGGCCCTACCGTGCCCAAGTTAATATGAATTTGGATCTTGGAATCATTTATGATAGTTGGGTAGAGGTCACTATATAAATGCTCATATATTGTTAATTTATTTACAAGTATGATTTTAAAAAGACAAATGTTAATATTTCCTTTTTCCTCCATATTTGTAGTTCATTACAATGAATCCATCAAACGCTACTACACCGATAACTATTGAGTCTTGCCACAATGTTTTTGACGACGTTTGCTCCAACAATGATTTCGACACTACTAGAGAACTTCATTTTGGGATAGGTTCGGATGGAAACCTAAACTTCATCACTTCTTCTAAACCTCCTACTACTACAAGATCTCTTGTGAGCCGGTCTCAGGAAGACCGCCTCATAAAATCTATAGGATCTTTGTCTTTAGAAGAGAAAGATGCCAAAGCTAGTGGGAGCTCAAGCAATCAAGCTCTTGCTTCTAAGGGCAAAAAGTTTAAGAAGAAGGGAAAGAAAGGGGAAAACTTCAAGCAAGTTGAAGATGAGTGCCATTATTGCTATGGCATGGGACATTGGCTTAGGAATTGTCCCGTATATTTACGAAATATAAAGGAAGGAATCATCGTTCCAAAAGGTAAAATTCCTAAGGAAATTTATGTTATTGATATAAATTATACTTCCACTACGACATGGGTACTGGATACCGGTTGTGATTCTCACCTTTGTAATCATTTACAGGGTTTAAGAGACGTGAAGAGGCTTATCAAATGAGATGTGGATCTACGCTTTGGAAATAGAGCTCGAGTAGCGGCCGAATCCAAAGGAAATTATGTATTAGCTTTGCCTAATGGATTTGAGTTGTATTTACATAATTGTTTTTATGTGCCTACACTTTCTAAAAACATTATTTCTATCGCTATGTTAGACATGGACGGATTTTGTTTTTTCATTAAGAACAATCGTTGTATTATTTCAAGGAATGACTTGGTTATAGGCCAAGCTTCTTCCATTAATGGCATTTACATTTTAGAAACCTCACATCCGACTAATGATATCTATAACATTCAATCAAAGAAACTCAAATCAAGTGATCCAAATGAATCGTTCATTTGGCATTGTCGATTAGGTCACATAAACGAGAATCGCATCAAAAGATTAATTTCGACTAATGTGATTACACCATTTGATTTTCAATCATATGGAACATGCGAATATTGCCTTCTTGGCAAGATGACTCGAAATCCTTTTAGCGGTGAAGGAACACGAGCTAGTGAACTATTGGGACTCATACATACCGATGTGTGTGGACCAATGAGTATCATCGCTCGAGGAAATTATGACTACTTCATAACCTTCACCGACGACTTGAGTAGACATGGGCATGTCTATTTAATGAAATATAAGAGTGAAGCTTTTGATAAATTCAAGGAATTTCAAAATGAAGTAGAGAACCAATTGAACAAAAAGATAAAAGCACTACGATCCGATCGTGGTGGAGAATATCTTAGCCTTGAATTCGATTCACACTTGAAAGGTTGTGGTGTTATATCACAATTTTCTCCACCCGGAACGCCACAACTCAATGGTTTGGCCGAAAGGAGAAATCGAACCCTACTTGATATGGTTCGATCAATGATGAGTCAAACCGAGCTACCAAACTCGTTTTGGGGATTTGCGATTCAAACCGCAATTAGATCTTTGAACAATAGTCCCACAAAGACAACCGAAAAGACTCCATATGAGATGTGGACGGGAAGGGTTCCCAATATATCCTATATGAAGATTTGGGGATGTGATGCTTACGTCAAGGCTAAGACCGACAACAAGCTTGCCCCAAAATCCGAAAAATGCATCTTTGTAGGTTACCCCTCGACCTCTCGAGGATACTACTTCTAAAAACCTCAAGAAAACAAAGTGTTTGTGTCTTCTAAGGCTGTCTTCTTAGAAAGGGATTTTCTTTCTAAAAGACAGAGTGGGAGAAATTTTGAACTTGATGAAGTTCAAGAGCCACAAACCGAGATAGAGACGCAAGAAGATGTTCCTTCGTCGTCTAACACGGTTGTCTCTCCTCCTCTTCGAAGAACGGGCCGTGTTATACGCCATCTCGATCGATATGTGGGACTTATCGAAGAAGATGGAACACTCGATGTGTTGCTTTTAGAAAGTGAGGAACCCGCCACCTACAAGGCCGCAATCTCTAGTCCAAATTCCTCCTTATGGCTTGAGGCCATGAAGTCCGAAATGGATTCTATGGATGAAAACCAAGTTTGGGACTTGGTAGATTTGCCTAAAGGGGCAAGACCTCTTCAATGCAAATGGATTTTCAAAGTTAAGAATGGCATAGAAGGACATGATGATGTCTACAAAGCTAGGCTAGTGGCAAAAGGATTTACCCAAGTCCAAGGTCTCCATTATGATGAGACCTTCGCCCCCGTAGCCATGCTAAGATCCATACGGATTTTGTTAGCGATTGCCGCATTTCATGATTATGAAATATGGCAAATGGATGTCAAAACCGCTTTTATAAATGGGCATTTAGAAGAGGAGGTGTACATGATACAACCCGAAGGTTTTTTTGATTCTAAGAATCCTAACAAAGTGTGCAAGCTTAAGAGATCCATTTATGGTCTTAAGCAAGCATCTAGAAGTTGGAATCATCGATTCAATCATGTTATAAAGGAGAATGGTTTCACTCGAAGTGTTGAGGAACCATGTTTATACATGAAATTTAGTGGGAGCAATGTTGTGTTCCTAATCTTGTATGTCGATGACATACTACTCATTGGAAATGATATTCCGATGTTGTCTTCTGTTAAGAAGTGGTTAGGTAACCACTTCCAAATGAAGGATTTAGGAGAGGCACAACGCATATTAGGTATCCGGATCCATAGAGATAGATCCAAGAGGATATTGGCACTAAGTCAAGAGTCTTATGTTGATAAGATTCTTCGACGGTTCAGCATGGACAAATCTAAAAGGGGATTGGTACCTATGGTAACTGAGACTATATTGAGAAAGTCTCAATCTCCCTCCGAACCTCGTGATGTTGAACGCATGAAGATGATCCCTTATGCTTCCGCTGTTGGATCAATCATGTATGCCATGATATGCACACGTCCTGATGTCTCGTATGCCTTGAGCATGACGAGTAGATATCAAGGAAATCCAGGTGAGAGTCACTGGATAGCCGTCAAGAACATCCTTAAGTACTTGAGAAGGACTAAGGATTCTATCTTTGTGTTTGGAGGTGACACCGAGCTCCGTGTTAATGGTTACACGGACTCAAGTTTCCAAACGGATAGAGATGACATGAAATCACAAGTTGGTTTCGTTTTCATGCTCAATGGTGGTGACGTTAGCTGGAGAAGCTTCGAGGAAGCTGTGGATCATGGATTCAACCACGGAGGTGAGTACATTGCAAAGATCGAAGTCGCCAAGGAAGCTGTGTGGATCGGCAATTCACGAAAGGTCTAAGAGTAGTACCTACCGCCAATGATCCCATCACTCTCTATTGTGATAATAGTGGGACGATCTTCCAAGCTAAAGAGCCTAAGTCTAGTAATAGATCTAGACATGTACTTAGAAAATATCATGTAATTAGATATTTCATTGAAATAAAGGAAATTGCGATATGTAAGGTTGGGACGGATGACAACATAGTCGATCCGCTCACCAAACCTTTATCGCAGGCCAAGCATGATGGACATGTTGTATCCATGGGACTTAAACGTGTACCAAGTTTATGTTAGATTTTGAAATGAAAAAAAAAGTGTTGTTTTTGTCCATGTTCATAATCACATTTGTCTTTTATCTTTTCTTTATACATTGTTACATCCAAACGGGTTGTAGTGACAAATTGAACCCCGTTAAAGTGAACACTGCTTAACATAGTATTCGCCCATGGTCACTTGTATGAGGTGACGTCTCGAAGTGACTAGAGTGTGATGCGATTGATGGCAAGTTCAAATGCCATGAAGTCATGTGAGATGACTAGTCGATCACATAGGCAGACTTTTAGGAACACCTTGTCGGGCCTTATGACCGCTTATAGAGTTTAGGCAAATTTATATAGCCTGGTCATGGCGAGAGCTACTATAGTATTCTAATGAGTCTATTCTTTTAACTAAAGACTGTTCGCCTAAGATGGCACAGTTTCAGATTAACTTTGATTTGTGTTACGACGACCTTCGTAAATGGGGTCAAATGGGCATATTTTGGGTTATGATGGTTGTGGCTACTCGAAGGGAACAAGTGCAATAGGAATTATCTACCCCTTGTCAGGGTTATAACAATATCTCAGGGCCACTCGAGGAGTAATGAACTGGATATGCGTGGCCACGCTCGGAAGGTATCCATGGTGGATAATTCCGGTCAATCAGTTATTCTCCAGATCGAGGAAACCACTCTCGATATGATCACTTGCAAGTACGACCTAAAAGACACCTTGCATTGAGTGGGAGATAGTAATAGGACAAGAGAATTGGTGACGCACACTTGTCGATGACAAGTGGGAGATTGTTGGAATATGTGTCCTCCGACAATAATGCGATCACAACTGTCGATCATGATGATCACATGTTTAAATCTCATTTTAAGAATACATGTGGGAAGTAATATTTTAGTGTCAACTGGTCCACACATATCGGTAATGATTGGCTGACTAGAGTTTGACATTATTGTCGTGCAACGGTGGTAATCAGTTGATCCCCTTAGGTCATACCTAAAGGGTAACACTCTTAATTGATTATTTAATTGATCGTATGACGATACGGGTTAATTAAATTACTTAAAATTGACAGACGATTTTGGAAGTAATATTTACGTATCTCATTATAATTTGATTAATTAAGATACGGTCTAAGTGATCGAATTGTTTTATTACTTAGATGAAATTATTGTTTACGGAAACAATTAAATTTGAATGAATAATTTATTATAAATACAAGATGTTGTGATTTATAATTGGTAAATAATTTTGGTACAAGTAATTATGAATTACTAAGTCGATTTTGTACATGACCTATTTTTATTAATGTGTTGATTTTTAATATGTTAAAAATGCATAACAATTTCACATGACTTGTGACATGTGACAAATTGATAAATTGACAAAGATAAAATGGCATCCATTTTATCTTATATTGACCGAAATGGAGGGTGATTTAGGCTAAATATTGTGTTAATTATTTTTTAAGTGTAAAGCTTAATCATTTACCTAAATACTAGCCATGAATACCTAGTTGTTTTTGTGAAGAGCACCTTGATCATGCATTGGCCAACACCACCCCACCCCACCCGGTTTTGTCATAGAGAAAATCCAAGGGTTTTTCTCTATAATTTATCTAATATACACTACATGCATTCTAGTGTATATTCATTCATTCTAACATCTAAAAATAAAGAGTTTTTAGAGAGATTATTACTTCTTCTTGTCCCTTCTCTTAACCGAAAATACGAGACCAAAATCAATATTTTTGGGTCAATTTTATTTAGATTAATATTGTTCTAATATTAATAATATTAATCTTATTAAGGGGTTACTTTGGGTATTCATCTTTGGGAGAGATTCTACCCTTGAATCTTTGTTCATCCATATTAGGAGAGCTCAAGAACAAGTGAGGAGAACTCATTTGTGCCCAATAATCCGATATTTCTATTGTAAGAATGACGATTTCTTCTTTATCTTTATTCATGTTTGCATGCATAAGATCTAAATTAATTTTATGATTAAATTAAATTGTAACATATAATAATATGTTGTGTAGTATGAGATATAGATTTCTAACAAACATGTCATGTAACATGTGACATATGATAAAATTGACAAATGACAAAATAAAATGGACCTTCCATTTTATGATGGGTGTACCGAAAATGGGGAGGGTTAGGGTTTTAAATTGTGTTAATTATTTTAAATAGAAAACACAATGATCACTCTAGTATATAGCCATGCAACCCTACAAGCTTTTGAGAAGAGCATCTTTTGCATGCATTGGCTCCCAATTTATCCCACCCCCCAACCGGTTTTTTCCACTAGAAAATGCCAATGGTTTTCCTCTATAATTATTCACTACCTTACTTAATATTTTCTAGTGTTAGAAAATTGCATAACTCTCTACATTTGTGAAATAATTTTAGAGAAAGAAATACACAAAAAAACACTCTCCTCTTAACCGAAATAGAGGAGAACAAAATCAATATTTTTGTGTCCAAATTTTAAGTAAGATTAGTATTATTACTAGTTCATAATAATATTATTTATTAAGGGTGTTCCTTGGGTATAAGCTTTTGGGAGAGGTTCTAATTTGAACCTTTGTTCATCCATTGTTGGAAAGCCCAAGAACTAACAAGTAGGAGATCTTGTTGGTGCCCAAAATCCGAAACACCAATGTAAGAAGTGACGATTTCTTCTCTACTTTGTTTATGTTTGCATGCATAAGATCTTGTATTTATTTTATGACCAAATAAATTAATTCATATATGAATATGTAAACTAATGAGATTAATGAATCCCAACAGTTATATTATTTCCTAGTTAGTTTAAGATAATGTCAGTAGTATAAATAGAGAGCTTGTATGTCAATTTTAAGAAAATGGAGTTTGAGAATCAATAAAAGAGTTTTTTGTTGTGTACTTATTACTTGCGAGTTTTAAGTTTTATATTTCTTCCTTGCGAGGTTGAGATTTTAGTGTGATTCGATCCTTGCGAGGTGACAGCCACCATTCGTGTTCATTTTCGGATTCCTTGCGAGGGAGGAGGGTTGTTCACGTCATATCGTAGTTTTAGTTGAGGGGTCTTGCGAGATTTTTACAACTAATTCATATCCTTTTATATATCGTTTTTACTTCCGCTGCAAAATTATCTCTGAAAAGTAAAATTGTGACTTTATTTTACATCAAACTATGTCATGCAAGAAACTTAACACTATCACATAATCATGCAACCATACAACGTTCCACATAGCGTTCACCTATTCTCATAAGCACCAACGTAGTGACCAACCGAGACAATAGGCACTAGTTTTGATATGAGGGCGCCTAGTTATCCAAAACTGACCTTCTATTGTACTCATGTCAGGTTCATTTTATTTGACACTCCTAGATTCATTTTGGTTCATTGGTTTAGGTTCCAATATCGTCGCTCTGATACCACTTTGTAACACCCCCTTCTTCCCTGGCTGAGGTAATTAGGAGATGTTACCATCCCGGTTTCCAGAGGCGATGAATCGGATATACAATCAAGAAACATTTATTATAACAAAGTATTTAATGATTTACATAACCATAAACAAATGAATAAATAAAAGAATAAAACTCATGACTACTATATATGTTATCTATCAACTATCCAAGTACTCGACACCAAGTCCAAAGCGCGGCCCGAACCCTGGTAACGTCAAGCAAAACCTGTACTCAAACTGCTCCTCAAATGATCGAAAATATCATATGGATCGACACAGGCCACCCCGAAAATATGTGACAATTTACACAGACACACACACGTCAGTTTAAATAAAAAAACATAAGACACGACAAGATAAATAATATGCAACATGCCAATAATATGAATGAGACACGATTATACAATTACCACGCCGGTACCGGGACACGCCAAACGTACCCACAACCACATCGGTACTGGGACACGCCCAAACGTACCTACAACCACCGGTGTCAGGGACACGCCCACGACACCACACCTCACACAAAGGTACCGGAACACGCCCAGACGTACCGGTTTCGGAAGCCAACCGGATCCCCTGCCAGACGTCGTGCCTCAACCGCACGAGTCACTCTGTAACTCAAGTCATTAATGTGCACATCCCTCTTGGAGTGAGAAGCTCCCAGAGGCGAACCAAGCGGAAGACGATCTCTCAACCGCCTTCCCTCTCCTCAACAACAACCAATCAATCCCAAGCCCTCATATCCTCCAATACAAATGACAAACATAATAAATGCAACATACCACTTTATATGTCAAATACCGACTCCTCGAGTCATCACAATCCAATATCATGTTATAATGCATCACCAACACGTATGAGACTCACCCAAATCCTCAATTACCAACAAACATTAATTACTCATTATCATGTTACCGTGGATTCTTGACAACATGAGACCACCAATGACTAACCACAACAATCATGTTATAATGCAATGATAACATACTAATGACACATGCGACCATCCAAACTTATTGAAACCGAGTAGGATTAACCTACCTTTTAGCATAATACATAAGCTAGTCGAAATCACCAAGTATCCATCTCATAAAACTGTCTCATCCTACATAAATCACATAATAAGTATCACAAATCGCCCTATACTATAATACAACACAAAACCCATTATTATTACCCACTAATTACCCATATATTAACAATCATTACTAATTAATCTACTCAATTGAAAACCCCAAAAGTTAGGGTTCATAAGACTAGAAAAGGAGTAGATCTCAACTTACAAGGTGAAAGGATGAAGGAGAAGGTGAGAAATCCTCTAATCCAAGCTTCAATCCCCTAATATGGTGTTTGTAAGGGTTTTAGAGATAAGGGAGAGAGTTTAGAGAGATAAGGAAGAAGATAGAAATGACATAGGAGAAGGGAGGTTTCCGGGTTTAAAACCCGTCTGCCCAGAGTGGACTCGATCGAGTGCCGAGTACACTCGATCTAGTGAACCTCACTCGTTCGAGTGTTCAATCCACTCGGTCGAGTACAATGCAGTTCTCAGCAATGACCAATTTTCGTAAAACAGTCATATCTCATTTGTTTCTTAGTCATTTTGGGCGTGTGACCTACCGTTGGAATTTTAAGAGAACAAGCCATCACCTCCAATTGGAATCACATCAATACCATGTCTATATCTCAAGTTATGACAGTTTTAAGACGACCCTTATATAGGCGGACATTATAACAACTCTACTAAGTCTAGTATAGGTTATACTCGGTCCACTTTATAGTCATACTTCACACCCGAGTAGACTCATCAAACCCGAGGTCCACTCACGCATCTAGAGTTGGCATATAGGGTCGCGGGCTGGTGAGCGGCACAGCCAGGCATGGCCTACGACACGGCACGGCTCGACGATAAAATCGAGGAAGCACGGGCATGACATGACTGGGCTTGAGACGAGCTCCGACGCAATTCTATTCAGAAATCCGTGCCCAGACACGGTGGAGCCCGGCACGAACCAGGCACGGCAGCCCTGGCCCGGCCCGCCCCAAGAATGGTCCGTTGATAATCATTTATTAAACAAAAAGTACATTAATATTTAATAAAATATATATTTAAACCATTAATCATCATTTATTAAACAAAAGTACTAAAAATATATCAATTATACAACATTTTTTTTTAAAATAATAAAAAAAATATTAAAGCACATGAGTCGGTCCACGAATAAGGCACGAAAAGCCCATGGGCTAGGCACGGCCGAGCACAAAAATGGCCATGCCTTGAGCGGGTCGCGACGTGGGTTTTGATCAGTGGGCCTGGCACGGTACGGCCCGAGAAGCCCAATATTCGTGCCTGGGTCGGGCCAATTTTGGGGGAAGGCACGACGAGCCAGCACGCGGGCCGGGCTAGCTAGACCTGGCAAAACCCGACCCGACTCGACAAAACCGATCCGACCCGCCCGATATCGGACCCGTCGATTAATCGATAATATTATAAAATCTTGGTACCCGAAATCGACCCACTCCAACCCAACATAACCTGATACGTAATCTTATCCGATAACCGGCATAATCCGAACCCGACGACACCCAAACAGATTAACACCCGACAAGAAAAATATCCGACCCGAACCCGATACATAATCTTATCCGATAACCGGCATAATCCGAACCTGACAACACCTAAGCCGATTAAAACCTGACAAGAAAAATATACGACTCGAATGAGTATCAAATAACCGATAATTACCTAAATATCATATACACATATTACTCGAACACTATAACACTCCAATTGACTAAACGCGACCCGATAAAAAGTCGGATAATTGGTATATACACGAATTTAAACGACTGTTTAGTACTTCTCAAGTTTTGTTTGAACCATTTGATCTATATATAAATCTGAGTTTATTTATACTTTAATATTATTTTGTGTTTAAAACTTCAATTTTTTAGGTAAATTATATAAAGTGATCTTTAACAATTTAGTTAGTTACAAATAATGCAAATTTTTTTCCTAGCTGGTCACAATTCATTTTTATCCTCTTTATTATTAGGCGATCAATAACATTAAATCCCACTATTTAATTTTCTTTTAAAACAAGTTTGATATACAAGCAGAGGGTAAGTATGCGTGGATTAAGCTCATTGAGTCAGCCAATACCAATCAATATAGATATACAAGTATCAATAGTTAAAAGTTGGTCAGTAATAGACTTGATAAATAAAAAGCACCGGTCATGATTCAAAAGTTATAAACATAATAGAAAACAAATTTCACAAAAAAAAATTGTTTCTATATATGTTAGCCTAAGATTAACCAAATAAAGTTAAGAGAAAATAATAACTCGATGGTTTATACTTCTTGCCACATATAATCGAGTTACTGGTAAGTAATTTAAATACGAGAGCGAGAAAGTGAGATTTGTTGATTTTGTTTGTTGGATTTGTGTTTCGCAAAGGTCGATCTGACAAATGAAATTGATTGAAAAGTTTAATGGGTGATCAAGGTGTTGCTTATGAGGAAAAACGAGAGCAGTTAAGTACTTCATTGATCAAGTATTAGTCGTCCCACTATTTCCTACTTTTTTTCCACTTATATTAGACGTGTCATATGTGGCAATGTGGGGAAGAGTACTAGCCCACTATGCACAATTTATGATATACTTCGTAGTATACAATTTCATTCTGTGAGACGGTATCGGTTCAGTCAGGTCGGGTTAATGTGGGTCGACTTATATCGGATTCGTGTTATTGCGGGTCAGGTCGGGTTGGGTCAGGTCATTATAATTATTTTATCGCATTATTAATTATTTCAAGTTTTCAACTATTAACTATTAAAATTAGTCTTACGACCATTATTTAATTTAATTATTTCATTATTAAGTCAAACGTATCATATTAAATACTTTGGACTGAAACTATCTGAACTTAACTTAACTTAATGGAGCTAAACTGAACTGAACCGAACTTAATGGAACGGAACTGAACTGAACTGGAGTAAGAGTTAATTTGCGAAGAGAAGAGCCAAATTGAACTGAACTGAGAAGAATAGAGCTGAACTAAACTGAAATGAGCTGAAATTAAGTAAAAAATGAAACAGGGCCTAAATCGCTTTCATGTGTATCTACAATTAAGCTTAACTATTTTTTTTCCACGACCTGTGTTTAAAGACTTTCACACTTTAGTGTTAAATATTGTGTCGGTTTTGTCAAGCTCAGTTCAAAACCGATCAAATACAAGTTTCTTAGTTTTTGTTAGAGGTAATAATGAGTCGAGATAGCTTGCAATCAGTTTGAGATTCGACCAAACTCAGAGTTTTGCTCCATAAGCACTAGTTTGGCAAAGCTACGATCGCGTGTGACTTAGTCATTATCACTTCATATACTTCGCTTTATTTTTTTTTATTGAACTAAGCTCAGCCCTGAATGCTGCTTAATTGAATAAACTAAATTAAACTAAAATCAAACTAAATTAAAGTGAATTGAACTGAATGAAGCTGAACTGTTGAATGAAGTTTAGTTGATTTGAGCTAAGCTGAGCTGAATAGAACTAAATTGAGCCGCATTACACTTAACTGTAGTGAACATAGCCAAGTTAAACTGAATCAAAATAATAATTATATTATTATTTCAGATTAATTATTGCATAAAAGTTATATAAATCATGTAATATGACCTAGTAATTACACACTTAAATGTGATATTTTAGGGCTTGGGAGTTAAGAGGTTATCACGCTAATGCAACTCTATTCCAGTTCAATTAAATAAATGAGTTATATACTCTGTGTTGTATACTTATGTAGTTATATTTTTGTTGAGTGATAAAAAACCTTAAATCCAAGTAAATTTGTCATGTACTTATGTAATCTTGTAAAAGTATCGTAGATGTTATCCTAAGTCCCTAACGTATATTGAGTTTTTGTCCATGTCCAGGTTTTGGATCTTACCAATTTTTATCGCTTACACTATAATCTAAGTATAATTTCGTGTTAGTTAAATTAACTTGTTATAACGGTAATGATTTTAAAACAAGAATAAATTGTAAGATGTAACCCGATATTAACCAGGCGAGAATATTATTGACCCGATATGAACTGGTTGAGAATATTGTTGACCCGATATGAACTATTACACAACATGTTAGTTAAGTAACCCGACCGAAAACAATCCGACTCGAACCCGACTCGACCCACCCGATTGCCAGGTGGACCCATTCTAACCCGATACCCGGACTATGTCATGACCCGAAATGATCCAACCGAACCCGGTTCGACCCGCCAATGCACACGAGTCGAAAAATCCGAAACTACGATGGCCCGAACCCGAAACAACCCGACTCGAAACCGAATCGACCCACCCGATTGCCACCTCTAAGCACGACCCATTGCCTACTCTACTGACGCATCTGAAGGTTCCTTTGCGGGTCCCAACATATCCAGGTATTACAATTTGTTTAGATTGTGAGATGGGAATAAATAATAAAATATAAAACGAGACTAGATAAGCCTATGATAGGCGTGTAAACTGGTATACACAAGGGAATGTTTTCTAGTAAGGTAGTATATAATAATGAGTTAAATAATAATAATAATAATAATAATAATAATAATAATAATAATAATAATAATAATAATAATAATAATAATAATAATAATAATAATAATAATAATAATAATAATAATAATAATAATAATAATAATAATAATAATAATAATAATAATAATAATAATAATAATAATAATAATAATAATAATAATAATAATAATAATAATAATAATAATAATAATAATAATAATAATAATAATAATAATAATAATAATAATAATAATAATAATAATAATAATAATAATAATAATAATAATAATAATAATAACAATAACAATAACAATAATAATAATAATAATAATAATAATAATAATAATAATAATAATAATAATAATAATAATAATAATAATAATAATAATAATAATAATAATAATAATAATAATAATAATAATAATAATAATAATAATAATAATAATAATAATAAAAAATAAAAATAAAAATAAAAATAAAAATAAAAATGTTTTCATGTAAACTTTTGTTTTTCTTTTAATGAAAGCTGCGCGCATCCTTCATAATAATAAAAAAAAAAAAATAATAATAATAATAAAACATATTATATATAATACTCTATTTCCTAGAAACTTACTAATTCCTTCTAACTTGTTACTATATAAGTTATGTAACACCCCATCTACCAAGGAGCCTTAACAAGACCTTCCCCAGCAGATAAGGGCGTTACCATCTCGGTTGCCCGACGAATAGTAAATATCAAACGTCAATAAAAGAACAATTAAGTTTATTACAAGTTATCTCAACAAAGAAAAGGTACAACTGATAACAAACTATCAACTATGTTATACTATCCATGCCATGACTTGTGGTAGACTCGTCCCTCCAAAGCACCCAGCTAAGCTCCATATATCAATCTGCTAAGACCGACTGCTCACCATAATGGATCACGGCAGACACAACACAAAGAGAAACACAGACAACACCACACAAGGTCAGTAACTAAAGAACAACACAAAACACTAGTTACAGCATACACACATCCAACGACACTTCCAATCACCCATCACTTCTCTAACTACCCGAAGGTCAAGTCCTGTCAAATTACGGCCGCAACCAGTAATCCACACTGCCAGTAGGGGACAGCAGTCGTTCCCACCTAAGCTCCGCTCATCTTTACCGAGCGCAAACCCATGTTCCTTAATGTGCACATCTCCTCTTGTGGCGGGTTCCACAAGGAGCAAATCAAGGGTGTGAAGCCACTCCCGCAAGTGACTCCACTCAGCCGAGGGCGCACCTCGCGAACCAGAGACAAACAACAATAACTAACTATAACCAATTTACACTCCCAACAGCAATACCAAAACCAATTAGACAACACAACCGACGTACTAAACAATCAACAGTACTGAGTAGGAAAACCTACCTTTAGCGACCCGCAACAACACCGCATATGACCGTATGACGACAAGCAACCACCTATTACAACTGTATGACAAACTCTATTACTACTACCACAACCATAACCAAAACTAAGGAAGATGATGGTGATGATGATGACTTACCTATACTCAGCATTCCAGCGACAAGACCGCTACCCAACCATGATTCCCATCCCCATGGTGTCTCAACTCACAAAGGGCTCCAAAGGATGAACATTGGTGAAGGAGAGAGATGTGTCGACAATTAGGTCAAGCAGAAATGAAATGAAACTGATTTTGGGTTCACGACTTCACGATATATATTTTTCCGTTGGACTCCACTTAATCGATCGAGTGGCCTCTACTCGATCGAGTCACAGAGCTACTCGATCAAGTAGCCCCCGCTAGATCGAGCTTCCTAAACTCAAAGTTTACTATGACGTAAGATCAAACTACTAAGGCTTATAAAGGTCTAGACATGTGTCTAAGGTCAGTTAACGACGGTCAATGGGTCCCTAACAGGGCGGGTATTACAGTCTTCCCACCTTAGAAAGAACTTCGTCCCCGAAGTTCAACTCATCATCCCCCACAACTCAAGGTGTAACATGAACTAAGGTAACTGATTACAACTCATCCCGACAACAACAACCGTAACCATTCCCCATATACTACCCATCTGTTTACGTCGAATACTCATCATCATCATCTACCTCTGCGAACATAACTATCAAATACGACTTCCTTCCGAATCATCAATCACGTATCACACACAAAAAGACACACTGACACCAACTGTTACTTCTATCTTACTAACCGAATTTAACATCACACATAACATACACATCTAGCACAAACACTCTACTTAACTCATCTAACAATTAATCATTAACATCCAATGTATAGTAAACTACCAGTCAATTATTCAACAAATGATTCAACATTAATTTAAAGCATTTACACAACACTTATTGCACCACAATTTAGCAATTTTAATTTACTTAATAAATTTTACTTAACAATTACGTACATTCCCTTCACGCAACAAAAGTTTAAATTTTAAGTTAACAAAATGGAGTACAACATAGTAAACTTTTACCAACAATCTACTCAAAACATGATATTTTTGTCATATACTGTCATTTTTCTCATGCGACATTACTCTTCCCCTATTAAGAAGGAACTTCGTCCCCGAAGTTCACCTTCAAGACGAGATATAAACACTACACAAAATGACAACTTCACATAATGTTGACATTACAAAACAATTCCACATATGATGAGACCAACAATTACCATATTACCTCATCGACATTACTTGTGTGACATGTATGCATATGTGTACACCCAGTGAAAACAACCCAAAAGTGAGTTTATAAAACGCAGCATTACCAAACCAATGTATGTGAAAATTAAGTACTTGTTTTAGGTGACACTACAAAACATGACTACTCAGCATATCACTAGCTTTGAAATTACCATCATCGAGGATATAACTTACCCACCGTTTGAAAAGATAAGCAATGAAATCAATTAAGCACATAGAATTAGAACTAGTGTAAACCGCCTTGACATCACATGAGGTGTAAAAATGAAATATAGAAGCGTGATTATCAACCATGAGTCAAAATATAAATCAACCAATCTTCCTATGATCCCAAGGAAACGGAGTATAAGGGTCAATAGGGGCACTCGATCGAGTTGATAGCACTCGATCGAGTCCAGGTTAGGCTACTCGATCGAGTGAGGCGTACTCGATTGAGTACCTATAGGTCAGAACACTCCCTAAGTCATCCACAGCAGGTACTCGAGCGAGTAGAGGGCACTCGATCGAGTATCTGCAGGTCAGGTCACCCTCCAAACACAACATGAAGCAAAGAAAACATATCCAATCCCCGGGGTTTCACCCGAACATCACACACCTACATATGAGTTCAGAAAATCTAAAAAAATGCAGCCTTATGGCCAGATACAACCAAGATAAATCCAAGTACGAGGAAACGAATGTAACAACTTGCATAAGTCTGCAAAACAATAACAACAAGAAAATCACTCGAGGTCGCCACCTCGGTCCTCCTCCATCTCCCCATCTCCTTCTCCTCCTCCAGATGTGCCGGCTCTGGACGTGCCTCCTCCTGTGGTCGCTCCAGTACCTGGGTCTTCTCCTGCTCTCCATGGCGCTAGACACCAAAAAGAATAGCTCTCAGGGACTTCTTATGTGGTCGGGTCCACTTTATAAGAGTGAAAGAAACCACTATCGTTCCCGACACCTCGCCACCAAACTGGTTGGGCCAGGTTGGTCCCACATGTATGCCATCTCATGAAGGTTCCGGAGCACTAAAGTGTTGGACACCCTCTCCGTAAGCTCACTCACCTGCATGCATCTCGGGGCTAAAAGAAGAAGGGTAACTTAGGTACTAGTATTGTGGTGGCACGGGCTGCACTGGCTGTGTAATACCCCGCATTTATATAGACTAGACTCGACCAAGTAGACGATTCACTCAGTTGAGTGGAGCTCCACTCGACCGATTAAAGGACCAAGTGCCATTGGACAGTGTTCTGGAAGCCTGTAAAGTTGGTCACTCGACCGAGTGACCATCCACTCGACCGAGTCGAGCTACCACTCGATCGAGTGGACCGGCCACTCGATCGAGTGCCGGTTGAGTGCGGATTATACGAGAAATTGTTGGTGAGATGTCGCTTTCGGAACCTTATCATCTCAGATTTCCCACACAAAACCCTTCTTCAACACTATTCACACCACGCTCTAAACTCCCCCTTTCTCTCTCTAAATTCCTCAAAACAAACTCTCTCAAAACTCTAATTCTGTAATAGGAGATTCTTGCCTCCCTTATTCTTCCAATTGTTTGTAAGTTGATCTACACTTCTTATTTCCTTTATTCTTGTCTTAAGAATCTTATTTAGTTAGTAGATTTCTCTATACTTGTTAGGTTGTATGAATTAAAGGGATGTTTAAAGGGGATTTAATTAGTATGGTTATCATAGTATATCGTAGTATTGATTGTAGTAATTAATATGTGTAGGGAGCTTCATTGAGGAGCATTTATAGTGAGTAGCTTGTGGATTGGTGAAGATAAGCTTGAGGTAGGGTTTTCCCTACTTAGCTATGGTGACATTAGTGTTTAATTATTCATTTATTATCACTAATTACATTTGTCTCATGATAGTTGCATTATAACATGTTTTGGTAATTACGGTTTATCACTTAAGATGATTTCATGATATTTAGGTTAAGATGAAGATAGTAAATTGTCACAAAAAGGATTACATTGCATGATAACATGTTAAAGAGTAATTAAATGAGTAGAAATGAATTAGTGAAGAGTTGAACATGATTATACTTGTTTTGATAATGTGGTTGCATAGTTGTGCCATTGGATTTGTTGGCTTATCCTTGGTTGTTGGACATTGGAGGATCTTTGATTCCGATTTTGAAGTCGGAAGGCAGTTGGGAAACCGTCTTCCGCTCAAGTCACCATTAGAGCTTCCCACTCCGATCCAAGGGGGATGTGCACATTTAGTACTTGGGTTATGGAGGGACTCGTGTGGTGATGCACGACATCTGGCAGGGGACTCGAGTCGCACTCGGGCCCGGTACCACGGACGTGTTCCTAGTACCTTTTGTGTGTTAGTGACGTCGTGGGCGTGACGCGGTCACTGGTTGTGTGGATATGTTGGAGGGTGATTTCTAATCTCTCATTGTGCTTTGTTGGTTTCACCTTGCATTGTCATATGTAGGTAAGCTTAGTTTACATGCATTGAACATTCTTATCATTAAGCTAACACTTGGGTTTTAATGATCTGTGGTGAAACATATGGTGACTTCCGCCCATATGGGGAGCAGTGTTGACAGGTTAGCATGATTCATTCGAGGGCTTGGGAGCGGTCTTCACTAGTCGTCATCACTTGGGTCTATCTTAGTTTTTGACTATTAAACTCCTACTTTTCGATATGGTTGTATAACTATCGGGATTGTATTTATATCCCACAACTTGTAAACATTTAACAATAACTTATCTATTGCATGTTGTTGAGTTAGAACTTCTTTACCCGCTTGTTCGCACTATAAAACTTGGGAAACCAAGTCTTTTGATGCCTCCATGTGTTGGGAAGGCGTAAAGGAAAGGGTCCTGACTTATGGGGGTGTTAAAAAGTGGTATTAGAGCATCGGTTTTGGAGCCTAAGTCAAGAACCAATGAACTAGGGTGAGTCAATCTAAAACGAACCCGGTTTGAGTTATAGAGAACTTGTAGCAAGTTTGGGAGACGTCCCAAGGTTGTGACATTGTCCTCTTAACTTAAGTCGGTCACCATGTGGGGGCAATGGGGCGTGTATGATGCATATGGTTGTTGTATATTTCTTGGTTAGTGTTGTGGAATTGTTGCATGCTTTGTAATATCCTATGTGATAACACATTGATGATGATGCGAGTAGGAAAGGTGTGTTGGATGTGTTAATGTGAACATATACTAATTGTCGTCATATGCGAGTTTTATGCCGTATAAATGTCTCTACGTTTTCCGTACATGTGTTTAAGAACATGCAAGTAAGGTTGTAGGTGGACTTGTAGGAGTTGGTATGGTAAATATCCCCTTAAAGTGTGTACTTGGTCAAGTGGAGAAGGGGACTCGGCCGACTAGAAGGCACTCGAACGAGTGTCCCTACCACTCGACCGAGTGGGCATGTTTACAGACCCTTAGGACCTCCTGTAAGTTTTGGCACTCGACCGAGTGGTGGATCTACTCGACCGAGTGTGTGTCACTCGACCGAGTTGGAGGACCACTCGACCGAGTAGACTTAGGTGAAATTCTGGAAACATTCTGTAAGTTGAGTCACTCGACTGAGTGGGACACCACTCGACCGAGTGGGCTCACTACTCGACCGAGTGATAATACACACTCGATCGTGTGGATCTGTGTTGTGGTCAATGCCTTTTGCTTCCTAATTTGGAGCATGTATTGACGTTTGTTACGCTTATTGAAGAGACATAACGCCGAGAACCCGTGCAAGGACTCCTTCGCCTCCAGCCCGTGTGTCCGATGAATAAATGGAGCGACTCATAGCTCAAAATGAAGCCTTCACTGAGGCCCTTAGGAATGTCACTAGAGAGAGATACGGCGATGGATGCCTCCTCCATGAGAACCGCCGTCTCGCGCCACCGCCCCACCAAGTACCTTGGGGTTGGGGAGCCATGTCTCTTTAGAGATTGGGTGCGTGAAATAGAGAATGTGTTTGAGGTAGTAAGGTGCCCCGAAGAGCTCAAGGTGGAACAAGCCGCTTTCCACTTAGGAGGTCTCGCGGGAGGGTGGTGGTATAAGGAGAGGGATGCTATGAGGGAATTTTATGAAGAAAGAGGTGAGGTCGCAATACCATAGGCCGATTTCAAAGTGGAGATGAGGAATTAGTTCATCCCCGAGCATGTAAGATGCAAGCTCCGGGCGGAGATCGCTTTGTCGTGACCGATGCTATACATCTGTTTCAACGAACTAGCTACATACGTGGAAGACCTTCATCTTAGCCAATCCCACTTAGCTCTCAAGTTTGAGGGAGGACTAACCGTCAAGATCCTAGAGAAGCTTCAACCCGGAGATGTGTCAAGTGTGAAGGAGGTCTATGCGAGGGCGGGAAATACGGAGAGGCTACTCAGCATGGCCAAAGAGGCTAAGGAATGGTCCGGAGAAAAGAGGAAAGTCAAAAGTGAGAATGGAGGGTACCAACCCAAGAAGAATAATTTCAATCAAGCTAGATCCTACTCGGGAGGATCACCTACAAGTGGCTATGGGAAGTCGGGCGGCTACGGCAGAAGGGCCGTGAGTGAAGGAGGAGGACCCCGATGCTATAATTGTGGTGGCTTTGGCCACAAGAAGGTGGAGTGCACAAGCACCCCAAGAGGGCCCAACCGGAGGTTCGGGCAAGGAAACTCCTACTACACTTCTTCTCAAAGTGGGACCAACAACCGGAGTTTGGGGGCATGAAGTAACTCAAGGAATGCTAACTCCAACTTCAACGGCGGCAACAACCGGGGAAATTTCAACCGAGGAGCTCCATCTAGGGCGACTAGCTTCGCGGGAGGCAATGCTTCGGGAAGTTGGCCAACCCAATTGGTAAGCACGGTGCAAGGCGAACCCAAGTCTAGTGGCAAGCTCTTTTCCATGGGTAAGAAGAGTGCCGAGGATGATGCCCACGTAGTCTCCGGTACATTCCTTATTAATTCTTATCCTTGTTTTATTTTATTTGACTCGGGGGTTACCCATTCTTTCGTGTCCAAGAGTCATGCGTGGACCCTAGGATTGGGGGAGGGAGAACCCGCCAATGATGACGTATCTTTACCTTCGGGGGAGTGAATCTTATGTTCAAAAATCTATAAAGAAGTGTCGGTTATAGTGCATGAGACCAACTTTCCGGCGAACCTTTTCGAGTTCCCTCTAGAGGGGTTTGAAGTGATCCTAGGGATAGATTGGCTAAGTAAACACAAATCCAACATATATTGTTACCAAAAGAAGATCGCCTTGAGAGGACCCAAGGTCACTTGGGTGTCATACAAGGGCTACTTAGTCAAACTTAAGGTAAAACTAGTTACGGTGATGAACTTGAAGACTTGCTTGAAGAAAGGGTGTCCTATGATCTTGTGTTATGTATGGGACATTAGTGTGGAGAGGCCGCAAGCGCATGATATACCGGTAGTAAGGGATTTCGAGGATTTCTTCCCAGAGGAGTTGCCCAGATTACCTCCTCCTAGAGAAGTGGAATGTGGGGTGGACTTAAAGCCGGGTATGGGACCAAACTCTAAGGCCCCGTACCGGATGAGTCCAAAGGAACTAGAAGAGTTGAATAAACAACTTTGGGAGTTGGCGGACAAAGGTCCTATTTGTAAAGATGAAGGACGGGACATTGAGGCTATGCATAGATTATCGGGAATTGAACAACGTCACCGTCAAGAACAAGTATCCTTTACCAAGAATTGATGATTTGTTTGACCAACTTAGTGGAGCCGGAATATTTTCAAAGATCGACCTAAGATCGGGGTATCACTAATTGAAGATCAAGGATGAGGACATTCCAAAGACTGCTTTTAGATCAAGGTACGGACATTACGAGTTTGTGGTAATGCCATTCGGATTGACCAATTCACCGGCCGCTTTTATGGACTCATGAATAGAGTGTTTAGTTCATACCTGGACAAGTTCGTGGTGGTATTCATAGACGACATTTTAGTCTACTATAAGACCAAGGAATAGCATGAAGAGCCCATAAGAATTGTTTTATAAACCTTGAGGGAGCACCAACTTTATGCAAAGCTAAGCAAGTGCGAGTTTTGGTTGGAAAAGGTGGCTTTTCTAGGACATATAATATCAAAGGAAGGAGTTGACGTGGATCCTACTGGTCGTACTCATTTGGAGGTTTAGTTTTCGGTTACTTGTCGTTAGGAGCACCTAGACCAAAACAATATTTATAACTTCACAAACAACTCTACTATTAGTAAAGAGGCAAGTAAAGGTCAGATCCCAAGGGACGGGTATTGAAGTAAGATTTTCAATTGTAAGTAGCGGTGTCTAGGGGTGTCACAATTTGGGGTTTGAAGTAGAAGATCACTAAACTAAATAGCAATGAAAGTAAACAAGCAAGATGATTAAAAAGGGATGTAAACAATTGATAAAAGGCACTAGGGTGTCATGGGGTCATAGGGGATTCATGGGAATTGATCATACAAATATATTCTCACATTATAAGCAAGGGATTATTGTTGTGATGGATCGAGTTGGTTTATATCTTACAATCCTAGGAAGGTTTGGGTCCCGGAGCCGAATCGATTAGATTGTACAACACCTACAAGTCGACTTAATCCTCCCTACTCAACTATATGCATGGTCTAATGAGACTCGAGTTGGTTTATGTCTTACACGTCTCATTGAAAAGGTAAGTGATGGGTAAAAAATGCAAGGATTCATAGGCTCGCATTTCATCAAACATAACATGTGCATAAGTTGAGACCACAACAAGCAAGCAAATAAACTATGAAAACATATTAAATTAAGCATGAATCATTCCCCATGTTGATTTCCCCTAATTACCCATTAACCTTAGTTAAAAAAACTACTCACTCATTATCAAGTTTAGCATGTTAACAAGATTGTCAATCACATTAACAAAGCAAGACATGATGAATAAATGAAGATAATTAACAATAATTAAAAATGGATTAAGAGAATTATACCTACTAATGATTCCAATAATAAAGCAAAGAATAATAGAAGTACTTGATGATTGATTGGAAGGTTGTCAATCTCCCAATAATAACCCAAATAATCTTCAATTACCCAAAATAAAAGATGAACAAAAGAGAGATTAAGGAAATGAGATTTGTATTAAGACTTGATTAAGAGTTGATTATAAGATTAAGAAGAGATTAGAATGATATAAACTACACTAGAGATTGATAAGAAGAAAATGATTATCTAATTAGACTAATGGGGTATTTATAGTGGGGATTAGGTACATAAATTAGGGTTTACTAAGGGCTTAAATGATGATGAAGTCCTTGAGGAATCACTCCTCGCAAAAGAAATGCCGGTCTGCTTTTTGCCGGTCTTTCCGAAATATGCGCATCCTTCATAGAACAAGAAGAAAACAAAAAGTTGCTGTAACACAATCCGAGCGTCCAAGGCAGCGGGACGAGCGGATTGTCTGGCTGTTGGACGAGCAGATTCCTAGGTCGGACGCTCGGATTCTGGCCTTCTTGGACGAGCGTCCCGAAGGTCAAGCCGCTCGGATTCTTCGTCAGTTTCCTTCTTTTCTTCTTTTCTTCCTCCTTCTTCCAACAATCCTCGGGGATCTTGTCGGAGATGCAAGGATCTTTCCTCATCATTGCCCATCTACTATAATATGTACAAAGGCCTTCTAGTCTTATCTTCTCTTTGATGCTTGGTAATTGAATTCAATCAATTTAGCTCTATTTTGCCATGAAAATGCAAGGTTTGCACTCCTCTCCTACCAAGGGAACAAAACCTCAAAGAATATGCAAAACAAAGGACTAAAGACAATAAATGACCTAAATATGCACTAAAAAACATTGGAACAAGGCTAATTCGGGGACTAAATATGCTCAAATAATGGTCACATCAAATATCCCCAAACCGAACCTTTGCTCGTCCCGAGTAAAGAGGTGACAAAAACTAGGACCGTTATTTAAACTAACCTAACAGCATAGCCAATATGAGACAATTAGCGGGTCTCACTCCGCCCCTTCAACTCACAACAAGACAACCATGAGGTAGGATGCCTTCTTGCAAGGTAAGGTGGGTCTTGCCAAAATGGCGACACATCCAAACATTAAAGCACACAAAATCAAGTAATAGATGCCTCTACAAAAGAATAGCCACTTTCCTCATCTAAGTGGCGAAAATTATCTACAAGGGAAGCAATTCAAGGGTACACACTCCTTCATAGATGCAATTTCTTCAAACTACTAAGCCTAGAAGGATACCAATAAATCACCTCCAAGTTGTGTCAAGCTAGGGTACCTTTGTCCTCAATCGTTAAATGCTTTTGTCAAGAATAGATTCCCTATGGTGTTAGAAACACTGGAGGGTCGCGGAATTCCCCTTCTTGCCTAGACAAGAAGAAGGGTCGTCCCCTCTCTACCATGCACAATAGTGGATACGATGGATAAAGGGATCGATAGTATTTGAGTTTCATTTGGGAGTTTGATTTTGTTGTTGTTTTTCCCCCCCAATTTCTTGTGTCATATAACATTTGAGAACACTTTCTTTTGCCATTTCTTTTGATGTTTGGCATTTCAACACTTGACAACTTTTCAACTTTTGCATTTTTCTTTTGAACATTTTCAAAGTCACCCCAATTAGTAACGAGGGTGCCTTATATTTGAAGCATAGGAGTTTTCATTTTTGTTACTCCTCTTTTCTTTTGATGCAATTGCAAACTTTTTTTCTTTTCTTTTTTTTTCATTTCTTGAACTCAAATTTGAACAATTTCTTTTTGTGCCAATTCCCTTTGATGACAAAATGTATGGTAGAACATGGATGAATGATGGTTGCATGGTTTCAAGGGTCACCTTGGAATAAACGGTAGCCAAGGAGTTATCACACCACAAGGTACTCTTGACTAGGCCTTAATCCATAGGTCAAAGGATACTAGCATGACACATCCTAGGGTGTTTTACAAGTATTCTAACAAGCAAAGTCTTAAGAAGAAAAAGCATCTACTAGGGCCTATATACACTTGTCAAGTTTCCCAAGTAGACGGTTTCACAAAATTTTTCTAACATGCAAACTACATGCCATGATGCAACTATCATATATACATCCTAATGCATAATTCTACCAACTAATATGCCAAATAATATAAATGCAAGTCCTAAATTCACATTGTTTATACCGCATCAATCAAAATAAAGCCACATAGTCATTAACATAGAGAGGAAAAAGGAGACTGGAAAGATCATACTATGCGGTCTTCAATATCCTCATGTCTCGGATGTGGCGTAGTCGATCAATGTGAACAAGGATAGACAAACATAATAATATATACAAGACTACACTATAAAGGAAATGAACATGTTTTTGGATTTTTTAATTTTTTAATTTTTTTATTTTTCGAAATTTTTTGATTTTTTTGGATTTTTGAATAAAAGTCAAGTTAGAATTTCCCATCCCCACACTAGTATGGGCATTGTCCTCAATGGCCAATATGATAGGAAATTATGCAAGTATGATGCATGATTTCTAAACTAAATGCAAGCTATACTAAGCTACACTACATGATGCATGGGTTTTTGTTATGGCGGAGAGCGTAATTTAGATTACCTCCCGATGCGTATGCATGTACTTCCCCAAACCAAAATAGACATTATTTCTAACGTCTTAAATTTCGGGGTAGTTCATGCACACGAAATGTAATGCATGAAACAATAAATTGTCATTTTGGATTTTTCATGTGGGAACAATAAAAAGAACACCTTAATGGAGCCAAGGTGTTAGTCCTCCCTGTTGCTAGGACTGTCAAGACTATGATCAAGATAAAATAAAGAAAACAAAAGAAGTAGACAAACCATAAGAGTGTAGGAGCCTCCAAGGTTTGCTAATCCTCCATCTTATCATCATTGTCAACATTTTCCTCCATAGAAGTGGAATCATCTCTACTTCCGCTTTCACTTCCTTGATCTTCCTCACTTTCTTCTCCTTCCTTATCTTGAGCTTCTTCTTCTTCATCATTCTCTTGAACCTCTTGTTCTTCACCACCCTCATCATCGACGACTTCATCATCAACATTCTCCTCTCCACCCGGTCTTTCACCACTAGATGTGCTTGGAAATAAAACCTCCCTATCCGCCCAACTAGGCAGAGGACATGATGGATCAAGTAGTCCTTGCCTAGCTAAATGAAGGAGGGGCGGATATTGGGCCTTGTAGGCATCCACTCGATCATTGTATGCTTGTTGGTGCATTTCTCTCATGAGTAGGGTCAAGTAATCATTTCCCATTTCAACATCCTTGGGTTTGAACTCTTGATATTCTAATGGGTAGGGTGGTGTGACAATGGAGGAGGAAGGCTCTTCGATTTCGCCTCTTTGTTGATGAATGATATACTCGGCTTCCTTGGAGAGTGGAAGAAGGTAGTTTGTTCGATGAATACTCAATCTGAAGGAAATGTAGATTCATATACATAAATAACATACTCATATATGCTAAACTAATTTGTCATAAAATTAAATACGGATTTTATGCATGCAAACAATATGATAAAAGAGAAGAAATCATTTTCTTACATTCAATATTTCGGCTATATTGGGCACAAGAGAGATCACCTTTCTCTCTTGTTCTTGAGCTTTTCCTTTATGGATGAACAAGATCTAAGTGTAAGATCTCTCCCCAAGCTTTATACCCAAGGCTTAACACTTAATCTAATTAATATTATAAGTACTAGTATAATATTAATCTTAGTAGAAAATTGACCCAAAAATTGTTTTGTTTTCACTCCTAAAACCGGGTAGGAGAAGGTAATTTTGGAGTATATTATCTCTCTAATTATCTCTAAAATGTAGAGAGGAAATTATCTTTCTTACACTAGGAAAAAGATAATTGAATGAATGAATCATTTTTTTTAGAAGAGAAAACTCTCTAAAATCCCCTTGGAAAAACCGGTGGGTAGGAGCCCTTTTGGGGAGCCAATGCATGCCCATATTTGTCTTCACAAGGTGAGTAGGGTTGCATGGCTACTTAAGCTATTTAATCATTATGTTTTCTATTTAAAAAATAAACACAATTTTAGCCTAATGCTCCTCCATTATTTCGGCACTTTTACATAATATGGATTCCATATTATTTTGTCAATTGTCAATATGTCACATGTCATGTGTGACATAAATTTGTTATGTATTTTTAACATATTAAAAATCAACGTATTAATAAAAATATGTCACACACAAAAATCGACTTAGTAATTCCATAATTACTAGTGCCAAAATATTTTACCATTTATAAATCACAACTGATTGTATTTATAACAATTCATTCAATTTAATTGTTACATTAAACAATTATTTCATCCGAGTAATGATACAATTCAATTACTCAGACCGTATCTTATTTAATCACATTTCAATATGATACGTAAATTTTACTTCCAAAATCGTCCGTCAATTTTCAAGTAATTTAATCAACTCGTAACGTTATACGATTAATTAAATAATCAATTAAGTGTATTGCCCTTTAGGTATGACCTAGGGGGTCAACTGATCACCACCGTCACACGACAGTAATGTCAAACTCTAGTCAGCCAATCATTACCGATATATGTTGACCGAGTTGTGGTAACAAAATTACTTCCCAATTGTATTCTTTAAAATGAGATTTAATAATGATATTTAAATCATGTGATCGCACTATTGTTGAGGACACATTTCCCAACAATCTCCCACTTGTCCTCGACAAGTGTGCGTCACCAATTCTCTTGTCCTATTACTATCTCCCACTCAATGCAAGGTGTCTTTCGGTCGTACTTGCAAGTGATCATATCGAGAGTGGTTTCCTCGATCTGGAGAATAACTGATTGACCGGATTTATCCACTCGGGATACCTTCCGAGCGTGGCCACGCATTTCCAATTCATTACTCCTCGAGTGGCCCCGAGATATTGTTTTAACCCTGACAAGGGGGTGGACAATTCCTATCGCACTCATTCCCTTCGACTAGCCACACCATCATAACCCAAAATATGCCCATTTGACCCCATTTACGAAGGTCGTAGTAACACAAATCAAAGTTAATCGAAACCGAGCCATCTTAGGTGAATAGTCTTTAGTCAAAAGAATCGACTCATTTGAATACTATAGCACCTCTCGCCACGACCAGGCTATATAAATTTGCCAGAACTCTATAAGCGGTCATAAGGCCCGACAAGGTGTTCCTAACATCTGCCTATGTGATCGACTAGTCATCTCTCATGACTGTATGGCACTTGAACTTGCCATCAATCGCATCACACTCTAGTCACTTCGAGACGTCACCTCATACAAGTGACTATGGGCGAATACAATGCTAATCCGTGTTCACTTTAACGGGGTTCAATTGTCTCCACAACCCGTTTGGATGTAACAAAGTATAATAAAAGAGTTTTAAAATAAAACTCGAACGACAAATGCGATTATCACACATGAATAGTCAATGCTCGATTACTATTTCATGTTCTATAATCTAATTTGATCTTGTACGTAGTTGTTCATTTTAATTCAATTGAAATGACATGACTCATCATGTTTAGCCTTTGAGAAGGCTTTGGTTAGTAGGTTTTATCAATTTCTTGTACCTTACTCAACCTTACTACATACTCGTTTTCCTTTGTAATGTATACATTTGCATTACAAAACTTTCTGAGTACGTGTCGAGATCCAATCAAGACATAGGCCCTCTAGCCTAAGAATAGCTCCCACTTTGTTTTCACGAGTGTGCGGGACTCATCCTCTTGCACATCTCATGATTGCAAGTGTACTCAATTTCCGTTATATATATATCTCTCATTGTTCTTTATTGCCTAGAACGATTCTAGAAAATCTACTTCTTAATTATCATAGCCACAATGGTATCTTAACCATCCTAATGTGTTTTGATTATGGTTTTGTCGGAAACCATGCGCAACCTCAATTGTCAATTGTCACTTGTGTAACACCCTTACATAAAATTGCATCATAAACACTTTGTTTTACTTCCTTAATGCTTCTGCAAGCACTTAAGGGTAATCTTTATATACTAGGTAAAGATTACTTAAATTCGATTTTGAAAATAATTCATCATACTCAAAGTATATGAAGTGTTATACATCATTACTCATTTAATTGATCCGGCAGCGGAAGTAAATGGAATTAATCAAATATGTTCAAATTAATTGAACTAGTCATGAATCTTATCAACATAAGACTTCTTACTGACGCTAATATCATGTGGATTTATCTTCATAAATCCGGATATTCAAGATGTATTATAATACTCCAAAAGTCTTAAATCATTCTCAATGATCAATATGTCATCCACATATCGGACTAATTAAAATTCCGTAACTCCCACTAAACTCCATGTATAAACACAACTTCTCGACTTCTCGAGAAATGTTTTATCACATGATCAAAATGTTGATTCCAACTCATTGATGTCCTACTTAAGACCCTCTCTTAAGTTTCACATTATCTTAGGATTGCAAGAATCTACAAAACTCATGACATGTATTGAATACATTCCTTCTTTTGAAGAAGCGGGTTTTAGATTTACTTGCTACGTATTTCATAACCTCATAATGAAACACAATCCTTAAGAAGATCCAAATAGACTTAAGCATTTCAATTAGTGCAAAACCCTTTGCAACCAATCTTGCATTGAAATATCTCTTTATTAGTGCAAAAGCCTTTGTCACTAATCAAGCCCTTATGTTTCGGATTTTCATGGCTCTAAGCCTTGTATTGAGTTGTGACTTAAACACTCTTATGTAAGTCATATGTTCATTACTTTCCAGAAGTAATCAACTTGAATCAAACAATTTCTTTGTAAGTTATAAGCTCTTTACTTTCTTAAAAGTAGCATGAATTCATCATTTTTGACAAGTGACGAATTTAACCTCCTAGGTTTTAAAGAAACAATGTCTTACACAAAACGTCTCATGTAGCCAAGAAGGACCAGTTTCTTGCGACATAACATTCTCTGTGGCATTCTTTGTGGCTCTTGAATAATTTCTCCCACTCTGTCTTCTAAAAATAAACTTGTATTTTAGAAAGACAGCTTCACGAGCCGCAAACCCGTCGTATTCGTGATAATATAAGAGGGAAAAAAGAGCATTTGTTTCTTGTGAAAACTTACAAACATGGTACCCTTACCATTTCATATCACATATGATTCGATTTAGTGGAAAAATAATTTAGACAAAATGATAAAATCCCCAAAAGGATCAAGTAACTCAAAGTAACTTGATTGAAGTCCAAATCATATTGAATAGCGTTTGAATTCTTATCCATCCACACATTATTTCATAATGCGTGCTAAGAGAGATTAACTTGTGATACTATATCACATGTCCTTTGGCTTATATCAAAGTCTTTACTTTGATAATCCCATCGCGACTAAATCGTGATTCCTTGAACTCTTGAACTTCTTCAAAGATTTCTCTACTTACCTTATTAAGTGAACACACTAGTGTCAACTTAAATCGTTGGTAAAAGATAATGATCAACCTATTATGGATCAATGATTTATAACCTCGATCTCCTTTTCAACCAAAAGGCACGAGACATCTTGCTTTGAATACAAGATACGCATATACCATTAACAATCTAATGGTTTCAAGAGTACTCGATAACTCTTTGCGTTCATCATTCCAGAAATTAAGGTTTAATCTTGGGTTACCAATTTGAGTCTTACATCATCTACATGATATATCATTCTAGTTTGGTTTAGAATATATTCACCTTGATAATGGGCCAGCCATACATCAAATCGTGGTGTATAGGGTCACAAAAGGGAAACCTCTTTTGTATCTTAACAAGTTTATATTCTTATTTAGAGTTAATGCACTTAATAGTCATAATTAAGTACAACTTTAAATCCAAAAACTAGATTGAGTACATAATTACTCTATCTCTCGTCATTATTGATGCTAGTCGTCATATTCTAATCATTCTATGTATCAAGTACAACGATGTAAACCACCACCGGTTTCTAATATTGACGAAGTAGTACTAGCAAAATTTATGTTTAATCAAATAAACATTTAAAGAAGAAGGTCCCATTAGATGTCCCACAACTAACTCGTTGATTCTTCAATAATTTGGGGCAGTTTCCTTTCTCGTGTCCAACATTTAAGACAATGGAAACTTTATCGGTCGGGATTGATAGGTTTAGTATCGTCATTCTCAACAACTTTACCTTTAACATTACCTTGTATCAATTCCATTATATCTTTACTTCTTGAACCTCGTCCTCATCTTAACGGTTTAAGAGAATGCTCCCACTCATTTCAATGTGTCTTTGCTTTGAGAAGCAAAATTGAACTCATGAAGATTACTCTTCATTTGTTCGTTTTAGTCTTAAAACTTTCATTGAAGTGGTTGCGTTATTTTGGTCAATTACGAATTCTGAAAATCTAATCACCAAAACAATTTATCGCTTCAAGGCACTTAATTCAATTAAGTATATGAAACATAATCCATTGTAAGTAGAAATGTTAGTCAAGAATCAAAAACCTGTTTGATAATGAATAACTTTAATCTATACTCTTTACAAGAGATCCTTAGCAATGGTTCGTATGAGGTTTTAGAAGCAAATTCATATTTGTCTTTAGTTACGATGTTTTAATGGAGATTTGAATCAAAAACGAAATGATATCGTATATGAATTGTGGTAAAGAAATAGAACAATATGATAACGGAATAATGGAAAACAAAACATTTATCGTTTTATTAATACTTGTAAATAACAAGTATAGCATTTACATAGTGACCTCTACCCAACTATGATAAATGATTCCAAGACCCAAATTCATATTGACTTAGGCACGGTGGGGCCGATACATCCTTTATCAATATAACTCGGTGGATTAACGTTTAATCGATTCTACTTTTAGAACTCTTGGTCGATAACATTACATTAACAATTATCTATAGCCCAAAACACATCGACAAGGGCACGGTGGGGCCGATACATCCCTTATCAAATACTTTTGTTGAGTTCAATCCAAATTTCGAATAAATGTGTCCATGATCCAAACCCACATTAACTTGGGCACGGTGTGGCCGATACATCCCTCATCAACATGAATTCGGTGGATTAACATTCATCACCCACTTCCCCTACGTAACAAGGTTTGTACCCGGTGGGGCCGAGCGCACTCCCTCGCGAAATAGGTTTTCATGGTTTCTACTATTTGGTAAGGCTATGTCTCAATTGATTGTTTTAGCGAGAGGTCATGTCAATTTATTATCTATCACGTTTTAAGTGAACTAAAGCGGTGAACTACGATAATTTTAATTGACACGGTCGATAAACTCGATAAAGGAAGACAATGCATGTTTAGTTATGGCGATTTAGCGATGCATGTGACATAAAATAAAATGCAAGCATAAAGATAAATAAATCCTAGTATGGCCTTCCTAAAAATAGAAAAACTATTAATCTATTACAAAATCGGAAACCAACTCCATTGGTCCCTTGAACTTCGGTTGTGGCACGCATCTCGAGGTAACACCGTCTTTATGTATCGCCATTCTTGAAGTAATCCGTCTTTTGGAACTCCGGAATGAATAAAATTACATAATAAATTACATAATTTCCTATTATACATTTGTAACTAAAATAAAATAAATCTATTAAATTAAAAAACGGTGATACGAGATCACAATAAAAATTACAACCGAATCGATACTCCCATACATTTCGGGAAATACCAATTAAAATCTAAGGCCATACTAAGTAAAATTACATAATTCAAAATTACATAAATTAAAAATTATGACAATCATAAAGAAAATGCAGCATTATAATATGTATGAACATGCTCAATTTTATGCTAAATCGCCTTTTAATTAGCCAATATCGTATATTACTCGGTTTTTACGGATTTGCGTGATTTCAACATTTTATAATCACAAAAATGCATAAACTCATATTTATGCATAATTTAATTACCCTAACCTCTTAGGACTCAAAATATAGTCTTCACTAATAATTTGACCATAATTAACCCTTATTTATAAAATTGTTCATAAATAGACCAAAAATTACAAAAATAAGCTATTAAACTTCAAATAAATCCAAAAATTCCAAATAAATTCAAAATTTGAAATTTAAATTCATGAACATTCTGGAAAATTTCCATGACACTCATAATGTTCAAAATCTTAGGTTAAAAATTTTGAAATTTTTCCGGAAAACAATGTTGCGGTTTATCGATTTATAATAAAATAATCATAAAAACATGGAAAAATTATTTTCACTAACTTTTCAATTTTAGATCTGAAAAATATAATAAAATGCAACATTAGATGTTTTTCTTAAGTCATAGATTATGTTTTTATTAATTTTCACTAATAATGTCACTATTTATGCCATTTTTCTTCAAAAATTCATAAATCATGCAAAAAGACTTCTTTATAGCCAATTATTTTACACACATCTTGTAAAATTGCATGTGACAACATATTAATTTTCTATGACCAGATTCGAAATTTAACTCATATTAACCTATTTTTCTCTTAAATCCGAATTTAATAATGAAAAATTCATTTTTCGAGCATAACAAGTGCAAAAATTATGAAAGTTTACAGGTTATCTCAAAATAATATATGTGATAACATATCCAAAGATCAACTTAAAATTCGAAGTATAGCTAATTTTCGATCAAAAATGACATTTTTACTCATAAAATCACACTTAAATGCCATTATTGTAAAATATGAACAATAAAAATCCGAAAAATTAACCAAAATATCCTAAAACATTTTAGGACCAGAAATATTAACATGCATGTAATAATTTCGTGATATATCATAATAACACAAATTTTTACAAGTTTTATTTGTTATTCATATAACTCGGAAAAACTTTTAACCAATTTGCATGCAAACAACCGTGGCTCATGATACCGATTGAAGGAAATGTAGATTCATATACATAAATAACATACTCATATATGCTAAACTAATTTGTCATAAAATTAAATACGGATTTTATGCATGCAAACAATATGATAAAAGAGAAGAAATCATTTTCTTACATTCAATATTTCGGCTATATTGGGCACAAGAGAGATCACCTTTCTCTCTTGTTCTTGAGCTTTTCCTTTATGGATGAACAAGATCTAAGTGTAAGATCTCTCCCCAAGCTTTATACCCAAGGCTTAACACTTAATCTAATTAATATTATAAGTACTAGTATAATATTAATCTTAGTAGAAAATTGACCCAAAAATTGTTTTGTTTTCACTCCTAAAACCGGGTAGGAGAAGGTAATTTTGGAGTATATTATCTCTCTAATTATCTCTAAAATGTAGAGAGGAAATTATCTTTCTTACACTAGGAAAAAGATAATTGAATGAATGAATCATTTTTTTTTAGAAGAGAAAACTCTCTAAAATCCCCTTGGAAAAACCGGTGGGTAGGAGCCCTTTTGGGGAGCCAATGCATGCCCATATTTGTCTTCACAAGGTGAGTAGGGTTGCATGGCTACTTAAGCTATTTAATCATTATGTTTTCTATTTAAAAAATAAACACAATTTTAGCCTAATGCTCCTCCATTATTTCGGCACTTTTACATAATATGGATTCCATATTATTTTGTCAATTGTCAATATGTCACATGTCATGTGTGACATAAATTTGTTATGTATTTTTAACATATTAAAAATCAACGTATTAATAAAAATACGTCACACACAAAAATCGACTTAGTAATTCCATAATTACTAGTGCCAAAATATTTTACCATTTATAAATCACAACTGATTGTATTTATAACAATTCATTCAATTTAATTGTTACATTAAACAATTATTTCATCCGAGTAATGATACAATTCAATTACTCAGACCGTATCTTATTTAATCACATTTCAATATGATACGTAAATTTTACTTCCAAAATCGTCCGTCAATTTTCAAGTAATTTAATCAACTCGTAACGTTATACGATTAATTAAATAATCAATTAAGTGTATTGCCCTTTAGGTATGACCTAGGGGGTCAACTGATCACCACCGTCACACGACAGTAATGTCAAACTCTAGTCAGCCAATCATTACCGATATATGTTGACCAGTTGACAGTAACAAAATTACTTCCCAATTGTATTCTTTAAAATGAGATTTAATAATGATATTTAAATCATGTGATCGCACTATTGTTGAGGACACATTTCCCAACACAATCGGCAAATCTTTGAAGGTAAGGTGAAGGATCTAGATTCATTGGTTAGCCACCCATAGTTGGTGTCAAGAGGATCATACTTGACCCACTTAAACTTGTTAATCATGGCGTCCATATCAATGAGATGGCCTCCTTTGACCGCTACATAAGTTTTGTCTTTGTTGAAGTTTGGGTCAAAGTGCTTGGCCAAATAGGTAACTAGTCCTCCATTCACAATAAAAGCGGTGCACTCTTTGCCACAATCGACATTAAGCCGTCTTTCAACCAAAAGCCTTAGAGCATTATATGGCTTAGTATACTTCCTATGTTCAAGGCTGACTCAAGAAGAACAAAATCGAGCTTGGTAAGATGATTAGTGCCATTTCTCGCTATCAAAGTACTTCCAATGACCTTGTGCCACACTCTAATGCCCGGATGGTGGACTAATAGAGCACGACAAGCATGAAAGCTCACAAATTTCTTTCCGAAAATAGCCTCCCAAAGAGGAGCGGGGTCATACTTCTCGGGGATCTTATGATAGTACGGGGCATCACTAAGGCCTAATATCTTACTCAAAACATCAAAGGTGGTGCGTCTATTCACATTTGCAAGACGAAACTCGATGTATTCTCTAGTCTCCACCTTAGTAACTTTCAATTAACTTATGAATTCCAAGGTGAGGGAGGGGTATGTCAATTCTATCACGGTAAACAATTTACCCAATCCCATGGCCTCAAAGAAGGCTTTGGTTTGCTCAAGAACACCCAACTTTGTCAAGGCATTATCACAAATAAATTTTGTAGGCATAATGGTCTTCTTAGCAAAATGGACAAATTTATCTCTATGAGAATCGGAAGTGAAAATTACCTCCGGATAGTCAGATAATTGAGCAATAACCCGAGTTGTTGATGTTATTGCTTCCATAGGGGGATCATGTTGTTGAATTTCCAAATTTGCATTAGAAACTACCAAAGCCTTTGAAGCTTTCTTTGCTTGAAGAAGTTGTTGCCTTTTTGAAAGTGCCTTTGCCTTGAGTGCCTTTGTTTCTCCTTTAGTTCTTGCCATTGTTGATTTACACCAAAGAAAGATTGAAATCTCCAATTTCTAGCTATGCTCAAATCGATTCAAGATGAAAGGATGTTGCTTTGTATCCCAAAAATCGATTCAAAAGTTGAAGATTTTGGTGTTTGAATCAATTGATTTTGTCAAAGGAGTGATTAATTTTTGTTGTGAGGAAGTTTTAATTTGATTTTGTTGAATTTGGTTAAGGGAATCTTGTTTTTTAGTGATGGAGAGGATGAGGGTTTTGGGGTTTTGGGGTTTATGGGTAGTGTTTGAATGTTGAAAGAATGAAATGAATGAGGGAAGGGGGTTTAAAATACCCGAAAATTTCAAAATAGCAGGGGAAGACGAGCGGCTGGGGGCACGGGACGCTCGGATTCTGCATAAATAGGCTTCAGGAAAACTCGCCACAAGACGAGCGTCTTTCAGTGAAGACGAGCGGATTCTGTTATGTGGGACGAGCGTCTTTTCAAAAAGACGAGCGGATTCTCCTTAAAACGAGCGTCCAGAATCAGACGAGCGTCTTCTCAGGTGGGACGCTCGGATTCTGTTACAGACCAAATTTTTGATTTTTGCAGCTCAACAGGATGAACGGATTCCTCCTCAGACGCTCGGATTCCTGCAAGATGAGCGGATTACCCTTAATCCACTCGGATTCCTCTTGGACAGCACGGATTCAGGTCCATCCGTGCACTGCATAACCCGTTTCATTTCCATTCTTCAAATCTCGTGTTCAACATTGTAGGGGCACTACAAGGGCATGAATAGCCTAAGCAATTGCTATCCCCATACTAAGTTAAAGTACTACACATCAATAAAATCATTAGTCCCTCCCTCACTTCTCTCAAAAATGATGAATATCTTGATCAAGGCACAAAAATGACAAAAATGCAATGTAAGAATTAAAATGCAAGTTAGGGAGTTAGAATATTTACAAATGGTGGTTTGGAGAGGACTCCACCAAACTCTCATGCTTAGTGAGATGTCATGGGGGCATGTTCAAGGTGTTGTTGAAGTTACTCAACACCTTGAAGAAGTAGACGAAAGCTTGTTCATTGTCATGATAAAGATCCTCAATAGATCTTTGCACTTGTTGTCCTTCATGATGGTCTTGATCGATAGCGTTGCCAATATAGGGATTGAAAATCCCTTCAAACTCATCATCCCAAAGACCGCAAACTTCGTCTACTTGATCATTAAAAATATCTTGAGTTGATAAAGACAACTCTCCTCCTTTATTGATTTGGCCAATGAGGCCATCCTCTTCACTTGTCATGGGTGAGCTTTTCAAGCTTTCTTTGTTGCTATTCTCTTGCTCTTTTGATGGAGCATCATCAACTTTATTTTTCCATTGGAATTATGACTTCTTCCCATCATCCTTCCGGCTATAGTGATCAACCATAAAACATGGTTCATGCAAACGGGGAGCTCTCAAGGTCTTATCAAGATTGAAAGTTATGCTTTCATCTCACACTTCTAGAGAAATCTCTCCATGTTTCACATCTATCACCGCACCCGCGATGTGCAAGAAAGGTCTACCTAGAATGATTGGAATATTGGAGTCTTCTTCCATGTCAACAATGACAAAGTCCACTGGGATGAAAAATTTCCCAACTCTTACGGGAACATCTTCCCATATCCCTAATGGTGTCTTCGTCAATCTATCGGCCATTTGGAGTGTGATGTTGGTACATTTAAGCTCTCCCGTCCCTAACCTTTTACTCACCGAATACGGCATAACACTCACACTAGCCCCTAGATCACATAAGGCCTTGTTAATTGTGGTGTCGCCAATGGTACACGGTATTGAGAAGCTTCCCGGATCTTTAAGTTTCGGAGGTGAACTCCCTTGAAGGATTGCACTACTCACCTTAGTGAAGGCGATGGTTTCAAGCTTTCGGATCGACTTCTTTTTTGTAAGGATGTCCTTCATGTACTTCGCATAGGCCGGCACGTGATTGATTAATTCCGTGAAAGGAATCGAGACTTCCAAATTCTTCACAATTTCCATAAATTTTCTAAGTTGGTCATCAAATATGGGCTTAGCTTGACGACTTGGAAAAGGAAGTCTAATCACAATGGGTTCCTTCTCCTTGGCCTTGTCTTCACTTTTCTTTGAAACTTCTTTTGTTTGTTCTCCTTCCTTGGAGTTTTGCACAACTTCTTCTTTGTCACTAGCTTCCACAACTTCATCCTCAACTTGCTTCTTTGGTCCTTCATATCTCGTACCACTCCTCAAGTGGATGGCACTAACCGTTTCATGTCTTGGGGATTACTTTGAGGTGGTAATTGCCCCTTTTGTCTTTGAGAACTTGAAGATGCTAGTTGAGTCAATTAGGTTTCCAACATTTTGGTGTGGGCTAGGATGTTGTTGATGGTGATGTCCTTTTATTGACTATCCTTTTGCATTTGAGTGAAAAACTCTTGTTGATTCTTTTGCATTTGGAGGACCGCTTTTTGAACATCAAAACCTTGGTCATTTTGTTGATTGTATGGAGTTTGGTTTTGGTAACCTTAGTTTTGGTTGTAAAAGGGTATTTGATTTTGGTTTCTCATGGGAGGTGGGGTGTATGTTGGTTGAGGGTTTTGAACATTTTGGCTTTTGTATGAGAAATTTGGGTGGAATTTGGTGTTTTCATTGTAATAATTAGAATAAGGGGTACCACTCTTGTATGCTTGAAAATCATTCACTTGTTCATTTGTTCCCCTACATTCACTTTGGTCATGTCCCAAAGTTCCACAATTCTCACATATCCCACTTGGGATTGATGAAGATGCCGTCATGGCATTAACATGTTGCTTTGGTGATTTTGAGGCTTCTTCAAGTCTAGCCATAGCTTTTTCGAACTTCAAGTTGATGGTATCAATGTGAGCACATAGTTGAGCACCCAATTGAGTAATAGAGTTCACTTCATGCTTTCCTCCTCTAGTAGCCTTGCGAGGTCTACTATATTGTGAATTATGGACCGCCATTTCCTCAATCTTGTTCCAAGTTTGATTATCGTCAACTTCGGTGAACATACCATTTGATCCCATGTTGAGAATGTTTCTTGAGTATTCATAAAGACCATTCCAAAATTGTTGTACCAATAACCACTCGCTAAGTCCATGATGAGGACATGAGCGACAAATTCCCTTGAACCGCTCCTAAGCTTCATACAAAGATTCTTCATCTCTTTGCGTAAAACCCGTAATTTGAGCTCTTAGCATGTTAGTCTTTTCCGGTGGGTAGAACTTTTTGTAGAAAGCTAGAGCTAATTTCTTCCAAGAGTCAATTCCGAGAGTAGCCTTATCAAGGCCTTTCAACCATTGTTTTGCGGTGCCAATTAGAGAAAAATGGAATAAGACCCATTGAATTTGGTCTTGAGTTACACCGATTTGTGAAATCGCATCACAATAGTCACAAAAAATCTCCATGTGAGAATGAGGGTCTTCACTAGGCATCCCCCCAAATTGGCTTCTTTCGACTAATTGGATAAATGCGGATTTGGCAATGAAGTTTCCGGTTAAGTGTTGTGGTGTGGGAGTACCATTGGGTATGTTCTCCTCGGTTGGTACGGAATGTGATGAAAATTTAGGCATTGTGGGTTGATTTTGTGTTGGATTTTGTGTTGGATTCTCCTCACCTTCTCTTGCAAAAGGGTTGACGAACTCAATAGTGTTTGGTTGAATATCTACAACCTCACCAATACCTCCTAAAGTATCTCTAGCAAGTCCTCTATTGTTTGTCAAAGTTCTTTCAATTTCGTGATCAAAGGGTAACAAGTTACCTTGTGATCTTCTAGACATGCAAAATATCAAACAACTTGAAAATAATTAGAACAAACCTTGAGGAGTTTTACTTCCCCAAGGCAAAGAAAGACACAACTAATAACAATCTAAGAAAATCTAAATCAAGTTAACACCGTCCCCGGCAACGGCGCCATTTTTTATGCGTACTCACTTGGAGGTTTAGTTTTCGGTTACTTGTCGTTAGGAGCACCTAGACCAAAACAATATTTATAACTTCACAAACAACTCTACTATTAGTAAAGAGGCAAGTAAAGGTCGGATCCCAAGGGACGGGTATTGAAGTAAGATTTTTAATTGTAAGTAGCGGTGCCTAGGGGTGTCACAATTTGGGGTTTGAAGTAGAAGATCACTAAACTAAATAGCAATGAAAGTAAACAAGCAAGATGATTAAAAAGGGATGTAAGCAGTTGATAAAAGCCATTAGGGTGTCATGGGGTCATAGGGGATTCATGAGAATTGATCATACAAACATATTCTCAAATTATAAGCAAGTGATTATTGTTGTGATGGATCGAGTTGGTTTATATCTTACAATCCTAGGAAGGTTTGGGTCCAGGAGCCGAATCGATTAGATTGTACAACACCTACAAGTCGACTTAATCCTCCCTACTCAACTATATGCATGGTCTAATGAGACTCGAGTTGGTTTATGTCTTACAAGTCTCATTGAAAAGATAAGTGATGGGTAAAAAATGCAAGGATTCATAGGCTCGCATTTCATCAAACATAACATGTGCATAAGTTGAGATCACAACAAGCAAGCAAATAAACTATGAAAACATATTAAATTAAGCATGAATCATTCCCCATGTTGATTTCCCCTAATTACCCATTAACCTTAGTTAAGGAAACTACTCACTCATTATCAAGTTTAGCATGTTAACAAGATTGTCAATCACATTAACAAAGCAAGACATGATGAATAAATGAAGATAATTAACAATAATTAAAAAGGGATTAAGAGAATTATACCTACTAATGATTCCAATAATAAAGCAAAGAATAATAGAAGTACTTGATGATTGATTGGAAGGTTGTCAATCTCCCAATAATAACCCAAATAATCTTCAATTACCCAAAATAAAAGATGAACAAAAGAGAGATTAAGGAAATGAGATTTGTATTAAGACTTGATTAAAAGGTGATTACAAGATTAAGAAGAGATTAGAATGATATAAACTACACTAGAGATTGATAAGAAGAACATGATTATCTAATTAGACTAATGGGGTATTTATAGTGGGGATTAGGTACATAAATTAGGGATTACTAAAGGCTTAAATGACGATTAAGTCCTTGAGGAATCGCTCCTCTCAAAAGAGATGCCGGTCTTTCCGAAATATGCGCATCCTTCATAGAACAAGAAGAAAACAAAAAGTTGCTGTAACACAATCCGAGCGTCCAAGGCAGCGGGACGAGCGGATTGCCTGGCTGTTGGACGAGTGGATTCCTTGGCCGGACGCTCGGATTCTGGCCCTCTTGGACGAGCGTCCCGAGGGTCAAGCCGCTCGGATTCTTCGTCAGTTTCTTTCTTTTCTTCTTTTCTTCCTCCTTCTTCCAACAATCCTCGGGGATCTTGTCGGAGATGCAAGGATCTTTCCTCATCATTGCCCATCTACTATAATATGTACAAAGGCCTTCTAGTCTTGTCTTCTCTTTGATGCTTGGTCATTGAATTCAATCAATTTAGCTCTATTTTGCCATGAAAATGCAAGGTTTGCACTCCTTTCTTACCAAGCGAACAAAACCTCAAAAGAATATGAAAAAGAAAGGACTAAAGACAATAAATGACCTAAATATGCACTAAAAAGCATGGGAACAAGGCTAATTCGGGGACTAAATATGCTCAAATAATGGTCACATCACCTACCAAGATTGAAGCCATGTCTAGGTGGGTGGCACCCAAGAATGTGGCGGAAATTCGAAGCTTCCTAGGCCTAGCCGGGTATTATCGCCGATTTGTGAAAGACGTCTCCAAGATAGACCCTTGACATCATTAATGAGGAAATAGAGCCGTTTCAAATGGGACGGGAGTTGTGAGACGGCCTTCTTGACTCTAAAGGAGCACCTAAACACGGCCCCGGTATTAACCTTGCCGGAAGGGAGTGAAAATTTTGAGGTATACACCGATGCTTCAAAAAATGGTCTAGGATGTGTGCTTATGCAAAATGGTAGAGTCATTGCCTATGCCTCGCGACAATTGAAGACCCATGAAGAGAACTACCCAACCCACGACCTAGAAATGGGAGCCGTTTTCTTTGTCTTGAAGATTTGGAGACACTACTTATATGGAGCAACCTTTAAGGTGTTTTCCGGCCACAAAAGCTTGAAGTATATCTATACCCAAAAGGATTTGAACATGAGACAAAGGAGGTGGATCGAGCTTATTGGGGACTATGACATGGAGATAGTCTATCATGAAGGGAAATCTAATGTGGTGGTCGATGCCTTAAGTAGGAAGTCGGTGCACTCCTTGTGTACCGCCTTGTCCATGTTAAGGTTAAAGGAAGAAGTGAGCAAGATGGGTATCCATGTGATACGAATAGGGGAAACAATGGGTGATTTGACCTTAGAGCCCGAGTTATATGATGAAATCCGGGGAAGGCAAGCTAATGATACGAAGATTCAAGAATGGAAGGGAGCACTAGAAAAGGGAGAGCCTTCACGATTCGAGTTGCACATGGATGGAAGTCTTAGGTTCAAAGGGAGGTGGTGTGTACCTAATTAGGATGAACTTAATTAAGAAAAAGATTATGAATGAAGCCCACAACACACCTTATTCGGTACACCCGGGTGGTGACAAGTTGTACAAGGACCTCAAGAAAACGTTTTGGTGGCAGAATATGAAAAGGGATGTAGCGGAGTTCGTGGCGAGCCGTTTGACTTGCCAAAGAGTGAAAAGGTGAACACAAGAGACCTCAAGGGAAAATACAACCCTTAGACATGCCGAAATGGAAATGGGAGTCGATATTGATGGACTTCATAGTTGGACTACCAATAACCCAAAAGGGGAACAACGTCATTGTGGACAGATTGACCAAGTCGGCCCATTTCATAGCAATGAAGGACACTTGGAGTAAGGTAGAGTTGGCTAATGCTTATTGCAAACATGTGGTCAAGCTTCATGGGTTCCCGAAGAACATAGTATCGGACCGGGAATCGTGGTTCATTTCAAGATTTTGGCAAGAACTTCAAAGCGCCTTAGGCACCCAATTGAAGATGAGTACGGCCTTCCACCTGGCAACGGATGGACAAATAGAGAGGGCCATCCAAACATTGGAGGATATTTTGAGAGCTTGTGTCTTGGAATTTGGAGGCTCTTGGGAAGAAAGACTACATTTGATTGAGTTCTTCTACAACAATAGCTACCATGCTAGCATTGGCATGGCACCATTTGAAGCTCTATATGGAAGGAAATGCCAAAGCCCGATATATTGGGATGATAGCACGGAAGCCGTGCTATTGGGACCTCAAATGATCCAAGACATGATTGATCAAGTCCGTGTAATCCGTGAGAAGATGAGAGCGGCACAAGATAGGCAAAAGAGTTACGCCGACTCGAGGAGAAGTGACATCGAATTTGCGGTAGGAGACAAGGTACTACTCAAGGTCTCACCCATGAGAGTAGTCATGAGATTTGGGAAAAGGGGCAAGTTGAGCCAAAAGTTCATTGGCCCCTATGAAATCTTGGATAGAGTCGGGGAAGTGGCTTATCGCTTAACACTTCCACCGGCTTTCGACTGAGTTCACAATGTCTTCCACGTGTCTCAATTGCGTAAGTACATAAGTCACCCCTCTCATGTGCTCGAATCAGAGATGATCGAACTCGATGATGCCCTAACATATGAGGAAACACCCAAAGAAATCCTAGACCGAAAGGTTAGGAAGACAAGACATGGTGAGACAATCTTGGTGAAATTGTTGTGGTCCAATCACCTTGTGGAGCGAGGCCACTTGGGAGGCCGAGGAGCACATGAAAGAACAATACCCTCATCTTTTCGAGCAGGTATAAGTCGGTTATGAGATCGTAACCATGTTTCTAGAGGGCTATGGCGTATTACGCAAGTACAAGTAACACGAAAGTCTTATCTCTTTACTTAGCCATACAATGTTAGTTGTTCATAGCATACTAGTTTTGATACCCGACTCACCGCTTTCCTCCTTGAGAATTCCATGGGATATAGAATTTTTGACTCTTAGTGTGTCGGGTGTGAACTTCGGGGACGAAGTTCTTTTTAAGGGGGGAAGATTGTAATACCCCGGATTTATATAGACTAGACTCGACCAAGTAGACGAGTAACTCGGCCGAGTGGAGCTCCACTAGACCGAGTGAAGGACCGAGTACCACTGGACAGTGTTCTGGAAGCCTTTAAAGTTGGTCACTCGACCGAGTGACCATCCACTCGACCGAGTGAAGCTACCACTCGATCGAGTGGACCAGCCACTAGACCGAGTGCCGGTCGAGTTCGGATTATACGAGAAATTGTTGGTGAGATGTCGCTTTCGGAACCTTATCATCTTAGATGTCCCACACAAAAACCCTTCTCCAACACTATTCACACCACTCTCTAAAATCTCCCTTTATCTCTCTAAATTCCTCACAACAAACTCTCTCAAAACCCTATTCTCTAAGAGGAGATTCTTGCCTCCCTTGTTCTTCCAATTGTTTGTAAGTTGATCTACTCTTCTTATTTCCTTTATTCTTGTCTTAACAATCTTATTTAGTTAGTAGATTTCTCTATACTTGTTAGGTTGTATGAATTAAAGGGGATGTTTAAAGGGGATTTAATTAGTATGGTTATCATAGTAGATCGTAGTATTGATTGTAGTAATTAATATGTGTAGGGAGCTTTGTTGAGGAGCATTTCTAGTGAGTAGCTTGTGGATTGGTGAAGATAAGCTTGAGGTAGGGTTTTCCCTACTTAGCTATGGTGATATTAGTGTTTAATTGTTCATTTCATTTATTATCACTAATTACAATTGTCTCATGATAGTTGCATTATAGCATGTTTTGGTAATTAGGGTTTATCACTTAAGATGATTTCATGATATTTAGGTTAAGATGAAGATAGTAAATTGTCACAAAAAGGATTACATTGCATGATAACATGTTAAAGAGCAATTAAATGATGAGAAATGAATTAGTGAAGAGTTGAACATGATTATACTTGTTTTGATAATGTGGTTGCATAGTTATGTTATTGGATTTGTTGGCTTATCCTTGGTTGTTGGACATTGGAGGATGTTGGAGGATCTTTGGTTCCGATTTTGGAGACGAAAGTCGGTTGGGAAACCGTCTTCCGCTCAAGTCACTCTTGGAGGTTCCCACTCCGATCCAAGGGGGATGTGCACATTTAGTACTTGGGTTACGGAGGGACTCGTGTGGTGAGGCACGACGTCTGGCAGGGGACTCGAGTCGCACTCGGGCCCGGTACCACGGACGTGTTCCGAGTACCTTTTGTGTGTTAGTGACGTCGTGGGCGTGTCCCGGTCACCGGTTGTGTGGATATGTTGATGGGTGATTTCTTATCTCTCATTGTGCCTTGTTGGTTTCACCTTGCATTGTCATATGTAGGTAAGCTTAGTTTACATGCATTGAACATTCTTATCATTAAGCTAACACTTAGGTTTTAATGATCTGTGGTGAACCATATGGTGATTTCCGCCCATATGGGGAGCAGTGTTGATAGGTTAGCATGATTCATTTGAGGGCTTGGGAGCGGTCTTCACTAGTCGTCATCACTTGGGTCTATCTTAGTTTTTGACTATTAAACTCCTACTTTTCGATATGGTTGTATAACTATCGGGATGGTATTTATATCCCACAACTGGTAAACATTTAACTATAACTTATCTATTGCATGTTGTTGAGTTGGAACTTCTTTACCCGCTTGTTCGCACTACAAAACTTGGGAAACCAAGTCTTTTGATGCCTCCATGTGTTAGGAAGGCCTAAAGGGAAGGGTCCCGACTTATGGAGGTGTTATAAAGTTTTATCAGAGCATCGGTTTTGGAGGCTAAGTCAATGAACCAATGAACTAGGGTGAGTCAATCTCAAACGAACCCGGTTTGAGTCATAGAGAACTTGTAGCAAGTTTGGGAGACGTCCTAAGGTTGTGTCATTGTCCTCTTAACTTAAGTCGGTCACCATGTGGGGGCAATGGGGCGTGTATGATGCATATGATTGTTGCATATTTCTTGCTTAGTGTTGTGGAATTGTTGCATGCTTGGTAATATCCTATGTGACAACACGTTGATGATGATGCGAGTAGGAAAGGTGTGTTGGATGTGTTAATGTGAACATATACTAATTGATGTCATATGCGAGTTGTATGCCGTATAAATGTCCCTACTTTTTCCGTACATGCGTTTAAGAACATGCAAATAAGGTTGTAGGCGGACTTGTAGGAGTTGGGATGGAAAAGTGGGATGGGTAAATAGCAATTTACATGTCATTTTCCTACATGATTACAATGTATTTGTGGTTAATTACTACTACACTCCATATATTTATCAGATGTCCCCGAAAGAACTACACTCCGTATATTTATACGTATATGGTTTAACTTTGAGTTCTTTAGATATCCGAAAAAAATAGTAATATTGTACTGCTGAAGGTTCTCTACACAAATTGCGAGGTGTTTTGGTTTGAGTAAATTTCTCCTCTCTTAAAGCAGTGTAGAGAGTGTCACTTATAGTTGAGGTTTTATCACGAGGATGACATGCCATTAATTTCTCGGGGTTTATTAACAGGGAATGAATCGTCATGAAAAGAGCTGACATTTTCCGTGACTCGCCAATGGAATTTTCAGGTCATTTTGCTCGAGTGCCAATTCGAATTTCACATTTTGATAGCTTTTTTTCAACAAGAATGCCGAACAGACAATCATAAGATGCGTTAATTTTCTAGGGTTTTTGAGTTTTATAAAAGAGAGATAAGGTAGGAGTAGGATAAAGGAAAGCAAATAATTGTAAGAATGCATAAGTTTGTTAAGTTTGTCGAGGCTAGAATTATTTTGTAGAAGATTTGTACATGATTCACTAGAATAAGTTGGAATAGTTTGGTAAATAGCAGAAGAAGTTGACCATAATTATGTAAAAAGAACATAAATGACTATAGTATGACATACGGTAAAATATTACTCCACATTTATTACTAGAAATCCATGAAAGTAGTTTTCGTAGAAAAACAGTATGTATAAATTCTTAAAAATATGTTTACTATCTTTCTAAAAACAGAATGAAATTTCATTTATGTTGTTGTCTTCGAAAAACAGCATGAAATTAAAATAAAATAAAAACATTATAAAAGAGGGGAGTATAACTATATCGAGATATCATGTAGGTTAAACAAAAACTAAAGGGGATGTATGAGATGAAAAGGAGGACTATTGTATCTTTATAATGCAATAGAATAATTAACTTATATATCAAGACTCAAGAATAATTTTGTGTATCTAGTTGCTCTTCTAATTACAAAGGGTGCTGGTTTTCGCAGTACATATTTTACTCATCGCAGAACACTATGAACAATTATACCCTCCCATTTCCCCTCTCTAATTTCTCTCTAAATTATTCTCTCTAATTTCAACTAGTCCAATTTCATCCTTCATTTCAAAGCTCTCGAATTGTTTCTACTACAATTTCGAGTTCCAATTAATAAAATTGCAGTAGCAAAGTCTCCGTCAATGTAGCGCCAAATTGTTTCTTCGAAGAGGTTATCGACCTCTTGATGAAAATCGGTTTCAAGCGATTTCAATCGATGTTTCTTCGAAGAGGTTATCAACCTCTTGTTGATGAAAATCGGTTTCAATCAATGTTTCTTCGAAGAAGTCACAATAAATTAATCACACACCAATCATCAAATTCTTGCAATTTAAGTTATTTACAGTCACTAAGATTCCTAACTGACTGAATTTATACACACAATGCAATTTTACAAATCATCATCATTCCCCCAAAACATACAAACTCAGTCGTTGTCTAGCTCTTGAACAATGGAGTATGTGTCAATGTGGTTGCTTCAACAAGTCAGGGGGAGAGGAGGACGTGTTCCAACGGAGGGGCAGGAGAGGTGAAGGAAGTGAGGGGGAGGAGAGGTGAAGGAAGTGCGGCGGTGGCGAGTGGGCGTTGGCTGAGCACTAGTACGGTGGTGTGCAAGGTGAGCGAAAATCGGAATGGTGGACAGGTTGGCACGAGGGGAGACGGAGATGGCGGCATGGTGGTCAGTTGCCTGAGATCTAGCGGTGGGTGGGGATGTACAGTGGTGGTGGTGGTGGTGGCGGCGGTGGGGTGGATGTAGTACTGCAGTGGCTTCAATTTTCGTGGTTTTTTCTTCTTTTTTCTTAACGTAGTACATCAGTTTTTTAAGTGAGGGTATGAAATGGAAATTAGTTGGTAAAATGTATTGTGATGAGTCTAAATCTCAGTTATTTTGGGTGATTTACTGTACTTAATCCCTTTTTAAAACCAACTTTGACTAAATCAAATTAAATGTAAACAACCCGAATAATGACTACAAAATTGCATTTGTCATATTGAAGATTATGAATATGTTGATGATGCAATGTCAGGAAGGTCAAACGAGTTAGGTGGTCAGTGTTTGCTAAGACCTTTGCCTTGCTCTTGTATGGACGTCAAATCACAAATGTGGGAGGAAATTCAAGCAAGGTTAGTGCTGAACACATCATACAACCATCTTATTTTAGTTTTTCTCCGCAATTCATCATGTCTAACACTGGTAAGGCAAACATGTTCACAACTCCCAGGTCATATATATTATTATGTAGAAACTCTTCTCTGTCAAAATGCTATAAATAATTTATTTACAATAGTAATGCGAATGACAAATAAAACAGACCCAAGAAATTATGGTTCCCCCCATTGAGAGTGAAATAATCGGAAAAATACAAAACTAGAAACACCATTTGGTCATTTGAGAATCCTACCTGAGTGTTGCTCAGCATGAACCAACCCTACTGTCACTTGGTTCCATTTGCCTCCTTAACTGTGTTGTCCTAGATTCATCAATATAATTCTGATAAATGTAAGAGGCGAATCCCCACAGTGCCTGCAACATAGCAATAATCTTGACACCGTTCATCTTGTCGTGGAAAGCAATCACAGAAGCAATAGGGCCCACAGCCAAAGCCACTGTACTAATGACGTTTGAAAATAAAGACGAAACCAGAAAGATCAAGCCCACAACACCCACAGAACACATCTGCCAACACACGGCAGTCCATACCAGAGTCATCACATAGGAAACTTTGCCGGAATGGAAACTATGCATTTCGCCTGACAAAGTATTCCATTGCCCACTTGCAAAGAGTCCTACAATAGAAGCAAGAGTGGCAACTATCGATGTGTAGATTTGCATCTCTAGAACTACCGAAAATGTTTCTTTCTTGAGTGCCTTTTCAAAGGTAAGCTGCATGAGTGAAAGGAGTAGCGAGTAAATAGCTGAGGCACCGAGAGTGCACAAAAATCCGACAACGTATTGTGACCTAGTTACTCCTTCAGGTGCATCAGAACTCTCGTTTACCCCAAGTAGAGCAGCAGAGTATGAAAGAATGACCACAGCATTCAGAATCAAGGGGGTGAACTTCTGGGAATTGATGAAGAAAGCAAAGACAGCATTGAAAGCTAATTGAGTAGCACAAATGAGAGAATAGGTTGAGGCAGAGAGATATAAGAGCCCTTTTGAGTACAAGAAATTGTCAGAAGCGAGTACTAGTCCTAGAGCAATATAGATCAGGCAAATGTACTTTCCAGATAATGCGCCTGAAGGGGTTGAAGAACTTGGTGAGGATGGCAAGAAGAGAAGAGGTATAAAAAGAATAGGAAAACCAGCTGTTTGAACAAGGGTGGCCATAAATGTGCTTGAGCCACCTTGATCATAATAAAATCTACCTAAAAGTACAGCAGCAGTTTGTCCAGCAACTAAGAAGAAAACATTGAGTCCCACCAAAAGCCACCATTGGCAACGGGTTAGCTTGTGAAGTACAGGAAGCTCAGACTGCGTCCTATCTTTGGCGAAGATTGAGTCTCCAACATCTGCAATTAGACATTTTAGTAACTTTATTAGATAGTAGTCTGTGTAGATAATAGTTACCCTTCAAAGCAGAGGTGACGTTTATGTTAATATGTTATGCAGCTGCAAATGAGTAAATGACCCACTGCTCACTGAAACTGAGTAACAATAAGTAAAGCAAGGGACATAATGGTAAACTCAAGGTGATTAAAAATGAAAATTGTACTACAGGAACAGGAACAGGAACATTCAGTTCCAAGGATAAAGAATTAAACAACTGCGTGATAAATTGAGATTCCATTATAGACAGTCAAAAACTACTCTCCTGTTACTAACCATCATTAACAAAAATATCGTCTATTCCGCTTATCGGCTACTAGGACAGATAACTTCCCTTACCTTTGAAGTTGTCACAAGTTTCTTTTCAGGGCAAATAACCTAATCAACTACATGTTGTATCAGAAAACAATCAGTAGTAAGATTAGCTACACATTGACCTCAGAGGCATTAATTTACGACCCAGAAACCCTAAACATTTATACTGGATTAATACAAGCTTTAGAAGAGCTGTCTATGCTTGTCACAATTTCAGTTTCCATCGTTTTCACGGCAACAACCCTCCAAAGAAACACTAGGGTTTCCGTCCAAATCAAATATTTTCATGAAAAGTAAACAAATGATTAGGACGGACGGAGGGACTAATGATGACCAAGAGAATAACCACATATCACACAAACTATGCACAAATGATGATAATCAAGTCAATTTCATAAGTAAGTAATAATAATTTGAAATTTGTAGTTACTAAAATAAGTACTACTCAAATTTTGCAATTCGTATTTTGGACCGGGACTTTTAAATCCTGGTTCAGCCACTTATTATTTTGATAAAAAGGCAAAAGGGAAGAAAGAAATTACCAGAGATAGCCATGAGGAAAGAAGAGGGGGGGAGGAAAAGGAGTGGCAGGAAGACAGGAGAACAATAGTTTGAGAGGGTTGGTTATAGAGTTTGTAGTGGCAGTCAAAAGCAGGATCAACATTCTACGCCAGCTTTTTTTTTATTTTACTTTTTTCACAAAAATAAATGTGACTTTTGATTTTGTTTTAATATTTTATGATACTAGTTTTAACCCGTGCAAAAATTGCACGGGATTGCTTATTAAACTTGTTTTAGATACTGTTTGACTAAATTGCAAAAATTTAAAAACGGAATTCCATAAAATTATATTCTAAAGTTATAGTTTGTTATATAATTCCATATACACAAATTCTCATTGAAAACGGGTCTTATCCGTCACATTTGAAATCGGATAGTGCCCTCTCACAATATGAAAGTGACACTATCCATGAGATTTTGTGTTCTTGTTTAGCAAATCTTTTACTTTTTTAATAATTTTTTTTAAGAATTTTCTGTGGTGTATTAATTTATGTGGTGTTTAAATTATTAATTTAAAAGAATAATTTGATAAATGAGTTTGATCAAATTAATATTCTCTTTAATGTGCGATTTGTTTCTCCAGCATATGATATCGCTCGGACGAAATTCATCATAGTTGTTTGTCAAAGATTAATTTTTTTAATTGTTTCACATTATGTAGTTAAATTGAAATTTTGTGTGATTAATTGGATAAGTGAGATTATTTTCTGATCAATTTGTCGGCTTAATTGTTTAACACTAAGATTAGTCCGCGTTTTTGGTTGCACAGATCTGAGCACTTGCGGTATAATTCATTATAAAAAAAATTATTGTACTTTATTATTATTGTTGTTATTGTAATTTATTATTGTGTAAAAATTAAGACGGAACTATTTTTGAGTTACGTATAAAACCTAACCGTAAATATTTACGTACAAAATGATTTTTTTAGAAATTAATCCACATTCTTTGCGGTGGGTCCCACTTTTATTTTTATTTTTTTAAAGGTTGAATGTGGTGATGTGGATGAAGGAGGAGGGGTTAAATGTTCTTCTATTTATTAAGATAAGATTTTATTTTATACTCCGTATATACTTTTTGACTCAGAAGTCACAAGCCAGGTAGCATCAAAACGGACACGGACACGTGGTACGGCGTCTCATGAAATTTAGGACACGGGACATGCTATTTAAATTTAATAAAAATATATATTTTATAGTTATTTGTATTTGATATTAAATTTACATAATTAAAGGTAAAATTTGACCTTGACTATAACTAATTCCTATTGTCCACCTAAACTCATCTTATAATCAATCTCTTTTGACATTTTATTCCTCGTCTAAATTATAGGCGTGTGTCCGACGAGTGTCGGGTATCTGGGTGTCGGACACGGCGTCGAACACGGAACGGCTAGTTAGGAGGAGTGTCCGTGCTACCTAGGTCACAAGGACAAATAAAACCTTTTTTTTTAAATAAATATATTGACTGGAAACAAACGTAATTCGGCGCAGTCATTCAGTGGTTTTCACATATTGTGTACATAATAGTTAAAGTTAAAATATTGTTTTCTAAGAATACTTATCACAAATCAATCAATCAATCAATATCTATCTATATTAATAAAGGAAGCTTTTTTCTAGCGATTAGAAAGAGTCCAATGTTTTAAGACTACGTAAATTATTTTTTAATGAAAACATCTTAAGAGATAATAAACAGATATGTAAAATTTATTTTATATCAGAGAAAAATAATATTTTATCTCATTATATTGTTAATTAAAAGCTTAGTAATCATGAAAGTATTAAATTAATTTTTTTTTTGGTATAAGTATTAAATTAATTTGATGTGTATGTGTAACGTTTTTGGATTATGGGTTATTGTGTTTCAATTGGACTAGGCATGTCTAATATAAAACTTTAAAATAAAAGATAAAAGATAGAATTGTCACAATTGAATTTGAACTGGTTAGTCAATAGATTTTTATATTTTTTGGTTCACAAATCCTAAATCAATCTAATTGCTACCTCTTTTAAAGGACTATAAATATAGTGTTTTTAGATTCACCCCACCCATAATAATTTTACTATTTACGTTTCTTTGTTTTAGGCATGTAGATTAGTTTGTTTTCCAGTATTATAGCCATTAACCTTTTACGTGTCATGTTAATTGTCACAAATAATATACATTCATTATTTATAATTTTATACAATATATTATTGTGATGTCTAATTTTGTGCCTTTTATGATTTTTCAGGAGCAATGAAAGGTAGTCATCGAAAGATCAAGAGTTGATGTTGCAATAAGATTCTACAAGTATTTGTTTACTATGCTAATGATGACGATATTGATGGTAAGTCGATTACTACACCCTCTTATTTAGAACATTGTTAACAATATATAGACTAACTTGACATGTATAGTGAGTGTAAGCTAGCCTTTCAATTATACCATATCAATCGTTGATCTTACACTTTTACTTCCTAAATTAAAAAAAATTGACACGTCGACGAAAGAGTGATTTATTATTAACAATAAAAGAGTGATGTTTATACAAATGGACCGTCTTCTCACGATACAAGATCGTCTCACACAATAACTATTAATGTTTGTATTATTAATATTTTTTTAGGGATATATTATTAATATTATTGATATAATTTCATGCAAATTAATTGTCTCTAATCGTTTTCCTTGCATCTTCGAGTATCTATATATACTAACAGAAATAAAGCATATGTGACTCAAAGTATTGACATTGATTCTTTATTTTTCTTTCTTTGCAGGACAATATGTTTACATCTTAATGGACTACTTGCATTATTGCTGTATACTTCTATAATGTCAATGACTAATTAATAACATCATGCATACGCAAAAGCTAAGGACCCATAGTCGTCGTGATTTTATTTTTTTTCGAGTAGATTCACTTTTCTGAATAACTTTCAAACTTGGAAGAGTCCATTATTTTGGGACATGCTAAATCCCGCACACATTTTTACTCAATCCCGCACATTTTTCCCACTAATCCCGAGTTTACCCCTCTCATTTCTCCCCCTCACCAAAAATAAAATAAAATAAAATTATGTAACATTCAACCACCACATATCATCTTCTTCCCCTAAGTGCCTTTACCCTTCCCTCCGACCACCACTCTCCCGCCCCCTCCCAGCACTGACAACACCTTCCCACGCCCCTCCCGTCGCCAACCACCCCATATCCTCTCCCTCACCGCACAGTCGATGGCCGCTCCACACCTAACAGTCAGATCTGGTAGCCGCCGTGCCTAACTCCCGACGCCAACCACCGTCCACGCCTGTCCTCTCCCTTACCCAATTCCTCGTCGACCACCCTACTGAAACGGACGACCGCGCGCCAACAATCAGTTTCCTTGGCAACGAAAATCAAAACCCTAATTGAATTTATTTTTTAAATAATCAAGCAATCGATATAAAGACATGTGTATTGATAAAATTGTCGATAAAGGTGATAAATTACTTGTGATATGTGTAAAATTAAGATCTATTATAGTCGAATTATTAACAAATTATTCTGTTTTTGAGAGAAAGAGAGGGGGGAGAGAGGGGGAGGAGAGAACTTTTTTCAACTTTTGTGAGATGAAGGATAGAATTGGAATAATGAGATAAAGTGTGTGGGATTCAGTAAAAGGATGTGCGGAATTTAGCAAATGCGATTATTTTTTATGAATTTAACAGTTAAAAACATTTATTAGTTAGAGATAAAGTTTTGAATTAACTCAATAATGTTAGGCGTTTCTGATAAAAAAAGTTAAATGGTTTTAAAAGTCACACTATTGCAAGAATTTATAAAGTTAATGATTTTTCATATAATTTTTACGTAATCTCATGAGATAGAGTTTACCAAATATAGAAATAGAGTTGGAGTAGAATCTCAATAGTAGCTATCTTACAATGTTATATTAGTTATACGTAAATACAAGATGTCATAATTAACCACAAGCTAATAGAGATGCAAAGTCAACTTAGGAGTACATGAATATAACAATGTTGATAGAGGTGTTTTTTGTAGTATTAGTCTATTAGAGACACGTACTTAACTTTTCTTAACTATCTATAGTAATTTATTGAGCTCCACTACTCTACGATAAAAATGTGATAATCCATGAATTTGATCAAAAGTCAAATCCTACCTTGAATTTTATTTAGACAGACACCTACCCTGAATTTTGTGAATGGAACATTATAAACGCAATTTAACCAATCGAGCGATATTAGAGCGTTAGATAAAACATTCTCCGAGTTGAGATAAACAATAAAACATAATTAAAACCGTTATAAAATATTCTAACAAGTGGTCCGTGCATCGCACAATCTTTTTATATAATAAGATTGTGTCACAACGTAATGAAATTGATCACTCAAACTGTCGCATGCAAAGAAGAAGTGAAATGTATCTACTTTTACGCAAATTACATGAAAGTATATGCTTGGTTCGAGTATTTTAATTCTTACAAAAGCACCAAACAATGCCCATGCATCGCAATTAATTTTTAATAATGTTACACTAGATCATAATCAGTATGCAACAATAAATATTCGAGTCGAGTTATACCTGAGTCGGGTTAATTCGGGTTCAGATCATGCTCAGATCTACCGGGTTAATTTTATTGGGTTTAATTAAGTCAATAACCATTGATATGGAATTTGTTTAGACTTGCAAAGCTCTCCCACTAACCTTTAAGATTAAATTTAACGTTATTATCGTCCTATAAACTCAACTCCAAGTTTTAGGTTAATTTATGTCATCCAATTTTCTACAAGTTAAGCTTTTATAGGTTCAAGTCAGCTCATATAAGTTCAATTCAACTTCTATAAGTCCAATAAAGTTTTATATGTTCAGTACAGCAAAATTAAGTGCCTGTAAAAGAACAAGGCCTTAGAGTATTATTACATCATGTCATAGGATATTACAAATTGGCCCGGGCATCGCCCGGGCATTAAATCTAGTATATAACTAAAGAAGGCTTTTTTTTTCTAATTATACTATTAGCATTAGAATTAGGAGATAATTAATTATTTACAATTTTTCTATTATAATTAGGAATGTAAGTTTTCTATTAGAAATGAGAATTAATTAATTATTTTACCATTTTCCTATTAGAAATAGGAAATAAATTAACAATTTATTAAGGCTTTTTTTCCTAATTATACTATTAGAATTAGGAGATAATAATTATTTAAAATTTTTCTATTATAACTAGGATTATGATTTTCCTATTAGAAATGAGAATTAATTAATTATTTTACAATTTTATTATTAGAAACAGGAAATAATTTAATTATCTACAATTTATTAATATTAAAAAATTATTTATTAGTATTTGTTAACTTTTTATTAAATTAGTAGGAAAAAAACCTTTGATATATTTATAATATCTAATTTTATAACAACTTCCGATTAAAAAAATGAGGTGTTATGAGGCTAAAGGCCCTAGACCGAACTGGGTTGTGACAAATGTGCATGCGTAATACGTACTACATGGAATTTACTCATGTAAAGAGTAAAATGAACGCTGGAATATGCCCCTACGTCTTTTGTTATTGCTAATGCCATATTTAATTATACATAATACGAAGTTTATTTTTCAAATGTCGTATGTATTTCTCCTACTAATTTTAAAGTTATTTCCCTCACAATACGCTTGAACTTCTATTGATAATTTATTATTATATTATTTACATTCATTTGTCATTATATAAAAGTATATTAATCAAAATTTAAATAAGATATTCACAAATTATTGATAAGTACAAAGTTTTATATCTATTTTTCAAGGAGTATTAAAAGATAAAGAAAGTTGATGCTAATTTGCGAATCAAAATATCATATTATGACAAATCAGTAAATGTTTTGAAAAACTTTATTGTGCGATTGTTTTACAATTTAAAGTAAAAATGGTATCACGAGTAATAAAATAGATTTGAATGAGGCTTGAAGATAAATTAGATACACTTATTATAGAAATATGTATAAGGTTAAGATTCAATTCAAGCAACAATCAACATTAAAAAAAAAGTCATGAAAAACACATAAAAGGGTAAGAGTAGTCTTTCCCTAACATAGTGAAGACCGTCTCTCTCCAGCTTTTCTTCTGACAAATTTACATGCATAAAAAATGGTACTATTCAATTATATTGAGCAAACTAATTATTGTTGATGCTATATATTTTTTTTGTGTGTAAATTGAGCACATCATCACTATAATTTAGGGAGAGATATGAATTGGGGAAGGGTGAGACATATTCGTCATGCATAATACGAAACTTTAACCACCTTTAGGCAAAAATATAAAAATAAAGGGAAAAATTTAAACGTAAAAGGGGGTCACGTACTTGCCAACTTTTCTATAGTTCTCTGCCAAATTAATATTCTCATGAAGTTTATGACATTTATTTCATATTAATAAAAAAATGATTATACTGCTTCCTACAATTTGTGATTTATAACTTTTAGCTAACTTATTTGAACTTGCTTAAATTTATATATTTTAAGTGAAGAATATTAATTATAAATATGATAAAGATAAAGTTTGATCTTTAATTTCCTCAGAGATAAAAAAAACTCAATTTTTATTTTCTAATAATATACTAATTAAAGGTCATAATGTAAAACAGGAAATTACACCACAATCTACTATTTCAATATGTCGATGATCAAAACTCAAAATAGCATATTTTTTATTTAAATAGTGTAAAACTCTCAAAATGCTAAAAAAAATGTTCAATCTGTCGTTATAAGTTTATGCATTTTTTTTTGTCATGTTCAACTTAATCTTTACGGGATGTAAAAATGATGAAGTTCACAAAGTAGATGTTAGTTTTCTGTTAGTTAGATGGACTTTTCAAGAGAGAGATAAAAGCTTTGCATTTTACACCGTTTTATGTGTGAACCGAAGGGATTAAGTAGTGGGCTAAAGGTTGTTTCGAGTGGGAATGAGGTTGATTGCGACAAGTTGGTTGACTAAAGTTTTTCCTTACTAGATCTAAAAAGGGGATAATAATTATGAGATAATATAATTTGAAGAAAAAAAAAACAATAAAAATGAGATGGAGGTAGTAAGATTTATTTATGCAAAATTAAATAAATAGCAAAGTTCGTGTATATATATAGTATTCAAACTTATTCAGTTTACAAACATAGTACCCAAACACTTTGTTTGAGTATCTGGAATGGAGGTAGGGGAGGGGACGAGAAAAAGGCTAGGAAAGGAAGGGAGAGAGATAAGAGGGAAGATTGCTTCTTAATATTTTCTTTGTTGAAGGAGAAATAAATTGTCTTCGATAAGGGAGACGAGGATACATATCATCAGGAGTAAAGATTGGTGTTTCATGGAGGTGAATGTGATTAATGACTTCTTAGATGTAAAACGTGGAAGAAAGGTAGTGATAATGGTAGTGGATTGGAGGTTGTTTCAAGTAGTAAGAACTAATCACAGTTGCTGTTGTTTTATTTTGTGGGTAAATTAGTGGGGTGGAGGGAGGGTGCATTTGTGAAGGGTGATGAGTTTAACGAGGATAGTGATAATAAATAAGGTTATTTATCAGCAAAATATCGCTTGCATTAAAACATATAAGTAACATGAATAATAACAACAAAACTCAAAAGATCATACTGATAAACTTAATACCCCATCAATCGAAATTAAAGTAAAATCTTAATTCTAACAACATTGTCAAGAGCAAGGGTTAGTTTTCATTGGATTGTGGATTTTTCTAGAAGTAGGGTTTAGTTTTTCACTTGATTGGATAAATTTGAGAGAAATTTCGAAGACAAGGATCGATCTTTCGAGGGATGAGATTGTTTTAGATCATGTGTGTGAATAGAGAAAAAAAATAAGGGTCTGCGTGAAAGATTTTGTTTCAAATGAGAAGATATGGGGGGGGGGGGCAAGACTATTGTTATAGGGGGTGTCATAAGCAGCCCTACCCATGTATTGCGTTGGAATTTGATTCATATTCAAATGTACGTCTATAGTTTGACCGGGAGATATAATATTTAACTACCTGTAAATGTTTTTACGTAACTACCATTTGACCCAATAATGATTAAGTTATGGTTGTTATTCTAAAGAAGGAGATTTGTTGCATCATTGAATTGATTATGCAAAGTAGATATTATTGTTTTCCTTGACCAATTGAAAAACAAACAGCTATTAATGAACAAAATCTAAAAACTCTCAGTCCCAAATATCATATATATAAACTTCATATTGGTTTTATTTTCCTAAAAAAACAACACATGTCGAGAGCAAAGGTTAGTTTCCATTGGATGGTGGATTTTTCTAGAAGTAGGGGTTTAGTTTTTCACTTGTTTGGATAAATTTCAAATAAGTTTCAGAGATAAGGATCGATCTTTCAAGGGATGAGATTGTTTAGATCATGTGTGTGAATAGGGAAGAAAAATAGGGGTCTGCATGAAAGATTTTGTTTCAAATGAGAAGATGGGGGTCAAGACTATTGCTGGGGGGGGGGGGGGGTCATAAGCAACCGTAGCTATGTAGTATTGCGTCGGAATTTGGTTCACATTCAAACGTACTTCTATAATTTGAAAGGGAGATATAACATTCTAAGATTTCTAACTACCTCTAAATGTTTTTACATAATTACAATTTGATCCAGCAATGATTAAATTATGGTTGTTATTCGAAAGGAGATTTGTTGCATCATTGAGTTGATTATGCAGGATAGATATTATTGTTTTCCTTGACCAATTAAAAACAAACGGGTATTAATGAACAAATTCTAAAAACTATCAGTCCAAATATCATATATATAAACTTCATATTGGTTTATTTTCCTTAAAAAAAAGTATATATTAATCAAACACTCTTTTATTCTTATGTCAATATTATATTAACGGGAATTATTTGTTGGTCATGCGGCATACATAAAATTTTAGACATGAACGATGTACTATATGTCTATATTCCATTTTATTGTGAAATTTATCACACATTATTTTAATATCCGTGCAACGCACGGGCAAGAAAAGTAGTTCTCATTATAGACGGACACTATCCGTCTATACGTATAGACGGATACCATTTTCCCTTACAAAATACCCATTTGTCATAAAGTGGGAAGCACATGGGGGGTGTCCCACCTTGTCCTCCTACCCATTTTATTAGAGGTTTTTACCCGTCTGTTCGCCCCACCCGTCTATACCAAGACATTCACAATACTTATTTATTTTCAGCAGATCAATTTTAGGGTAAAGCAAATGAAATTAAGCAACAAGTTGCAGGGTGGAGTCCAAAAATATTACCACTTTAAACATATTACACTCGTTTTTTTACTTTAGACGGATATATCCGTCTATAATAAGACTGATTGTAGTAACATTTACGAAGTAGTTGCTAAAGAATGTACAAGATAACTTAAACAGTCCCAAAACAATGTAAAGGTAAAACCTCTCATATAATAGTACTCCCTCCGTCCCAATTAATAGTTTACACTTTTTTTTAGTGTGTTATACTTTTCTTTTTTAGTAAATAAACCAACTTGTGGGTGGGAACCATTACATTTCCTCCCCTTTTCAAGTTTCTTTTGATTTTTTTAATAATTATAAATTCATTTCTCTCTTCTTACCTTAATAATCGTGTATAAAGTAATTGTAAACTATTGACCGGGACGGAGGGAGTAGTTGTTATGGAGTATAATTTTATTTAATCCAGTTTTTTTCTCTTTTTAGTTAACTACGATAGATTTGCATAAATGCACGGTAGTTTTTAAATTATACGAAGTAGTATTATATAGAGAGGTTCACAATTAAATTAACAACATACTAAACAATGTCAAACTTACAATGGTTATAATCAATGCTTGCACAATTAATGTAATAAAACATAATATTTTGTTATAAAATAAGAAATAGAGAAGAAATGGTAGAGAGAACTTAGAGAGAAATAAGCAAATCGATTGAGAGAGTTAAGAGAGTTATCTATTATTCATCACATATGGGGTATATATAATACATAGATGATGAGTTTATCAACACCCTAGTTACATGAATAATGGGTATAAGCCCAATGGACATCCATCTAACTAGTGTTTCATCACACTCCCCCGGATGTACATTACTGAAGAACATGCCTTGTTAAAACCTTACTAAAAAAACCCTATGGGAAAAACCACTAGTATGGAAAAAGAGTACAATATTACTCTAGCACGCAAAGTAATAAGTTGCCTCATTAAAACCTTTATATAGAAAACCCAATGGACAAAACCATAGATAAGGAAAAAGAGTACAGCGCGTGCACACTCCCCCCGATGATTACATCACATGTAAAACGTCAATTCAACTCATGATGTGACAAACTTTCTCGATCTTGAAAATAGCTGTCATCGTACTTAATCAACTTGATATATGTCTTCAATTAATAGGAATCGTTGATTGCTTCAAATTTCATAATATAAAGATAGTCATAACGATTTTTGCGTCTTCACTTCAAATAATCTTGTCACTTTTGTAATACTACAATTTACTTTCAAAGATCATATCATCAACAATAATGTACATGCATATGATATGTGTCTAACTTACTAAGTTCTAAACTATATGATATGAAGTAATGCAACGATGTAATAGAAAAATAAAATGCAAATGCCTAACTTAGTCTCTACATATGCATATGATAACTCGATAATGCAAACTGTACAATTTTATTTTCAATATCCATGATTTGGGTGGATTTCAGGTTTATGAGCTCATAACCATAAGTATGTCGACGGCCAAATGGACGTTGATAGGACAAAGAGTTGGTCGTCACACATCCAATCAAACACAATTTATAACTTCACAAACAACTCTACAATTAGTAAAGAGGCAAGTAAAGGTCGGATCCCAAGGGACGGGAATTGAGATGAGATTTCTATTAAAACTAGTGGTGTCTTAGGGGTGTCACAATTTGGGTTGATGTAGAAGGTCACTAACTAAATAGCAATGAAAATAAATAAGCAAGATGAAATGAAAGGGTTGTAAACAATTGATAAAAAGCACTAGGGTATCATGGGGTCATAGGGAAATCATGAGAATTGATCATACAAACATGTTCTCAAATTATAAGCAAGCAATTATTGTTGTGATGGATTGAGTTGGGTTATATCTTACAATCCTAGGAAATTTTGGGTCCCGGAGCCGAATCGATTAGATTGTACAACACCTACAAGTCGACTTAGTCTTTCCTACTCAACAACATGCATGGTCTAATGAGACTCGAGTTGGTTTATGTCTTACAAGTCTCATTGAAAAGATAGGTGATGGGTAAAAAATGCAAGGATTCATAGGCTCACATTTCATCAAACATAACATGTGCATGAGTTGAGATCAAAACAAGCAAGCAAATAAACCATGAAAGCATATTAATTTAAGCACGAATCATTCCCCATGTTGGTTTCCCCTAATTACTCATTAACCCTAGCTAGGTCATTACTCACTCATTATCATGTTGATCATGCTAGCAAGGTTGTCAATCATACCAACAAAATGAAACATGATGAACAAATGAAAGTAATTAACAATAATTAAAAAGGGATTAAGAGAATTATACCTACTAATGAGTCCAATAATAAAGCAAAGAATAAAAGAAGTACTTGATGCTTGATTGAGAGGTTGTCAATCTCCCAATAATAACCCAAATAATCTTCAATTACCCAAAATAAAGGATGAACAAAAGAGAGATTAAGGAAATAAAACTTGTATTAAAACTTGATTAATTGTTGATTACAATACTAAAGAGAGAATTGATTGATATTAACTACTCTAATAATTGATACGAAGAACATGTTCTTCTAATTAGACTAATGGGGTATTTATAGTGGAAATTAGGTGGATGCATTAGGGTTAACTAAGGGCTAAACTAGTAATTACACTTTTTAGATTGAGCAGGGAGACGCCGGTATTTTTCGAAGGAAGGGCTTCTTTCTTTGAAGTTTGAAGAAACGGATTTGTGCTGGGCTGGAATCCGTGCGTCTTAGGCACGGGACGGGCGAATTCAGGAGCTTCTGCCCGGGTGTCTTCAAGGGAATCCGGGCGTCTTCTGGGCTTGCTGCCCGGGCGTCTTTGAAGGAAGACGCACGGATTGTGCTGTGGAGGACGGGCGTCTTCCAGTCAATCCGCACGGGTTGCTGGACAGTTTCATTTCTTTCTTCTTTTCTTCCTTTCCTTCATAAAATCCTTGGAGATTTCCTTGGGGATGCAAGGATCCTTCCTCAACATTGCTCAACTATTATAGTATGTACAAAGGCCTTCTAATCTTGTCTCTCCTTGATGCTTGGTCATTGAATTCAATCAATTTAGTCTCGTTTTGTCATGAAAATGCAAGATTCGCACTCCTTTCCTACCAAGGGATCAAAATCTCAAAGAATATGCAAAACAAAGAACTAAAGACAATAAATGACCCAAATATGCACTAAAAAGCATGGGAACAAGGCTAATTCGGGGGCTAAATATGCGATAATTATGGTCACATCAAATATCCCCAAACCGAACCTTTGCTCGTCCCGAGTAAATAGGTGACAAAGACTAGGACCATTACTTAAACTAACCTAATAACATAGCCGATATGAGACAATTAGCGGGTCTCACTCCGCCCCTTCAACTCACAACAAGACAACCATGAGGTAGGATGCCTTCTTGCAAGGCAAGGTGGGTCTTGCCAAAATGGCGACACATCCAAACATTAAGCACACAAAATCAAATAATGGATGCATCTACAAAAGGAATAGCCACTTTCTCATCAAGTGGCGGAGGCAACTAATAGAGAACAAATTTAAGAGCATATTATCCTTCACAAATACTAGTTCAACAAATTACTAAGGCTAAGAGGATGGCACTAAATCACCTCCAAATGGTGTTAAACTAGACTACTTTCGTCCTCAATTTCCAAATGCTTTCGTCAAGAGCGATCGGATGGTGGTGGAATGATGATCCCTATGATGCTAGTAGCATATGACATGACAAGTCTCGAATTCTCTACAAAAGTAAAGGTCATGGATCGTCCCAAGCTCGACAAAGTGGCTTGACAAAAAGGCTTTTTGGGAATGAAATGCTCAAATCGTTGTAAACAAAGGGTGGATATGACTAGTATTCAAAATTTGACCTCATTCAACTTTCACATTTCAAAAATTAGAGATGGAGTTTGTCCCTTCCGGGCTAGTGTCCTTTGCTTTCGCCAATCGCTTATTAGGCAACCGGTTAACCTCTAGACAATAGCTTTTCGGGGTGATAGTCACTCTGTCTCTGGGCGGTTGAATTCACAACCGTGTGGGGGCCCAATTCAATGGATCTCTCTCCAAAGCACATCGAAGTGGTACGCCTCCATCAAAACAACTAAAATTTCTCAACATTTCAACATTTCATAACATTTGAGGTTTCCTTAGCAATAAATTACTTCCACATAACAAAATTTTCGAAATGATCACTTCAAACTTATTGATAGAAAAGTATTTTTGGGTTGCCTTACCACAAGGTCAATCAAGGTCACCTAGACAAGTTAACCAAGTCCACATCGCATCACGGGGTTGGAAAAGGTGACTCACATGCAAACCCTTGACTAGGCTTTGGGTCATGGGTCAAAAGACACTAGTATGACACAACCTATGGTGTTTTACAACCATTCTAGTAGGCAAAGTCTTAAGTTGAAAAAGTATTTGTAATGGCTTAGTTGCTCTTGTCAAAGTTCTCAATTAGGCACTTTTCAAAATATTTCATCTAAATGCAATTATATGCCATGATGCAACTATTATATACATCTTAATGCAAGTGATTCTATCAACTAATATGACATATAAACTAAATGCAAGTCCTAAGTTCACATTTTTATACCGCATCAATCAAAATAAAGCCACATAGTCATTAACATAAAGAGGAGAAAGGAGATTGGAAAGATCATACCATGCGGTCTTCACGATCCTCATGTCTCGGATGTGGCGTAGTCAATCAATGTGAACATGGATAGAACAAACACATATATACAATAATATATACAAGACTACACTAAAAAGGAAATAAACATGTTTTTGGGTTTTTCAATTTTCAAATTTTTACGGTTTTTCGAAAATTTTCAATTTTTTTGGATTTTTGAATAAAAATTAAGTTAGAATTCCCCATCCCTACACTAATATGGTCATTGTCCTCAATGGCCAAAATGATGGAAAATTATGCAAACCTGATGCATGATTTCTACACTAAATGCAAGCTACACTAATCTACACTACATGATGCATGGTTTTTGTTTATGACGGAGAGGATAATTTAGATTACCTCCCGTTGTGTATGCATTAACTTCCCCAAACCGATCTAGACATTATTGCTAATGTCCTAAGGTTGGGTGTAGTTCATGCACACACTATGCAATGCATGAAACTAATTTTGTCATTTTGGATTTTGAAAGGTGGGAACAATAAAATGAGAACACCTCAATGGGGCCGAGGTGTTAGGACTACTCCAACAATGATCAAGATTAATAAATAGAACAAAGAGAGAAATAGACAAACCTCAAGAGGGTAGGAGCCTCTAAAGCTTGCTAATCTTCCATCATATCATGATTATCATCACCTTCCTCACTAGAAGCGGTGTCATCGCCACTTTATTCTTCACTTTCTTCTTCACCTTGCTCATCATCCTCTTCTCCTTCTTCACTAGCTTCTTCATCAATGTTATCATCAACCTCTTCATTACCGAAAACCTCATTATCACCCGGAACAACCCTAGATGCACTCGAAAAGAAGACTTCCCTATCCGCCCAACTAGGCAAAGGACATGATGGGTCAAGTAGTCCTTGCCTAGCTAAATGAAGGAGGGGTGGATATTGGGCTAAGTAAGCATTTTTCCGATCCTCGAAAGCTTGCTTGTGCATCTCTTGCATGAGAAGAGTCAAATAATCATTTCTTGCTTCAACGCCTTTAGGCTTGAACTCTTGGTACTCGAAAGGATAGGTTGGTGTGACAATGGAAGAGGAGGGCATTTCAATTTCACCCTTTTGTTGTCGGATAATGTACTCGGCCTTTTTTGAAAGGGGAAGTAGATAGTTGGTCCGGTGGACACTTAATCGACAAATCTTTGAAGGCAAAGTGAAAGATCTAGCCTCACTAGTGAGCCATCCATACTTGGTGTCAAGAGGGTTATGGGTAACCCACTTGTACTTGTATATCATAGTATTAATATCAATGAGATGACCACCCTCTTTCGCCTCATACTTGGTATCTTTGTTGAAGTTTGGATCAAAGTATTTATCTAGGATAGTGACTAGGCCTCCATTCACAATAACGGTGGTGCCTTTCTTCCCACAATCAATATTTAGCCATCTATCCACCAAAAGCCTTAGAGAGTTAAAAGGCTTGGTGAATTCCCTTCCAACGTTCAAAGCCGACTCAAGAAGAACAAAATCGAGTTTGGTGAAATGGTTGGTGTCTTTTCTTGCAATGATGGTGTTCCCTATGACCTTGTGCCACACTCTAATGCCCGGATGGTGGACTAATAGAGCGCGACTAGCATGAAAGTCCTTAAATTTCCTTCCGGAAATCGCCTCCCAAAGAGGGTCGGGGTCATACTTGCCAACATTCTTAAAATAACTCGGTGAATCACTAAGACCCAAAGCTTTACCCATTTCCTCAAAGGAGACGCGCCTACTAACATTAGCTAGATGAAACTCGATGGTCTCCATGGTCTCAACCTTGTTAACTTTCAAAGAACTCAAAAATTCTAAGGTAAGGGAGGGGTATGTCAATTCTTTTGATTCAAACAATTTCTCCAACCCCATGGCTTTGAAGAAGGCTCTAGTTTGATCAAGGACACTCAACTTATCTAAGGTATCTTCACAAATAAACTTGGTGGATAGAAATGATTTCCTAGCAAACTTGGCAAAAGTGTCCCTATGGGATTTGGAAATGAAAATTACCTCCGGATAGTTCGAAAGTTGAGCAATTTCCGGAGTAGAGGATGTTGTTGCTTCCATGGGAGGTTGTTGTTGTTGCACTTCCAAGTTTGGGTTAGCTACCACCATAGCCAATGCTTTCTTTGCTTGAAGACTCTTTTGTCTTGATGAGAGTGCCTTTGCCTTTGGTGCCTTTTTTGCTCTTGTTGCTCCCTTAGTCCTTGCCATTGATGAATAAACCAAGAAAAGAGTGAAAAATCTTCAATTTCTAGTGCACCCAAATCGATTTAAAGATGAAAGGCTTTGCCTTTATGAATTCAAAAATCGACTCAAAGGTTGAAGATTTTGTGCTTGGTTTTGATTTTTGTTGAAAGAGGAGTGATTAATTTGTTGTTAAAAGGATGCTTTGATTTGATTTTGGTGAATGTTGTTGAGGAATCTTGTTTTTGTAATGGAGAGGATGAGGGTTTTGGAGTTATGAGTAGTGTTATGAATGAAGGAATGAAGAAATAAATGTGGGAGGGGGTTTATAAAACCCGAAAAATTTGAAATGCAGGGGCAAGACGGGCGGATTCTGCTCGGGACGCCCGGATTTGGCCTGTTCTGGATTGAGAAAAACTCGCCTAAAGACGAGCGTCTTTCAGTGAAGACGCTCGGATTTGCAAACACGGGACGGGCGTCTTTCAGAGAAGACGGGCGGATTCCTTTACAGGGATTTTTCTTGTTTTCCTCAGCCAAGAAGACGGGCGTCTTTCTTTCAGGACGGGCGGATTTTTGAAGACGGGCGGATTTGAATGCAGGACGCCCGGATTCATTGACAGTCAGAAATTTCAAAAATTCAGCTCATGTAGGACGGGCGTTTTCTACCCAATATGCCCGGATTGCCTGAAGACGGGCGGATTCTCCTGAATCCGCTCGGATTCGACCCCTTTGTACCTGGATTCAGTTCCATCCGTGTACTTTGCATATCCCTTGTCATTTTTCCATTCTTCTTCATATCTCGTGTTCTTCATTGTGGGGGCACTACTAAGGCATGGATAGCCTAGGCAATTGCCATCCCCACACTAGCTAAAGCACTACACATTAATTAAAATTATTAGTCCCTCCCTCACTTCTCTCAAACATGATAATTATCTTGATCAAAGTATAAAAATCCAAGAATGACAAAAAAATGCAATATAAGAATTGAAATGCAAGTTAGGGAGTTAGAAATATTTACAAATGGTGGTTTAGAGAGGACTCCACCAAAATCTCATTTTTGATGAGATGTCAAGGGGGCATGTTCAAGGTGTTGTTGATGTTGCTCAACACCTTGAAAAAGTAATCAAACGCTTGTTCATTATCATGATAGAGGTCTTCAATAGACCTTGGCCCTTGTTGTCGGTCTTGATCGATGGCATTACCAATGTAGGGATTAAAAATCCCTTCAAATTCGTCGTCCCAAAGACCACATACTTCATTAAGTTGATCATTGAAAATCTCTTGATTTGATGGAGACAACTTTCTCATTTCCTTTTCTTGGCCAATAAGGCCATCTTCTTCATTGCTTGACTTTGGTGAGCTTTGCAAGCTCTCTTTGTCACAATTCACTTGCTCTTTGAATGGAGCATCTTCAATTTTCTTCTTCCATTGGAGTTCCGACTTTTTCCTTTCATCCTTCCGACTATAATGATCGATCATAAAACACGGTTCATGTAAATGGGGAGCTCTCATAGTCTTGTCAAGATTAAAAGTTATACTCTCATCTCCCACTTCTAGAGTGAGCTCTCCATGTTTCACATCAATCACCGCACCCGCGGTGTGTAAGAAGGGACTTCCTAGAATGATTGGAATGTTGGAATCTTCCTCCGTATCAACAATGACAAAGTCCACCGGGATGAAAAACTTCCCAATTCGTACGGGGACATCTTCCCATATCCCTAATGGTGTCTTCGTCGATCTATCGGCCATTTGGAGTGTGATATCACTACTACATTTAGATTCTATAGCAACACTTTGCTATTGTTGCATAATGTCATATAAATGTTGCAATAGAGTTTATGCAACACTTAATCAAGTGCTACATCAGGTCTTGTTGCATTAGGTCATTGCAACGCTTAATGCAACACTTTTTAATCTGAAGCAACACTTTTGAAAAGTGTTGCATTGGTCATGTTTATGCAACGCTTTTTCAATTGCAAAGGCAACATTTTTTATCTTCTAATGCAACATTTCTTATGTAAAAAAAGCAACACTTCCTGAACTAATGCAATACTTTTCATGTTGATAAGCAACACTTATATGAAATTAATGCAACATTTTTATTTTGGAAACGCAACACTGGTTACGTCCCAAAACAACACTTATAATAAACAAATGCAACACTAATTTATTCAAAAACAACACTTAATAAAGTGCAACGACATAAGGACTTGTAAGGCACGCAACAATTGTAATTCTCTCTAATTGTGCATTCAATTGATTCAGTCTCAAAAATATATGTCAATTACATTTCAAAAAAGGATCAAAAGTAGAACTTCGATCGCAAATGTTCAATTATTTAACTAAAACAAATATAACAAATGTTTAAATAGAACAAATAATAATTCTTAACGACGACTATTTGAAAGCTACTAATTATAAGTCTTCATTCTTGTATTGTGAGCATATATATGTTGCCAACCGGACAAAAAATCAACCCGTCATCATTGTTAATACCTCAAATGCGGCCTGTAACATAAAAAATAGAACATTATTAGATTTGAAGATTCAAAGGCTCAATAGGCATAGATGATACGTCACACTTAATTATCACAAAATAATAAATAATGCATTAAAGAACAACTAATTAACAAGGACGTGCAGAAAATAGAGTACGTGATTGTACACAAGGTGTAGCCTATGTGAAACGTTTGAGTTTGATCTGCAAAGGTAGGCCTGTCCAGCCATAATAATCACACCAAAGACTCGGAGACCCTCTGTTCCCTCTGTTCTCGAGATGACTTACAGCAGCCTGGTCTTGTTGTTCCCTTGTAACACTAAATCTGCTTGCAATTTCCTGAACTACATATAATCTAAAACAATAAAGTAAATAATGAATTACACAACTACTTTCATTGATATTGTTACTCTTCCGAGAGGAGTATCCATATCTACACCATTGCTTTTGACATAATTTTATTTTATTTTACTGATTGAATGACATTGAAGCATCAAGAGTGTTATACTGAGTAAATACTTAGCAGCAGTTTGAAACATTTCAGCAGTGTTCATCATTAAATTTAGGGTTTACCACTAATAGTAAAGCTGTTCAGAAATCAAGATAACCATGCCATTGCTGTTCAACAAATTTAATAATAAACCATGTACCAAAAGGCTGTGTAACATAAAGCATCAAGACCATCCGAACACTTGAATGAATCAGTGACGGAACTAAAGGAGACTAGGAGGCAGGGGCAGCCGTCACCTAGGCTATGAAAAATTCAAAACTTTAAGCTAAAATTTCCAATCTTTTTCTAGTTTTTTTACTGTATTACACTTCTAGCTCACCAGTCACCACTTCACCTTCACCTCCTAAATTTTTCGCCTCCCCAACTAAAAATCCTGGTTCCGCTACTTTTCAAATACCCATCCTACCATAAAGCCATCTTAACCAAATCCAACCATCAATTCAAAACACACATAAAACCCATCAATCACCCTTTCATTACTATCAATAAACGCCGAGAAGATCATAGCAAATCGCAAAGCATTTCAGCCAAGAAGATCAATACTTCAAGGAAAAAAAATGAAGCTTACATATCTGTCACTGAGATCTATCGTTCTGTAAATCAGGCATGAAAGTCTTCAGAGAAAGAAAGGTCCAGGACATTGTTTAAAACTTTGTAAACTTTTTTTTCTCAGGTAAAAGATACACACTTACGATTCACTCGGTATCTATCATAGCAGTTTTCTTCGTTCTCCATATACAGATATGTAATAATACTCTAATATAAAAAGGCCTCACATGTGGGCCAAACTATCTACCCTTTAGTTAATGAAGAATACACAAGGTTATGGCTATATCACGCATGTGAAAAAGACATATACACGACTTACTCTTTCCAAACAGCTCGATAAGGTGGAAAATGAACTCGGGTCACCGTGTTTTCTTACATGGAGCTGCCATAATCACTTCATATTTTCGGTCATCTGATAGCGGCAACGTAATTTACTGATACAAGACCAGTCATTTTCTCCTTGCCCTACAAAAGAATCCCAGGTAAGCCTTAAAGTGCTTGATATGACAGCGGCTTAGAGATGTAGTCGAATGAGGACATTGATCATGTACCTGGAGAGTTTTCAGTTGAATAGCTTCCACTAACTCACTTTTTTCAAGGGGCTTATATCTTCTACACAATGTCTCCTTTTCGATCCGGAATCACAATATCTAGTTGTCTCACTATTCGTTTAGGAGAGCGCATAAATGATAAAAGTGAATAAGCGATTATGTACCTAGAGAGCACATTTCGAAGTATCCGATATAAAGGAAGTGGAACAGAAGCACACAGACAATTTGGAGACTCAAAATTCAACTAAAGTTAGCTAAGTCTGACGAATACCATTATCGCTGTCCTTGAGCCTTTTGTATTTAGGTAAATTGATACCTTGATGAGAATATCTATAGATTCCTACTTCTTCCTCGCATTGTTTTGTAAGCTGTCAACTTCCGGTGGTTCATGAATTCCTGCAAACATAAGCTCAACTCTCAGCTTTAAGAGAGCAAAACAAATTTAATACTTAATCTAAATTGCCAGCCTCCAGTATGTAGCTTAAACTTGACATTCATCAGCTGTCAGGACCCAAAACACGACGATACAGACTCAGCCTCGATGGAAAACATGGAATCCACATTCAAACAACAACAACAACATCAGAGCCTTAATCCCAAAATGATTTGGGGTCGGCTGACATGAATCATCCTTAGAACCGTCAATGGGTGAACGCACAACTCAAAATACGAATAGAAAAGGTAGAATGAAAAACAAAAAGGGAGAGCAAAAATGTAATGCAAGGTCAAGGTAAACTTAAAGGTTTTAAAATCGAATTCCGGATTTCTTTTATAAAAACTTAAAATTTAAATCGAGAGAAAATATTAAAAGGATTTTGAAAACCGAAATAGAATTAGGGATCCGGAATGACTTAAAAGTAAACAAAGTAAAAAAATATAAGAAAATTGTGTTCTTGAGTCCTCAGTCATTTTCTGTCTGGATTCATTAGATATCTAATGCTCAAGTGCTTAGCTATATAGCCACCTTAATTTCAACATTAGTGTCAAGATGATTGTGATTTACTTCACTCTTCACCAACACATACATTAACCAGTCTTTACTGTATAATGTCGTAGCTATACCATAATGATTAACGTCAACCTACCAGCAATGTGGTGCTCAATCGATGCTACTGATAACATAGTTGACAACTGTTGTGATAATTTCCACCCTGTAATTGACCCTATAGATAACACAGAAGCAAGAACTATCAAATACTACAATTAATCTTAAAGACATAAACATCATGTAGGCAGGTATCCTTAAGGATGTATGATGACATGCTGCAGGCTTGCAGCTGATGTACCTTCACCATTCCTAATCTCCTCTTTCACCACCATCATTTTCGCTTTCCCTCTTTGTTCTAAACTCCATTAGCGCGTAACAATACCCTCAATCCAAACCACCCTATATATACTCCTATAGTTAAACAAGAAATAGGTAAATTTTTGTTGGTCTCACAGAACTTACTATCCTCAAACTTCATGAAACTTTTCAAACTAAAACATCCAGAGACCATCCGAACACTTGAATGAATCAGTGACGGAACTAAAGGAGACTAGGAGGCAGGGGCAGCCGTCACCTAGGCTATGAAAAATTCAAAACTTTAAGCTAAAATTTCCAATCTTTTTCTGGTTTTTTTACTGTATTACACTTCTAGCTCACCAGTCACCACTTCACCTTCACCTCCTAAATTTTTCGCCTCCCCAACTAAAAATCCTGGTTCCGCTACTTTTCAAATACCCATCCTACCATAAAGCCATCTTAACCAAATCCAACCATCAATTCAAAACACACATAAAACCCATCAATCACCCTTTCATTACTATCAATAAACACACATTAACTAATGATATCATACAAAATAGCCTAAATTGTCCATATTTGCCACCAGCTCTAAGCTTCCTTAACCGATCGCTGATTCTCGTTTCCTAGAGCCCAATAATTGCATCATATATACGGAGTACTGAGAAGAGTAAATGGAATACGATTATATTCAATACAAGAGATGTGAAACAAGAAACAAACCTCAGTTCTATCCATTTTCATCAATTTTCCTCTTTAGTGTAAAAATCCCAAATTTCCTCAATATAGAAAAACCAACCTGCAAATTTCAAAGAACAAGCAAGTTAATCGATTAATATGTTGAATTCGAACCCTAACAGAATAATCCCCAAAATTAGAGTAAGGTGAGCAAACCCTAAAATTTCGAACGGACCAAGAGGCGAGAAGGTAATGTGCACAGTGGCGATGCGATCGACGACATAAAGCGGTTGGCGGCAGTAATCCACAGTCAACGAAAGACATGTGAGGCCGTGAGGGCGGTTATTGAGAGATGACGGATTTGGGTTTTTCAGTAAAGAAATGGGGGCAGAGAACAATACGGAGTAATAGGATTGTAAAAATATCTAGCAAATGTCACATGGGTTTTATTATTTTTGGATTTTGCTTTTTAAATTTTTTTTTTTTATTTGTACAAAATACATGTAAAGAACGGTTAATATAGAAGGCGTTCTCCATTCTTCTTTTTACATAACACATATCTAAGAAAAGTGTTCTCTTTAATTCTAGAGAACGGTTATATAACTTGACCGTTCTCTATTATGCGTTACTTATTCCTTTTTTTGTAGTAGTGCGGGTTTCGACAGAATCCAATCAAAGTTGAGATTGAGTGAAGAAGAGACGGTGGAATTGAACGAATGAATGAGAAAGGAAAACAGATCAACGGTGGAATGAATAAAGAAGCGCGCCCTTGTCAGATTGAATGAATTAATAATGAATGAATTGAGGCGGTGATGGATTACTGTAACATTGACATTGAATGAATGTGTGAGTTGGCGCCGCAAAATGTGGTTTTTTAATTTTTCATTTTCATTTCACAATAGTTAAGCGGTAAAACCAAAAAGTTAAAAAATTTTAGGGTATATATTACTTATGTGACAAAAGTGTTGCTCAAGTGTTGCTACAAAATGCAACATTTGTATAAGACCGTTGCATTTACGGTAATACATTGCAACACTTATCTCAAAGTGATGCCTTATATAAGTAAAAGCAACATTTTTAATTAAAGCGTTGCTTAATTAACTAAAAATTGCAACACAAACCGTAAGTGTTGCATACAAAATGTTGCATTACGTCTATTTTTGTAGTAGTGTATTGGTGCATTTAAGCTCTCCCATCCCCAACCTTTTACTCACCGAGTATGGCATAATAGTCACACTAGCCCCTAGATCACATAAGGCTTTGTTGATCGTGGTGTCGCCAATGGTACACGGTATTGAGAAGCTTCCCGGATCCTTTAGTTTTGGAGGTGAACTCCCTTGAAGTATTGCACTACTCACCTTAGTGAAGGCGATAGTCTCAAGCTTCCGGATCGACTTCTTCTTTGTGAGGATGTCTTTCATGTATTTCACATAGGCCGACATGTGATTGATTAATTCCGTGAAAGGAATTGAGACTTCCAAATTCTTCACAATTTCCATAAACTTTCCAAGTTGGTCATCAAACTTAGGCTTGGATTGACGACTTGGAAAAGGAAGTCTAATCACAATGGGGTCCTTCTCCTTGGCATTGTCTTCATTTTTCTTTGAAATTTCTTCTTTTGATGATTCTCCATCTTTGGAGTTTTGCACAATTTCTTCCTTATCACTAGCTTCCACAACTTCATCCTCAACTTGCTTCTTCGGTGCTTCATACCTTGTACCACTTCTCAAGTGAATGGCACTAACCGTTTCATGTCTTGGGGGATTACTTTGAGGTGGTAATTGCCCCTTTTGTCTTTGTGAGCTTGAAGATGCTAGTTGAGTCAATTGGGTTTCCAACATCTTGGTGTGAGCTAGAATGTTGTTGATGGTGGTTTCCTTTGCTTGACTATCTTTTTGCATTTGAGTGAAAAACTCTTGTTGATTCTTTTGCATTTGGAGGACCGCTTTTTGAACATCAAAACCTTGGTCATTTGGTTGATTGTATGGATTTTGATTTTGGTAACCTTGGTTTTGGTTGTAAAAGGGTCTTTGATTTTGGTTTCTCATGGGAGGTGGGGTGTATGTTGTTTGAGGGTTTTGAACATTTTGGCTTTTGTATGAGAGATTTGGATGGAATTTGGTGTTATCATTGTAATACTTAGAATAAGGGGTACCACTCTTGTATGCTTGGAAAGCATTCACTTGTTCATTTGTTCCCCTACATTCACTTTGGTCAGGTCCTAAAGTTCCAAAATTCTCACATATCCCACTTGGGATCGATGAGGATGCCGTCATGGCATTAACATGATGCTTTGGTGATTTTGAGGTTTCTTCAAGTCTAGCCATAGCTTTTTCAAACTTCAAATTGATTGTGTCAATGTGAGCACTAAGTTGAGCACCCAATTGAGTAACGGAGTCCACTTCATGCCTTCCTCCTCTAGTAGCCTTGCGAGGTCTACTATATTGTGAGTTATGGACCGCCATTTCCTCAATCTTGTTCCATGTTTGATTGTCATCAACTTCGGTGAACATTCCGTTTGATCCCATGTTGAGAATGTTCCTTGAATCTTCATATAGACCGTTCCAAAATTGTTGTACCAAGAACCACTCGCTAAGTCCATGGTGAGGACATGAGCGACAAATTCCCTTGAACCGCTCCCAAGCTTCATACAAAGATTCTTCATCCCTTTTCTTAAAACCCGTAATTTGAGCTCTTAGCATGTTAGTCTTTTCCGGTGGGTAGAATTTTTTGTAGAAAGCTAGAGCCAACTTCTTCCAAGAATCAATTCCGAGAGTGGCTTTATCAAGGCCTTTCAACGATTGTTTCGTGGTGCCAATTAGAGAAAAAGGAAATAAGACCCATCGAATTTGGTCTTGAGTTACACCGGTTTGAGAAATCGCATCACAATAGTCACAAAAGGTTTCCATATGAGAATGAGGGTCTTCACTAGGCATCCCCCCAAATTGGCTCCTTTCGACTAATTGGATAAAGGTGGATTTGGCAATAAAATTTCCGGTCAAATTTTGTGGTGTGGGAGTACCATTGGGTAGGTTCTCCTCGGTGGGTACGGAATGTGATGAAAACTTAGGCATTGTGGGTTGATTTTGTGTGGTATTTTGTGTTGGGTTCTCCTCACCTTCTCTTGCAAAAGGGTTGATGAACTCAATAGTTGGTTGAATATCCACAACCTCACTAATACCTCTCAAATTCCTCCTAGCAAATCTTCTATTGTTTGTCAAAGTTCTTTCAATTTCACGATCAAAAGGTAATAAATCACCTTGTGACCTTCTAGACATGCAAAATATCAAACAACTCGAAAAAAATTAGAACAAACCTTGAGGAGTTTTACTTCCCCAAGGCAAAGAAAGACAAAACTAATAACAATATAAGAAAATCTAAATCAAGTTAACACCGTCCCCGGCAACGGCGCCATTTTGATAGGACAAAGAGTTGGTCGTCACACATCCAATCAAACACAATTTATAACTTCACAAACAACTCTACAATTAGTAAAGAGTCAAGTAAAGGTCGGATCCCAAGGGACGGGAATTGAGATGAGATTTCTATTGAAACTAGTGGTGTCTTAGGGGTGTCACAATTTGGGTTGATGTAAAAGGTCACTAACTAAATAACAATGAAAATAAATAAGCTAGATGAAATGAAAGGGTTGTAAACAATTGATAAAAAGCACTAGGGTATCATGGGTTCATAGGGGAATCATGGGAATTGATCATACAAACATGTTCTCAAATTATAAGCAAGCAATTATTGTTGTGATGGATTGAGTTGGGTTATATCTTACAATCCTAGGAAAGTTTGGGTCCCGGAGCCGAATCGATTAGATTGTACAACACCTACAAGTCGACTTACTCTTTTCTACTCAACAACATGCATGGTCTAATGAGACTCGAGTTGGTTTATGTCTTACAAGTCTCATTGAAAAGATAGGTGATGGGTAAAAAATGCAAGGATTCATAGGCTTACATTTCATCAAACATAACATGTGCATGAGTTGAGATCAAAACAAGCAAGCAAATAAACCATGAAAGCATATTGATTTAAGCATGAATCATTCCCCATGTTGGTTTCCCCTAATTACCCATTAACCCTAGCTAGGTCACTACTCACTCATTATCATGTTGATCATGCTAGCAAGGTTGTCAATCATACCAACAAAATGAAACATGATGAACAAATGAAAGTAATTAACAATAATTAAAAAGGGATTAAGAGAATTATACCTACTAATGAGTCCAATAATAAAGCAAAGAATAAAAGAAGTACTTGATGCTTGATTGAGAGGTTGTCAATCTCCCAATAATAACCCAAATAATCTTCAATTACCCAAAATAAAGGATGAACAAAAGAGAGATTAAGGAAATAAAACTTGTATTAAAACTTGATTAATTGTTGATTACAATACTAAAGAGAGATTTGATTGATATTAACTACTCTAATAATTGATAAGAAGAACATGCTCTTCTAATTAGACTAATGAGGTATTTATAGTGGAAATTAGGTGGATGCATTAGGGTTAACTAAGGGCTAAACTAGTAATTACACTTTTTAGATTGAGCAGGGAGACGCCGGTATTTTTCGAAGGAAGGGCTTCTTTCTTTGAAGCTTGAAGAAACGGATTTGTCTTTGGTTTTGGAATCCGTGCGTCTTAGGCACGGGACGGGCGGATTCAGGAGTTTCTGCCCGGGCGTCTTCAAGGGAATCCGGGCGTCTTCTGGGCTTGCTGCCCGGGCGTCTTTGAAGGAAGACGCACGGATTGTGTTGTGGAGGACGGGCGTCTTCCAGTCAATCCGCACGGGTTGCTGGACAACTTCATTTCTTTCTTCTTTTCTTCCTTTCCTTCATAAAATCCTTGGGGATTTCCTTGGGGATGCAAGGATCCTTCCTCAACATTGCTCAACTATTATAGTATGTACAAAGGCCTTCTAATCTTGTCTCTCCTTGATGCTTGGTCATTGAATTCAATCAATTTAGTCTCGTTTTGCCATGAAAATGCAAGATTCGCACTCCTTTCCTACCAAGGGATCAAAATCTCAAAGAATATGCAAAACAAAGAACTAAAGACAATAAATGACCCAAATTTGCACTAAAAAGCATGGGAACAAGGCTAATTCGGGGGCTAAATATGCGCTAATTATGGTCACATCAGACGTATAAAGTCCTAATTCAACGGTAATTGAATAGTGCGCGCAAATGTGTATCTGTTTCATATGGATATACTTTTATGATCATATACTAGCATTTGTAGAATCGATATTCTTCATATATTACACTGTAGGTGTAAGTTAATTTGATAAAACTTCTTTTGTTTTACCAACTTTTCACTTACTTTATCCCTTTAAAGTGGTAAAAAATTATATCCAAGATAGATTACAATCATTTACATAACCACCTTAAAATGCGATTTCTCATATCATATACTGATGAGAGTCATTAGTGATTTAGTGGGCAATATCTGAAGATTTTATAAGATATCTGAGGACTATGTAGTGTATAATGCAATTGACTATCAATTTGCTGAATAAAAAGCCTAATTAAGAAGATCAAATTGTTCACATAATAATAAAAATCAAACTGTGAATTTTAATAGCACAAGTATTCGTATTTGTGTTATGTGGCTTTTCAAGCCACTGGAGATAATATAAATTCTTAAGTATTGAACTTACAAGGTCTTTTTAACCTTAAGTACTGTTGTGCAACTTCATTGTTTAGATCTTCTAATATCAATTTTACCCAATTATACATCAAAATTCTTCCAGTAATACTTTTAAGCACTTGACGTTGATCATTTCATGTCAACTTTTGATAGTAGTTTGCAATTCAATACAATTCTCCACTATTGTAGTTAGATATGCCTTAATATATATGTGCACTTACTTGCCAAACTTAAGATGCTAACTTATGGTTAGCTATTATATCATATGTGCTCAAATTAATTTATCTTGATCAAATATATGATTTTATGTAGCCATATTGATAAGACACCTTTAGCGTCTCATGTAAATTGGCAAGATTGATCATATAGTAACATCCTTTTGGGAAATAAGACGATATTATTCCTTTGAGTAACCATTGTCATCTTAATGGTTTTAACAAATACTCCATGTGGACGAATAATTTAAGACTTACAGAACTTTAGTATTTGGTCTCTCATTGGGTTGATGGAGAAAATACGGGTAAGAGTGTAAGATTAACCCATAGATAAATTAGTCTCCATTTAAATTTATAGGAGAATGACTCATGATATTGTGATATGAGATAGATTATCACTAAATTGATAGAAGATCATCTGAAATTATGATGATACTAGACTGTTGATGTTGGAGTTAGGGTCCTCCACAATAGTGCGTTAACATAATAAATCTCATTAATGGAATATCGTCAGATATTTAATTATTTGATCCTTGTCAGTTGATTAACGTAAATCGATAACGGTTGGCTGACTAGAGTTTGACGTTATTGTCGTGAGACGGCGGTGATCAACTGACCCCTTTCGGTCACACCTATAGGAATGAACCCCGATAAACAACTAATTAATTGTATGAGATACAATTTATTTAGTCCCTTGATTTGTAGACTAAAAGGTTAGTCAATTATTTTAAGAGAGAATTCGAGTTGCGAACTCGAGGAATGACAATTATTATTTAATTATGTGATAATTGAATAATAAATTTTAGGAGACGGGTTTTAGTTAATTAACTGTTAATTTACTAAAATTGTAGTAATTGATTAATGTGATTAATATTAGTACGTAAATAATATGTGTAGTGGTACACATATATTTACGGAGTGAATTGGACGAATTAATTATGGAAGTATTTAAACATGAAACGATGTTTAAAATAAAATTACACGTATTTGTGCGACAAATATAAGAACCAAAATGGACCCGTAAATGGGTCATTTGGACCGTGTAAATGGTAGTGTAATTATGCATAAAACATCATGATTGCACTTTTGTTTTTACACTTTCCTATTCTACTTTTGTTCTATTTTATGCTCAACTCAATTGGACATAAAATAGAGGAAAGACACTCCCTCACTCCACCTCCTACCACCCGTCCAACTCCCTCCTTTACTACCCCATCAATTGTTTATTTTTCTTACTTGCTCACTTGAACCATTTTTGCATGTGAAGAAAAATAGTTGATTCATCTCTCTAAAATAATTATTCTTCTTTACTAAGTTTGTTAGTAAATAAATTTTATTACTATGACTTGTTAGTAATATTACAAATGATATCAAGGGTATAATAATAATAAGTTCTAGTTAAATACTTGTTATTATTTTTGGGTAAATTCTTGGGTGCAACAAGAAGGAGATCTTCTCTTTGAAGATTTGTAAGGAGGATCATCCATTTGGTATAAGCTCAAGAACAAGCTAGTAAGGTGAGCTAGTTTATGCCCTTTTTATCACAAAATCAATGTAAGGAAATTGATTTTCCTTATACTTTCATTTTTATGCTTTCATATTAGCATGCATGTTACATAGATCACCTAAATGACAAATTATGAGATAATTTATTTTTTATTAGAGAGTCTAATATGGATCTATGATCTTACAGTTGAATAGATAGAAGAGCGTCTTAAATTATGATGACAAAAGACTGTCTTATATTAAATAGAACATTAAATAGATATGAGATTAACTCGCATTAAATTGATAGGATCGTTTCATATTATAAAGACCTTAGACTTTCTCAGATTAAATAGATAGGAGACCGTCTGTGGACACGGGCCCATGGGGGTGCTTGGGAAATAAGCGTTTACATTTCTGGAGTCGCCACCAATTTATTGTGGAAAATTAGAAACCGTTCGAATACTTCGCGTCATGTCAAGACACAAAGTAATGACATAGACACTAAGAACTCGTTACCTTAGCATTCTATATCTAGAATGACTCTCGTGGATGCCAATGAACACGGATGTTCACAGAGATCTGGAGTAAGGGGTGAGGGTACGTATTAGGAAGCTCTTTTGATCGAACACCTAATCCCGCCCGCCTCAATAGCGGCCTCTACTAATGATTAGGGAATTCGTTCATACTCGATATGCTGTCGATTATATGCATGCAATGCAACAAACAATAGATTAATCCTAACATGTGAGATTAAACTATGTCGGTTGACAAATAATTTAGCACTCATTAATGTCGAAGTAGGATTTAGATTAATTACATGTGAGAACAAAGTAAATAAATCATACAATGCAATAGTTAAATAAATACAATTATTAAAATTACAATAATTACAACGGATTAATTGATTTACGTCAAAAAAACACATTTAAGACGGACAATTTGAGAAAAAGAGAAAAAATAAATTAGGTTAGAAAAACGGACAGATTAGGAGGTGATTTTACGAGTAATAGCCGATTAATACGTAAACTAACGAATTAGGTCAAAGCAATAACGGAAGTTCAGAGACAGAACTCAACTCGGAACAGGCGCAGCTGTGCCTCTTGGAAGAGGCGCAGTGGTTACTGCGTCTGTTCCTGAGGTGAGTTCTGGCTGTGAAGCCGGGACTGCAAATTGTTAATGTTCGTTAGTGATTTTAATGGTTGATTATCGATAATTGACTCGGATGAAAGTGTTTTAACAGATTATTTACATGTGAAATTGTCATAAAAGTAATAAAACGCTTGTTAAAACGGATTAAGACTATTAATTACGAGTCATAAACAAGTTAAAGTTAATTAAAACGAATTAGGTTAAGTTGAAGATGGAAACGATGTGAAAGGCGTGATAAATAGATGAAAACATATACAAAAGGTCGAATCTCAGAAACTTGATATGGATAAATCGAGTCTCTAAAATCGGGTTTTGATTTAATGACGAAAATCCGCAAATATGGATTATTAGGGATTTAAGTCGGACTAAAAGGTGATTATTTATTATGAATATGTATTTAAATTGTTATACGAATGAAATAAGAGGAAAATAAGAAACGACGAAACAAAAGAGACGAATTAACAGAGAATAAAGGAAGAAGAAGAAAGGCAGGAACTGCGACAGCCTCATAAAGAGGCGCAGCAGATGCTGCGACTCTTCGAAGAGGCGCAACAGTTATTGTGTTTCTTCTCGACGCCTGTCTTCCGTTAATCCGTAAAATAGTTTAACAAAAGGGTTTTAGAAATCGTTCTTTGAACATACTTTTGACGTAAATCTTACAATAATTAGTACAAAAAATAAAATACAACAATAAAATATGGGATTTACACCCTCAGACTTACATGTTTGACGAAACGAGATTAACTAAGTTAACGTTTAGTGATTGCTCGACTCGAATGTATGATGAAAGTGCCCTCGTGAGAGGATTTAAATTAAATTGATTGATTAATTTAGTGGAGTTGGTCAAATTGGTCGGTCATGCAACGAGACTGGTCCTCAGAAGGATCCGAGCTTACGTGGTCGATTGATCAAGCACGTAGGCGTCAATAAGCTTAGAGCACGGTCTTAGAATGCAAAGGGAGAAGAGAAGGGCGGACACTCGCGTGAGAAATATGTGGAACGAAGGTCCCTATTTATACTAATCACACGGAGGAATTACGGTATGACTGAAACTTTGGAAACAAATCTCGAAAAGATCTGAAAATACGCAGAAAAGAGTTGGGGAAGAGGCGCAGCAACCACTGCGACTCTTGGAAGAGGCGCAACAGGCGCTGCGTCCTTTCCCCAGAGGTTTCCTCCCGCGGAAGAAAGATTTCCGCGTTTCTTTTATGGAATTGCGGTAGATCTCAACTTCCTTATTCCTTAAAATAAGATTCCGGCATATATTTTACCAAAAGATGTATAAAATTAAATTATGGAATTAAAATATCCAGAATATTCCAGAACAATCCGACTTGACATTTTAAACGGTTTATTAGAAAATGAAGCGGTTTTTGACTCAGACTCAAAATGAACTCTAATTAGTGTCAAAACGACCGTAATGGCGCGTAGATGATGACCAAAAGGTAGACACAAGTATTTGAGCTATCACTTGACGATAAACTTTTGTACCAAACATGCGGCCCTATCATCACCGGGTGGTCTGCGGGAGGTGCAGAAATGAGGTATCTACAGAGTCTCCACTTTGATTGAGCCTTGGACAAGGCGAAAGTCAAAGTATAGCTATCAGGTCAATCGAAGATTACAACCCGAAGACTATGGCGACGCGAGGCAGCTCAAGGGGTCTGAACCAAGGACCTGTCGTCGGGAACATTTTAGAGTCTATCGACTATCGGGGAGGGTCGTTTAAAGTCCATTAGACTATGTAAGGAAGTTTGCCAGCCATAAGAAGAAACCATACCTGAGACTTCTTCTCGAAACAAATAATATTGAAGACAACAGAACGTTAGTAGAAATTGCTGGGGGAATCTGCTTGCGTCAGTCTCAAGCGAACTCTTGCTGGGGAACATATCGTATCTGCTCCATCTCTCGAGAAGTGCAATCGGCTGTCATGGACTCTCGATGGACAATAAGGCAAAATCCGCTCGTTGTTGCGAGCGAAGTCTTGATGAAGTACTGCAACGATTCACAGTCTGCTCGAAGATAGAATACTGCTGTTAGGCCCAATTTAGCCTGGCCTGACTCTTACCTGGCCTGACCCATCAAGGCTGACTAAGGCATCCAGAGACCGGACAAATCTAACTACTATTTAGCTGTTGAAGAATATTATAGCAAGCAGGCTACTAAATCCTGGAAGAGAAGCCTGATGGTCAGTATAGAATAGCCTGGCAGAGTATTAAAACAGGCTAGATTAAGAAGATGAACAAGAAATGCAGTTGTATAAGTCAATAACCGTGTCCTATTCTCAAGGAAGACCAATTCTAATTATGAGACTATATCAGCCATGAACCTAGACGTGCAAGAGGGGAAAAGGCTAAGAATCAATCGAAGAAGAACCAGTCAACCGAATAGGGAATGTGCCCTATTAATCCGGCAACAACCCCGACAAAAGAGAAGAACGTTGAAGATCAATACAACGTTCATGTTTATGACTATAAATATTGTAATCTGGCATTTGTAAATTCATTCATCATTCATCAGTATTGAACTACTTCACTATTTATTTTTCATTATTTTACGAAGCATCCAATTACTTAAACAAATTTGTATTCAGCTTATCTAAATAATATAAACATTATTCTTTATACATAGTCTTTCCTTGTTATTCATTTACAATACTCCAAACTTATAGAGCTAGATACCCATATTATTCTTTAATCAAGCCGGACCCATTCAGGGAAAATCCTGCTAAAACAATTGGCGCCCACCGTGGGGCATCTAGTTCTTCAATCAATAAAATTCCCTTTATCATTTTCCATTTAACATTTACACACAAAAATGGTAGAACTAACCCCTGAACAACAACTAGCCGCTGCCCTGGCCAAGATCAAGGAATTGGAGACAATCCAGGAGAAGGCAGCCCAGGCAGAAGCAGAAATCAATAGGCTAAAGGAATCTGAGTCTAGCCTAAGGAAAAAATTGGAAAATCAGGCTTCGGGCTCTAAGACCAGATTCGAACCAGGAACCCCATTTTCATCCATTATCAAAAACATTGATTTCTCCAATTTTGGAACCCCGGAGAAGGATACATTATCCGGTGCCCCAATCATTTCCAATGATGAAACAAACAAGACTGAAGCAGCAATAATGATGGCTATGCTTCAGGAAATTCAAAAACTCCACAACAAAATAGAAAATATACCCGGAGTACCAGACCCTGTGGCTGAAGTAGAAATTGACAGCTTTGCTGACTCACCCTTTGCAGATGAAATTGCAAAGATTGACCTCCCCAAGAAATTCACCGTCCCATCCATGAGAACTTATGATGGAACCTCTGATTCACAAAATCACGTTGCTATATTCAAACAGAAGATGCTAGCTGCCTCAATACCCAGTGAACTCGGGCAGTCCGCATGTGTAAAGGCTTTGGTACAACCCTGACCGGAGCAGCATTACAATGGTTCATTAATCTCCCAAATGGAAGCATCAAGAATTTTGCAGAATTGATCAATGCCTTCAATCAACAATTCGCAAGCAGCAGAGATATGGCCAAGAGACCTAGTAACTGTTTGGGTAAAACAACTTCCCGAAGAATCTCTCAAAGAATTCCTGGCAAGATTTGTCAAAGAGAAGGTGGCCATTCCTAGGTGTGATGAAGAAACAGCGGTAGAAGCCTTGAGTGCAAGGAGTCCGCTTGATGGTGACATCTATGCGGACTTGACCAAGAAAGCATGCCCAACCTTTGCCATTGTTCAATCCATCGCCTTAGAGCATGTCAGATTGGAGGAAGATCTCAACTTCGGGACGAACTCATCCGAGGAGGAAAGCAAGGCTATGGACACACTAACAGGAAAAGCTCCTACCATAAAGGAGGTAACCCCAGATCAGCACCCTATTCCAGCCCGAACGATCCAAGTCAACATGGCACAAGAGCACAAAGGTAACCTTTCTAGCCTTCCAACTATTCCCGAATATAACTTCTCTATTAATACTGCAGGATTAATCAAACGCCGGAAAGCCGGGAGATACAAATCGGGTGGCCCAAGAAATCAGACAACCCCAGGAAAGACCCAACAAGATGGTGTGACTTCCATCAAGACATCGGGCACACCACAGAAGAATGTATTCAGCTCAGGAACCAGGTGGCATATCTCCTAAAGAAAGGCTTTTTGAAGGACTTAATCCAGCAGCCAAAGAACAAAGATGAAGGACAAAACAAGAGAGATCCAGGGAACGGCAGAGAACCTCCTCCTCCTCCTCCCCCCATCTATGAAGTTAAGTTCATAAATGGAGGATCAGAAATCTGTGGTCTGACCAGCTCAGCTGCCAAAAGAATATCTAGGGAATCCAGACTTCAGCCCCCTTCAAGGTCCAAGTCATTGCCTGCTATCACTTTTGATGACTCGGACCTGCAGGGAATATCGGATCTACACCATGATAGCTTGGTAATCACCATGCAAATTGGCACAGCTAAGGTATCAAGAATCCTGATAGACGGAGGCAGTTCAATCAACCTGGTGATGCTTGACGTCCTCAAAGCTATGAAGATAGATGAAGGAAAGATCATCAAGAAATCCAGCGTCCTAGTTGGATTCCGCGGAGAAACAAAGAACACCCTGGGAGAAATTAGCCTGCCAACCTATGTGGAAGGCGTGGCTTCATATGAAAGATTTGGAGTAATGGATTGCCTATCCTCATATAATGTAATCCTGGGCAGACCATGGATCCACAATGTCAAAGCAATCCCATCAACATACCATCAATGTGTAAAGATACCGACCGAATGGGGGATAACCACCATCAGGGGAGAACAAAGGACGGCCCAAGAATGTTACACTCAGGCTTTGAAACCCTCAAAGTCAGGTAAGTCCCTCGCATAGCAATTAAAGTCACCTGTCAGGGAAGAGTATATTGCACAAACACAAATGGAAACAGGAGAGGTCATTTTAGACTCAGAGTTCCCGACGGGGAAGGTACTTGTAGGGTCCGATGCAGGACTCGGTCGGACCCAATCTGGTCGACTTTCTTAAAACTAAAATGTCTGTTTTGCTTGGTCGTATTTTGATATGACTGGTATAGATGCTGATATTATAACTCATAAGTTGAATATTGACAAATCATTTAAGCCACATGTACAAAGAAAAGAGGAGAAAATTTGCTGCAGAGAGGCATGAAATCATCAACCAAGAGGTTGACATGCTCTTTGGACATGGAAATGATCGGGAAGTAATATACCCCGATCGGCTTGCAAATGTAGTAGTCGTCCAAAAGAAAAACGGCAAATGGAGAGTCTGTGTAAACTACACCGACCTAAACAAAGCCTGCCCAAAAGATCCATTTCCCCTGCCACACATCGATGCAATGGTGGATGCCACTGCAGGCCACGAGATGTTAACAATCATGGATGCCTCCAGCGGATTCAATCAAATAAAGATGCACCCTGCAGACCAGGAAAGCACAACTTTCATCACTGAGAGAGGAATATATTGTTATACTGCTATGCCCTTTGGATTAAAGAATGCAGGTGCAACCTATCAAAGGCTAGTCAACATGATGTTCAAAGACCAAATAGGAGATACCATGGAAGTCTACATAGATGACATGGTAGTCAAGTAAAAAAAGGCAGAAGACCACGTCAAAGACTTGGAAGTAGCCTTTCAAATACTGGAGAAATTCAATATGAAGCTCAACCCACAAAAGTGCCACTTTGGAGTCTCAGCAGGCAAATTCTTGGGCTATATGGTGATAAAAAGAGGAATAGAAGCCAGCCCTGAACAGATCAAAGCTATCCTGGAGCTAGAATCACCAAAGACGGTCAAAGACATACAAAAGCTGACTGGAAGAATAGCGGCCCTGAACAGATTCATTTCGAGATCATCAGAGAGGTGCAAATCATTCTATAACCCGCTAAGGAAGAACAAGGACTTTCAATGGACCCCGATCATCAGCCGCCTTTGAAGACACGAAAACATATCTATCCTCTCCTCTCTTCTTTGGCAAAACCAGTCAAAGATGAACCCCGACAAGTATACATCGATCCGTAAACTTCTTGTCGGTGCGGTCTTGGTCAAAGAAGTAGACGGACAACAACACCCCGTCTATTACGTAAGTAAAAGTCTACTTTGGATGCGAGAGATCGTATGGCCTACTTGAAAAATATGTTTTAGCTTTAATTATGTGTTGCACAAAATTAAGACCATACTTTGAAAGCCACCCTATAATAGTCAGAACCAATCTTCCTTTCAAGTCTGTACTTAGGAAGCCAGAATTGTCCGGACGAATGTGCAAATGGTTTGTCTAGCTAAGCACATACAACATAACATTTGAACCAAGGACGGCAATTAAGTCACAAGCACTAGCAGACTTTGTGGCTGATTTTAGTCCAACCCTAGAACCCGACCTGATAAAAGAAGTAAATAAACTGACCAGCGACCAAACAGACCTAGAATGGACCCTATTTGTCGATGGTGCAGCCAATATGAGAGGCACATGCCTGGGGGTAGTACTAAAATCGCCACAGGGGGATAAGATAGTACAGGCTATAAGCTGTGCATTTGAGGCTACCAACAATGAGGTAGAATATGAAGCCCTAATAGCTGGATTAAAGGTATGTATTGACCTTGGTGTGCAAAACCTAAAGGTACGTACTGATTCCCTTCTTATTTCCAACCAAGTAAACGGAATATATACTGCAAAAGACTCAAAAATGATACTTTATTTGGAAATTGTTCAAATTTTAAAAGGAAAATTCCGCAATTTTAATATTGACCAAATTCCCAGGGACTTGAATACCCAGGCCGATGCCTTAGCCGGCCTAGGATCCAACTTCAGTCCCCTTGACTTTGACAAAATACCCATCGTACATTTATTGGAACCTGCAATAAATAAACAAGATGAAAGTTTCCCAATTTATGTTGCTAATTCTTGGACAAAACCCTACTATGACTGGCTACAACAGGGAATCCTTCCCCTAAATAAGCAAGATGCCAGAGCACTAAAAATAAAAGCTGCTTCATATACTATTATTAAAAACGTGCTTTTTAAGAAATCGCAGGCTGGGCCATACCTCAGATGCCTGGAGCCATAAGAAGCTGAGCAGATATTATCAGAAATCCATGAAGGGTACTGTGGAAATCATAAAGGTGGAAGAAGCCTGGCAAGCAAAGTACTCAGAACAGGTTATTATTGGCCCACCTTGAGGGCCGATTGCCTGGAATTTAGCTCTAAATGTAAAGCTTGTCAGATTCACGGACCATATATCCATCAGCCATCTGAGGAACTACATTCCATATCCGCACCCTGGCCATTTATGAAGTGGGGCATGGATATAGTAGGGAAACTACCTCAAGCACCCGGACAAAAAGTTTTCATGCTAGCAATGACTGATTACTTCTCCAAGTGGATAGAAGCTGATTCATACAGGCAAGTCAAGGAAAAAGATGTCATAGCATTCATCAAACACAACATCATATGTAGATATGGCATCCCCTCTGAAATAGTATGTGACAATGGCACACAATTCGTGGGAAAAAGAACAACAGCCTTCTGTGCTCAATGGAACATCAACCTGGTAACCTCCACGTCAGGATATCCGAAAGCTAACAACAAAGGCGAGAATCCAAGTAACAAAGTAGTAATCACGCATAAAGAAGAAACTAGAAAGAAGGAAAGGCAGATGGGTCAAGAGCTCCCCCCGGTCCTCTGGGTGATAGAACCACGCCTAAAACATCCACAGGCCAAACCCTCTACTCCTTGGTCTATGGATGTGAAGCAGTAATCCCGGCTGAGGTCGACATTCCATCAGCCAGATGCAGCCTGAATACAATAACAAGCAATATACCTCTAATGGAGGACAACCTGGACTTAACGGAAGAGTTAAGAGATGCAGCCTGCATTAGATTGGCAGCATATCAGCAAAGAGTTGCAAAAATCTACAACAAGACTGTCAAAGCCAGGGTATTCAGGATAGGAGACCTTGTCCTCAGGAAAGTCTTCCAAAACACAAAATAAAAGAATGCCGGCAAATTAGCCCCAACCTGGGAAGGTCCCTACCTAATTGACTCAATAGTCGGCCAGGGAGCTTATAGATTACAAACCCTGGACGGCGAAATGATCCCAAGAGCTTGGAATATTGCACACTTAAAACTATTTCACATATAGAATATATCTCCCGGTCCAGGTATAATTTTCGTGTTCACATTTCTTGCCTGACCTGATGTGAAACTAAATGTATGATACTTGCCATTATATGAATAAACGCCTTATATAATTTCTTTTATTATATGCCCAAATACTTGTCAATATTCTTATACTCATTTTTACCAAGTAGAATCTTCAATACTTGTTTTACATACTGCATTTTATTTAAAACAAATCTTAAAGATTGGGGGCCACCCCACCAATATCCAACTGATACCCAATTTTCAGTTGCAAAACAGGCCTTAAAATACTGAGCTCAACTTAACATACAAACCTGGAAAATCCATTCCTGGATTGTATAACATAGATGGGTCATATGCCCTCCAGACAGGCAAGGGATGTAAGCCCTCCAGACAGGCAACAACCCCACCCATAAAACAATAAACTGGCCAGATCCAGCACAAAAAACTGGCCCGATCCAGTTGAATAACTGGCCAGATCCAGTAAGACATTCAATACTACAAGTGCCTTATCAAAACACAAAAAGGAACCAACAAAGACCAAATATTATTTACCCAAAAATAGCTGGCCTCGCCACAAACCTAATTATCCATTCCAGGGACATTCCCCCTGGATAAACCAAAGAATAACTAAATATTCATTCCAGGAACATCCCCCCTGGATGGGCCAAAACAAAAAGAAAAAAACTCCAAACTAAGTAGGTTTCTCACCAGTAACCGACTCACAACCATCCACCATCTCCTGATCACCAGATTTTCCCTTGGAAGGAGGAGAATTCGCCTCATCTTCTTGACCCATATTGGCTAAATCAGGATACTGGGCGTCCAAAGCTGCCTCATCACGGTCCGGGTCCCAATTAGCCCGATCAAAATCCGGATCCCTCATAGCATTAACCCGGCCTTTCCCAAAGAAATACTGAGCAGCATCAGCAAGCCGCGCCTCAACTAGTTCCTTCTCAGCCCGAAGCTCTTCATTTGTCCTCAGCTGATCTTGCATAGCCTGCTTCTCAGCAGCCAACTCCTCCCTTACAGACTCTAACTCTTGCCTGACAGCCTTCTCAGCATTTTTTGCAGCCACCTCACAAACTATAGCAGCCCTGGACGCCTCTCTAGCTGTCCCCAGCTGAGATTGAAGCACTACCTCATTACTCCTGGATGTATGCAGCTCACGGTTAACTTTATCCACTTTCCCCTCCAAGCTAGAAACGGTGGCCTGGGCATCCCTGAGTTGACAAGCAGTAGCCAACCCAACATCCAATCCCTACAAAAAATAAAATCAATCAGCCAAATATAAAAGTGACACAAAGAACACACGGCAAATAAAATATCTCTTTATAGCTAACCTCCTTAGCTTGAGAAGCAAGTTCAGCAGCCTTTGTCACAAGAGAAGTCAAGATAGAGACCACCTTAGTAGAAGACTCAAGGGTATTAGCAGATAAAAGCTGGCTGCCCATCTTGGCAGAAAATTCATCTATCCGTGCCCGGGCAGCATCCATATCATCAATCCTAGCAGACACCTGCCTGATACTCCTGATCGGTTGAGCCTGAATAGGCTCTTTCTCCTTCTCCTTCTCCTTCTCCTCCTCCTCCTCTTCAGGGATGACATCTTCCCTCCTCCTTTTGGGAGCCTGGACTACCTCCGGTGATACTAGCCTGGGTGGATCTTGAGGAGGCTGGACATCAGAAACCAGAATGTCAAGCGTCTTGTCACTCCCACTAGCCTCCTCGCTCTTGGACTGTTCAGCAATCCTAGCCACCCAGCCTTTAAATCTTTTGCAGTAAAGCTGGCCAGCCTAGCAGAAGACCTGAACACTGAATATATAAAGAATGCACATGAATATGAGAAGAGAAGTCATAACAAGACAATAATCAAACACAGAAACATGCAGAAAACATACAGGAAAGAGCAGTGGAACTAGGCTTGCCTTTGGGCACCCTGACAGCACTCATCTTAGTCTTCATATACCGGGGCAATAATTCCCTGCCCAGACTAGCAGGCCAGGCCCTCTCTTCCTCAGGAATAGCGAGGAAAGCCTATATCCTAGAAATAGCTTCCTCATCGAGGGGATCAGAGTTCCAATCAGGGGCTGCAAAAATTATCAAATACAAAGGTGAAAACTCAAAACATCCTAATTTCGTTTAATATATATTGCAAATTAACGGTACAGGAAACCTACCACTTTCCAGAGGGGGATATCTCAGGTAATCAAAGCCTGACCCCAGGCTCTCAGTCCGGACAAACATGAAAGTCTTTGCCCAGCTTTTATCGTCTCCAGAGTCCAGGTTAGTAATTAATGGAGACATTTTCGACTTGATTCTCAAATTAAAACGACCATTAACAGGATTTTTCATATGATATATTGCCTTGATATCATTAATAGTAATTACCAGGTTGTGTTTAGCACATAAATTTTCAATGGAATGAACAAGTTTCCAAACCATTGGCATAATCTGGAAAGGTGATACTTCCATAGCACGAATAGTGTCAATCATTAAGGGAGTAAAAGGTAACTTACAGCTTGCTTTAAACGCCCATTCAAAAATACAGAACCAACCAGGTGACACCCAGTTAGCTCTGACTGGACAAGACTCAGGAATCCATACCTTAGTCGATTCAGGAATTATTTTCTTCTCCCTTAATACCCTATCATAGTTTGTTTTCAATAAGTTTTCCTCAGGAAAGTAAGGATCCAAAGATTGAAGGGCAGTAAAAATAGAATCCTGATTTTTAAAAGCCACAGCACGAGCAGGAGGGTCAATTTCCATCACTTCTTCCTCCTGGACGTATGAGGGTTCAGACTCAGCAGCAACCTTCTGGGATGCAGCAGCTTTCTGGGGTGCAGGACGCTTTTTGGCTCCCATATCCTTTATTATATAGCTTATTGTGACGGAAATTATGAATTAGCAGAGTAAGATTCCTGGGAAATAGGGGAGAATTTTAGAGAAAGTTGAGCAAGGAAAGTGGAAGAAATTTTGTGAAAAACAAATCCATCGCAAGTACCATATTTATAGGAAAGGAGCAACGGTGCAAAAACCCTAGAAATTGCAAAACTGTCAGCATGACATCACCTAGCCGTTGCAGTGTTTAACGGTAACTAGGAGTCTAAGAGTCATTGAGTAAATATGATGCTTTTCATTAATTAACCCGGTAAAATTGACATCTCACCCCTGGCCTGATCTAGCACTGGTAAAATGTCAAGGGGCAATTGTTAGGCCCAGTTTAGCCTGGCCTGACTCTTACCTGGCCTGACCCAACTAGGCTAACTAAGGCATCCAGAGACCGGACAAATCTAACTACTATTTAGCTGTTGAAGAATATTATAGCAAGCAGGCTACTAAATCCTGGAAGAGAAGCCTGATGGTCAGTATAGAATAGCCTGGCAGAGTATTAAAACAGACTAGATTAAGAAGATGAACAAGAAATGCAGTTGTATAAGTCAATAACCGTGTCCTATTCTCAAGGAAGACCAAGTCTAATTATGAGACTATATCATCCATGAACCTAGACGTGCAAGAGGGGAAAAGGCTAAGAATCAATCGAAGAAGAACCAGTCAACCGAATTAATAGGGAATGTGCCCTATTAATCCGGCAACAACCCCGACAAAAGAGAAGAACGTTGAAGATCAATACAACGTTCATGTTTATGACTATAAATATTGTAATCTGGCATTTGTAAATTCATTCATCATTCATCAGTATTGAACTACTTCACTATTTATTTTTCATTATTTTACGAAGCATCTAATTACTTAAACAAATTTGTATTCAGCTTATCTAAATAATATAAACATTATTCTTTATACATAGTCTTTCCTTGTTATTCATTTACAATACTCCAAACTTATAGAGCTAGATACCCATATTATTCTTTAATCAAGCCGGACCCATTCAGGGAAAATCCTGCTAAAACAACTGCGATAATTCACAGTCTGCTCGAAATACGGGTCCGGACAAAGAATACATGTCAAATGGACCATACATATGATACATGATCTTGTAGAAGAGGCGCACCAAAGATGGGCCCACAAATAACGAACTCATAACGAATTTTTGAAAATTGAATTGGAGGGAAGCTGAGGAAGAGGTGCAGCAAGAGCTGTGACTCTTGGAAGAGGCGCAGCACCTGCTGCGTCTTTTCCTGAGTTCGTCGTTGTCTGAGTAAAAACTCGACAGAACCCGTGTTATGTTTATTATAACAAAACACAAATTCTCTCTAAACTCTCTCAAATCTCGACCATAATCCGTCAAAACTTGATCAAAACCTTCCATTAATCATGACTAATCGGGGTATGTGTCTCAATCTTGCTTTAACATTCGTATTTACTTGATTTGATCGAAAAAAATTAGGGTTTTCAACCCAATTAATTCGAAAATTTGGGGCTTTTCCCCCAAATGGATTTGCCTTCTGAAATTGACATTCGAAATGTATAATTGGCAATGTTAAGAACATAACCATGTATTTTCTTCGAGTTTTCGTTGAGTATTGAGCATTTGAGTAAAATTGAGACGGTTTCTTAAGTGTTTCGAAAATCGCTTCGAAAATGGCCTTAGGATTGCCCATTTTTTATGAAATTTGGTTTTTGGGATCCTTGTGTGATGGGTAAACTTCCTACCATTTCGGATTTTTGATTTGTGACGGCTTTTTCAGGACACTTTTCTAGGGCATAATCCCCATTATAGCGAAATGCTGCCGAAATTTCAACTCAAACCCATGACTAGGCTCGAATTTAGGCTGACTTGACCCATTTTACCATATGAGCGGTCGGGTTTCGAAAGAACTGGCCAAAAATAGCGAGAAAAGGCCACATTCGGGGTTTGAAAGACTTGAAATCACCTTCATCGAGGCTCGTCGTCACTTGACGCGGCCTAATTTACTCTAATTTTGCAGGCGACATGGCTTCTACTTCAGGGGGGGCTCCCATGGACATGGACGACCCTACTCTTGAGGAGGTGTTCGAGGAGGTCTTTGAGGAGGAGGTGGTCCAGGAGGTCCCGAGGCGAGCCAATGTAGGACGAGGTGGTCGTCAGCTAGCGGGGGCACCTCAGTGGGTTGAGAAATTGGATGGCCGACATCTCATTTGGGCATCGGAGAGCCACCTGTCTTGCAGGACGACGAGGAGCTTGGTAGGCTAGACTTGCCATTTCCGTACTAATTTCCTTCTTTATTTCATTTCTCATTTGCTTCACGCTAAAGATAGCATTTTATTGAATCAATACAGGAGTCCGGGAACTTGAGGTCCTTTTTTGGCTACAGGACGATGATGGAGGCCTATGACAGGTTGACAGAGGAGGAGAAGGCCATTATCGAGTTGGGAGCCTTTGGAGCCTTGGTGGGAGCGTGGAGGGCGATCAAGGCGCAAAAGCTTCGGGCTAACCTTTGCCTGATTTGAGCCTTCCTCGATCGGTACTGGGACACGACCTCGACCTTTAACATGCCTTTTGGGGGAGGTCGGGGTCACTCTGGAGGATTACGGCATGATTTCTGGTCTGCCGTGTGCAGAGGAGGCTGTGGTGTGGCCGTTGATGGCCATGAGGGTGGACTCGGCCGAGGCCAGTGTTAGAATTATTTATTTCATTAATTTACATATTCATATATGTGACATTTAATATAGTCATAAAATTAAATCTAGATCTTATGCATGCAAACTTTAATAAAAGAGATGGAAAAATCTATTTCTCACCATCTAATTTTCGGCTATTTGGGCACCAACAAGATCACCTTCTTGTTAGTTCTTGAGCTTTCCTTATTATGCATGAACAATGATCCAAATTAGAATCCCGCCCAAAAGTGAATACCCAAGGAAATCTCTTAATAACTAATATTATTTTGTACTAGAAATAATATAAGTCTTACTATAAAATGACACAAAATATTAATTTGTTCTCTTGATATTTCGGCCAAAAGAGGATACATTTGTGTGTTTATATTTCTCTAAGTTTTCACAAAAATGGTAGAGAGAATATTTCTATTTCTTACACTAGAAAAATAAGTTGAATAATTGAATGAAAAAAAGTAGAGGAAAACCTCTATAATTCCTCTTGGAAAACCGGTTGGAGGAGGGGAAGGGTGCCCTATGCATGAGCTTGTTTTTCTACCCAAGAAAGAATAGGCATGCAAGGCTACAAGAAAGGTCTTATCATTGTGTTTTCCACTCAAAAATAAAAACACAATATACACCTTAAACTCCCTCCATATTTCGGCACTTTTAATATAAAATGGATGGTCCATTTTATTTTGTCATTTGTCAATTGTGACAAATGTGACATGTTACTTGTCATGTGAAATTGTAATGTATTTTTAACATATTAAAAATCAACATACTCATAAAATATGTCATATACAAAATCGACTCGTAATTCGTAATTACTTGTGCCAAAACGGTTTATCAAATTATAAATTACAACGTCTTGCATTTATAATAAATTATTCATTAAATTTCAATTTCAAATTGTTTTGTAAACAATAATTTTGTCCAAATAATAAAACAATTCGATTACTTAGACTGTATCCAATTTAATCGAATTATAATAAGACACGTTAATCTCACTCACAAATCACCCGTCAATTTTAAGCAATTTAATTAACTCGTATCGGCATACGATTAATTAAATAATCAATTAAGAGTATTTCCCTATAGGTATGACCTAAGGGGATCAACTGATCACCACCGTCGCACGACAGTAATGTCAAACTCTAGTCGACCCAATAATTATCGATATGTGTGTAATTGATTGACTGTAAAATATTACATCCCACATGTATTCTTAAAATGAGATTTAAACATGTGATCATCATGATCGACAGTTGTGATCGCATTATTGTCGGAGGACACATATTCCAACAATCTCCCACTTGTCCTCGACAAGTGTGCGTCACCAATTCTCTTGTCCTATTACTATCTCCCACTCAATGCAAGGTGTCTTTCAGGTCGTACTTACAAGTGATCATATCGAGAGTGGTTTCCTCGATCTGGAGAATAACTGATTAACCGGAGTTATCTACCATAGATACCTTCCGAGCGTGGCCACGCATTTACAGTTCATTACTCCTCGAGTGGCCCTGAGATATTGTTATAACCCTGACAAGGGGTGGACAATTCCTATCGCACTCATTCCCTTCGACTAGCCACAACCATCATAACCCAAAATATGCCCATTTGACCCCATTTACGAAGGTCGTAGTAACACAAATCAAAGTTAATCTGAAACTGTGCCACCTTAGGCGAACAGTCTTTAGTCAAAAGAATCGAATCATTAGAATACTATAGTAGCTCTCGTCACGGCCAGGCTATATAATTTGCCAGAACTCTATAAGCGGTCATAAGGCCCGACAAAGTGTTCCTAACAGTCTGCCTATGTGATCGACTAGTCATCTCACATGACTCTATGGCACTTGAACTTACCATCAATCGCATCACACTCTAGTCACTTCGAGACGTAACCTCATACAAGTGACTATGGGCGAATACAATGTTAATCCAGGTTCACGTTAACGGGGTTCAATATTGTCTCTACAACCCGTTTGGATGTAACAAAGTATAAAGGAGTTTTTTAGATTTAAAAACTCGAATGACAAATGTGATTATCACATATGAATAGTCAATACCTGATTACTACTTCATATTTTTATAATCCATTTTCATCTTATATGTAGTTGTTCATCTCAATCCAATTGAAATGAGATATGACATGACTCATCATGTTAAGCCTATGAGAAGGCTTTGGTTAGTAGGTTTTATCAACTTCTTGTACCTTACTCAACCTTACTACATACTCGTTTTCCTTTGTAATGTATACATTTGCATTACAAAACTTTCTGAGTACGTCTCTAGATCCAATCTAGACATAGGCCCTCTAGCCTTAGAATAGCTCCCACTGTTTTCACAGTGTGCGGGACTCATTCTTCTTGCACATCTCATGATTGCAAGTGTACTACTCAATTTCTGTTGTAAATATCTCTCATTGTTCTTTATTGCCTAGAACGATTCTAGAAAATCTATTTCTTAAATAACATAGCCAAAATGGTATCTTAACCATCCTGATGTGTTTTGATTATGGTTTTGTCGGAAACCATGCGCAATCTCAATTGTTAATTGTCATTTGTGTAACACCCTCACACAAAATTGTATCAAAAACACTTTGCATTACATCCTTAATGCTTCCTCAAGCACTTAAGAATAATCTATATGGCTACTTGGTAACTATTACTTAAATTCGATTTTGAAACAATTTATCAGACTCAAAGTATATGAAGTGTTGTACATCATTACCTATTTAATTGATTCGGCAGCGGAAGCAAATGGAATCAATCAAATATGTTCAATTCGATTGAACTAATCATGAATCTTATCAACATAAGACTTCTTATTTGATGCTAATATCATGTAGATTTATCTTCATAAATCCGGATATTAAAGATGTATCATTATACTCCATAAGTGTCAAATCATTCCCAATGATCAATATGTCATCCACATATTAGACTAATTAATATTATCGTAACTCCCACTAAACTTCATGTATAAACACAACTTCTTAACTTATCGAGAAAAGTGATCGAGGCCATTTGGTGTTCACAATTAAACATATGTGGTCGTTGGTCAATGGTCGATACAAAACACAATTTATACTTCACAAACAACTCTACAATTAGTAAAGGGGCAAGTAAAGGTCGGATCCCAAGGGACGGGTATTGAAAACGAAGATTTCTATTGCTACTAGTGGTGTCTAGGGGTGTCACAAGTTGGGTTGATGTAGAAGGTTACTAAACTAAAATAGCAATGAAAATAAACTAACAAGGTAAATGGAATAAGGGTGTAAACAATTGATTAAAAGCACTAGGGTGTCATGGGTTCATAGGGGATTCATGGGATATGATCATACAAACATGTTCTCAAATTATAAGCAAGCAATTATTGTTGTGATGGATTGAGTTGGGTTATATCTTACAATCCTAGGAAAGTTTGGGTCCCGGAGCCGAATCACATAGATTGTACAACACCTACAAGTCGACTTAATCTTTCCTACTTAACACATGCATGATCTAACAAGACTCGAGTTGGGTTATGTCTTACAAGTCAAGTTGAAGAGATAGTAGATGATAATAAATGCAAGGATTCATAGGCTTAGCATTTCATCAAACATAACATGTGCATGTATTAAGATCAAAACAAGCAAGCAAATAAGATATGAAAGCATATTGATTTAAGCATGAATCATTCCCCATGTTGGTTTCCCCTAATCACCCATTAAACCCTAGCTAAGAAACTACTCACTCATTATCATATTGATCATGCTAGAAAGGTTGTCAATCATACTAACATAATGAAACATGATGAATAAATGAAAGTAATTAGCAATAATTAAAAAGGGATTAAGAGATTATACCTACTAATGATTCCAATAATAAAGCAAGAATAATAGAAGTACTTGAATCCTAGATTGAGAGGTTGTCAATCTCCCAATAATAACCCAAATAATCTTCAATTACCCAAAATAAAGTAAGAACAAGAGAGAGATTAAGGAACTAAAACTTGGATTAAAACTTGATTAATATTTGATTACAATATTGAAGAGAGATTTGATTGATATTAGCTACACTAATTATTGATAAGAAGAACATGCTCCTCTAATTAGACTAATGGGGTATTTATAGTGAAAATTAGGGAGGATGCATTAGGGTTAACTAAGGGTTAAACTAGTAATTACACTTTTTAAGTTGAGCAAGGAGACTCCGGTATTCAATGAGAGAAGGGCGTCTCCATTTTGTAACTTGAAGGACGAAACCATGTGTCTTGTGATCCGAGCGGATGGAGGTCGAGACGGACGGATGGGGCATGGACGATCCGAGCGGATCAAGGCGTAAGACGCTCGGATTGGGCCTGGGGATCCGAGCGGATCGGGTAAGGACGCTCGGATTGAGTGGGCGGACGGACGGATCATGGATGATCCGTTCGGATTCTTCTACAGCGTCATTCCTTCTTCTTTTCTTCCCTTTTCTTCATAGAATCCTTGGGGATTTCCTTGGGGACTCAAGGATCCTTTCTCAACATTGATCTTCTACTTAGCTATGTACAAAGGCCTTCTAGTCTTGTCTCTCCTTGATGCTTGGTCATTGAATACGATCCATTTAGCCTCGTTTTGCCATGAAAATGCAAGATTCTTACTCCTTTCCTACCAAGGGATCAAAATCTCAAAGAATATGCAAAACAAAGATCTAAAGATAAGAAATGACCCAAATAGGCACTAAAAAGCATAGAAACAATGGTAATTCGGGGGCTAAATATGCGCCAATTATGGTCGCATCAAATATCCCCAAACCGAACCTTTGCTCGTCCCGAGTAAAGAGGTGACAAAGACTAGGACCAATACTAACCTAACCTAATAATAATAGCCGATATGAGACAATTAGCGGGTCTCACTCCGCCCCTTCAACTCACAACAAGACAACCATGAGGTAGGATGCCTTCTTGCAAGGCAAGGTGGGTCTTGCCAAAATGGCGACACATCCAAACATTAAGCACACAAAATCAAGTAATGGATGCATCTACAAAAGAATAGCCACTTTCCTCATCTAAGTGGCGGGAATTATCTACAAGGGAAGCAATTCAAGGGTACACAATCCTTCATAGATGCAATTTGTTCAAACTACTAAGCCTAGAAGGATACCAATAAATCACCTCCAAAATGTGTCAAGCTAGGGTACCTTTGTCCTCAATCGTTAAATGCTTTTGTCAAGAGTAGACTCCCTATGGTGTTAGAAACACTGGAGGATCATGGAATTCCCCCTCTTGCCTAGACAAGAAGAAGGGTCGTCCCCTCTCTACCATGCACAAAAATGGATACGATGGATAAAGGGATCGATAGATATTTGAGTTTCACTTTGGGAGTTTGCTTTTGTTTTTGTTTTTCCCCCCAATTTCTTGTGGTATATAACATTTGAGAACACTTTCTTTGCCATTTCTTTTTGATTTTTGGCATTTCAATACTTGACAACTTTTTTTTTTTGCATTTCTTTTTGAACATTTTCAAAGTCACCCCAATTAGTAACGAGGGTGCCTTGTATTTGAAGCTTAGGAGTTCTATTTTTGCTCCTCTTTTCATTTGATGCATTTTTGCAAACTTTCTTTCACTTTTTCATTTCATTGAACTCAAATTGATTTCTTTTTTGTGTTGTGCCCATTCCCTTTGATGACAAAAATGTGGTAGAACATGGATGAATGATAGAAGTATGCATGGTTTCAAGGGTCACCTTGGAATAAACGGTAGCCAAGGAGTTATCACACCACAAGGTACTCTTGACTAGGCCTTAAACCATGGGTCAAAGGATACTAGCATGACACATCCTAGGGTGTTTTACAAGTATTCTAACAAGCAAAGTCTTAAGAATAAAAAGCATCTACTAGGGCCTATATACACTTGCCAAGCTTCCCAAGTAGATGGTTTCGCAAAATTTTTCTAACATGCAAACTACATGCCATGATGCAACTAACATATAAACATCCTAATGCGAATGATTCTACCAACTAGTATGACATATATTTTAAATGCAATCCTAAGTTCACATTGTTTTTACCGCATTAATCAAAATAAAGCCACATAGTCATTAACATAAAGAGGAAAAAGGAGATTGGAAAGATCATACCATGCGGTCTTCAATATCCTCATGTCTCGGATGTGGCGTAGTCGATCAAAGTGAACAAGGATGAAACAAACAATATATGCAAGACAATATATACAAAGGAAATGAGCTTGTTTTTGGTTTTTCAATTTTTCAATTTTTTATGATTTTGAAATTTTTCAATTTTTATGGTTTTTGGATAAAAGTTAAGTGTTAGAATTCCCATCCCCACACTAATATGGGCATTGTCCTCAATGGCCAAAATGATGGAAATTATGCAAGAGTGATGCATGATTTCTATGCTAAATGCAATTCTACACTAAGCTATACTACATGATGCATGATTTTTGTTATGACGGAGAGGATAATTTAAATTACCTCCCGTTGCGTATGCATTAACTTCCCCAAACCAAGTAAGACACTATTGCTAATGTCGAGACATGGGGGAGTTCATGCACATGCTATGCATGAGACTAGATTGTCATTTTGGATTTTCAAAAATGGGAACAATAAAGAACACCTCAAAGGAACCGAGGTGTGAGTCCTTTGGTGTTGCTAGGACTAAACCAACAATGATCAAAATGAAATGAAATACAAAGAGATATAGACAAACCGTGGGAGAGTAGGAATCTCCAAGGCTAGTCTTCCATCATGCTACTATCACCATCACTTCCCTCATGAGAAGTGGTCTCATTGCCACTTTCCTTGGCACTTTCTTCATTGCTTTCCTCATCATCATCTTCACCATCTTCACCATCCCTTTCTTCATCTCCACTTGCTTCTTCCTCAATATTATCATCAATCTCCTCATCATTTCCAACAACCTCATTGCCTTCCACCACATCCCTTGATGCACCCGGAAATAAGGCTTCTCTATCCGCCCAACTAGGCAAAGGACAAGATGGATCAAGGAGTCCTTGCTTAGCTAGATGTAGGAGGGGAGGATATTGAGCCAAATAAGCATTTTTCCGATCTTCATAAGCTTGCTTGTTCATTTCAAACAATTTCTTCAAACCCATGGCATTGAAAAAGACTCTTGTTTGTTCAAGGACACCTAGCTTCTCTAAGGTTTTTTCACATATGAACTTGGTGGATTGAATTTGTTTCATAGCAAACTTGACAAATGAATTTCTATGGTCATCGGAGATGAAAGTTACCTCCGGATAATGCAAGAGTTGATTAATTACCGGAGTAGAAGGTGATGCTTCCATAGAAATTTGCTGAGGTTGTTCCACTACCAAGCTTGGTGTTGACACCACCATTGCCAAAGCTTTCTTTGTTTGTAGAGCTTTTTGCCTTTGAGAGAGAGCCTTTGCTTTTGGTGCCTTTGCTGCTCCCTTTGTTCTTGCCATTTGATGAACAAACCAAGTAGAGAATCAAAAATCTTCAATTTGTAGAATGCCCAAATCGATTTTGAAAGTGAAAGGCTTTGCCTTTATGAGAACAAAAATCGACTCAAAGGGTGAAGATTTTGTGCTTGGTTTTGATTTTTCTTGAAGATGGAGTGATTAATTTGATGTTTGAAGGATGGTTTGATTTTGTTTTGGTGATTTTGTTGAGGGTTTTTGTGTTTGAGATGGAGAGGATGAGGGTTTTGGTGTTATGAGTAGTGTTTATGAAGGAATGAATGAATGAATGAAGGTGGGGGGGTATTTAAAGAAACGAAAATCTCGAAGATGCAGGCACGATCCGTGCGGATTAGGCGCAATCCGCTCGGATTTTCAAGCTTCAAATTTTAAAAATCCCGCCTAAAGACGGGCGTCTCCTGGGGAAATCCGCTCGGATTTTTATTGAGGGACGGGCGTCTCTTGGGAAATCCGGACGGATTCTCATCCAGAGATTTTTCTTGTTTTTCTTGACTTCAAGACGGGCGGATTTTACCGAGAGACGGACGGATCCGGGAGACGGGCGTCTTTCCGTAAATCCGCTCGGATTCCTTAATGACATGTGAATTCTTCAATATTTGCAGCCCAAGACGGGCGTCTTCTCACCTGGACGCTCGGATCCTCCGCAGACGGGCGGATTGTCGGAATCCGCTCGGATTCTTCCTTGATTACACGGATCCTTGCGCAAACCCATTCCTTAACATTCTTTCTTTCTTTCTTTCAAATCTTGTGTTCTTCATTGTGGGGGCACTACTAAGGCGTGAATAGCCTAGGCAATTCCCATCCCCACACTAAGGTAAATCACTACAAATCAATTAAAATCATTAGTCCCTCCCTCACTTCTCTCTTTTCATGACAATTATTTTGATCAAGGTAAATAAAATCCAAAAATGACAAAAATGCAATGCAAAAATTAAATGTAAGTTAGGGAGTTAGAAATATTTACAAGTGGTGGTTTAGGGAGGACTCCACCAAACTCTCATTCTTGATGAGATGTCAAGGAGGCATGTTCAAGGTGTTGTTGATGTTGCTCAACACCTCGAAGAAGTAATTAAAAGCTTGTTCATTGTTGTGGTAGAGGTCCTCAATAGACCGTGGTTCTTGTTGTTGATCATGATCGATGGCATGTCCAATGTAGGGATTAAAGATCCCTTCAAATTCGTCGTCCCAAAGACCACAAACTTCATTGAGTTGATCATTGAAAATCTCTTGCTTGGATGGAGACAACTCTCCCAATTTCTTCGTTTGGCCAATGAGGCCATCTTCTTCTTCCTTGGTTGATTTTGATGAGCTTTGCAAGCTCTCCTTTTCATAATTCACTTGCTCTTTGAATGGAGTATCTTCAACTTTCTTCTTCCATTGGAGTTCCGATCTCTTCTTCTCATCTTTGCGGCTATAATGATCAATCATGAAACATGGCTCATGCAAACGAGGAGCTCTCATGGTCTTGTCAAGATTAAAAGTTATGCTTTCATCTCCTACCTCTAAAGTGAGCTCTCCATGTTTCACATCAATTACCGCACCCGCGGTGTGTAGGAAAGGTCTTCCTAAGATGATTGGAATGTTGGAATCTTCCTCCATATCAACAATGACAAAGTCCACCGGAATGAAAAACTTCCCAATTCGCACGGGGACATCTTCCCATATCCCTAGCGGTGTCTTCGTCGATCTATCGGCCATTTGAAGAGTGATGTTGGTACATTTGAGCTCTCCCATTCCCAACCTTTTACTCACCGAGTACGGCATGACACTCACACTAGCCCCTAGATCACATAAGGCTTTGTTGATCGTTGTGTCGCCAATGGTACACGGTATTGAGAAGCTTCCGGATCCTTTAACTTTGGAGGTGAACTCCCTTGAAGAATTGCACTACTCACCTTAGTGAAGGCGATAGTCTCAAGTTTCCGGATTGACTTCTTCTTTGTGAGGATATCTTTCATGTACTTTGCATAGGCCGGAACGTGATTGATTAATTCCGTGAAAGGAATTGAGACTTCTAGGTTCTTTACAATTTCCATGAACTTTCCAAGTTGATCATCAAATTTGGGCTTGGCTTGACGACTTGGAAAAGGAAGTCTAATCACAATGGGCTCCTTTTCTTTGGTTTTGTCTTCATTTTTCTTTGAACTTTCTTCTTTTGATGATTCCCCTTCTTTGGGACCTTCCACCACAACTTCATTCTCACTAGCTCTCACAACTTCATCCTCAACTTGCTTCTTCGGGGCTTCATATCTTGTACCACTTCTCAAGTGAATGGCACTAACCGTTTCATGTCTAGGGGGTTACTTTGAGGTGGTAATTGCCCCTTTTGTCTTGATGAGCTTGAAGATGCTAGTTGGGTCAATTGTGTTTCCAACATCTTGGTGTGAGCTAAAATGTTGTTGATGGTGGTATCCTTTGCTTGGCTATCCTTTTGCATTTGGGTGAAGAATTCTTGTTGATTTTTTTGCATTTGAAGGACCGCTTTTTGGACATCAAAACTTTGGTCATTGTGGTGATTGTATGGATTTTGATTTTGGTAGCCTTGGTTTTGATTGAAAAAGGGTCTTTGATTTTGATTTCTCATGGGTGGTGGAGTGTATGTAGTTTGAGGGTTTTGGACATTTTGGCTCTTGTATGAGAGATTTGGGTGGAACTTGGTGTTTTCATTGTAAAAATTTGAATAAGGGGTGCCACTTTTGTAAGCTTGGAAAGCATTGACTTGTTCGGTCGTTCCCCTACATTCACTTGAGTCATGGCCCAAGGTTCCACAATTCTCACATATCCCGCTTGGGATTGATGAGGATGCCGTCATGGCATTGACATGATGCTTTGATGATTTTGAGCTTTCCTCAAGTCTAGCCATAGCTTGTTCAAATTTCAAGTTGATTGTGTCAATGTGAGCACTAAGTTGAGCACCCAATTGAGTAACGGTGTCCACTTCATACTTTCCTCTAGTAGCCTTGCGAGGCCTACTATATTGCGAATTATGGACCGCCATTTCCTCAATCTTGTTCCATGTTTGATTGTCATCAACTTCGGTGAACATTCCATTTGATCCCATATTGAGGATGTTCCTTGAATCTTCATATAAACCATTCCAAAATTGTTGCACTAAAAACCATTCGCTAAGTCCATGGTGAGGACATGAGCGACAAACACCTTTGAACCGCTCCCAAGCTTCATACAAAGACTCTTCATCCCTTTGCTTAAAACTCGTGATTTGAGCTCTTAGCATATTGGTCTTCTCCGGTGGGTAGAATTTTTTGTAGAAAGCGAGAGCTAACTTCTTCCAAGAATCTATTCCAAGGGTGGTCTTATCAAGGCCCTTCAACCATTGCTTTAAAGTCTTGCCGATTAACGAAAAAGGAAATAAGACCCATCTTATTTGGTCTTGAGTCACGCCCGTTTGAGAGATAGCTTCACAATAATCACAAAATGTTTCCATATGAGAATGAGGGTCCTCACTAGGCATTCCCACGAATTGGCTCCTCTCAACTAGTTGGATGAAGGCGGACTTGGCAATAAAGTTTCCGGTAAGATGTTGTGGGGTAGGAGTACCGTTTGGTAGATCCTCCTCGGTGGGTATAGAGTGTGACGAGAATTTAGGCATTGTAGGTGGATTTTGTGTGGTATTGTTTAATGGGTTCTCTTCTCCTTCTATTGCGAAAGGATTGACAAACTCACTAGTGGGTTGAACAACTTCACCAATACCTCCCAAATTCCTCCTAACAAGTCTCCTATTATTCGTCAAGGTTCTTTCGATTTCACGGTCAAAAGGTAACAAATCTCTTTGTAACCTTCTAGACATGCAAAATATCAAACAACTAGAAAACAATTAGAACATTCCTTGAGGAGTTTTACTTCCCCAAGGCGAAAAAGACACAACTAAAAATAACAAAAGAAATCTAAAATCAATTAAACACCGTCCCCGGCAACGACGCCATTTTTGATCGAGGCCATTTGGTGTTCACAATTAAACATATGTGGTCGTTGGTCAATGGTCGATACAAAACACAATTTATACTTCACAAACAACTCTACAATTAGTAAAGGGGCAAGTAAAGGTCGGATCCCAAGGGACGGGTATTGAAAACGAAGATTTCTATTGCTACTAGTGGTGTCTAGGGGTGTCACAAGTTGGGTTGATGTAGAAGGTTACTAAACTAAAATAGCAATGAAAATAAACTAACAAGGTAAATGGAATAAGGGTGTAAACAATTGATTAAAAGCACTAGGGTGTCATGGGTTCATAGGGGATTCATGGGATATGATCATACAAACATGTTCTCAAATTATAAGCAAGCAATTATTGTTGTGATGGATTGAGTTGGGTTATATCTTACAATCCTAGGAAAGTTTGGGTCCGGAGCCGAATCACATAGATTGTACAACACCTACAAGTCGACTTAATCTTTCCTACTTAACACATGCATGATCTAACAAGACTCGAGTTGGGTTATGTCTTACAAGTCAAGTTGAAGAGATAGTAGATGATAATAAATGCAAGGATTCATAGGCTTAGCATTTCATCAAACATAACATGTGCATGTATTAAGATCAAAACAAGCAAGCAAATAAGATATGAAAGCATATTGATTTAAGCATGAATCATTCCCCATGTTGGTTTCCCCTAATCACCCATTAAACCCTAGCTAAGAAACTACTCACTCATTATCATATTGATCATGCTAGAAAGGTTGTCAATCATACTAACATAATGAAACATGATGAATAAATGAAAGTAATTAGCAATAATTAAAAAGGGATTAAGAGATTATACCTACTAATGATTCCAATAATAAAGCAAGAATAATAGAAGTACTTGAATCCTAGATTGAGAGGTTGTCAATCTCCCAATAATAACCCAAATAATCTTCAATTACCCAAAATAAAGTAAGAACAAGAGAGAGATTAAGGAACTAAAACTTGGATTAAAACTTGATTAATATTTGATTACAATATTGAAGAGAGATTTGATTGATATTAGCTACACTAATTATTGATAAGAAGAACATGCTCCTCTAATTAGACTAATGGGGTATTTATAGTGAAAATTAGGGAGGATGCATTAGGGTTAACTAAGGGTTAAACTAGTAATTACACTTTTAAGTTGAGCAAGGAGACTCCGGTATTCAATGAGAGAAGGGCGTCTCCATTTTGTAACTTGAAGGACGAAACCATGTTTGTCATCGTGATCCGAGCGGATGGAGGTCGAGACGGACGGATGGGGCATGGACGATCCGAGCGGATCAAGGCAGAAGACGCTCGGATTGGGCCTGGGGATCCGAGCGGATCTCGGGGTAAGGACGCTCGGATTGAGTGGGCGGACGGACGGATCATGGATGATCCGTTCGGATTCTTCTACAGCGTCATTCCTTCTTCTTTTCTTCCCTTTTCTTCATAGAATCCTTGGGGATTTCCTTGGGGACTCAAGGATCCTTTCTCAACATTGATCTTCTACTTAGCTATGTACAAAGGCCTTCTAGTCTTGTCTCTCCTTGATGCTTGGTCATTGAATACGATCCATTTAGCCTCGTTTTGCCATGAAAATGCAAGATTCTTACTCCTTTCCTACCAAGGGATCAAAATCTCAAAGAATATGCAAAACAAAGATCTAAAGATAAGAAATGACCCAAATAGGCACTAAAAAGCATAGAAACAATGGTAATTCGGGGGCTAAATATGCGCCAATTATGGTCGCATCAAAAAGTTTTATAACATGATCAAAACATTGATTCCAACTCATTGATGTCCTACTTAAGACCCTCTCTTAAGTTTCACATTATCTTTAGGATTGTAAGAATCTACAAAACTCATAACATGTATCGAATACATTCCTTCTATGAAGAAGTGGGTTTTAGATTCATTCGCTATATATATCTCATAATGAAACACAATCCCTGAGAAGATCCAAATAGCCTTAAGCATTTCAACTAGTGCAAAACCCTTTGTAACCAATCAAGCTTTGATATCTAACAATTCACTTGGAATTTATTTCGGATTTTCATGGCTCTAAGCCTTGTATTGAGTTGTGACTTAAACACTCTTATGTAAGTCATATGTTCATTACTTTCTAGAAGTAATCAACTTGAATCAAAAAATTTCTTTGTAAGTTGCAAGCTCTTTACTTTCTAAAAGTAACACTAATTCATCATCTTCAACAAGTGATAACTTTAACTTCCTAGGTTTTGAAGAAACAACGTCTCACACAAAATGTCTCATGTCGCCAAGAAAAACCAGTTTCTTGTGACATAACATTCTTTGTGGCTCTTGAATAATCACGTCTCACACAAAATGTCTCATGTCGCCAAGAAAAAACAGTTTCTTGCGACATAACAATCTTTGTGGCTCTTGAATAATTTCTCCCACTTTGTCTTCTAGAAATAAACTTGTATTTTAGAAAGACAGCTTCACGAGCCACAAACCCGTCGTACTCGTGATTATAATAAGGAAAAATGAGCATTTGTTTCTTTTGAAAACTTACAAACATGGTACCCTACCATTTCATATCTCATATGATTTGTTTTAGATTTAGTGGAAAAATAATTTAGACAAAATGATAAAATCCCCAAAAGGATCAAGTAACTCAAAGTAACTTGATTAAAGTTCAAACCATATCAAATAGCGTTTGATTTCTTATCCAACCACACATTATCCCATAATGCGTGCTAAGAGAGATTAACTTGTGATACTATATCACATTTCATTTGACTTATATCAAAGTCTTCACTTTGATAATCCCATCACGACTAAATCGTGATTCCTTAAACTCTTTGAACTTCTTCAAAGATTTCTCTATCTACCTTATTAAGTGAACACATTAGCGTCAACTTAAATTGTTGGTAAAAGAAAATGATCAACTTATTTTGGATCAATGATTTACAACCTCGATCTCCTTTTTAACCAAAAGGCACGAGACATCTTGCTTTGAATACAAGATACGCATATACCATAAGATATAATGGTTTCAAGAGTACTCGATAACTCTTTGCGTTCATCATTCCAGAATCTAAGGTTCAATCTTGGGTTATCAATTTGAGTCTTGCATCATCTACATGATATATCATTCTAGTTTGGTTTAGAATATAATCACCTTGATAATGGGCTAGCCACACATCAAATCATGGTGTATAGGGTCACAAAAGTGAAACCTCTTTTGTATCTTAACAAGTTTATATTCTTATTTAGAGTTTATGCACTTAATAGTCATAATTAAGTACAACTCTAAACCCAAAAACTAGATTGAGTACACAATGACTCTATCTTTCAACATCATTGTTGCTAGTCGTCATATTCTAATCATCCTATGTATCAAATACAATGATGAAAACCACCACTGGTTTCTAATATTGACGAAGTAGTACTAGCAAAATTTATGTCAATCAAATAAACATTTAAAGAAGAAGGTCCCATTAGATGTCCCACAACTAACTTGTTGATTCTTGAATAATTTGGGGTAGTTTCCTTTCTAGCGTCCAACAATTAAGACAATGGAAACTTTATCTGTCAGGATTGATAGGTTTAGTATCGTTATTCACAATAACTTTACTTTTGACATTACCTTGTATCAATTCCATTCTAATTTTACTTCTTTGAACCTCGTCCTTTTCTTAACGGTTAAGAGAATGCTCCCACTTATTTTCAATGAGTCTTTGCTTAGAGAAGCAAAATTGAATTTCATGAAGACTACTCTTCAATTTATTCGTTTAGTCTTAAAACATTTTATTGAAGTGGTTGCGGTATTTTGGTCAATTTTGATTTCCAACAAATCTAGTTACCAAAATGATGTAACGTTTCAAAGTACTTAACTCTATTAAGCATATGAGAAACAATCCATTGTAAGTAGATATGTTAGTCAAGAATCAAAAACCCTTTTGATCACGAATAACTTTTATCTATAGTGTTCACAAGAGATCCTTGCAATGGATAATACGAGGTTTTTAGTAGAAAATTTCAAATTTGTCTTTAGTTACGATGTTTTGATGGAGATTTGAATTAAAATCGAAATGATATCGTATATAAATTGTGGTAAAGAAATAGAACAATATGATAACGGAATAGTGGAAAACTTAACATTTATCGTTTTATTAATACTTGTAAATAACAAGTAAAGCATTTACATAGTGACCTCTACCCAACTATGATAAATGATTCCAAGATCCAAATTCATATTAACTTGGGCATCGGTAAAGCCGAATACAACCCTCATCAATATAACTCGGTGGATTAACTCTTTAATCGATTCTACTTTTAGAACTCTTGGTCGATAAAATTACATTAATATTTATCTTTAGCCCGAAACACATCCGGCAACCGTCGAGAATACTTTCGTTGAGATCAACCCAAATTTCGAATAAATGTGTCCATGATCCAAATTTACATCAACTTGGGCATCGGTAAAGCCGAATACAACCCTCATCTTTATAAATTCGGTGGGTAGACATTTATCACCCACTTCCCCTACGTAACAAGGTTTGTACCCCGGTAGGGCCGAGTGCACTCTCTCATGAAATAGGTTTTCATGGTTTCTACTTTTTGGTAAGGCTAAGTCTCAATTGTTTATTTTAGCGAGAGGTCATGTCAATTTATTATCTATCACCTTTCAAGTGAACTACGATAATTGTAATTGACACGGTCGATAAACTCGATATAAATGATAATGCATGTTTTAGTTATTGCGATTTAGCGATGCATGCAACATATAAATAAAATGCAAACCATAAATAAAATCCTAGTATGGCCTTCCTAAAATAGTAAATCTAATAAACTATTACAAATTCGGAAACCAACTTCTTTGGTCCCTTGAACTTTGGTCTTGGCACGCATTTCAAGGCAACACTTTCTTTAATGGATCGCCTTCTTGAGTGGCACCGTCTTCAAGGAACTCCGGAATAATTAAATTACAAAATGAATTACATAATTTCCTATTATACATTAGTAATTAAAATAAAAATAAATCTATTAAATTACAAAACGGTGATACGAGATCACAATAATTACAACCGAATCGATATTCCCATACATTTCGGGTAATATCAATTAAAACTAAGGCCATACTAAGTAAAATTACATAATTCAAAAATTACATAAAATTAAAATATGACAATCATAAATAAAATGCAGCATTATAATATGTATGAACATGCCCAATGTTATGCTAAATCGCCTTTAATTAGCCAATATCGTATATTACTCGGTTTTTACGGATTTGCGTGATTTCAACATTTTACAATCACAAAAATTACATAAATTCATATTTATGCATAAGTTAATTACCCTAACCTCTTAGGACTCAAAATTAGTCTCCACTAACATATTGACAATAATTAACCTAGATTTCTTAATATTGTTCATAAATGGAACTAAAATACAAAAATATGCCATAAACTTCAAATTAAATCATAAAAATTTCAAATAATTTCAAAATTTGAAATTTAAACTCATGAACATTCTGGAAAAATACCATGACACTCATAATGTTCAAAAAACATAGGTTAAAAATTTCGAAAATTTATCGAGAAAAACAATGTTGCGGTTTATCGAATTTTAACAATTATCACCATAAAAATATGAGAAAAAATTATTTTTATCAACTTTTCTCTTTTAGATCTGAAATAAATGATAAAATGCAACATGTGACATTTTTCCTTAGTCATGAAGTATGTTTTAGCAGTTTTACTAATTAAAGTCACTATTTATGTGATTTTTCATCAAAAAATCATAAATCATGCATGAAGACTTCATTATAGCCAAATATTTTACACATATCTTGTAAAATTTCATGTGACAACATACTAAATTTTCATGACCAGATTCGAAATATAACTCATATTAACCTATTTACCCATTTAAATACGATTTTAAATTGAAAAATCCATATTTCGAGCATAACAACTCATTTTATCATGAACATTTACAGGCCATCATTATATAATATATGTGAAAACATATCCAAAAACCACTGAAAAATTCGAAGTTTAGCTATATTTCGTCCAAAAATGACATTTTTATCATAAAAATCACATTTTAATGCCAATATTATATAAAATGAACAATAAAATCCATAAATAAACCAAAATGTCCTAAAAATCAATTAGGACCAGAAACTTTTAACATGCAAGGTTATTTTTAGGTTTATCTTCATAAAACCAAATTAATAAGTTTTGTATGTTAATCATATAACTCGGAAAAACTATAAACCGATTTGCATGCAAACAACGTAATGCTCATGATACCGCTTGTTAGAATTATTTATTTCATTAATTTACATATTCATATATGTGACATTTAATTTAGTCATAAAATTAAATCTAGATCTTATGCATGCAAACTTTAATAAAAGAGATGGAAAAATCTATTTCTCACCATCTAATTTTCGGCTATTTGGGCACCAACAAGATCTCCTTCTTGTTAGTTCTTGAGCTTTCCTTATTATGGATGAACAAGGATCCAAATTAGAATCCCTCCCAAAAGTGAATACTGATGCGATCCCGCTAAGTGTTCACAAATTAAGATGTGGTCGTTGGGTCACGGTCGAATCAAAACACAATTTATAGCTTCACAAACAACTCTACAATTAGTAAAGAGGCAAGTAAAGGTCGGATCCCAAGAGACGGGTATTGAAATGAGAATTCTATTGCAACTAGTGGTGTCTAAGGGGTGTCACAAATTGGGTTGATGTAGAAGGTCACTAAACTAAAATAGCAATGAAAATAAACAAGCAAGATGAATTAAAGGAGTGTAAACAATTGATTAAAGGCACTAGGGTGTCATGGGATCATAGGGGAATCATGGGATATGATCATACAAACATGTTCTCAAATTATAAGCAAGCAATTATTGTTGTGATGGATTGAGTTGGGTTATATTACAATCCTAGGAAAGTTTGGGTCCCGGAGCCGAATCGATTAGATTGTACAACACCTACAAGTCGACTTAATCTTCCCTACTCAACAACATGCATGGTCTAATGAGACTCGAGTTGGGTTATGTCTTACAAGTCTCATTGAAAAGATAGGAGATGATAGTAAATGCAAGGATTCATAGGCTTAGCATTTCATCAAATATAACATGTGCATGAGTTGAGATCAAAACAAGCAAGCAAATAAAACATGAAAGCATATTAATTTAAGCATGAATCATTCCCCATGTTGGTTTCCCCTAATCACCCATTAACCCTAGCTAAGAGACTACTCACTCATTATCATGTTGATCATGCTAGCAAGGTTGTCAATCATACCAACAATATGAAACATGATGAATAAATGAAAGTAATTAACAATAATTAAAAAGGGATTAAGAGATTATACCTACTAATGATTCCAATAATAAAGCAAAGATAAAAGAAGTACTTGAATGCTTGATTGAGAGGTTGTCAATCTCCCAACAATAACCCAAATAATCTTCAATTACCCAAAATAGAGGATGAACAAAAGAGAGATTAAAGAACTAAAACTTGGATTAAAACTTGATTAATACTTGATTATAATATTAAAGAGAGATTTGATTGATATTAACTACCCTAATTATTGATAAGAAGAACATGCTCCTCTAATTAGACTAATAGGTATTTATAGTGGAAATTAGGGAGGATGCATTAGGGTTAACTAAGGGCTAAACTAGTAATTACACTTTTTAAGTTGAGCAAGGAGGACCCGGTATTTTTCGAGAGAAGGGCTTCTTTCTTCGTAGCTTGGAGAAGACAATCCGTGCTGTGCTGGAATCCGGGCGGAATAGGGTCGGGACGGGCGGATTCTGGCGTTGGAATCCGAGCGGATTCAGGGGAATCCGGTCGGATTGTGGAGGTGGAATCCGAGCGGATTAAGGCAAAGCCGCTCGGATTGTGCTGATGCGGGACGGACGGATTGGTGACAATCCGCTCGGATTGTCAGTCAGCAACAAATCTTCTTCTTTTCTTCCCTTTTCTTCATAAATTCCTTGGGGATTTCCTTGGGGACTCAAGGATCCTTCCTCAACTTTGCTCTTCTACTATAATATGTACAAAGGCTTTCTAATCTTGTCTCTCCTTGATGCTTGGTCATTGAATTCGATCAATTTAGTCTCGTTTTGCCATGAAAATGCAAGATTCTTACTCCTTTCCTACCAAGGGATCAAAATCTCAAAGAATATGCAAAACAAAGAACTAAAGATAAGAAATGATCCAAATAAGCACTAAAAAGCATGGGAACAAGGCTAATTCGGGGGCTAAATATGCGCTAATTATGGTCACATCAAATATCCCCAAACCGAACCTTTGCTCGTCCCGAGTAAAGAGGTGACAAAGACTAGGACCAATACTAACCTATCCTAATAATATAGCCGATATGAGACAATTAGCGGGTCTCACTCCGCCCCTTCAACTCACAACAAGACAACCATGAGGTAGGATGCCTTCTTGCAAGGCAAGGTGGGTCTTGCCAAAATGGCGACACATCCAAACATTGAGCACACAAAATCACATAATGGATGCATCTACAAAAAGAATAGCCACTCCCTCATCAAGTGGCGGAGGCACTAAGGAGGAACAAATTTAAGAGCATGTAATCCTTCACAAATACTAGTTCAACAAATTACTAAGTCTAAGAGGATGGCACTAAATCACCTCCAAATGGTGTTAAACTAGACTACTTTCGTCCTCAATTTCCAAATGCTTTCGTCAAGAGTGATCGGATGGTGGTGGAACGATGATCCCTATGATGCTAGTAGCATATGACATGACTAGTCTCGAATTCTCTACAAAAGTAAAGGTCATGGATCGTCCCAAGCTCGACCAAGTGGCTTGACAAAAGGCTTTTTGGGAATGAAATGCTCAAATCTTTATTCACAACGGGTGGATATGACTAGTATTCAAAATTGTCCTCATTTCACTTTCTCATTTCAAAAATTTAAGATGGGGTTTGTCCCTTCCGGGCTAGTGTCCTTTGCTTTCGCCAATCGCTTATTAGGCAACCGGTTAACCTCTAGACAATAGCTTTTCGGGGTGATAGTCACTCTGTCTCTGGGCGGCCGAATTCACAACCGTATGGGGGCCCAATTCAATGGATCCCGCACCAAAGCACATCGAAGTGGTACGCCTCCATCAAAACAACTTAATTCTCAACTTTCAACAATTCACAACATTTGAGGTTTCCTTGGCACTACATTACTTTCACATGACAAAATTTCTTTGAAATGAGCACTTCAAGCTTATTGAAAAAAATATTTTTGGGTTGCCTTACCACAAGGTCAAACAAGGTCACCTAGACAAGTTAACCAAGTCCACATCGCATCACGGGGTTGGATAGGTGACTCACATGCAAACCCTTGACTAGGCCTTGGGTCATGGGTCAAAAGACACTAGTATGACACTATCTAGGGTGTCTTACAACCATTCTAGTAGGCAAAGTCTTAAGTTGAACAAGTATTTATAATGGCTTAGTTGCTCTTGTCAAAGTTCCTAAATAGGCATTTTTCAAAACATTTCTAACATGCAACTACATGCCATGATGCAACTAATATAAACATCCTAATGCAAGTGGTTCTATCAACTAATATGACATATAAACTAAATGCAAGTCCTAAATTCACATTGTTATACCGCATCAATCAAAATAAAGCCACATAGTCATTAACATAAAGAGGAAAAAAGAGATTGGAAAGATCATACCATGCGGTCTTCAATATCCTCATGTCTCGGATGTGGCGTAGTCAATCAATGTGAACAAGGATAGAACAAACACAATATATACAAGACAATATATACAAGACTACAAAAGGAAATAAACATGTTTTTGGGTTTTCAATTTTCAAATTTTTATGATTTTTGAAATTTTTCAATTTTTTTTGATTTTTTAATAAGAGTTAAATGTTAGAATTCCCATCCCCACACTAATATGGGCATTGTCCTCAATGGCCAAAATGATGGAAATTATGCAAAGATGATGCATGATTTCTATACTAAATGCAATCTATACTAAGCTATGCTACATGATGCATGGTTTTTGTTATGACGGAGAGGATAATTTAGATTACCTCCCGTTGTGTATGCATTAACTTCCCCAAACCGAGTGAGACACTATTGCTAATGTCCAAGGATGGGTGTAGTTCATGCACACACTATGCTATGCTTGAAACTAATTTGTCATTTTGGATTTTGAAAATGGGAACAATAAAATGAGAACACCTTAATGGTACCGAGGTGTGAGTCCTATAATGGGGCTAGGACTACTCCAACAATGATCAAAATTATATAAAATACAAGGAGAGAAATAGACAAACCATGAGAGGGTACGAGTCTCCAAGGCTTGCTAATCTTCCATCATGCTATCACCATCACTTCCCTCATTAGAAGTGGCCACATTGCCACTTCCCTTGTCATTTGCTTCTTCACTTTCTTCCTCATCTTCCTCATCATCATCTTCACCATCCTTTTCTTCTTCACTTGCTTCTTCCTCAATATTATCATCAACTTCTTCATCATTACCAACAACCTCATTGTCACCCAAAACGACCCTAGATGCACCCGGAAATAAGACTTCTCTATCCGCCCAACTAGGCAAAGGACAAGATGGATCAAGTAGTCCTTGCCTAGCTAAGTGTAGGAGGGGTGGATATTGAGCCAAGTAGGCATTTTTCCGATCTTCATAGGCTTGCTTGTGCATTGCTTGCATGAGAAGAGTCACATAGTCTTTCCCAACTTCAACTCCTTCCGGCTTGAACTCTTCATACTTAAAGGGGTAAGGTGGTATGACAATGGAAGAGGAGGGCATTTCAAGATCACCCTTTTGTTGTTGAATGATATACTCGGCCTCTTTGGAAAGGGGAAGTAGATAATTGGTCTGGTGGACGCTTAGATGACAAATCTTCGAAGGCAAGGTGAACGATCTAGCTTCACTAGTGAGCCATCCATACTTAGTGTCAAGGGGGTTATGGGCAACCCACTTGAACTTGTGAATCATAGTATGCATATCAACAAGATGGCCACCCTCCTTTGCTTTGTACTTGTTATCCTTATTGAAGTTAGGATCAAAGTGCTTGGCTAGGATAGTGACTAGGCCGCCATTGACGATAACGGTCGTGCCCTTCTTCCCACAATCAATGTTGAGCCATCTATCTACCAAGAGCCTCAAAGAATTGTAAGGCTTGGTGTGTACTCTTCCGATATTCAAAGCCGATTCAAGGAGAATAAAATCAAGTCTTGTGAAATGGTTGGTATCTTTCCTAGCAATTATGGTGTTACCCACGAACTTGTGCCATACTCTTATGCCCGGATGGTGGACCAAAAGAGCACGACTCGCATGAAAATCCTCAAATTTCTTCCCGGAGATTGCCTCCCAAAGAGGTTCGGGGTCATACTTTCCATAACTCTTAAAATAACTCGGTTCATCACTAAGACCCAAAATTTCACCCAATTCCCTAAAGGTAATGCGTCTACTAACATTAGCTAGTTGAAACTCGAGATTCTCCCTATTCTCAACTTTGGTGACTTTCAAGGAACTTAAAAATTCCAAGGTAAGGGAGGGGTATGTCAATTCCCTTGTTTCAAAAAATTTCTTCAACCCCATGGCATCAAAAATGGCGCCGTTGCCGGGGACGGTGTTTACTTGATTTAGATTTCTTTTTATTGTTATTAGTTGTGTCTTTCTTCGCCTTGAGGAAGTAAAACTCCTCAAGGTTTGTTCTAATTGTTTTCGAGTTGTTTGATATTTTGCATGTCTAGAAGGTTACAAGGTGATTTGTTACCTTTTGACCGTGAAATCGAAAGAACCTTGACGAACAATAGGAGACTTGTTAGGAGGAATTTAAGAGGTATTAGTGAAGTTGTTCAACCTACTAGTGAGTTTGTCAATCCTTTCGCAATAGAAGGAGAAGAGAACCCATTACACAATACCCCACAAAATCCACCTACAATGCCTAAATTCTCGTCGCACTCCGTACCCACCGAGGAGAATCTACCAAATGGTACTCCTACACCGCAACATCTAACCGGAAATTTTATTGCCAATTCCGCCTTCATCCAATTAGTTGAGAGGAGCCAATTCGGGGGGATGCCTAGTGAGGACCCTCATTCTCATATGGAAACCTTTTGCGACTATTGTGATGCAATCTCTTAAACGGGCGTGACTCAAGACCAAATTAGATGGGTTTTATTTCCTTTTTCCTTAATCGGCACCGCGAAGCAATGGTTGAAGGGCCTTGATAAGGCCACCCTTGGAATAGATTCTTGGAAGAAGTTGGCTCTAGCTTTCTACAAAAAATTCTACCCACCGGAAAAGACTAACATGCTAAGAGCTCAAATTACGGGTTTTAAGCAAAGGGATGAAGAGTCTTTGTATGAAGCTTGGGAGCGGTTCAAGGGAATTTGTCGCTCATGTCCTCACCATGGACTTAGCGAATGGTTTTTGGTACAACAATTTTGGAATGGTTTATATGAAGATTCTAGGAACATTCTCAATATGGGATCAAATGGAATGTTCACCGAAGTTGATGACAATCAAACATGGAACAAGATTGAGGAAATAGCGGTCCATAACTCACAATATAGTAGACCTCGCAAGGCTACTAGAGGAGGAAAGCATAAAGTGGACTCCGTTACTCAATTAGGTGCTCAACTTAGTGCTCACATTGACACAATCAACTTGAAGTTTGAACAAGCTATGGCTAGACTTGAGGAAAACTCAAAATCATCAAAGCATCATGTTAATGCCATGACGGCATCCTCATCAATCCCAAGTGGGATATGTGAGAATTGTGAAACTTTGGGACATGACCAAGGTGAATGTAGGGGAACAAATGAACAAGTGAATGCTTTCCAAGCATACAAGAGTGGCACCCCTTATTCCAACTTTTACAATGAAAACACCAAATTCCATCCAAACCTCTCATACAAAAAGCCAAAATGTTCAAAACCCTCAAATAACATACACTCCACCACCCATGAGAAACCAAAATCAAATACCCTTTTACAATCAAAACCAAGGTTACCAAAATCAAAATCCATACAATCACCAAAATGACCAAGGTTTTGATGTCCAAAAAGCGGTCCTCCAAATGCAAATGAATCAACAAGAATTTTTCACTCAAATGCAAAAAGATAGCCAAGCAAAGGAAACCACCATCAACAACATTCTAGCTCACACCAAGATGTTGGAAACACAATTGACTCAACTAGCATCTTCAAGCTCACAAAGACAAAAGGGGCAATTACCACCTCAAAGTAATCCCCATAGACATGAAACGGTTAGTGCCATTCACTTGAGAAGTGGTACAAGGTATGAAGCACCGAAGAAGCAAGTTGAGGATGAAGTTGTGGAAGCTAGTGAAAAGGAAGAAATTGTGTAAAACTCCAAAGATGGAGAATCATCAAAAGAAGAAAGTTCAAAGAAAAATGAAGACAAGGCCAAGGAGAAGGAGCCCATTGTGATTAGACTCCCTTTTCCAAGTCGTCAAGCTAAGCCCAAATTTGATGATCAACTTGGAAAATTCATGGAAATTGTGAAGAATTTGGAAGTCTCAATTCCTTTCACGGAATTAATCAATCACGTGCCGGCCTATGCGAAATACATGAAAGATATCCTCACAAAAAAGAAGTCGATCCGGAAACTTGAGACTATCGCCTTCACTAAGGTGAGTAGTGCAATACTTCAAGGGAGTTCACCTCCAAAGTTAAAGGATCCGGGAAGCTTCTCAATACCATGTACCATTGGCGACACGACGATCAACAAAGCCTTATGTGATCTAAGGGCTAGTGTGAGTGTCATGCCGTACTCGGTGAGTAAAAGGTTGGGGATGGGAGAGCTTAAATGCACCAATATCACACTCCAAATGGCCGATAGATCGACGAAGACACCGTTAGGGATATGGGAAGATGTCCCCGTGCGAATTGGGAAGTTTTTCATCCCGGTGGACTTTGTCATTGTTGATATGGAGGAAGATTCCAACATTCCAATCATCCTAGGAAGACCTTTCCTACATACCGCCGGTGCGGTGATTGATGTGAAACATGGTGAGCTCACTCTAGAAGTGGGAGATGAAAGCATAACTTTTAATCTTGACAAGACTATGAGAGCTCCTCGTTTGCATGAACCATGTTTCATGATTGATCATTATAGCCGAAAGGATGAAAGGAAGAAATCGGAACTCCAATGGAAGAAGAAAATTGAAGATGCTCCATTCAAAGAGCAAGTGAATTGTGACAAGGAGAGCTTGCAAAGCTCATCAAAATCAACCAAGGAAGAAGAGGATGGCCTCATTGGCCAAGAGAAGAAATTGGGAGAGTTGTCTCCATCTAAGCAAGCGATTTTCAATGATCAACTCAATGAAGTTTGTGGTCTTTGGGACGACGAATTTGAATGGATTTTTAATCCCTACATTGGTAATGCCATCGATCAAGACCAACAACAAGGGCCACGGTCTATTGAGAACCTCTACCATGATAATGAACAAGCTTTTGATTACTTCTTCAAGGTGTTGAGCAACATCAACAACACCTTAGACATGCCCCCTTTAATTCATCTTGCTTGTTTATTTTCATTGCTATTTTAGTTTAGTGACCTTCTACATCAACCCAATTTGTGACACCCCTTAGACACCACTAGTTGCAATAGAATTCTCATTTCAATACCCGTCCCTTGGGATCCGACCTTTACTTGCCTCTTTACTAATTGTAGAGCTGTTTGTGAAGCTATAAATTGTGTTTTGATTCGACCGTGACCCAACGACCACATCTTAATTTGTGAACACTTAGCGGGATCGCATCAAAAATGGCGCCGATCCCGCTAAGTGTTCACAAATTAAGATGTGGTCATTGGGTCACGGTCGAATCAAAACACAATTTATAGCTTCACAAACAACTCTACAATTAGTAAAGAGGCAAGTAAAGGTCGGATCCCAAGGGACGGGTATTGAAATGAGAATTCTATTGCAACTAGTGGTGTCTAAGGGGTGTCACAAATTGGGTTGATGTAGAAGGTCACTAAACTAAAATAGCAATGAAAATAAACAAGCAAGATGAATTAAAGGGGTGTAAACAATTGATTAAAGGCACTAGGGTGTCATGGGATCATAGGGGAATCATGGGATATGATCATACAAACATGTTCTCAAATTATAAGCAAGCAATTATTGTTGTGATGGATTGAGTTGGGTTATATCTTACAATCCTAGGAAAGTTTGGGTCCCGGAGCCGAATCGATTAGATTGTACAACACCTACAAGTCGACTTAATCTTCCCTACTCAACAACATGCATGGTCTAATGAGACTCGAGTTGGGGTATGTCTTACAAGTCTCATTGAAAAGATAGGAGATGATAGTAAATGCAAGGATTCATAGGCTTAGCATTTCATCAAATATAACATGTGCATGAGTTGAGATCAAAACAAGCAAGCAAATAAAACATGAAAGCATATTAATTTAAGCATGAATCATTCCCCATGTTGGTTTCCCCTAATCACCCATTAACCCTAGCTAAGAGACTACTCACTCATTATCATGTTGATCATGCTAGCAAGGTTGTCAATCATACCAACAATATGAAACATGATGAATAAATGAAAGTAATTAACAATAATTAAAAAGGGATTAAGAGATTATACCTACTAATGATTCCAATAATAAAGCAAAGATAAAAGAAGTACTTGAATGCTTGATTGAGAGGTTGTCAATCTCCCAACAATAACCCAAATAATCTTCAATTACCCAAAATAGAGGATGAACAAAAGTGAGATTAAAGAACTAAAACTTGGATTAAAACTTGATTAATACTTGATTACAATATTAAAGAGAGATTTGATTGATATTAACTACCCTAATTATTGATAAGAAGAACATGCTCCTCTAATTAGACTAATGGGGTATTTATAGTGGAAATTAGGGAGGATGCATTAGGATGCATTAGGGTTAACTAAGGGCTAAACTAGTAATTACACTTTTTAAGTTGAGCAAGGAGGACCCGGTATTTTTCGAGAGAAGGGCTTCTTTCTTCGTAGCTTGGAGAAGACAATCCGTCTTTGTCTTTGGAATCCGGGCGGAATAGGGTCGGGACGGGCGGATTCGGCATTGGAACCGAGCGGATTCTGGGGAATCCGGTCGGATTGTGGAGGTGGAATCCGAGCGGATTAAGGCAAAGCCGCGGATTCGGATTGTCTTCTTTGGGACGGACGGATTGGTGACAATCCGCTCGGATTATCAGTCAGCAACAAATCTTCTTCTTTTCTTCCCTTTTCTTCATAAATTCCTTGGGGATTCAAGGATCCTTCCTCAACTTTGCTCTTCTACTATAATATGTACAAAGGCCTTCTAATCTTGTCTCTCCTTGATGCTTGGTCATTGAATTCGATCAATTTAGTCTCGTTTTGCCATGAAAATGCAAGATTCTTACTCCTTTCCTACCAAGGGATCAAAATCTCAAAGAATATGCAAAACAAAGAACTAAAGATAAGAAATGACCCAAATAAGCACTAAAAAGCATGGGAACAAGGCTAATTCGGGGGCTAAATATGCGCTAATTATGGTCACATCAAATACCCAAGGAAATCTCTTAATAACTAATATTATTTTGTACTAGAAATAATATAAGTCTTACTATAAAATGACACAAAATATTAATTTGTCCTCTTGATATTTCGGCCAAGAGAGGATAGATTTGTGTGTTTTTATTTCTCTAAGTTTTCACAAAAATGGTAGAGAGAATATTTCTATTTCTTACACTAGAAATATAAGTTGAATAATTGAATGAAAAAAAGTAGAGGAAAACCTCTATAATTCCTCTTGGAAAACCGGTTGGAGGAGGGGAAGGGTGCCCTATGCATGAGCTTGTTTTTCTACCCAAGAAAGAATAGGCATGCAAGGCTACAAGCAAGGTCTTATCATTGTGTTTTCCACTCAAAAATAAAAACACAATATACACCTTAAACTCCCTCCATATTTCGGCACTTTTAATATAAAATGGATGGTCCATTTTATTTTGTCATTTGTCAATTGTGACAAATGTGACATGTTACTTGTCATGTGAAATTGTAGTGTATTTTTAACATATTAAAAATCAACATACTCATAAAATATGTCATATACAAAATCGACTCGTAATTCGTAATTACTTGTGCCAAAACGGTTTATCAAATTATAAATTACAACGTCTTGCATTTATAATAAATTATTCATTCAATTTCAATTTCAAATGGTTTTGTAAACAATAATTTTGTCCAAATAATAAAACAATTCGATTACTTAGACCGTATCCAATTTAATCGAATTATAATAAGACACGTTAATCTCACTCACAAATCACCCGTCAATTTTAAGCAATTTAATTAACTCGTATTGGCATAATATTAATTAAATAATCAATTAAGAGTATTTCCCTTATAGGTATGACCTAAGGGGATCAACTGATCACCACCGTTGCATCGACAATAATGTCAAACTCTAGTCAGCCAATCATTACCAATATGTGTGGACCAGTTGACTGTAAAATATTACATCCCACATGTATTCTTAAAATGAGATTTAAACATGTGATCATCATGATCGACAGTTGTGATCGCATTATTGTCGGAGGACACATATTCCAACAGCCAGGAGGCTGATCGGCTGGAACTTGGCAGAGGGTGCTGCCAGCGTTCCTGGGTTAGTGCCGAACACTTACGTCAGGGATTACTTCATGGGTAAGACCCCGGCGTTGGTGACGATGGACGGGAGGAAGGTGGCTCCTCCTCTTTGCACTGCTGAGCAGAGAGCTCGTTTGTGGCTCTGGTGGTTCTTGTCTTCGCTTTACCTCGGAGACAAGGGAGAGAGGCTATCGACGAAGCTTCTTCCGTTCCTTTCTAACTTGAGTGACCTGGGTCGGTGGGACTGGGTCACTCCAGGTTTTGCGGTCCTCACTCGCTACATGAGGGCCATGGTTCGTCCTGAGATGCTGGAGAAGGGGACTTCTCCGGCTACAGTTGGTCCTGGGCTACTGCTGGAGGTATAATTATTTGTGTTATGAAAGATCATTACTTCTCCTCATACTTCTTTTGCTTTTATCGAGTCATGAAAGATCATCATCGACTGTCTTGTTTTGCAGGCGTGGGTGTACTCCTACTTTCCGGGCTTTGCGCCCAAGAGGACGAAGCCTGAGCCAAGGGCTTACCCAGTTGTTAGGGACTGGGTGATGTGTCACAGGAAGAGCCAGCGTTCTTCATATGATGTCTGTCGATGAGGCGTGAATGCCCCGAAGCTGAGTGACGTAAGTATTTTTGATCACTTTTCCTTCATTGTTTATTCATTGCTTCTTAGAAGCGATCATAAGAATGACCTCTTGTTTGCTTGTCTTAGTGGGTGCCCAGGCCTTGGGTGGACTACTGCGACGCCCCTCCTTTTGTGGCTGAGGTCCTTCAACCTAGGAGCTCGAGTCGGCTGCTGCTGAGGACGTCCATGGGACCAGTGTGGTACCTGGGCGAGCGTTTGACTCGTTAGTGCTCCCGTGACACTTTCACGGTTCCCATCGATCCTCCTCGGACAATGTTCAGGGAGCCTTCCGACGCTGAGAGGGAGGCTAACTTGGCGGGCATTGGTGGTGACGCTCTTCTTTTTCCTGGCAAGGAGTACTCTCCGTTCGTTCACCAGAGGCTGGCGTACTGGCCGGTTGTGGTGAGTACTGTACTTTCTTTCTTTTTGATTTTTTTTTGACAAATGACGAATGATAGTCGAATAAAGTATTCGTCTGAATTTTGCAGGAGGTTGAGGTGGCAGATGTTGAGATTGCTTCTGTCGAGGCGAGGGTCGGCGAGCGAGGTGGCGGGTAGGAGTAGCTGTCTTTGCTTTTGTTGTCGTCGGTTGTCTTGTATATATTTGTACATTTTGGACTTCATTTTCGGATTTTTTAGCACTTGTTTTGGGCAAGAGCACCCAGTTTGATGTACATATAACATTTTGGTTGTATATATGATGGCCTGAGTGCCTTTGCTGCTGGGTTGTATGTTTGTTCCTGCAGGTTAGCTTAGAACAGGTTTGGTAGATGACGGTTTATGCCTTCATGCTGCCGAAATTTACATAGAATTTGCATTTAACATACATATTAAATTAGCGCAAAATGACCGGAAAAAGCGAAAAAATGCTCGAAAATGAGCGAAAATGACAAAGAAAAATGCCAAAAATGACCGGACGGTAGGGAGGGCTACCCCCTAAAAAAAATGACCGGACGGTAGGGAGGGCTACCCCTAAAAAAAAACTTAAAATGAAATGTATAAGTTTGAAATGGAATGTGAAACGGGGAGGGAAATGATTCCCCCAAAAAAATAAAATAAAATGAAATGGGTAAGTGTGCTTGTTTGGCGAAAATGTCGACGTCGTCTCGAAAAGTGTGTTCGGAAGGTAATTTTGACGGAATTACGAAAATAATAACCTATAAGAATAGGAAATTATAGGCGAAATAAATTAGGAAAGATTCAAAGCGGGAAATCACAGAAATCCTCCTCAGTTGGTCAGTTCTGACGGAAATTAGGAAACAACTTTTAGTATAAATAGAGACGTCGGGGAAGCTTTTATTCACATAATTCCTCCATCTTTCTTCCGTCTATTTCATAAGAACTCTCCTATTCACATAGAAAAATTCAGAAGTCATGGATGCCTTTGAAAACCGTCTCAAAGATTGGACAAATGAGTTCACAAACGTCGAGAAGCATGACATGTGTGCTTTTAACTTAGGATCGATCTTGAGTCTCAAATTGGTGAAGGTTGTGAAACCTTTTTGGATGCTTGCCTTGAATACTGGGACCCTAATTTCTATGTTTTTGCCTTTCCTGGAGGCGATATCTGTCCTTTCCCGGAGGAGATAGCAGCTATTGGAGGATGGGACCCAGAAAATGCTCCCGCCATACCCTCAAGCTCTCAGGGGTATAAAAGTAAATCTAGAGACTTGCTTGGACTGAGTAAAGCTGAGGTTGATCGCCTTGTGACCTCAAAAAGGGTTCGTATGCTTGACTTTGTTGACCGATTCATAAACAGGGAAGACCCTTCTGTCTCTTATGTGGCGAGGCGTAGGGCGTTCGTGTTCTGCCTACTGCATGGTTATGTTCTTCAAGGGCATGTTGATAAGGAGATGAGAGGGGATCCTTGTTACTTGAGCTTGGTTGAACATATGGAGCTGCGCAAGAGCCCAGCGTGTCTGTGCCTAGGGGAGATTATTCTAGGGCTGGACAACAGAAAAGCTATCCGCGAGCTTCCTTATCTTGGGAGTCCTATCATTTTATAGGTAAGAAACCGTTTTTCAACCATTTTCTCTCTTTCTTTTTTCTTGTTTTTTTTTTTCTTTTTTTTTTCGTTTTCGGTTGAAATATGGGCACTAATTCCCGTCATCCCTTATAGGTTTGGCTGATGGAGAGGCTGCGGTTTATCGAGCCCCCAGTTAATGTGTCAGGATATCATGCTCGGTCAATTGCGATGAGAACCCAACTCTACATGGTGGACTTCACTCGGGTTTGCAACTATTGGGAGAACAAATTGAAGAATGAAGGAGGTCCTTTGATCCGATGGATTGTGCCATGGTGGCATATCAGGCAGTCACTGGAGTGTCATCCTTAGATCCTACTCGGTCAGTACGCATTCCGGGCTTAGAATTTATGATATGCATCTTCCCGGAGAGATTGATGAGGCAAGTAGGCCTTAAGCAGAAGATCCCTAAGCTTGACACCGTTCCTCAGACTACATTGACACATACTACCGAGAGTCGTCGAGAGTGGGCCCTCAAGTGGGCTCAGAGAAACATGTGGTTTATACTTTCTCCTTTTGGTTCCTTATGGGTATCGGATTCATACTTGCAATGAAGGAAGGCTACTACTCCCGAGGAGCGCGATAAATTGAGGAAACGCGAGCCCGTTGACTACAAGATTCGTGAGGTAGCAAAGGAGAACCAGAAGTATTTGACTGAGGGGGAGGAAGAGGCCGGATTCCGAGCCGTTCATCCGTCGAAGAAACCGAAGACCGCTCTTGCCGCAGAGATGGTGGTTGATCGAAATGGTAAGGCTAGACCGCGAGAGAGACCTTTGGTGATTAGGTCTGAGATAGCACAGGAGCGCCCGACTCGTGGTCGAGATAAGAAGTACGATAAAAATGACAAAGGCAAGGGAAAGATGGAAGAGTGGCCTAAGTCGTAGTATTATTTATTATTATTATTTGTAATAAATGGCGGGGTTTTTAGAATCCTAGCCTAACATTTATTTTCAGCACTTTATATTATGTGGCGTATTATTATTATTTATGGAACAAAAGGAATAAAAAGATTAAATAGTTATGAAACTATTGCATTCTCTATTGTTATTCTTGTCGAATTTCAAATGCGAATGCAAATGTCCTTCTATTTACATTAAAATATTGGGTTGTATCCTGTGAAGGATTGTCTACATATTCATTAAGGAAATAAAATCAAACCTTTGCGCGTAGTTCGAGTAAATGTAAAAGAATAATTGTTCTAAGCAAGAGCTTGTAGTGAACTTAGAAAATAAGCATGAGCTTTACTTACTCCTAAAATACAACTCAATTTATTTGATGATATGACGATGATGAATTGTCAAGACGTAAGAGCAAGGTGACATAAGCTTTTTCAGCGGGCCAAGGGCCATTTTATTTCGTGTCGCATGAAAGATCATAGATCCTAATTAGACACTCTAATTAAATGTCAAATTATCTGATAATTTGTGTTTATGTGATCTATGTAACATGCATGCAATATAAAAGCATATTAATATAAAAGAGGAGGAAAACGATTTTCCTTACATTGAGAAATGGTAGTATTTGGGCACAACCAAGATCACCCATCTTGGTTGTTCTTGAGCTTAAAATAAATGGCAAGATCATCCATCTTCAAGTGTCCAAAATAGAACACCTCCTTTCTTAAGCACCCAAGAACTTACCCAACAACCTTACTAATATTAACTAGATATTAATAAGATTACCCTTGATAATATGTAAATATTACTAACAATCTTAGTAATAATTATTCTTAATTACTAACAAGCTTAGTATAATGTTCATATTAATTTTAGAGAGATGTACCAACTTTGTTCACATGCAAAATGCACTAGTGAAGTAGTGTACAAAATGAACAACAATTTGGAGTATATGTGGAGGAAGTGGCGGGTGGAGTAGGGAAAATAGTGGAGTGTGGAAATTGTCTTATTTTATGTCCAATTACATATCACATGCAAAAGACATAAGATAACTTGTGGAAGAATAAAGTGTAATGATTATGTTTGTAATCATCCACTACACTCCATTTAGACGGTCCAATGTCCCATTTACGGGTCCATTTTGGTTCTCATATTTGTCGCACAAATACGTGTAAATTTTATTTAAACATCGTTTCATGTTTAAATGCTTCCAATTAATTTCGTCCAAATCACTCCGTAAATATACGTGTACCACTACACATATTATTTCCGTACTAATATTAATCACATTAATCAATTAGTACAATTTTAGTGAATTAACACTTAATTGACTAAAACCCATCTCATAAAATTTATTATTTAATTATCGCATAATTAAATAATAATTTCCGCGCCTCGAGTTCACAATTCGATATCTCTCTAAATTAATTAATCAATCGACTAACTTTTTAGTCTATTTATCAAGGGACTAATTTAAACTGTATCTCATACAATTAATTAGCTTTCGTGTTGGGGTTCGTTCCTTTAGGTGTGACTGAAAGGGATCAGCTGAAAACCGCCGTCTCACGATAGTAATGTCAAACCCTAGTTGGCCATTCGTTACCGATATACGTTGATCAGCTGACTAGTATTGCCAATGAATATCCAATGCATATTCCTTAATGAGATTTAATAATATTATCATGCACTATTGTGGAGGATAAAAACTCCAACAATCTCCCACTTGTCCGAGACAAGTTGTGCGATGATTATAACACACAATCGTGGATAACTCCTTATCTCAACAATATCCTCCTTGTACTCTACAAGGGTGTGTTACCAATTCTCTTGTCCGTTTTAACAACAATATCCCACTCAATGCAAGGTGTCTTTCAGGTCGCACTTGTAGATGAACATATCGTAAGTGGTTTTCTCGATCGGGAGTGTGACTACCTGACCGGAAAAATCTCCTACAGAATACTTCCGAGCGTGGCCACGCATTTGTAGTCATAACTCCTCGAGTGTCCTTGAGATGTTTAAACCCAACGTGGGTGGACAATTCCCGTCTGCCCTATCTGTCCTATTGCACAATACAGATCACCATGACCTAGTAGATAACCTTTGGCTCCCTTTCACGGCATGACCTAGGACAAAAACCAAAGTCACTCGGAAACTGCACTTGCTCAAATAATAGTCTCCAGTTTAAAGAATCGATTCATAGGAATATCATAGAAGTCCCTGCCACGACCAGGCGTCTGTAATAGATCTAAGGGACTCTATTAATGTCACTGCCCGACAAAGTGTGCCACAGTCTGCCTATGTAAACGACTAGTCATCCTTATGACCTTATGATGCTGAACCTACCATCAATCGTCTTATAATCTAGTCACTCCGAGACGTCACCTCATTAAGTGACTAGGGGCTAATACAATGTTCATCCTATTCACTTGAATTGGGGCTCAACATTGTCTTCACAACCAATTCGGATAAACAAGGTATTCAATGTTTTCAGTCAAATTGAATAATTGAGTTCTTAAAGAAACTCAAACAATGAATGCGATCATCACTTATGTAAATATCAATACTCTATCCAATATTTACATAACGGTCTTCTACAATTAAGGTATACTCCTCAATCACATTGAGATGACATTACTATCATGTCTACCTTATGCTAACGGTTTTGGCTAGAGGATTAGCAACAATTCCATCACTCTAATTTCCATTGCTATTTTCCTTTGTTCTATGCAATCTTTTCATCACATAGAGCCTTTCTAAGTACATGCCTAAACAAGTTTTTAGACTCTGGTTCTAAAACCAGTCAAACACTCCCACTATTTTCACAGTCTCTCGGGAGATTATATTCGGCTAACAGAACTACTCTAGTTCCATTAAACTCCGGATATCAACCGTCTCTTATACAATATCGGATATTGTAATGTACTTAGCTTTCGTTCATGATTTATACGTATAACTCTTATACAAATCCTTCATATGACATCTTTTATGTATGACTTCTCATACATATATGTATAACTTCTTATACATATTATTCTTTATGCACATAACACTTTTACATGCTAACCATTCCTTAATGAGGCCCATAACATCTTATAAGCGTAGGAATGTTTCCGTGTAATCCTTTTACACAAAATTCATAAATTCCTCCAAACTACAAGAGTAAATCCTCAGTGCTTCTCAAGTACTCAAGGATGCTCTTGATAATTATCTAGTAACACTCACTAAGAAATGATTGGTAATGACTTCTCATATTCTCAACATGATAAGTCCCGACGAGAGAAGCTTTTAGCATATTTAATAGATCCTGCAACGGAAGCACAAGAGATCATATTAATTGTTCAACAACTTGAATGAGTCAAGAATCTTATCACATAAGTCTCTTGACTATAATGCTAATATCCAAAGAGATCTATCTCATTAGATCCGGATATTTAATATGCGCCATGCTACTCTCAAGTATTCACCCGAGAATATTTCTAGTCACTAATATGACAAACACATATTTTAGACTAAGAAATATCACCTTAGCTACATTTCTAGTCACTAATATGTCAAGCACATATTTTAGACTAAGAAACTCACTTTAGCTCCCACTAAACTCCATGTATCATCATGTTATCTCGACACTCGAGTAATACCATTTTGATAGACTACATGATTGAACCCAAAGTTTCAATATTTGATGTATATAGATCCCAAAAAGGATCTTTCAAGCATGCTAGGCTTCTTAGCATTGACAACTGTTGGGAAATGTGTCCTCAACAATAGTGCGATCACATGATTTAAATATCATTATTAAATCTCATTTTAAGAATACATGTGGGATGTAATATTTTACAGTCAACTGGTCCACACATATCGGTAATGATTGGCTGACTAGAGTTTGACATTACTGTCGTGCGACGGTGGTGATCAGTTGATCCCCTTAGGTCATACCTATAGGGAAATACTCTTAATTGATTATTTAATTGATCGTATACCGATACGAGTTAATTAAATTGCTTAAAATTGACGGATGATTTTGTGAGTATAATTTACGTATCTTATTGTAAATATGATTAAATGAGACACGGTCTAAGTAATCGAATTATTTTATTACTTAGATGAAATTATTGTTTACAGAAACAATTGAAACGGAATGAATAAATTATTATAAATACAGAATGTTGTAGTTTATAATTTGGAAACATTTTTGGTACAAGTAATTACGAATTACTAGTCGATTTTGTAAATGACATATTTTATGAGTATGTTGATTTTTAATATGTTAAAAATACATTACATTGTGACATGTCATGTAACATGTTACATGTGACGAATTTGACAAATGACAAAATTAAATGGATTCTCCATTTTATGCTTAAAACCGAAATTGAGGAGGGAGTGTAAGATATGTATTGTGTTTTTATCTTGAGTGGAAAACACAATTATCATATCTAAGTAGTAGCCATGCACACCTTCCTTTTGAGAAGAGCAAAAATGAAAGGCATTGGGCATGCTACCCAAGGCCATTTTTCGGCCATTCCACATGAAAAGAGAGAAGAGTTTTTCTCTTACATATTATTATTCATTCCTTTCACAATATAATTTTTCTAGTGTAATAAAATGCATAATCTCTACATTATGTGATTTTTCTAGAGAAATAAAATCTCATATACTCCCTCTTGACCGAATCATTCAAGAGCCAAAATACAATTTATTTTGTGTCAATTTTATAGTAAAACTAATATTATTACTAGATCTAAATAATATTGGTTAATTATGAGTTTCCTTGGGTATATGCTTTTGGGAGGGATTCTATACTTGAATCTTGTTCATCCATAAGGAAAGCTCAAGAACAAGTGAGTAGGTGAACTCACTTGTGCCCATAAATCCGAAAATCACAATGTAAGATGATGGTTTCTTCTTTATATTGTTTATTAGTTTGCATGCATAAGATCCACCATTTAATTTTATGACAATTAAATTAAAACATATATGAATATGTTGAGTATATAGATCTACTTTTCCTTCAATCGGTATCAAGAGCCATGGTTGTTTGCATGCAAATCGGTTAAAAGTTTTTCCGAGTTATAAAGATTAACATATAAAACTTGTAAAATTTGTGTTATTATGATATATCATGAAATTAATTCATGCATGTTAAAATTTCTGGTCCTAAAATGTTTTAGGATATTTTAGTTAAATTTACGGATTTTTATTGTTCATATTATACAATAATGGCATTTAAATGTGATTTTATGAGTAAAAATGTCATTTTCGGTCTAAAATTAGCTATACTTCGAATTTTCCAGTGATTTTTGGATATGTTGTCACATATATTATTTTGAGATAACCTGTAAATTTTCATAATTTTTGGACTTGTTATGCTCGAAAAATGGATTTTTTATTATTAAATTCGGATTTAGGTGAAAAATAGGTTAATATGAGATAAATTTCGAATCTGGTCATAGAAATTTAGTATGTTGTCACATGCAAATTTACAAGACGTATGTAAAATAATGAGCTATAGTGAAGTCTTTTTGCATGATTTATGGATTTTTGAAGAAAAATAGCATAAATAGTGACATTATTAATGAAAAATTAACAAAACATAATGTATGACTAAGGAAAAACGTTATATGTTGCATTTTATTATCTTTTTTAGATCTGAAATTGAAAAGTTAATTAATATAATCTTTCCATGTTTTTATGATTATTTTAGTTAAAACCGATAAACCGCAACATTGTTTTTCCGGAAAAAATTTCAAAATTTTTAACCTAAGTGTTTGAACATTATGAGTGTCATGGTATTTTTCCAGAATGTTCATGAGTTTAAATTTCAAATTTCAAATTTATTTGAAATTTTGTGATTTATTTGAAGTTTATAGCTTATTTTTGTAATTTTTTAGTCCATTAATGAACAATTTTATAAATATGAGTTAATTATGGTCAAATTATTAGTGAAGACTAAATTTTGAGTCCTAAGAGGTTAGGGTAATTAACTTATGCATAAATATGAATTTATGTAATTTTTGTGATTGTAAAATGTTGAAATCACGCAAATCCGTAAAAACCGAGTAATATACGATATTGGCTAATTAAAGGCGATTTAGCATAACATTGGGCATGTTCATACATATTATAATGCTGCATTTTCTTTATGATTGTCATAATTTTAATTTATGTAATTTTTGAATTATGTAATTTTACTTAGTATGGCCTTAGATTTTAATTGGTATTTCCCGAAATGTATGGGAATATCGATTCGGTTGTAATTTTATTGTGATATCGTATCACCGTTTTGTAATTTAATAGATTTATTTTATTTTAGTTACAAATGTATAATAGGAAATTATGTAATTTATTATGTAATTTAAATTCATCTCGGAGTTCCCAAAGACGGATTTCTTCAAGATGGCGATACATAAAGACGGCGTTACCTCGAGATGCGTGCCACAACCGAAGTTCAAGGGACCAATGGAGTTGGTTTCCGAATATGTAATAGTTAAATAGTTTTTCTATTTTAGGAAAGGCCATACTAGGATTTATTTATTTTTTATGCTTGCATTTTATTTTATGTCGCATGCATCGCTAAATCGCCATAACTAAAACATGCATCTTCTTTTATCGAGTTTATCGGCCGTGTCAATTAGAATTATCGTAGTTCATCGCTTTAGTTCACTTAAAACGTGATAGATAATAAATTGACATGACCTCTCGCTAAAACAATTAATTGAGACATAGCCTTACCAAATAGTAGAAACCATGAAAACCTATTTCGCGAGGGAGTGCGCTCGGCCCCACCGGGGTACAAACCTTGTTATGTAGGGGAAGTGGGTGATAAATGTCTATCCACCGAATTCATGTTGATAAGGGATGTATCGGCCACACCGTGCCCAAGTTAATGTGGGTTTGGATCATGGACACATTTATTCGAAATTTGGATTGAACTCAACAAAAGTTTTTGATAAGGGATGTATCGGCCCCACCGTGCCCTTGTCGGATGTGTTTTGGGCTAAATATAAATGTTAATGTAATATTATCGACCAAGAGTTCTAAAAGTAGAATCGATTAAACGTTAATCCACCGAGTTATATTGATAAAGGATGTATCGGCCCCACCGTGCCTAAGTCAATATGAATTTGGGTCTTGGAATCATTTATGATAGTTGGGTAGAGGTCACTATGTAAATGCTATACTTGTTTTTCAAGTATTATTAAAACGATAAATGTTAAGTTTTCCACTATTCCGTTTTTATATTGTTCTATTTATTTACCACAATTCATATACGATATCATTTCGATTTTGATACAAATCTCCATTAAAACATCGTAACTAAAGACAAAATTTGAATTTGCTTCTAAAACCTCAAACGAACCATTGCTAAGGATCTCTTGTAAAGAGTATAGATTAAAGTTATTCATTATCAAACAGGTTTTTGATTCTAGACTAACACATCTACTTACAATGAATTGTTTTTCATGTACTTAAATGAATTAAGTACCTTGAAGCGATAAATTGTTTTGGTAATTAGTTTTGTCAAGAATTCGTAATTGACCAAAATAACGCAACCACTTCAATGAAAGTTTTAAGACTAAAACGAACAAATGAAGAGTAATCTTCATGAATTCAATTTTGCTTCTCAAAGCAAAGATTAATTGAAATGAGTGGGAGCATTCTCTTAAACCGTTAAGATGAGGACGAGGTTCAAGAAATAAAGATTATAATGGAATTGATACAAGGTAATGTTAAAGGTAAAGTTGTTGAGAATGACGATACTAAACCTATCAATCCCGACCGATAAGTTTCCATTGTCTTAAATGTTGGACACGAGAAAGGAAACTACCCCAAATTATTGAAGTATCAACAAGTTAGTTGTGGGGCATCTAATTGAACCTTCTTCTTTAATTGTTTATTTGATTAAACATAAAATTTTGCTAGTACTACTTCGTCAATATTAGAAACCAATGGAGGTTTTCATCATTGTACTTGATACATAGGATGATTAGAATATGACGACTAGCAACAATAATATCAAGAGATAGAGTCATTGTGTACTAAATCTAGTTTTTGGGTTTGGAGTTGTACTTAATTGTGACTATTAAGTACATAAACTCTAAATAAGAATACAAACTTGTTAAGATACAAAAGAGGTTTCGCTTTTGTGACCCTATACACCACGATTTGATGTATGGCTAGCCCTTTATCAAGGTGATTATATTCTAAACCAAACTAGAATGATATATCATGAAGATGATGCAAGACTCAAATTGGTAACCCAAGATTAAACCTTAAAATTTTGGAATGATGAACGCAAAGAGTTAACGAATATTCTTGAAACCATTAGATTGTTAATGGTATATGCGTATCTTGTATTCAAAGCAAGATATCTCGTGCCTTTTGGTTGAAAAGGAGATCGAGGTTATAAATCATTGATCCATAATAGGTTGATCATTCTCTTTTACCAACGATTTAAGTTGACCCTAATGTGAAACTTAATAAGGTAAATAGAAAAAAAAAATCTTTAAAGAAGTTTGAAGAGTTAAAGAAATCACGATTTAGTCGTGATGGAATTATCAAAGTGAAGACTTTGATATAAACCAATGGAAATGTGATCTAATATCACAAGTTAATCTCTCTTAGCACGCATTATGAAATAATGTGTGATTGGATAAGAATTCAAACGCTATTCGATAAGGTTTGGACTTCGATCAAGTTACTTTGAGTTACTTGATCCTTTTGGGGATTTTATCATTTTGTCTAAATTATTTTTCCACTAAATCGAATCATATGAGATATGAAATGGTAAAGGTACCATGTTTGTAAGTTTTCACAAGAAACAAATGCTCATTTTTCCCTCTTCAATTATCACGAGTACGACGGGTTTGCGGCTCGTGAAGCTGTCTTTCTAAAATACAAGTTTATTTTTAGAAGACAGAGTGGGAGAAATTATTCAAGAGCCACAAAGAATGCCACAGAGAATGTTATGTCGCAAGAAACTGGTCTTTCTTGGCTACATGAGACGTTTTGTGTAAGACATTATACATTGTTTCTTCAAAACCTAGGAGGTTAAATTCGTCACTTGTTAAAAATGATGAATTCATGCTACTTTTAAGAAAGTAAAGAGCTTATAACTTACAAAAGAAATTGTTTGATTCAAGTTGATTACTTCTAGAAAGTAATGAACATATGAATTACATAAAAGTGTTTAAGTCACAACTCAATACAAGGCTTAGAGCCATGAAAATCCGAAACATAAGGGCTTGATTAGTGACAAAGGGTTTTGCACTAATAAAGAGATATTTCAAAGCAAGATTGGTTGTAAAGGGTTTTGCACTAATTGAAATGATTAAGTCTATTTGGATCTTCTTAGGGATTGTGTTTCATTATGAGGATATGCATACATCAAGTGAATCTAAAACCCACTTTTTCAATAGAAAGAATGTATTCAATACATGTCATAAGTTTTATAGATTCTTGCAATCCTAAGATAATGTGAAACTTAAGAGAGGATCTTAAGTAGGACATCAATGAGTTGGAATCAACATTTTGATCATGTGATAAAACATTTCTCGATAAGTCGAGAAGTTGTGTTTATACATGAAGTTTAGTGGGAGTTACGGAATTTTTAATTAGTCCGATATGTGGATGACATATTGATCATTGAGAATGATTTAAGACTTTTGGAGTATTATAATACATCTTGAATATCCGGATTTATGAAGATAAATCCACATGATATTAGCGTCAGTAAGAAGTCTTATGTTGATAAGATTCATGACTAGTTCAATTAAATTGAACATATTTGATTGATTTCATTTGCTTCCGCTACCGAATCAATTAAAAAGAAATGATGTATAACACTTCATATGCTTTGAGTATGATGAATTGTTTTCAAAAATCGAATTTAAGTAATCTTTACAAAGTAAGCTATAAAGATTACCCTTAAGTGCTTGCAGAAGCATTAAGGAAGTAAAGCAAAGTGTTTATGATGCAATTTTGTGTAAGGGTGTTACACAAGTGACAATTGACAATTGAGATTGCGCATGGTTTCCGACAAAACCATAATCAAAACACATTAAGATGGTTAAGATACCATTGTGGCTATGTTAATTAAGAAGTAGATTTTCTAGAATCGTTCTAGGCAATAAAGAACAATGAGAGATATTTATAACGGAAATTGAGTACACTTGCAATCATGAGATGTGCAAGAGGATGAGTCCCGCACACTGTGAAAACAGTGGGAGCTATTCTTAGGCTAGAGGACCTATGTCTTGATTGGATCTCGACACGTACTCAGAAAGTTTTGTGATGCAAATGTATACATTACAGAGGAAAACGAGTATGTAGTAAGGTTGAGTAAGGTACAAGAAATTGATAAAACCTACTAACCAAAGCATCCTCAAAGGCTAAACATGATGAGTCATGTCATTTCAATTGAATTGAAATGAACAACTACGTACAAGATCAAATTAGATTATAGAACATGAAATAGTAATCAGGCATTGACTTTTCATGTGTGATAATCGCATTTGTCGTTCAAGTTTTATTTTTAAAACTCTTTTATTATACTTTGTTACATCCAAACGGGTTGTAGAGACAATGTTGAACCCCGTTAAAGTGAACCCGGATTAACATAGTATTAGCCCATAGTCGCTTGTATGAGGTGACGTCTCGAAGTGACTAGAGTGTGATGCGATTGGTGGCAAGTTCAAGTGTCATAGAATCATGTGAGATGACTAGTCGATCACATAGGCAGACTGTTAGGAACACTTTGTCGGGCCTTATGACCGCTTATAGAGTTCTGGCAATTTATATAGCCTGGTCGTGGCGAGAGCTACAATAGTATTCTAATGAGTCGATTCTTTTGACTAAAGACTATTCACCTAAGATGGCACAGTTTCAGATTAACTTTGATTTGTGTTACTACGACCTTCGTAAATGGGGTCAAATGGGCATATTTTGGGTTATGATGGCTGTGGCTAGTCGAAGGGAATGAGTGCGATAGGAATTGTCCATCCCCTTGTCAGGGTTAAAACAATATCTCAGGGCCACTCGAGGAGTAATGAACTGGAAATGTGTGGCCACGCTCGGAAGGTATCTATGATAGATAAATCCGGTCAATCAGTTATTCTCCAGATCGAGGAAACCTCTCTCGATATGATCACTTGCAAGTACGACCTGAAAGACACTTTGCATTGAGTAGGAGATAGTAATAGGACAAGAGAATTGGTGACACACACTTGTCGAGGACAAGTGGGAGATTGTTGGGAAATGTGTCCTCAACAATAGTGCGATCACATGATTTAAATATCATTATTAAATCTCATTTTAAGAATACATGTGGGATGTAATATTTTACAGTCAACTGGTCCACACATATCGATAATGATTGGCTGACTAGAGTTTGACATTTCTTGTAGATGACGGTGGTGATCGATTGATCCCCTTAGGTCATACCTATAGGTAAATACTCTTAATTGATTATTTAATTGATCGTATACCGATACGAGTTAATTAAATTGCTTAAAATTGACGGATGATTTTGTGAGTATAATTTACGTATCTTATTGTAAATATGATTAAATGAGACACGGTCTAAGTAATCGAATTATTTTATTACTTAAATGAAATTATTGTTTACAGAAATAATTGAAACGGAATGAATAAATTATTATAAATACAGAATGTTGTAGTTTATAATTTGGAAACATTTTTGGTACAAGTAATTACGAATTACTAGTCGATTTTGTAAATGACATATTTTATGAGTATGTTGATTTTTAATATGTTAAAAATACATTACATTGTGACATGTCATGTAACATGTTACATGTGACAATTTGACAAATGACAAAATAAAATGGATTCTCCATTTTATGCTTAAAACCGAAAATGAGGAGGGAGTGTAAGATATGTATTGTGTTTTTATCTTGAGTGGAAAACACAATTATCATATCTAAGTAGTAGCCATGCACACCTTCCTTTTGAGAAGAGCAAAAATGAAAGGCATTGGGCATGCTACCCAAGGCCATTTTTCGGCCATTCCACAAGAAAAGAGAGAAGAGTTTTTCTCTTACATATTATTATTCATTCCTTTCACAATATAATTTTTCTAGTGTAAGAAAATGCATAATCTCTACAATATGTGATTTTTCTAGAGAAATAAAATCTCATATACTCCCTCATGACCGAATCATTCAAGAGCCAAAATACAATTTATTTTGTGTCAATTTTATAGTAACACTAATATTATTACTAGATCTAAATAATATTGGTTAATTATGCGTTTTCTTGGGTATATGCTTTTGGGAGGGATTCTATACTTGAATCTTGTTCATCCATAAGGAAAGCTCAAGAACAAGTGAGTAGGTGAACTCACTTGTGCCCATAAATTCGAAAATCACAATGTAAGATGATGGTTTCTTCTTTATATTGTTTATTAGTTTGCATGCATAAGATCCACCATTTAATTTTATGACAATTAAATTAAAACATATATGAATATGTTGAGTATATAGATCTACTTTTCCTTCAATACATCAACAAAACTTCTCCCTTCATAAGATACATTCAAGGAGAAAGTTTCGTTATCCTTTTGCCTAAACTCTTCCTCATGAGAGGCTATATTGCTAAGACCATACGAATTGATAAAGGCATTTGGGTTGTCACAAACTCTCTATAACAAGCCCAAATTTTAAACATCATATGTAACCTTTACGACAAGATCAAGGTAACCTACCAAAGTATTCGCCCTAAATCAAGTATCGGAAACATCTCGTGTTTCCTTCCGTATCACATCTTGTGTAAGGGAATCAATTCGAATTGCATGGTGACACGCCATCACATAGAGTTCATACTATAGAAAAGCCTTTGATGAGGATTGAAGATTCGTCACTTTCGAAAAGTAACGCAATATTATCGCAAAATTATCTCCTTATAACCACTGAATGTCAATAAAGAACATCTTCTTGCATTGTACTCAGTTTGTGGGTCTTGGACTTCCGCAAGTGCAAAATTTCTCCCACTCTGTCTTCCAGAAAATTGAAAATCTTTCTAAAAAGACAACATTACTAGCCACAAACTCTTTGTTCTCGTGTTGAAGGAATAAAAACCAAGTGGTTCAATTTTGGATAACCCTCACAAACACACAAATTGGTTCTGAACATAAATATTTATGGTCCCAAATGTATAAAAATGACAAGTTAAGGACTCTCCCTATCCATATTTCTTATGGAGTCATTTAGGCCATTATAGTCGGGTTTTAAACTTTTAGTGAGAAAATAACTTACAAAATTGCGAAAAATCTCAAACTATATCTCATAAAGTTCGGTTTATCTTCTTGACTACACCATACTCTATAGTGTCCTTAGAAGAAGGTATATGTGAACTGGTTCACAATATTCTTAGTGATCATCAAGGTCATTACTTGATATTACCCATTTGACCTTCAAAGTCATTAGTTTGAAACTTCCGATCAACATTTTGATCTTGTCGTGCTTTTGCTTTACTACTTCATTTTGAAAATATTACACGTTTCAAAAATCACTTTTATGTCTTATTAAATAGATATGAGGTATTCATATCTGCTTAACATTACGGTAAAAGTAATCAAGTATATAAAAGCTACTATTTGCCTTACACATCCATATGTATATGGTCAATCACCTCACTATTTGTGTTTCTTTTCTGCAAAAGAAAACATAATACATGCACACATACCATAAGATTCTCAATCAAATGGTTATACGATGTGCTAATCGTTTATATGTTAAACGAATTTACTTGAGGTTTGATCAATTGGGTTCATCGGATGAGAGACTTTAAAATCTACAAGATAGTATAATATTTAGTTTTCGTGAAGAATGTAAAATTCCTCTAACTTGGGCGGTCTAAACCAACCACCAACTTATCATAGGATTAGGTACAACCTTTTGTTTTAAATCACTTGAGTGATGCTTTCTATGTATAAACATAGATGATTACATTCTTTTAAAACTAAATTTAGGTACATTTGTCCCCATCGAAATCATTGCTACTCTAGCACCACTTCGATACAAAAATGTCCTATGCTAGACGTCTTACGTTTTATCAATTCATGTAAACTTCTTTACAAAGAAATGACCCGTACTTGGTATCTCATACCAAGATAGTGGAACTAGCCTATCCATTGAGTAGATATCTCTTTCAACTTTGTTCTATCGCATACATCTAGGGTTGATACTTCTTAACTCCCACTCACTTTCACATTCCTCTTTGCTTCAATCAAGCAAAAATGAATCTCATGAAGACCTCTCTTCATGCCATTCGTGATATTTTATACACTTAGTAAGAGTGAATTACTATAAAGTGAGTGCAACATGTGGCAAAATCTCAACTTCTTGCGAAATTGGACTACCTAACCGTTCAATTGTTATCATATGCCTAAACTCTTTAGCGCGTAAACAATTGATTTGGCCTTTCTCGAAGTGAGCCATTTGACGGTATCATATTGGAGTATTATAAGTGTTTTTGAAAACTCCTTTTGCAAACTTTTGAATTACTCTTGAGTAATTAAAGCTAGTATGTCATCTTCATGACGGAGGTGTCGCGTCCGAAATCAAGACTCTCTTGATAAAATGTGACTTCCTTTTAAACTCGTAATATGAGTTTGCAACATGAAACCCCTTTTTAATATGTATGGACATTAATTAAGTTATATAATAATTGCAAAAATCGTTGTAAGCTAATGTAGGTGAATTAGTAAATCATGTTACCAATCATTGCTACCGAATTCCTTCAAAGAAACCGCTTTCTATGAAAGAACGGAACAAGTATAATAATAAATAGAGGATGAAAGGAGGATGAAATGCGCGATGTCATAGTATATACATTAATGAAAAAGAACGAAAAATAGGAAAAAATAACATTCAATGTTTTTAAAAATACTTGTTAAAACATGTTCAACAAGTTTTAACATTTATATAATGATCTCCCACTAAATTATATAAATGATTCCAAGACCCAAATATTACACAAAAATGAGCATCGCTTGGGCGAAACATCCCATAATCATGTAAATTCGGTAAGTCAACGGTTGACTAATTCTACCTCTAGAACTCTTGGTTGACGGATTTCCTCAAATCCATCTACTAGCCCCGGAATACAAGACCATCTTATACCCCGTTGATTCCAACCAACTTTGGCGCGTGATAACCGTTTACCACCCTACTTACCCGAGGTAAAAAGAGAACACCCCGCTTGGGCAAGCGTGGATCTAATGAACAAGGGATTCATAGGTGTTACTGATTGGTAAGGGTAATCTCAATTTTAGTTATGTGAGAGATCTTGTCAATTTAGTCATAAATTCTCTATAAGTGAACTAAGTAGGTGAATGTAAATGACGTGAATTGACAACCACGAAAAATAAAATGCATGTGAATGGCGATTTTGGCATGCGCGAAAATAAAAACAAGCAAACAAGTAAGCATATGAATAATCCTAGTATGGCCACCTAGTTAATAAAATCTAGACTATTACATATCGGAAACCAACTCCTTGGTCCCTTGCCTCTTCATTCCAAAAGTGGCTCCTCTTGTGCGATTTGGAACACCTTCCAAAAATAGACTCTGTCTCGATGTAATCCGTCTTTTGGAAACGCCGGTAAGAATAACTATTACAATTGAATTACATAGCTATTCCTATTATACATTAATTAATAAAATAAATAAAACCATTAATTAATTACAAACCGACGATACGAGATCGTATTTAGTTACAAACAAATCGCTATTCTTATTCATTTCGGGTAATAACGATTAAAATAAACTAGGCCATACTAGGGACAACAAGATAAATACTTTAAATAAATGACAATCATTCATTCAACTTAAATAAATATGCTTAAAATGCTGTAAAATTATGCCAAAATCGCCCTATCTATCAATCGTTGGTATCTATCTCGGTTTTTGTGGATTTAATCGATTTTTAACTTGTAAAAATAAATAATCAACTCTTAAATCCCATTTAAGTCCAAACTAATTTTCAAAACTGTTTTGGACCTCAAAATTAGTCCTCACTAATTTTATGATGAAAAATTAGTTTGATTTAGTGATATTTTGCTAATTTAATCGGTAAAATCATAATTTTTAAGTAAAAATCCAAAATAATTGAAAATTACCCAAAAAATTGAATTTTTTTGAGTATTATGGAACACTCCCAAGAACACCAAAATGTCAGAAAAATTGCCCCAAAAATCTGGATAAAATTTATGAAGAAAAAGATCGATATTTATCGGTTTTTAACCACTAAAACCAAAAAACATCAAAACAAGGTGAAATGACATTTTAAATTTCACTTTTAACTTTTAAATAAATTTTTTAAATGTACATCATGGGAAGGAACAAATATTTCGAAATTATGATTAATATTTGACTTTTATCGACTTTTATCTTATAAAATCAATAAACATGCAAAACTTCAAACCAACCTTCAACATTTTGCATACAATCAGTAGAAAACATGCATAAAACACAAGAAAAATTCCATGATCCGAATCAACTTTGAACTATTTTTAGTTAATTCTTAACTAAAATACGGCATTTTGACTCGGTTTTCTACCAAAAATCATTAAAAATAGCAAAACAACTTCATAAATCACCAACCATTACCACAAACCTTTTGAGATCAGTAGGTATGCATATCCCAAAAATTTCGTGCTAAAACCGCTTCTAACACAATTTTTGAGTTTTTATAAATTATCACATAATTTATTAATATGCTTAAAATCAACATGCAAATTACAAGCCTAAGCTCTGATACCACTTGAAAGATCATAGATCCTAATAAACACTCTAATTAAATATCAAATTATCTCATCATTTGTGTTTATGTGATCTATGTAACATGCATGCAATATAAAAGCATATTAATATAAAAGAGGAGGAAAACGATTTTCCTTACATTGAGAAATGGTAGTATTTGGGCACAACCAAGATCACCCATCTTGGTTGTTCTTGAGCTTAAAATAAATGGCAAGATCCTCCATCTTCAAGTGTCCAAAATAGAACACCTCCTTTCTTAAGCACCCAAGAACTTACCCAACAACCTTACTAATATTAACTAGATATTAATAAGATTGCCCTTGATAATATGTAAATATTACTAACAATCTTAGTAATAATTATTCTTAATTACTAACAAGCTTAGTATAATGTTCATATTAATTTTAGAGAGATGTACCAACTTTGTTCACATGCAAAATGCACTAGTGAAGTAGTGTACAAAATGAACAACAATTTGGAGTATATATGTGGAGGAAGTGGCGGGTGGAGTAGGGAAAATAGTGGAGTGTGGAAATTGTCTTATTTTATGTCCAATTACATATCACATACAAAAGACATAAGATAAGTTGTGGAAGAATAAAGTGTAATGATTATGTTTGTAATCATCCACTACACTCCATTTAGACGGTCCAATGTCCCATTTACGGGTCCATTTTGGTTCTTATATTTGTCGCACAAATACGTGTAAATTTTATTTAAACATCGTTTCATGTTTAAATGCTTCCAATTAATTTCGTCTAAATCCCTCCGTAAATATACGTGTACCACTACACATATTATTTACGTACTAATATTAATCACATTAATCAATTAGTACAATTTTAGTGAATTAACACTTAATTGACTAAAACCCATCTCATAAAATTTATTATTTAATTATCGCATAATTAAATAATAATTTCCGCGTCTCGAGTTCACAACTCGATATCTCTCTATTAATTAATCAATCGACTAACTTTTTAGTCTATTTATCAAGGGACTAATTTAAACTGTATCTCATACAATTAATTAGCTTTCGTGTTGGGGTTCGTTCCTTTAGGTGTGACTGAAAGGGATCAGTTGAAAACCGCCGTCTCACGACAGTAACGTCAAACCCTAGTTGGCCAATCGTTACCGATATACGTTGATCAGCTGACTCGTATTGCCAATGAATATCCCATGCATATTCCTTAATGAGATTTAATAATATTATCATGCACTATTGTGGAGAATAAAAACTCCAACATCGCATGAGCGGCACGTGGGTGTTACGCGAGGCGCGTGTCTTGTCCTGCACTACGCGTAGTATCATTTCAGTTGATCGAGGTTGGTTGGGCTATCAAATTCATTCCTGTCTAGGTCTGTAATCCTAACCGCACCCCCAGAGAGTATATTTGACTAAGAATGGTCCAGCCCAGTTGGGTTTAAATTTTCCACGTGGATCGACAGGTAGTAGAGCTCTGACTGATTTGAGGACCAAATCTCCTTCCTTGATATTTCTAGGCTTAACCCGTTTGTTGAAGGCTCGTCTGATGCGTGCCTGATATGTTTGCACATTATGCAGTACGCGCAATATTTGTTCATCCAAGAGGAAGAGTTCCTCATATCTGTCTCTCTTCCAATCAGCTTCTGGAATTTGACTTTCGAGCAGGATGCGTAAGGACGGGATTTCGAGTTCAACTGGTTGTACAGCTTCCATGCTATAAGTTAAAATATAAAGGAGTAGCCCCAGTGGGCGTCCTAACTAACGTGCGATAACCCCACAATGCGAATGGCATCTTACTGGGCACAACTCAAGGACTCCTTCCTTGATGTTGTTCTTGTGCTAATGCAATAAGGATGATCCTCCAACACCTTAATTACCAAAGTTGGTTATCTCCTAAGGTGGCACCCAAGATAAACCCAAAATACTACTAAAATACTAACTAGGTAAATGTAGTAGTAACCTTGTTTATTTGTATATTTGATGTACTAATTAATATTATTACCTTGATAATATTATTAGTTTACTTTTATATGTGTTTATTGTAAAAGGATGAACAAAATAAGAAGAAAAATATGGTCTATTAATGGTGTATATGAACCATCCACAACAAGCACACAAAGACCAATTTTCTTCAAATTTCCAACCTTAGAAATGATGGAAGGACTTAGGTATATATAGGCATGAAAATGTATACAATTCACATACAAATGCTAGTGGGAAATGCCTACCTTTTCTACTCACAATGAGTGTATTAGTAGTATATAAAAATCTGTCCAAATGGTCCCCTCCGGGTCCATTTTGATTTTCGACATTTGCCCCACAAATGCTTATAAGTCTTATATTTAATTATCTGACATAATTAAATATTAATTTGATTATTTAAGACTTAAATAATATAAATTAACTACCAATGACTACTTAACTATTAAGTAATTATAAGACCATTTTATCAACATACAATGTGTTAATATTATCCCAATTAGCTAATTTTACAACCTCTTGTAAAATATAAATAGCTAATTAATTCCACCTCAAAACATATACACATATCGCATAAAATTAATTAATGAACAATTAATTAATAAATTCTAAATTATTAATTTATTACTTAAATATCACATAATTAAATAATAAATCTTCTGCCCGAGTTAAGTAACCCGTCATCAAATAATACTTTTACGTGACTAATTAAAAGTCAAATAATACAAGGAATTAATTATCTCGTATCTCATACAAACAATTAATTCATTCTATTTGGGCATCATCCTATAGGTGTGACCTAAAGGGACCAGCTGATCACCACCGTCACACGACAGTAATGTCAAACTCTAGTAAGCCAATCATTACCGATTAACGATGACCACACTACTCCAACAGTCTCCCACTTGTCCGGCACAAGTGTGCGTTACTAATTCTCTTGTCCAATAATATCTCCCACTCAATGCAAGATGTCTTTCAGGTCGTTCTTGCACGTGATCATATCATAAAGTGATTTCCTGGATCAGGAGAATGACTGTCTGACCGGATAATCTACTATAGATCTCATCCGAGCGTGACCACGCATTTCCAGTCACCTCTCCTCGAGTGGCCTTGAGATAAAATATGACATAAATGGACAATCTCGTTGACCTATCTTCTTCGTTCGATACAGATCACAATGACCCGGTAAATGCTCATCAGCCTCCTTTTACGGTGCGACCTAGAACAAAAACCAAAGCCATCGGAAAACCGCACCAACTCAGACAAATAGTCACCGGTCTAAAGAATTGACTCGTAGGAATATATAGAAATCCTCGCTACGACCCAGCAACAAAAGGACTCTATAAACGGTCACTGTCCGACAAATCGTCTCACAGTCTGCCTATGTAACCGACCAGTCATCATTATGACCATATGACAGTCGAACCTGTCATCTATCGCCTTACAATCTAATCAATCCGAGACGTCACCTCATTAAGTAACTAGGGACAAAATACATTGTTAATCCAGTTCACTTTAATAGAGTTCGACTTTATCACTACAATCTATTTGGATAAAACAAAGTATATAAAAATTCAGATATAAAACTGAATGCAACGATAAATGTAATTATCATATATGAAATAATAAATACAATATCTTAATTATTACATATTATCTAATTTACAACAGTTCTGGCATTCGTCTCAATCCCATCGAAACTACATGACTATCATGTTTGGCTTGAGACAAAGGTTTGGTTAAAGGATCAGCGATGTTGTCAGCTGTCCCAACCTTACAAACTGTAATTTCTTTCCTTTCGATTAAATCTCTAATTACATGAAATTTCCTAAGTACGTGTCTAGACTTGTTACTAGGCTTGGGCTCTTTTGCTTGAAAAATGGCCCCACTGTTATCACAATACAAAGTGATAGGATCCTCGACGGTAGGAACTACTTTCAGTTCCTCTAAAAATTGCCTAATCCAAACAGCCTCCTTTGCAGCTTCAGAGGCTGCAATGTACTCATCTTCCGTTGTAGAATCAGCAGTCACAGACTCTTTAAAACTTTTCCAGCAAACCGCCCCTCTGTTCAACAAAAAGACAAAACCAGCTTGGGATTTCAAATCATCCCTATCGGTTTGGAAACTGGCATCCGTATAACCTCTTATACATAATTCAGATTCTCCTCCAAACACTAAGAATGAATCTTTAGTCCTTCTCAAGTACTTTAGAATATTCTTGATGGCTATCCAGTGACTCTCACCTGGAGTTTTCTGAAAATGACTCGTCATACTAAAAGCATACGAGATGTCAGGATGACAACACATTATAGCATACATGATCGATCCAACAGCGAAAGCATAGGGAATCAATTTCATGCGTTCAATATCCTTAGGCTCAGTAGGACACTGTGACTTACTCAAAGTGATCCCACTGCCCATAGGTAGAAAACCTCTCTTGGAGTTTTTCTTATTGAATCGGTCAAGAATCTTATCGATATAGGCTTCTTGACTCAACGCTAATATCCTTTTGGATCTATTCCTATAGATCCGGATACCCAAGATGCGCTGAGGTTCGCCCAAATCTTTCATTTGGAAGTGATTTCCTAACCACTTCTTGACAGAAGCAAGCAAATCTACGTCATTCCCAATGAGTAATATGTCATCCACATAAAGAAGTAAGAAAACAACTTTACTCCCACTAAACTTCGTGTATAAACATGGTTCCTCAACACTTCGAGAAAAAACCACTCTGTTTAATAACATGATCAAAATGATGATTCCAACTCCTTGACGCTTGCTTAAGACCATAAATGGATCTCTTAAGTTTGCATACTTTGTTAGGATTTTTAGGATCCACAAAACCCTCAGGTTGTGTCATGAACATTTCCTCTTCTAGAAACCCGTTCAAGATAGCGGTTTTGACATCCATTTGCCATATCTCATAATCATGAAATGCAGCAATCGCTAACATTATCCGAACAGATCTAAACATTGCAACTGGTGCAAAAGTTTCATCATAGTTTAAACCATGAACCTGGGTGAAACCTTTTGCCAACAATATAGCTTTGTAGACATCTTTATGTCCATCCATGCCGATTTTAATCTTGAATATCCACTTACACTAAAGAGGTCAAACATCTTTAGGTAAGTCAACCAGGTCCCATACCTGATTATCGTACATGGAATCCATTTCGGATTGCATGGCCTCGAGCCATAGCTTAGAGTCAGAACTCATAATAGCTGCTTTGTAGGTCTTAGGTTCATCACTTTCCAAAATTAAAACCTCATAGTCACTATCTTCCTTGATGACACCAAGGTATCTATCAGGCTGGCGACTAACCCTCTCTGACCTCCTACGTTAAGAAGGAACAATAACCGATTCAGACATAGAAGGAACATCTTCCTGTATTGTCATATCAGTTTGTGGCTCTTGAACTTCATCAAGTTCAAATTTCCTCCCACTCTCTCTTATAGAAATAAACTCTTTTTCTAGAAAGACAGCTTCACGAGCCATAAACACTTTATTCTCGCTACTATTGTAGAAGTAATATCCACAAGTTTCCTTAGGGTAGCCTACAAAAATACATTTTTCAGAACGAGGTGCAAGCTTATCGTCAGACTTGCTCTTGACATAAGCATCACAACCCCATACTTTCATGTATCGCAGATTCGGGACTTTCCCTTTCCATATCTCATATGGAGTTTTGTTAGTTGCTTTAGTGGGACTTTGATTAAGTGAGCGTACAACAGATAAAATGGCAAAACCCCAGAATGACTTAGGTAACTCTGTTTGACTCATCATTGATCGGACCATATCTAATAAAGTTAGATTCCTCCTTTCAGCCACACTATTTAATTGTGGTGTGCCAGAAGGAGTTAACTGGGATACAATACCACAATTTGTAAGGTGATCTCTAAAGTCATTGCTTAAATACTCCCCACCACGATCTGATCGTAATGCTTTAATCTTCTTATTTAATTGGTTTTCTACTTCATTATGAAACTCTTTGAACTTATCAAAAGCTTCACTTTTATACCTCATTAAGTAGATATACCCATATCTACTCATGTCATCAGTAGAAATAATGAAATAGTCATAATTACCTCTAGCAGTGACTGTCATTGGACCACATACATCGGTGTGTATTAAACCCAACAACTCACTAGCTCGAGATCCTTTTTCTAGAAAAGGCGAACGAGTCCTTTTGCCAAGAAGACAAGATTCGCATGTACCAATTGATTCGAAATAAAAAGGTTTAATTATACCAGTCAACACTAGTCTTTTAATGAGTTTCTCGTTAATGTGTCCTAATCGACAATGCCATAAATAAGATTGATCGGGATCACCTGTTTTGAGTCTTTTACTATCTAAATGATAAACATCGTTGCAAGTATCTAGAATATAAATACCATTGATTGAAATAGCTTCGCTATATACAATCCCATTAAGGGAAAAAGTACAACATTTGTCTTTAATTACAAAAGAAAAACCTTCTGTGTCTAACACATATATTGATATTATATTTCTAGACAACGTTGGTACAAAATAACAATTATTAAGAAACAACTGCAACCCCGAAGCTAAGTTAAGTACATAAGTTCCTACTGAGACGTCGGCTACTTTAGACCCGTTACCCATTCGGAGATCAACATCACCCTTGTTTAGCTTTATTATGCTTTTTAGGCCCTGCAAATGATTGCACAAGTGAGAACCACAACCAGTATCTAATACCCAAGTTGCATTTGAAGCATAATTTATGTCTATCATAAAATATTCGGTTGAGAAATTACATGTTGGCTTCACAATGCCAGCTTTGATGTTATCCAAGTATTTCGTGCAATTACGCCTCCAATGTCCCTTGTTATTACATTAATTACAAGTATCTTTAAGAGGATTACCCTTTATAGGTTTAGGCTTGGTAGAGCAATTCGCAATTGCTTTACCTTTGCCCTCCACCTGTATGGGCTTCTTACCTGCATTCATCTTAAACTGCTTCTTCCCCTTCATGTTTATCGCAAGCACATCTTTCCTTGTACTCCCACTCAATCCCATGTCTTTCTCTGCTTGCACAAACAGAAAATGGAGCTCATGTAAACACTTTTTCATGTTCGTCATATTATAATTTACCCTAAATTGGGTAAATCCTTTGACATGCGAGAGAGAGTGGAGCACTCGGTCCACCACAAGTTCATCGGGGATCTTGCATCCTAACCCCTCTAAAGTTTCCACGTACTCAATCATTTTAAGTATATGTGTAAACTTACAGGTTGACCATCTTTGAGGTTAGCCTCAAAGAAACGAACTGCGGTGTCATATTGAATTATTCTCGGGGCTTGAGAAAACATAGTTGAAAGCCTCGAGAATACTTCATGTGCATCACGAAACTTGACACATTGCCTTTGTAAAGCAGGATCCATTGAAAAAATCAACACATTTTTAATTGCAGCGGGTTCCTTTTGATAATTTGAAAAAGCCTCCCTTACATCGGCAGTGGCCCTAGTACTAGGCGAAGGGGGAGAGGGATCGACAAGGTAGCGTAATTTGCCATCACCTGCGGCAGCTAATCAAAGTTGTTCCTCCCAATCTTTAAATTACTGCCGTCGGCTTTTAAAACATATTTGTCGATAAAAGAACGTAGCCATGAATCTCTAGCTATGGTGACGGTTTCACTAGTAGAAGTCATTGTGATTACTACAAAGGAAATGAAAGGAAAGATTAACATTTATCGTCTAAAAATTTTTTGAACTTGTGAAACTATTTTAACAAGTTCACATTTATATAATGATCTCCCACCGAATTATATAAATGATTCCAAGATCCAATTTTATATAAACACAGGCACGGTGGACCGATTCAACCCATATTTATATAAATTTGGTGAGTCAACATTTTGACTGATTCTACTACTAGAACTCTTGGTTGACGGATTTTCTTAAAATCTATCTTTTAGCCCCAGAATAAATATGGGCACGGTGTACCGATTCAACCCATATTTATCCCGTTGAGTCCAACCAATTTTCACGTGTAATAATTTTTATTACCCTACTTACCCAACGTAAAAAGAGTGTACCACGGTGATCCGAACCTACCTCTAATGAAGAAGGGATTCATAGGTGCTATTATTTGGTAAGGCTTAATCTCAATTTTAAACAAATGTGAGAGATTTTATCAATTTAATTGTCCATCACTTTTAAGTGAACAAAATTGGTGAATGATAGACGATTAAATCAATAACAACAAAAATTAAAACATGTAATGACGATTTGGCATGAATGCATAAATAAACAAACAAGTCCTAATATGGCCACCTAGTTAATCTAATTAACTAAAATTATTACATATCGGAAACCAACTCCTTGGTCCCTTGTGTCTTCATAAATTGGCCTCCTTTTTTAGGATTTTGGAACGCCTTTCCGAAAACACCGTCTTCATGAAAACACCGTCTTTAGATGCTTCATTTAATTACTAATAATTAAATTTCATAACAATTTCCTATTATACAATTTGTAATTAAAATTAAAAATAAACTATTAATTAATTTCAAATTAGGCGATACGAAATTGCAATTAATTACAAAACAAATCAATATTCCCTTACATTACGGGAAATACCAATTTCTACCTATGGCCATATTAGGAAAAATTACATAATTATAATGCTAAAAAAAAAATATTCATCCTAATGAATAATAAAATGCATTATGGAAAATGACATGACAAATCGTCTAACTTACCAACAACGATCATTTGAGCTTTCTTTGACGGAATTTTTACCAATAAAAATTCATAATTAATTCTTAAAATAATTTTAACCATATTCTAATGATACTAATCTGGTCTAAATTCAAAACAATTATTCTCACTAATTATCTTGAATTAATATGGGATTAAAACACAAATTATGACAAAAAGACATAATAATCCACAATTATTATGGAAAAATTTCATTTAATTATAAAATTTATGGAAAACAAAATTTCAAGGCCATGACCATTCTGGTCTTACATCAAAAATGACATGCAAGTGAATTTTTTGTTTTAAAATTTATTTAAAACGATTTTACAATTTAATCGGTAAAACGGCAATGTTTACGATTTAATTCTAAACCAAACCATAAAAATTGAAATGACTTAAAATAAAATTTTTTACATTTTGGAAAAATTTCCAGGAGCTAAAAATTCAAAAATTTTGAGCCCAAAAATTAAATCAATATTTATTTGCAAAATAACCATTATTTACCAATTTTTATCAAATAAAAATCAATAAACTATCAAAATTAATCACATTAACTTAAATTAACTACTTATCTTATAAATAGAACATGCATGTGGTTATTTATAAATAAATATGCATAAAATTAACATGCAACCCAATTTAATTAACTCTTAATTAATATTAATGCCTTTTTATTCAATTTTATGCCATTTTAAGTTATAAAAAATGGAAAAATATAATAAAAATAAAATTTTCGTCCCATATCATCCTAAGACCAGATTATTTACATGCAAGACCATATTATGTGAAAAAACTAATTTTAGTAACATAATATCAATTTTATTAATTTATCTCATAAATTACTAAAATCGTCTTAAGACAGCATGCATGTATATAACATAATACACTTGTTAGTTATTTAGACCAAATTAATACTCATCTTATGATATCAAAATTACAAATTAATTTTAGGTGGTCTAAATCTACATGCATGCAAAGCAAAATATAAAAGAGATGGTATTAAACCATCTTAAGACAAAAATTCCTTACATTGTTATAAGGCAAAATGGGCACAACTTAAAGACTCCTTCCTTGATGTTGTTCTTGTGCTAATGCAATAAGGATGATCCTCCAACACCTTAATTACCAAAGTAGGTAATCTCCTAAGGTGGCACCCAAGATAAACCCAAAATACTACTAAAATACTAACTAGGTAAATGTAGTAGTAACCTTGTTTATTTGTATATTTGATGTACTAATTAATATTATTACCTTGATAATATTATTAGTTTACTTTTATATGTGTTTATTGTAAAAGGATGAACAAAATAAGAAGAAAAATATGGTCTATTGATGGTGTATATGAACCATCCACAACAAGCACACAAAGACCAATTTTTCTTCAAATTTCCAACCTTAGAAATGATGGAAGGACTTAGGTATATATAGGCATGCAAATGTATACAATTCACATACAAATGTTAGTGGGAAATGCCTACCTTTTCTACTCACAATGAGTGTATTAGTAGTATAAAAAAATCTGTCCAAATGGTCCCCTCCGGGTCCATTTCGATTTTCGACATTTGCCCCACAAATGCTTATAAGTCTTATATTTATTTATCTGACATAATTAAATAAGACGAGCTTATATTTTGAAGGGTCCTTATCAACCAGTATATAATGCAAAAGATTATAAGAAATCTGGTTCAGATTCCCATGGCCGTCGATTTCAAGCCTCGTGGTACGATAAATTTCGATCATGGTTAGAATATTCTCTGAAAAAGATCTTTGCATTTTGTTTCCCATGTTTTTTATTTAACAAGCCGGATAGCAATAGGGCTTTTATTATCGATGGGTTCAGAAACTGGAAGCATGCCATGGGAAAAGAAGGTGCTTTTATTGTTCATGTAGGAAACACACCAAATTCACCTCATCAAAATGCTGAGAAATAGTTAGAAGATTTTCTCAATCAACAAGGACATCTACCAAATATTTATGCCAAACAAACACCCAAACAAATTGCCAAAAATAGATTGTGTCTTACATCTTCAATTGAAGCATTGCGGTGGTTAGCTATGCAAGGATTGGCAATGAGGGGTCGCGATGAAAAGGAAAGTTCAAGTAATCGGGGCAATTTTCTTGAACTTCTTAAGCATCAGGTGTCTTTTAATAAGGATGTGGAGAACCTTGTGCTAAATAATGCTCCCGGGTATGCATCTTATACATCACCTGACATACAAAAAGAAATCTTACAGATTTTTGGAGAGAAAATAAAGCGGGCAATCAAAGAGGAAATTGGTGGAAATCCTTTTTGTATTATTGTTGTGAAGCGGTGATGATGTCCTGGGAAACAACAAATGGCCATCATTTTGAGATTTGTGGATAACCTAGGATTGGTGAAAGAACGTTTTTTCAGTATTATTCATGTTGATGATACATGTGCTCCGACTCTAATGAAGGAGATATTTGAGGTTCTTTCTCATTATTCCTTTGATTTAAAAAATTTACGAGGTCAAGGTTATGATGGTGCGAGCAATATGCGTGGAAAATGGAAAGGGTTGCAAGCATTAGTCATTGAACAATGTCCTTATGCATATTTTGTTCATTGTTTTGCCCATCGCTTACAATTAGCACTTGTAGCAGCAGCAAAGGATGTCGGACCAGTTTTTCAATTTTTCTCCAAGTTAACATCCACTGTAAATGTTATTCTTGCATCCTATAAGCGAGTTAATGAAATGAAAAAAGCATATTCCAAGGAGATAGAAATGTTGATTGAAGATGGAGAACTTGAGACTGGGATTGGTTTGAATCAGGCAAGCAATTTGCAAAGGCCAGGTAATACTCGTTGGAGCTCTCATCTTAATTCTATTTCAAGCTTGATGAAAATGTATAGTGCCACTTGTTCAGTGTTTCATAACCAAATTGACGAAGGAGAGACGCCTGCTGAGCGTGCACAAGCGGCTACTGCACTTGATACGATGACCTCTTTTGAATTTGTCTTCATTTTGCATCTCATGAAGAAAATTTTGGAGGTGTCTGATTTGCTTTCCCGAGCTCTGCAACGAAAATCGCAAGATATCATAAATTCATTGCAACTTGTGGAGACTACAAAGACACTTTTGCAAAAGTTACGGAATGAGGGGTGGGATAACCTTTTATCAGAGGTAATCTCATTTTGGGAAAGACGTAATATAGAACTTCCTGATATGAATTCTATTTATAAAGAAAGAGGAGGTCGTGCTCGTCGCCAACATGATCAATTTACAATTGAAGAACACTATCAAAGAAACTTGTTTTACCCTGCAATTGATAAGCAACTACATGAGCTCAACTACAGATTTAATGAGAAGTCAGTTGAGTTGTTAACTCTCAGTTGTGCTTTGGAGCCTAGATCAAGTGGACAACGTTTCAATATTGGTGATATTTGTGATCTTGTCAAGAAATTTTATCCCGAAGACTTCACAGAAGTTGAAAAAGAGGAATTACTTGTACAACTATGTCATTATGAGGTCGAATTATCTCGACATGAGGATCTTAAGAGACTTTCGACAATATCTGAATTGAGTCAATGGTTGGTGAATACAGGAAAACACCATATCTACCCACTTCTTTTTAGATTGACAAAACTTTTGCTTACACTCCCAGTATCTACAGCAAGTGCTGAAAGAGCATTTTCTGCAATGAATGTTGTCAAAACAACTCTTCGCAATAAGATGGAAGCTGAATATCTAGAAAGTTGTCTGCTTATCAACATTGAACGAGAAATAGCACATCAAATTAGTACTAGTTCAATTATAGATACCTTTAAGGATTTGAAAGAACGTCGAGCTCTATTTTAATTATGTCCTAATAGTTTTATTTTAATGTATTTTTTTAATCTTGACACATTTTACTGTTATTTATGAGTATTTAAAATTTCTTTTTTATAATCACTTCATAATGAAGTAATATTTATGAGCTCAATTTTGTAGTAGACGTAACAAAAAATTACGGCCCTGGGTAGAATTTGGTCCGAGCTTCGTCAAGGGCCTTGACCCACCATCAAAGCATTGTCAAAGACTTACACATGCGATACCATTGTCCAAACTGTCGACACACTCACGGCCAGAAACCGTGGTGTAAGGAAGGCGTTACCGCGACGGTAATGGATTAATCCAAAAATTTAGTTACAAGCCCCAACACTAGTCCAACTCGCTACATCAGTATTGTGCGCTAAATATCGTAACAATTCGCTACTAAACAAACTAATCCCGCAATTCACTTTCCCAATTCATCTTAAAGATACTATAATTGGTAATAAAGGGTTTGTCGCGGTTTTACATTCAATTACTACACTAATAATCACAAATAAACTAATTAGAAAGGCTAGATTAAACTTACGATAAAGCGGAATGAGTAATGGTCGAAACTTGTGTCACAAAACGTCCTTCTCGATGTTTTCGGCTCTCTGCTTCTCTCCTTCTCCTTATGCCTCACCTTGTTTTTGTGCGTGTTTGAGTTGTAATTGTGAATATGGGTATTATCATGTGTTTTTGTTGGTATATGTATATATATAATATGGCTAGTTTGGCCCCCAGCTAAAACCATCCACGTACCATCCTATTTTTCTTCTTCTTCTTATTATTATTATTAGTAGTAGTATTATTACCCACCAATTGGATTTTACTCATTTACGACTCGGATTGGACCTTTCACTAAGTTTGACTTGACCAAAATTAAGGGGTATTACAGTCTTCCCCCCATAAAATGACCTTCGTCCTCGAAGTTCGCACCCACTACACAACTACTTAAAACTGACATAATACATGCCATCATAATACTATCATCACTACTACACTCTTATTTCTTTACTTTAATAATATAACCAACTTCTCATATAACAAAATAACACCATTTAAAAGACACAAGATATGTTATAAAATAACACAAACCATCAAGTAGTACAAATCATAATAAAAAATGTTGTAGTATCACATTCTACTTGTGGACATGGGCCACAAGCCGGTCTGCGGGCATGAGCCGCCTGCCTGTCCGTAGTCACGGGCTACCTGAACGCCAAGCCAAATTGTGGACATGCAGCGGTCCTTTGAAAGCCACGCTCGTGGCATAGAAATGCTTTCGACCGGATCGCTTTAGATCGGTCGGGTTCGTCTCGGAAAAGGTCTCGAAACGATGCAGAGATGTTCGGAGTCGCCACCAAGCATTTGTGGGATAATTGGAACCCATTCGAATCCACTTTATACCTAAGTCAATCAAGGCAAAAAGCAGTGCTTGACATAGGTACTAAAGATAAGGAGTCGTCCCCCTTTTAGCATTCTATGCCGAAAATGACTCTCGTACGCCCTGGATAAGGTCATCCACTATCCAAAGGTTCTAAGTAAGGGGTGAGGGTACGTATTGAGAAGCCCTTTAATCGGACACCCAATCCTGCCCGCGTTAGCGGCCTCTACTGATCGATCGTGGTTGTTTAAGTGCAAGAGTTGATAAAACGGTTTAAATGCATGAATGCGCATTTAAAAGTTTAACCTAATATGTGAAAGTTTGCTAAGTCGGTTTGTTTATCCACATAGCATGAAATTGATGTCAAAGTTGGATTTAGATTGATTTGCATGTGAAAACGGAAATTAAACATCCATTTACCAAATTCGGGTCATGATGCTTAACACGATTCCTTTATTTGAAAAAGGATGTCGAATGACAAAGTGTAAAAACACGTAAACTTGTCAATCTGATCCGTCATGTATACGGGTTAACCGTAGTCGGGATCGTCCTAGACCAGTACCAAAATGAGACAGAACAATGTCAGGCAGCCCCATTGGGGCGCGAGCCTATTGGCGAGGGAAGGGGCTCTGCCCAGGTTTATAAAAGATGAAAATAGGAGGCCTTGGGGCGCGAGCCATGAGCCGAACCAAGATGCGTCTCCTGGTTGTAAAAAGGTTGTTTAAAACCATTTTAAAAGGTTGTTAAAAAGGTTATGTAAAACCATATTTGTGATGATTGATTACAAATGCCGTTTGTATGACTCGGAATAATTACTATTGTGTTAGTAATATTCGTTGTCGGATTTACAAGTTTTAAAAGAGTAATTTACAAATAAAAATGTAAAATGTGTGTGCTTAACCATTTTATCACTGTACTCGAATTAAATCGACGTGGTATTTATTTTAACCAAGGGTGACATACAATATGGCCAAGACAAAGATGAAAATAAAATGAAATAAAAAGAAAGGAAAATGTTTGATTTGAACTAATTATGTTAAGTTCATTTATTTGTAATTAGTCGATATTTATCACCGTACTCGGATTCAACCGACATGGTATAAAGAACCAAGTATGATTATGAATTATGACTAATATTAATGCAAATGTAAATAAATGAGAAAGATGCTAAGTAAAATAAAAGGGGGTTAAAATACCCTTTAATTTGTAATGAACCAAGAATATCATCGAGTCACGGAATGAACCGTCATGGTATAAAGAACCAAGGATGATTTTTGTAATGGTCAAAATATGTTTATCATAGAAATGAATTAAAATGGTAAATAAAAGAAAAGAATTTTCTTTAAAATGTAATTAACCAATTAATATCACGTCATGGATTAAACCGTCATGGTATATGGAACCAAGGGTGATTATAATTTATGGCTAAAACGTTTGTCATAAAAATAATTCGAAACATTTGAAATGGTAAAAACCGATTACAAATAAGAAATGAAATAAATAGGAAAGACGAGAACAAACACGGCTGGATTAAGGCCTGAGAGGGCAATGAGGCGCGAGCCATGCTGCTATACAAGCTGCCCCTGTCTCAGGCTAAAATTCGGGTTTAGCTCGTCTAACCTATATTTGAATCGTGTTATGCATTGTTCATGCATATAAACTCATAAAAATAGTAAAGACATGAAATAAATGAGTTGTTTACACCCTCAAACTTACTTATTTTGATGTTTGCATCGTAGACGACTTTAGAGACGGTTTTTTTGTAGCAACTACTCACGATCAAGAAGTTTAAAAGAGTGCCTTTAAAAAGGATTTTGTTTTGAAAATATGTTGAAAATATGTTAATTAAAACAGGTTGATTGATGAATTGAGTTGGTCAAATGGGCGGTCGAATGCACGGGGACGGTACCAAACAAAATGTGTAAGGCTTATGTTTACGATCAGTAGATCGTAAACACGTGTCGATTTTGTGACTTAGGAAGTCGAGTTTAGAAGTTTAAGGGAGATGTGAGGGGGCGGACTCTCGTGTAAGAATTGTGGTGTATGAAGGTTGGTATTTATAGAGAAATGTGTGGTGGTAGGTTGGTTGAGTTTCCTTAGAGGCTAAGCAGACACCCCATTAAGGCGCGAGGCACCTAGTGACTGAAAGGGGTGTACTGTCCATTTCAGAAATTTGGATTTTCCATTTGTTCTAACCTATGATTTGTTGGTTGTGATTTGTGGTCTTATGTGGTTTCTTAGCCATGTACACATGCTCTTGGTTGTTATTTGGAGTAGGTATTTTGTGTTCTTGACTCGGATTTGACCCGTGTGAGTCGGGATTTGAATTTCGAGTTGGTTTTTGGCCCGGTGTCGGTTTTGACTTTAATTAGAGTCATTTTAATGGAAATGACATGATAAAGACATTCACGACATTATTTTTGATATTCCAAACTCGGGTTAACTCGGGTTGACTCAGATTGACTCGGGTTGCGGGTTTCTAAGTCGGTTTTGGGTCCGAAGACGGTTTTAACTCTAAATAGTGTTATTTTAATGCAAATGAAGTTAGAAAACCATTTATGAAATCATTTTTCATATCCGAGTAGTGCATTAAACCGTATCATGTATAGCCCATGCACGCACGCATATAAAAAACATGTTATAGTCTGATCATCATCGGGTGGTTTTTGGAAGGTGCAAATACTGTGTATCCACAGAGCCGCCACTTTGACCTAGGCTTGGACGGGGCAAAAGTCAATGTATGGCCTCCAGGTCAATCGAAGATTGCACCCTGAAGACCATTTCGATGTCGAGGCGACTCAAAAGGGTTTGAGCCGAGGACCTGCCGCCGGGAAGGGCGACATCGAGGCGACTCAGAGATTCGAGTTAAGGACTTGTCATCGAGAATAGTTTAGAGTCTGTCGACTTCCGATTCGGGTCGTTTAAAGTCCATTAGACTACGTATAAAGGCTCGCCAACCATAACAAGAAGTAATACCCGAGGCATCTTCGGGATACGTCCTTGAATTCTTTACGCGCAAAGTCTCGCCAACCGTGTTGAAGGTGCGTTTTGAGGCTCGTCAGCCATGTTGAATGTGCATTGTGAGGCTCTCCATCCACGGATGGTCGAAAGATCGACTGTGGGAAATAGCCTGAAACATCGGGATTATTCCAAGGTATTGTCTAGTAATGACTTCCAACCAGGTTGACATTTATAGGTTCTGCTAGGGAGAAATGAACTCCAACTTGCTGGGGTCCTAAATGAACTCCGTGGGGATAGATTATCTAAGCAAGGCTCTATGGAAAACCATTTAGGGAGAGCGCTGCGTCAGAATCATGAACGATGTTGCGAGGATCTTTGAAAGACCTGTGGGACTTCCATTTGAAAATCGACACTCGTTGGGGAGTAAAAAACTTCTCAGGACTCGCCGGGGATATGAGTCGTTTCTCGTTGGAGGGTAGCGTATGCCATGTAATCGACGTGGTCAAAGCCTTCGGACTTGACGGGCCGACGTTTGTTGGGAAGAACCCAATGCTCTGTGGAGTGCGTTTGTCTTGTCAAGATTACCTGCAGGGTTAGTGACCACATAAATCAACAGTTACATAGAGAAGTATGTAGCATGCAAGCGTATAAGCACATAAGCATGTAAGCAATTAGCACGTAATATCCCGCGTGAGGGGAGATAAGAGTTTTGAAAGTTGTGAAGCTTAAAATTTAGTCTTATTGCTTGTAGATCCGTGATTTGATAGATTAGAGACACGTGATTGTTGGGATACTGACTCACACAGACGCACACTGACAGACTGACAAATGGGCAGTCGTGAGCGTGACACAAAGGCAGTGTCAACACAACACGGGGGTGACTCTGACAGACTTTGCACATGTAACTGCACTCGTAGCCAAGAAAGGATGACAACGCGTATAAAATCCCTGAGGAAGAAGGTCCGCTTGTCTGGGGAACACGAATTTATTATCTTCTCCAGACACATTTCCCTTCGCTCGCTTGTTTGGGATCCCTCCCTGAGGCATGATGATTCGGAGAGCGGAACCAAGACCTTGCCCTCGTCCGAACCGAGCACTAGGTTATGGGCGGTTTTATTTTGGACTCTAGTTAAGACTCAAAAGATGTTTGAGGATAAAGGACGGGCGGCGTCTTGAAAGAGAAGCCCGCCAGAATGAGAAGGTGGGAATTTGACATACCAAGGAAGGATGGGCGACGTCTTAAGGAAGAAGCCCCAAGTAAAGAGGTATAAGATTAATTTTTGCAGTTAGGTGGGCTACTTTTGAGGATTGATGTTGACAGTTGAGATTGAAATGGGTGTGCGGTTGTGTCCTTGTTAGGGGACTGCTTACGTATTCGCGTGTTTGCGAAATCAAACCAGATCGTAGTTCTGAGCTGGTTATTGAGGATTGAAAATTGGAAAGGTTGTGAAAGGAGTATGCGGTTAAGCCCTTCTAACAGGACTGCCTACGTATTCGCATGTTTGGGAAATCAAACCAGATCGTAGTTCTGAGCTGGTTATTGAGGATTGAAAATTGGAAAAGTTGTGAAATGAGTATGCGGTTGTGCCCTTGTAATAGGACTGCGTACGTATTCGCGTGTTTGCGAAATCAAACCAGATCGTAATTCTGAATGTGTTTGATAATTGATTCTGTGGTTTATAGTTGTGTCCTTGAAGGACTGCCTACGTATTCACTTGAAGTGAAATCAAACCAGATTGTAGTTCTGAATGTGTGCCTAAGCGAGTTGTTAGGACCTTTAAGTGTGAGGGTCACGACGGCAAATGCCGTTTGGTGACTCAAAAATTGATTTGAGAGGGTTCCTCCTTGATCATGAATCGAAGACGTGTATTTTGTGAAAATATTCTTTATCATGTGAGCACACTAAAAAGTGGATCCTAAGGGTAGACTAGGTATGTCCCGTTCTCAGTAGCAAAGCATTCGAGAACTCTGTATCTGGGTCAGGGTGAAAATGGCTTCAACATTGTGTAATGTGGAGCTTGGTAATTATAGGTTTGTTTGACAGATAAAAATCTGGAGCTTAGGGTCACAACGGTAAATTCCGTTTGGTGACTCGAAGGTTGATTGGAGAGAAATCCCTCTTGATCATGAATCGAAGAGGCATAGTTTGAAAAATGTTTCTTGTTTGGACTCTAAGAATGAAATGTGCATGTCCCGTTTCCGAGGAGCGATATTTTTGAAGACTCCGTATCTGGGTCAAGGTGAAAATGGCTTCGATATTATAGAATGTGGAGCCTGGTAATAAGAGGTTTGTTTGACTGATAAAAATCTGGAGGTGGTATTTTGTGATGTTTAGGCCGATGGGTTACGGCTTGTAATATGGTGCGGAATGGGGTCTCAAGCTTGATGTGGCTCGAGCACGAAATGGTTGGTGAATAGTGTGGGATCAGATTCCCAAGTCTGGACCTTAAAGCTTAAGGTGTCATATCACGAGCTTGAGGGGAATCCTTAGAAGCCTAGATAGTTCTCCCTATAACAATCTCTAGAAGGACTTAGGGGTGAAGCATTGCTGGTTGAGGTTTTGATGTTTGGTGTTTCGGACTCATTGGTCCGGGATTTGGTGTGTTGGACTCATTGGTCCAGGGCTTTGGACTTGTTGGTCCTGGACTTTATATTTTGGAGTTATTGGTCCTGGGCTTTGTCTGTTGGACTCTTGGGTCCTGGGCTTTGGACTTGTTGGTCCTGGACTTTGTGTTTTGGTGTTGGACTCGTTGGTCCATGATTTTGTGTGTTAGACTCATTGGTCCTGGGCTTTGGACTTGTTAGTCCTGGACTTTGTGTTTTGGTGTTGACTCGTTGGTCCATGATTTTGTGTGTTGGACTCATGGGTCCTGGGCTTTGGACTTGTTGATCCTGGACTTTGTGTTTTGGTGTTGGACTCGTTGGTCCATGATTTTGAAAAGTGACGGTTTTTTTATTTCGTCATTTTAGTCTTTGTGAAGATAACGAATTTGAATTCCATTATTTTGTTTTCTGGAAAAATGACGGTTTTTAATTCCATCATTTGAAATTATGGAAAAATAACGAATTTGAATTTCGCTATTTCGTTTTTGTTTGAAGAGGACGGTTTTTAATTCCGTCGTTTGAAATTATGTGAAAATAACGAATTTGAATTTCGCTATTTCGTTTTTTGAAAAGTGACGGTTTTTAATTCTGTCATTTGAGATTGTCCGAAAATAACGAAGTTGATTTTCGCTCTTTCGTTTTTTGTTTGAAAAGGACGGTTTTTAATTCCGTCGTTTGGAAACGTGAGAAAATAACGGATTTTGAATTCCGCTATTTCATTTTCTTGAAAAGTGACGGTTTTTAGTTCCGTCGTTTGAAATTTGTGAAAATAGAGAATTTGAATTTCACTATTTTTTTTTGATTAAAAAATGACGGTTTTTATTTCCGTCGTTTAAAATTTGTAAATATAGCGAATTTGAATTTCACTATTTTGTTTTTGATTCGAAAATGACGGTCTTATTTCCGTCGTTTGAAATTTGTGAAAATAGCGAATTTGAATTTCACTATTTTGTTTTTGATTCGAAAATGACGGTCTTTATTTCCGTTGCTTGAAATTTGGTGAAAATAACGAATTTGAATTTCACTATTTTGTTTTTGTATTTAAAAGTGACGGTTTTTATTCCGTCGTTTGGAATTGTGAGAAAACAACGAATTAGAATTTCGCTATTTAGTTTTTGCTTTGGCTTGGATCTATTGGTTCTTTGTTGTCCTTCGTTTGAGGATGATGAAGGTGCAGGCGGAGATGTACCCGGTGGTAAGAGGTCGATTTTCAGTGATGGGATGTTTTTATGGGGAGTGAGATTGTCATCCGTCATTGATCATGAATAAGGAGATGTTCTTGTTTGTTATCTGGGTTCATCGTAGAATCCCTTTAATAAAAGCTCGTCCTAAATTGGGTGCTAATGAAAGGTTTCCATTTTCAGACATGGAATAGGTGAAGAAATGGACGCGGAGTTTCGGGTCTTTTGCTTACTCGGTACGGAACGTCACACGAGTGTATTCACATTGAGTTGGAACATATTGTTTGTTTTAAATCAATTCTCAAATCAATTCTCATTGTCAACGGGAAATGGTAAAGGCGAGAATATATGATAGTTGGAAATCGTGCTTTTATTTAGATAAATAAGAGGTTAGCACAGACTCGATGAATACATGTGACTCATGGGGACAACCCCCAGTTTTTCACTTAGGAATAAAATGAAAAACACTAGGATAAATATGAGAAAGCCTAAGACTCGGACTCGGACTCGAACTCGGACTCGGACTCGGACTTAATCGTAGATACGTGCTCCTAATTATCACTTTCCTCTTCAAAGTTCTCGTTCGCAGCATCCAGCGGCTTGAATGTCTGGTCTTGAGCATTGACCCTCTTGGGCACTTAACTCTCGTTGTTGGGAACAATATGAGGACAAAAATCCATGAGGCTTTCATCTCCTTACAGAAAGAGATGTTCATTAGGGTTGTTTTCATCACTTGGTTGGCCTAGGAATGAAGCTATCAGTTCATGGTTGTCGATCATATTTTGAATAACATGTTTCAATTTGAAACATGTTTCAGTATCATGACCTTTTCCTTGATGATATTGGCAATAGGTAGTGTCGTCCCAGAAACGTGTTTTCCTACATTCACACGGGTCCGGAGTGGGCCCGATTGGTTGTAGTTTCCCTTCAGCCATGAGCTTTTGAAGAGCTGCGGCATAGGTTGTGTTGAGTTTGGGGAATGCCCTTTGAGAACGCTCAACCTTGTTGTTTGACTTGAGACATCCAAGAGGGTTGTCTTGACTAAGAGGTGCGACTATGATTTTGCCAGCTTCAATCATATCTTGAATGGCATGCTTGAGTTTGAAACAGGTTTCGGTGTCATGGCCCTTGCCTTGATGATATTGGCAATAGGAATTACCATCCCAGAATCGGGTTCTTTTGTGTTCAGGTTTGTCCGGAGTCGGACCAATGGGTCGCAGCACTCCTTCTGAAGCAAGTATCTCTAGAGCGGTGCCATATGTTATTCCCAGATCTGTGAATGCCTTTTGACGTTTTCCCATGGTTCCCACATTGGTGTTTTTGGGGATGTTTTTGTGAGTTTTATTTTTGTAACCCCTGAGCGGAAGAAGGATTTGGTTGTTGTCAATGGGATGTTTTTCGGATGTTGCTTGATATTTTGAAAGGGATTTTGATGAGGCAGTTTCATGTTCTTTGTTGGTAGGTTCGTTGATGTGAGAACCATCGGATGACTCCTCATTTTCAACAGCTGTTGGTTGGTGAATGGAGGGGTGGTCTTCTCCTTGATAGACAGGTTCATTTTCGGTATTACCCAAAACCTTTTCTCCAAATTAGCTACCGGGGTATTCAAACCATCGATAGCCACTTGCAGCTTTGAGAATATGTTGTTGATAGAGACGGAGAGCATCATTATAGCGCTTTGTATGCCATCTTCGTCAATTGCATGAATTTTATCATCGTCAGGACAGATGAGGTTAGAGCAATCCAGGGAAGATTCCTCGATGTGTTCAATAGGGTTTTCAGGATGGTTGTTTTTGTTGTTTGTTGAGGGAGGTTGTGGTAACTCGCCCTTTTCGATCATATCAAGGATGACACCTTTTAAGGAGAGACACATCTCAGTGTTATGTCCGCGACCTTGGTGATATTGGCAAAAGAGGATTCCATTCCATCTTCGACCTCACTTGTTTGCTAGAGGGTCCAGAGTTGGACCAACCGGTTTGAGCTTTCCTTTGGAGATTAGCCTTTCCAAGGCTGTGGCATAAGGCATACCCAAATCAGGGAAGGACTTATGAGGTCATATGATTTTGGTTGGTGGAGCACCTAAGGAATTGGCTTCAGTGGTTTTGGTAGCCTTCCAACTAGGATTGGTTTTGTCGTTGGCAAGTAGTCTGCTTTCAAGGAGCTTAACCCTTTGCTCAATGTCAGAAGAGAGAAAATTCCCGATTATCATTTTGTCCTCAACTTGGGAGAGAGGAGTGCTCAAGTTTTCCACGGTAGCTAGGAGTCGAAGGACAATGTTGTTGGTTTCGGCAGAAGTCATGGCGGATGAAGGTTGATCACCTTTTTGAGGTTCTGGTTGGCGATTGATGGCGCCCAAGGGATTCCTATTTGACATAACGATAGGCGTTATAACTTGTCTTGGCAAGATATTGCACAAACAAAGCCAAGTACGACAAATATGTATAAAAGGCACTTTATGTCGTGTAAACGCGACCGCGTGACTAGGTTATGAGTTCATTAAAGGTCGTGAATGACCTCTTATGTTTGAACTCTTGGTGCATGACTTTGAACTTAGACTCGAGTGTCAACTTTGGCATAGTGATGCCTAAACAGACGACTTCTAACTTAGTTTGGATGTGTGCTGCTGGCGTGATAGCATTGGACAAGACATGTACACAAACTTGACCTTTGACCCGTTATATAGGGGAAATGTGGGTTTAAAACCCGACAGGTTTTGACTCTGCTAACACCATTGAAGATGTCTTGAAAATTAGGCGACACGACATAGACGAGAAGGTAAGTACTAATTTCGGCAGAGACTCGACCTTATCTAGACGACTCGAATTGAAATCGACTGGACTCTAATTGACTCGAGGTTGAATCAGAAAAGTAGACTGAAGTTTTCGAAAATACAGATTTTCAAAAATATTCATTTGTCGTTTTATGGACGACTTCCGAAGAGAAGGGATATTTAGAAGGTCGGCCAGTTGAAAGGGTTGTCTTAGGTTTGTTTTCAAAAGACGGTTTAAGTTGTGATTGCGGCGGCTCTGAAAACAATTTGTTGTTTCCAAAGACGGGTTTTTTAATTCCGAATCACAGATTTGAAAAACGAGAATTGAAGAATTTGGAATCGTCATCACAATGGCCATGAAGACGGTTAAATTTATTTTCAAAAGATTTTGAAATTGTGTTAAAAATTTGAAAACGGTTAAATTTGTTTTCAAAGATTTGATTTTGAATTGAAATTTGAAAACGGTTAAATTTGTTTTCAAATGGTTTGAACTTGGATTTGAAATCTGAATACGGTTAAATTTGTTTTCAAAGATTTGATGAATGCCCTTTGAGAACGCTCAACCTTGCTGTTTGACTTGAGACATCCAGGACGATTGTCTTGACTGAGAGGTGCGACTATGATTTTGCCAGCTTCAATCATATCTTAAATGGCATGCTTGAGTTTAAAACAGGTTTCGGTGTCATGGCCCTTGCCTTGATGATATTGGCAATAGGCATTACCATCCCAGAATCGGGTTCTTTTGTGTTCAGGTTTGTCCGGAGTCGGACCAATGGGTTGCAGGATTCCTTCTGAAGCAAGTATCTCTATAGCGGTCCCATATGTTATTCTCAGATCTGTGAATGCCCTTTGACGTTTTCCCATGGTTCCCACATTGGTGTTTTTGGGGATGTTTTTGTGAGTTTTGTTTTTGTCAACCCTGAGTGGAACCTGGATTTGGTTGTTGTCAATGGGAAGTTTTTCGGATGTTGCTTGATATTTTGAAAGGGATTTTGATGAGGCAATTTCATGTTCTTGGTTGGTAGGTTCGTTGATGTGAGAACCATCGGATGACTCCTCATTTTCAACAGCTGTTGGTTGGTGAATGGAGGGTTCGTCTTCTCCTTGATAGCCACGTTCATTTTCGGTATTACCCAACCTTTTCTCTAAATTAGCTACCCGAGTGTTCAAATCATCGATAGCCACTTGCAACTTTGAGAATATGTTGTTGATAGAGACGGAGAGCATCATTATATCGCTTTGTATGCCATCTTCGTCAATTACATGAATTTTCTCATCGTCAGGAGAGATGAGGTGAGAGCAATCCAAGGAATATTCCTCGATGTGTTCAATAGGGTTTTCAGGATGGTTGTTTTTGTTGTTTTGTTAAGGGAGGTTGTGGTAACTCGCCCTTTTCGATCATATCAAGGACGACACCTTTTAAGGGGAGACACATCTCAGTGTCATGTCCGCGACCTTGGTGGTATTGGCAAAAGAGGTTTCCTTTCCATCTTTGACCTCACTTGTTTGGTAGAGGGTCCAGAGTTGGACCAACCGGTTTGAGCTTTCCTTTGGAGATTAGACATTCCAAGGCTGTGGCATAAGGTATACTCAAATCAGGGAAGGACTTATGAGGTCATCTGGTTTTGGTTGGTGGAGCACCTAAGGAATTGGCTTCAGTGGTTTTGGTAGCCTTCCAACTAGGGTTGGTTTTGTTGTTAGCAAGTAGTCGGCTTTCAAGGAGCTTAATGATACCGTCGTTTCAGTACCCAAAATAAATACCTAACTACTACTAACAGAAGTCAGCGGTAAGTAGGGTCGATCTTCACAGGGAGGCGGTCACTATCTACTTGTCTATTTGGTCTGTCTAAGTCACAAGTTGGGGGTTTTGAGTTGTTTTACTAAACTAAATAAGATAAAGCAAGAGAAATAGAAATGAGAGGAACTAACAAGCAAGGGAGAGAGGACTAGGATTTTGGGTCATAAATGAACGTCAGTCAATCACAGTTAAGGTCACAGATCAGTCGATGAGTCGGTCTAAGGAGCAATGAATATCTCCTTTCGGTCTCAATTCGCCCTAAAATGCTATTAGCTTAACTTTCGCCCTCACTAAAGCCATCCTATTGTTCACTGCAGGTCTCACCCCTTCCAACCTTTCGGTCTAGGTCAAGGCTTACCAAAATTAAAAGGCTAATTGCTTTGAATCAACTAGCGGGATACAGTTAAGGCAGCGATTAACAACAAAGACTGAAACAACAACGACAACCTATAAACCTAATTAGCAATTTAACATCAGTCCATTGAATCACCTAATCCTAGAAGAGAGATTAGCTAGACATGGATAAAAGAGCAATAACAAGGGAAGGGAGAATAATAAACATTAAATAAATTAAGGAGAAAGGGAAGAGAAAGAATTACAGAAATAGTGATCCGGAAATGAAGAGAGGAAAAGTAACAGAACAGTATATTGGAATAGGGAAGAGAAGAGAGAGGTGAAGCCCCCTAAAAATGTTCTATCGTCTTCCTATTTATAGGAAAGACGATTTTATTAAACCTAATGACGAAATAAAACAAAAAACCCGAGCCCATAAGAGAAACCACTCGATCAAGTGACTTAAAACCACTCGATCGAGTAAAATAAAGCTCAAACCACTCGATCGAGTAGAAAATCTACTCGATCGAGTAAATCCTAAAATGCAACTACTCGATCGAGTAGAAAATGGACTCGATCGAACATAATTGTACTCGATCGAGTACTTTCCAGCGCACAATTTCCTACTTCGCACACTGAACTTCAAATGGCTGCCATTTCTTCGTTACTTGGGCAAACAGGGCGATTCCGGTGGAGTTGGAAAGATAAGAGAACAAGCTTTCATCTCCAATTGGAATCACCTGGATATCTGTTGTAGAACTCGAGATATGGCTCTTCAAATTAGGCACTAAGAATTTGAAGTTCTTCCTTTGCTCGCCTAGCTATCTTTCTTCTTTGCGCATCTCAAAATAGCTACATTCCCGCTCCAAATTCACTCTTCCTCCAAATTCATGCTAAACGGGCGGTAAAAGGCTTGATTTCACTACTTTCTAGTTCATTCCTGCAAATAAGACAAAACAAACCAAAGTAGCATATTCGGGCATTTCGTAGCGTAAAACTACGATAATAGCATAGAAATACGTGCATAAAAAGGCCAAAAAGGACTATATAAAATGCACATATAAAATCTCCCCAAACCAAACCTTTACTCGTCCTCGAGTAAACTAAATGCAAACTAATGGAACGGAAAAGATAACTCAGAGCTAGCTACAAATGCCCACTTAAGCCAATTTAATGCAAGCAAACTAACACTTATAGCTAACAGTCAAATGCAAACGAGTTGTAAGATGTTTATAAAATAGCTGAACTGTCGACCTTGCAAGACCTTTGATAATGGACTCTCACGGGTCTCTCTTCTCTCATGAAGCAAAGGGTGAACATATATATGTAAGAGTGAAAGAAAAATTGTCGCTCACCTAGACTACGACCCACATAGACATGCATGCAACTAATATGATAGACAACTCTAACTATCGTACATACATTCCAACCAAACAAGATCCTGTCACAGCCGAGGGCTTACAAAAATATGGTAAAGTGAGGCAATGGGTAAGAAAAGCCAAAACATTTATGGGAATGTGGAGGTATAGGTGATCAAGCTAGTATCTAAAGAAAACCATATAACAACATCCATTTCCAACTCAATTATGAATTAAGCACATATGCCCTTCATTTGGCACAAAACTCACCAAACCGAACTGAAAATACTCGTCAATAAATGTAAATAAAGCATAGGAGTAGAAACCGTCTCATGAAACATCTTTTTCTTCTTTTTCTTTCTATTTTTTTTTCGGTATCTTCTTTTCTTTCCTTCACGTTTTTTTTTTTCATTTTTTCTTTTTCACGTCTTTTTTTTCAAATTCCTTTTTTTTTCATTTCATTTTTTCTTCATCCTCCTTCTCTTCTTTTCTACCAACTCCAAATCGATATGATATGAACCAAATTTGGCACAATGAAATATATACCGCAAAAACAATCTAAACTAGCTTGATAAGGCAGGTTAAATTTAGAATGGAGTTAAGGGTCAACAGGCAAATTTGGCTAATGTGGAGTTAAATGGGTAAAATTGAAAGAAAAGGGAAATTGTAAGCACCTCCCTGCATGTGACACCAACCACTAACCCGAATGTATGCAGGGAAAAAGCAATTAAATTTCATATACGTGCAAATTAATGATACATGATATGCAAGGAGTAACTACTCACAATCGTACATGAAAGTGGTCACAAATGACACCAGTTTATAAGGGTCTAAATCTCAGAAATTATAAGTAGCTTTCCAAAATTTCAGGTCAAGTCTATTCGTTCAGCTTAATTTAACATAAACTCGTAGATATGCAATAAGACAAAGCTAAAATATAACACTTTATTGCAAGGCTTAAGGAAAAAAGACAAATTATAGTGCAATATCATCACTGAAATCCACCGTTCCGACTCAACCTACATGCTAAAATAAACGTGAAATTTTGAAATTTTAATTTTAATTTTTATGGAATTTCAAATTTTATATGAAAAATAAACAACAATGCATACGAAAATTAAACGTGATAACAGAAATGTAAATAAAAATAAGATGCAGACACAGATATGGATGCATAACCTCCCCAAACCAAACCGTACAATGCCCTTATTGTACCCAAAAATAGGAAAAGGAAATGCAAACTAAAAAAAAAGAGTAAATACGGAAAGCTCACAAGAATACGCGAAGAAGGGACCTCCCCAAACCAGCCAGCAACGTGGGAGGTCGCTAAACAGCTCAAATATCGTCACAAGAAGCTAATCCAAGTCATAACCACTCAATGGCACTCGATCGAGAGGATTTAGTGGTCGATCGAGTGGGTTGGGCATCCAAAACTGCTCGATCGAAAGGAAATTAGGTCGATCGAGTTGTTCTCTCTTTGCAGGTGCTCGATCGAGTAGAATGTAAGCACTCCATCGAGTAAAACAGCAGCAAAAGCTCTCGATCGAGTACAAAAGGTACTTGATCGAGTAATCTCCAGTGTATACCTGCAAAACGCAATAAAAATAGCCCGCAAACCAACAAAACACGCGTAGCTGAGATAGTCTATGGTATGAAAATCATTTATTACAACTGAAAGGAAACAGAATATGAAAAACAAAATCTCCGGGTTTCCTCCTAGACAGCGCTAGCTTCAGTCAGGTCCTAGCTCGACCTTCTTTTTCTTCGAGCATCTCTTAATCAGCTTGGTCAAAACAGCTCAAAGCACGCAGCAACCGATCAAACAGCTGCGCATTTACTACACAGAAATTTATGTAGCACCACAGTGGAATAGAAAAATAGGAAAATAAAATGTATAACTGTTTCAGTCTAACAAATTTCCAATGAGAGCTCCTAAATTTGTCCACAAAATAAAGGAGCGCCAGAGCAATTGACGATAAATTAGGGCCCCGTTTCAGATTAACAATTTCATGATGACAGGTACGGTGAAAGTCGGTTAAATTAATTAACCATCTGGAAGAGGGTAATTTATTGAAATACGAAGCATGAGTAAAATGAGGCAATGTACTGTTCAAACAAACAATAATAGAATTATCGTTTACTACCTCGGGTTGGTTGCTCTCAACGATGGAATCATAGATAAAGAAATTTATTACCTCTTCCGTGCTAGGAGCAATTACCGACTCAGCTGCTTCCTCGTCACCCTCCTCAGTGGATCTCACTCCGCAAATCACAGCCTCAAGTGCATCCAACTCGGCTTTGAATAGGGGAGATTCACCGTATCCATTATCATCATCAAAATCATCGTCTAGAACAAACCCACATGACGAATCAATGCTCTCGCTAGCCAGACTACTCGATCGAGTAGAATTGTCATTCGATCGAGAACTTTCTTCCTGATTTTCACTCGATCGAGTGCTTTTAACTACTCGATCGAACGGTTTTTCTGGAAATTCACTCGATCGACTAATATAAGTCACTCGGTCGAGTGATTCTTCCTGTACAGTGCTAAAATCCTCGTGTAAGGCATTGAAATATGATAGAACTTCTTAATCCGAGTCATAAAAATCATCCTCAGCACTGGGCAACACGGTTTCTTCACGGGAAAAACCGCTCTCGGCGAAGTATACCTCTTCTGGTTGCCTATTATCCGACTCAGCTGCTAACTGAGCAATTTCAGACTCCAGCTCAATGAGTTGAGCTTCCATACGCCTATCACACTCTTGCCTTTTGGATGCAAGTGTCTCCAATAAAGATTTCAGCTCCGCAATCTCTTCTTTCCGAATATCAGGAGGATCTTGTTGTTGCGGTGGCCAGACAAACGGGGGCTCTTGGTAGCCTCGTTGATAGGGAAGATGCGGCGGCACAGCTACAGACGAATGGCTAACTCGTCCCCAGAGCTTGAAGTCGTAGACTGCGTCATTTTCTGCAATGCAAAAAGCTGCATTGTGCTCAGCAGCACCACATCTCCCGCAGTAAATCACCTGCTGCGCCATATAATGGGACATAGGTGACGGGTCAAAGGTACTCAAGCCTTCCCTTTCACGATCTTTCACCTAGAACTGTCTAGGTAGGACCTGTAGGGCCTATCAAAACAGCACTAAAGAAAAATATTAGAAAGACCTCAAGGGAAAAATCCCATGAGGTTAAAAACAGACAGAATTTGACAAATAAATAAATAGTTGCCTCCCCGGCAACGGCGCCAAAATTTGATATCGTCGTTTCAGTACCAAAAATAAATACCTAGCTACAACTAACAGAAGTCAGTGGTAAGTAGGGTCGATCTCCACAGGGAGGCGGTCACTATCTACTTGTCTATTCGGTCTGTCTAAGTCACAAGTTGGGGGTTTTGAGTTGTTTGACTAAACTAAATAAGATAAAGCAAGAGAAATAGAAATGAGAGGAATTAACAAGCAAGGGATATAGGACTAGGATTTTGGGTCATCAATGAACGTCAGTCAATGACAGTTAAGGTCACAGATCAGTCGATGAGTCGGTCTAAGGGGCAATGAATATCTCCTTTCGGTCTCAATTCACCCTAAAATGTTATTAGCTTAACTTTCGCCCTCACTAAAGCCATCCTATTGTTCACTGCAGGTCTCACCCCTTCCAACCTTTCGGTCTAGGTCAAGGCTTACCAAAATTAAAAGGCTAATTGCTTCGAATCAACTAGCGGGATACAGTTAAGGCAGCGATTAAAGACAAAGACTAAAACAACAACGACAACCTATAAACCTAATTAGCAATTTAACATCAGTCCATTGAATCACCTAATCCTAGCAGAGACATTAACTAGACATGGATAAAAGAGCAAGAACAAGGGAAGGGAGAATAATAAACATTAAATAAATTAAGGAGAAAGGGAAGAGAAAGAATTACAGAAATAGTGATCCGGAAATAAAGAAAGGAAAAGTAACAGAACAATATATTGGAATAGGGAAGAGAAGAGAGAGGTGAAGCCCCCTAAACATGTTCTATCGTCTTCCTATTTATAGGAAAGACGATTTTATTAAACCTAATGACGAAATAAATCAAAAAACCCGAGCCCATAAGAGAAACCACTCGATCGAGTGATTTAAAACCACTCGATCGAGTAAAATAAAGCTCAAACCACTCGATTTAGTAGAAAATCTACTCGATCGAGTAAATCCTAAAATGCAACTACTCGATCGAGTAGAAAAAGGACTCGATCGAACATAATTGTACTCGATCGAGTACTTTCTAGCGCACAATTTTCTACTTCGCGCACTGAACTTCAAACGGCTGCCATTTCTTCGTTACTTGAGCAAACAGGACGATTCCGGTGGCGTTGGAAAGCTAAGAGGACAAGATTTCATCTCCAACTGGAATCACCAGAATATAAGTTTTAGAACTGGAGATATGGCTCTTAAAATTAGGCACTAGCAATTTGAAGTTCTTCCTTTGCTCGCCTAGCTATCTTCTTTCTTTGCGCATCTCAAAATAGCTACATTCCCGCTCCAAATTCACTCTTCCTCCAAATGCATGCTAAACGGACAAGAAAAGGCTTGATTTCACTACTATCTGGTTCATTCCTGCAAATAAGACAAAATAAAGAAAAGTAGCATATTCGGCGCATTTCATAGCGTAAAACTACGATAATAGCATAGAAATACGTGCATAAAAAGGCCAAAAAGGACTATATAAAATGCACGTATCACTTAACCCTTTGCTCAATGTCAGAAGAGAGAAAATTCCCAGTTATCATTTTGTCCTCAACTTGGAAGAGATGAGTGCTCATGTTTTCCACGGTAGCTAGGAGTCGAAGGACCATGTTGTTGGTTTCGGTAGAAGTCATGGCGGATGAAGGTTGATCAGCTTCTTGAGTTTCTGGTTGGCGATTGATGGCGCCCAAGGGATTCCTATTTGACATAATGACAGGCATTATAACTTGTCTTGGCAAGAGATTGCACAAACAAAGGCAAGTATGACACATATATATAAAAGGCACTTTATGACGTGTAGACGCGACGATGTGACTAGGTTATGAGTTCATTAAAGATCGTGAATGACCTCTTGTGTTTGAACTCTTGGTGCATGACTTTGAACTTAGACTTGAGTGTCAACTTTGGCATAGTGATGCCTAAACAGACGACTTCTAACTTAGTTTGGATGTGTGCTGCTGGCGTGACGCCGTTGGACCAGACATGTACACAAACATGACCTTTGACCCGTAATATTGGGGAAATGCGGGTTTAAAACCCGACAGGTTTTGACTCTGCTAACGCCATTGGATATGTCTCGACAATTAGGCGACACGACCTAGACCAGATGGTAGGTACTAACTTCGGCAGAGACTCGACGTTATCTAGACGACTCGACTTGAAATCGAATGGACTCTAATCGACTCGAGGTTGAATCAGAAAGGTGGACTGAAGTTTTCGAAAATAGAGATTTTCAAAAAGATTCATTTGTCGTTTTATGGACGGCTTCCCAAGAGCAGGGATCTTTAGAAGGTCGGCCAGTTGAAAGGTTGTCTTAGGTTTGTTTTCAAAAGACGGTTTAAGTTGAGATTGCGGCGGCTCTGAAAACAATGTGTTATTTTCGAAGACGGGTTTTTAAATTCCGAATCACAGATTTGAAAATCGAGAATTGAAGAATTTTGAATCGTCATCATAATGGCCATGAAAAGGGTTAAATTTGTTTTCAAAAGATTTTTAAATTTTGTTCAAAATTTGAAAACGGTTAACTTTGTTTTCAAAGATTTGATTTTGAATTGAAATTTGAAAACGGTTAAATTTGTTTTCAAATGGTTTGAAATTGGATTTGAAATCTGAATACGGTTAAATTTGTTTTCAAAGATTTGACTTTGAATTGAAATTTGAAAACGGTTAAATTTGTTTTCAATCGATTTAAAATTAAATTGAAATCTGAAAACGGTTAAATTTGTCTCCAAAGATTTGGAATTGGAAATTGTGAGGATTGAATTCCTCATTACGACGGGTTTAGATAACCGTTTTAACTTTTGAAAGACGATATGCAAATCAAAAATTGTGAAAATTGAAATTGTCATTACGACGGCTTAGAAAAGCTAAATTTGATTTTGGAAATATGGTTAGAATGGAGATCGTCACTATGATGGCTTAAAAAAGCCAAAACTTGGTTTCGAAAACGAGATTTGAAATTTGGAAAGTTGCACGGGTTGAAATCGTCATTACGACGGTTTGAAAAACGTTTTTGGTTTGAAAATTGATTTCGAATTTGTAAAATTCGAGGGTAGAATTCGTCATTACAACGGCGTAAAAGGGCGCTTTCAGAATGGAACGGTCGACGAGGGACCGAGGTTTGAAATGGCCATTATGATGACGTGAAACGGTATTTTGAAATGGTCTGTGAAAACCAAGGTTTGTAGGTGCTTTGAAATGGTTGTAAAAACCGAGTTTGAATACCGTCATTACATCGGCCTAAAAATGAGTGTTTTTTTGAAATGGTTGTAGAAAACCGGGTTTGAAAATCGTCATCACGACGACCTAGAAAGGCGTGTTGTTTGAAGCGGTTGTAAAAAAACCGTGTTTGAAAATCGTCATTACGACGGCATAAAAAGGTGTATTTTAAATGGTTGTAGAAAACCGGATTTGAAAATCGTCATTACGACGGCCTAAAAAGGCGTGTTTTAAGAATGTAATGGTCGGCAACAGACCGAGGTTTGAAACGGCCATTTTAACGGCGCAAAAAAGTGTTTTTGAAAGTTTGAAATGACACGGAAGGACTTATGATCATATAACACATAAGCACTCACAGTTCATTATATTATGCATAATGCTGACACGGGTTGTGGCTTAATAAGGGTCGGTTACACACCAAGCGATCAAACCCTGATTTTCGAGAGGGATACCAGTCCAAACAAAATGTGTAAGGAGGGTGCCCTAGCCTCGTGCTCGAAGGTGATGAGAGCTCTTTGACGAAACAGAAATGTTTAACGTCAACGGTATGCTTGACTGACTCGGGATTCGAAAAGAGGGGATGAGAAAACTCACGTCGACGGGACGAGCCAATTGGTCAAAAAGGGTTAGGTTGTGGGCCCGAACAAGGAACCCAATTTATGACCGTAATATCAATTAATGCACTTTAACCACGACGTCGTTCGAGTTTCACCTCTAAGGATCACAAAGACACAAGTGTCCTAGTGTTTCCCAGCGGAGTCGCCAATTTGTGGTTGTGGGCCACAAGCCCGTCTGCGGGCATGAGCCGCCTACTTGTCCGTAGTCACGGGTCACTTGCACGCCAAGCCAAATTGTGGACATGTAGCAGTCCTTTGAAAGCCATGCTCGTGGCATAGAAATGCTTTCGATCGGATCGCTTTAGATCGGTCGATTTTGTCTCGGTAAAAGTCTCGAAACGCTGCAGAGATGTTCAGAGTCGCCACCAAGCATTTGTGGGATGCTTGGAACCCATTCGAATACACTTTATACCTAGGTCAATCAAGACAAAAAGCGGTGATTGACATAGGCACTAAAGATAAGGAGTCGTCCCCCTTTTAGCATTCTATGCCTAAAATGACCCCCGTACGCCCTGGATGAGACCATCCACTGTCCAAAGGTTCTGAGTAAGGGGTGAGGGTACGTATTGGGAAGCCCTTTAATTGGACACCCAATCCCGCCCGCGTTAGCGTCCTCTACTGATCGATCATAGTTGTTTAAGTGTAAGAGTTGATAAAACGGTTTAAATGCATGAATGCGCATCCAAAAGTTTAACCTGACATGTGAAAGTTTGTTAAGTCGGTTTGTTTATCCACATAGCATGAAATTGATGTCAAAGATGGATTTAGATTGATTTTCATGTGAAAACGGAAATTAAACATCCATTTACCAAATTCGGGTCATGATGCTTAACACGATTCATTTATTTGAAAAAGGGTGTCGAATGACAAAGTGTAAAAACACGTAAACTTGTCAATCTGATCCGTCATGTATACAGGTTAACCGTAGTCGGGATCGTCCTAGATAAGTACCAAAATGAGACAGAACAGTGCTAGGCAGCCCCATTGGGGCGCGAGCCTATTTGCGAGGGAAGGGGCTATGCCCAGGTTTATACAAAATGAAAACAGGAGTCCTTGGGGCGCGAGCCATGAGCCAAACCAAGAGGCGTCTCTTGGTTGTAAAAAGGTTGTTTAAAACCATTTTAAAAGGTTGTTAAAAAGGTTTTTTAAAACCGTATTTGAGATGAATGATTGCAAATGTCGTTTGTCTGACTCAGAATAATTACTATAGTGTTAGTAATATTCGTTGTCGGATTTGCAAGTTTGAAAAGTGTAATTTACAAATAAAAATGTAAAATGTGTGTGCTTAACCATTTTATCACCGTACTCGAATTAAATCGACATGGTATTTATTTTAACCAAGGGTGACATACAATATGGTCATGTAAAAAATGAAAATAAAATGAAATAAAGAGAAAGGAAAATGTTTGATTTGAATTTATTATGTTAAGTTCATTTCTCTGTAATTAGTCGATATTTGTCACCGTACTTGGATTAAACCGACATGGTATAAAGAACCAATGATGATTATGAATTATGACTAATATGATTGCAAATGTAAATAAATGAGAAAGATGCTAAGTAAAATAAAAGGGGGTTAAAATACCCTTTAATTTGTAATTAACCAAGAATATCATCGAGCCACGGAATGAACCGTCATGGTATAAAGAACCAAGGATGATTTTTGTAATGGTCAAAATATGTTTATCGTAGAAATGAATTAAAATGGTAAATAAAAGAAAAGAATTTCCTAACTAATTAATATCACCGAGTCATGGATTAAACCGTCTTGGTATATGGAACCAAGGGTGATTATAATTTATGGCTAAAAAGTTTGTCATAAAAATGATTCGAAACATTTGAAATGGTAAAAACCGATTATAAATAAAAAATGAAATATAGAGGAAAGACGAGAACAAACAAGGCTGGATTAAGGCCTGAGAGGGCATTGAGGCGCGAGCCATGCTGCTATACAAGCAGCCCCTGTCTCAGGCCAAAATCCGGTTTTGGCTCGTCTAACCTATATTTGAATCGTGTTATGCATTGTTCATGCATATAAACTCATAAAAACAGTAAAGACATGAAATAAATGAGTTATTTACACCCTCAAACTTACGTATTTTGATGTTTGCGACATAGACGACTTTAGAGACAGTTTTCTCGTAGCGACTACTCACGATCAAGAAGTTTAAAAGAGTGCCTTAAAAAAGGATTTTGTTTTGAAAATATGTTGAAAATATGTTAATTAAAACGTGTTGATTGATGAATTGAGTTGGTCAAATGGGCGGTCGAATGCACGGCGACGGTATCAAACAAAATGTGTAAGGCTTATGTTTACGATCAGTAGGTCGTAAACACGTGTCGATTTTGTGACTTAGGAAGTCGAGTTTAGAAGTTTATGGGAGATGTGAGGGGGCGGACTCTCGTGTAAGAATTGTGGTGTATGAAGGTTGGTATTTATAGAGAAATGTGTGGTGGTAGGTTGGTTGAGTTTGCTTAGAGGCTAAGCAGACACCCCATTGAGGCGCGAGGCACCTAGTGACTGAAAGGGGTGTACTGTCCATTTCAGAAATTTGGATTTTCCATTTTTTCTAACCTATGATTTTTGGTCTTATGTGGTTTCTTAGCCATGTACGCACGCTCTTGGTTGTTATTTGGAGTAGGTATTTTGTGTTCTTGACTCGGGTTTGACCCGTGTGCGTCGGGATTTGAATTTCGAGTTGGTTTTTGGCCCGGTGTCGGTTTTGACTCTAATTAGGGTCATTTTAATGGAAATGACATGATAAATACATTCACGACATTATTTTTGACATTCCAGACTCGGGTTAACTCGGGTTGACTCAGATTGACTCGGGTTGCGGGTTTCTAAGTCGGTTTTGGGTCCGAAGACGGTTTTAACTCTAAATAGTGTTATTTTAATGCAAATGAAGTTAGAAAACCATTTATGAAATCATTTTTCATATCCGAGTAGTGCATTAAACCATATCATGTATAACCCATCCACGCACGCATATAAAAAACATGTTATAGTCTGATCATCATCGGGTTGTTTTTGGAAGGTGCAAATATTGTGTATCTACAGAGCCGCCACTTTGACCTAGGCTTGGACGGGGCGAAAGTCAAAGTATGGCCTCCAGGTCAATCGAGTATTGCAACCTGAAGACCATTGCGATGTCGAGGCGACTCAAAAGAGTTTGAGCCGAGGACCTGCCGCCGGGAAGGGCGACATCGAGGCGACTCAGAGATTCGAGTTAAGGACTTGTCATCGAAAATAGTTTAGTGTCTGTCGACTTCCGATTCGGGTCGTTTAAAGTCCATTAGACTACGCATAAAGGCTCGCCAACCATAACAAGGAGTAATACCCGAGGCATCTTCGGGATACGTCCTTGAATTGTTTGCGCGCAAAGTCTTGCCAACCGTGTTGAAGGTGCGTTTTGAGGCTCGCCAGCCATGTTGAATGTGCATTGTGAGGCTCTCCAGCCACGGACGGTCGAAAGATCGACTGTGGGAAATAGCCTGAAACATCAGGCTTATTTCAAGGTATTGTCTAGTAATGACTTCCAACCAGGTTGACGTTGATAGGTTCTGCTAGGGAGAAATGAAATCCAACTTGCTGGGGTCCTAAATGAACTCCGTGGGGATAGATTATCTAAGCAAGGCCCTCTGGAAAACCATTTAGGGAGAGCGCTGCGTCGGAATCATGAACGATGTTGCGAGGATCTTTGAAAGACCTGTGGGACTTCCATTTGAAAATCGACACTCGCTGGGGAGTAAAAAACTTCTCAGGACTCGTCGGGGATATGAGTCGTTTCTCGTTGGGGGGTAGCGTATGCCATGTAATCGACGTGGTCAAAGCCTTCGGGCTTGACGGGCCGACGTTTGTTGGGAAGAACCCAATACTCTATGGAGTGCGTTTGTCTTGTCAAGATTACCTGTAGGGTTAGTGACCACACAAATCAACAGTCACATAGAGAAGCATGTAGCACGCAAGCGTATAAGCACATAAGCATGTAAGCAATTAGCACGTAATATCCCGCATGAGGGGAGATAAGAGTATTGAAAGTTGTGAAGCTTAAAATTGAGTATTATTTCTTGTAGATCCATGATTTGATAGATTGGAGACACGTGACCGTTGGGATACTGACTCACACAGACGCACACTGACAGACTGACAAATGGGCAGTCGTGAGCGTGACACAAAGGCAGTGTCGACACAACACGGGGGTGACTCTGACAAACTTTGCACATGTAACTGCAACTCGTAGCCAAGAAAGGGTGACAACGCGTATCAAATCCCTGAGGAAGAAGGTCCGCTTGTGTGGGGAACACGAATTGATTATCTTCTCCAGACACATTTCCCTTCGCTCGCTTGTTTGGGATCCCTCCCTGAGGCATGATGATTCGGAGAGCGGAACCAAGACCTTGCCATCGTCCGAACCGAGCACTAGGTTATGGGCGATTTTATTTTAGACTGTAGTTAAGACTCAAAAGATGTTTGAGGATAAAGGACGGGCGGCGTCTTGAAAGAGAAGCCCGACAGAATGAGAAGGTGGGAATTTGACATAACAAGGAAGGATGGGCGACGTCTTAAGGAAGAAGCCCTAAGTAAAGAGGTATAAGATTAATTTTTGCAGCTGGGTGGGCTGCTTTTGAGGATTAATGTTGACAGTTAAGATTGAAATGGGTGTGCGGTTGTGTCCTTGTTGGGGGAATGCCTACGTATTCGCTTGTTTGCGAAATCAAACCAGATCGTAGTCCTGAGCTGGTTATTGAGGATTGAAAATTGGAAAGGTTGTGAAAGGAGTATGCGGTTAAGCCCTTGTAATAGGACTGCCTACGTATTCGCATGTTTGGGAAATCAAACCAGATCGTAGTTCAGAGCTGGTTATTCAGGATTGAAAATTGAAAATTGGAAAAGTTGTGAAATGAGTATGCTGTTGTGTCCTTGTAATAGGATTGCCTACGTATTCGCGTGTTTGTGAAATCAAACCAGATCGTAGTTCTGAATCTGTTTGACAATTGATTTTGTGGTTTATAGTTGTGTCCTTGAAGCACTGCCTACGTATTCACGTGAAGTGAAATCAAACCAGATTGTAGTTCTGAATGTGTGCCTAAGCTAGTTGTTAGGACCTTTAAGTGTGAGGGTCACGACGGCAAATGCCGTTTGGTGACTCAAAAATTGATTTGAGAGGGTTCCTCCTTGATCATGAATCGAAGACGTGTATTTTGTGAAAATATTCTTTATCATGTGAGCACACTAAAAAGTGGATCCTAAGGGTAGACTAGGTATATCCCGTTCTCGGTAGCAAAGCATTCGAGAACTCTGTATCTGGGTCAGGGTGAAAATGACTTCAACATTGTGTCATGTGGAGCTTGGTAATTATAGGTTTGTTTGACAGATAAAAATCTGGAGCTTAGGGTCACAACGGTAAATTCCGTTTGGTGACTCGAAGGTTGATTGGAGAGAAATCCTTCTTGATCATGAATCGAAGAGGCATAGTTTGAAAAATGTTTCTTGTTTGTGTGAGCACACTAAAAAGTGGACTCTAAGAATGAAATGTGCATGTCCCGTTTCCGAGGAGCGATATTTTTGAAAACTCCGTATCTGGGTCAAGGTGAAAATGGCTTCGATATTATAGAATATGGAACCTGGTAATAAGAGGTTTGTTTGACAGATACAAATCTGGAGGTTGTATTTTGTGATGTTTAGGCCGATGGGTTACGGCTTGTAATATGGTGCGGAAAGGGGTCTCAAGCTTGATGTGGCTCGAGCACGAAATGGTTGGTAAATAGTGTGGGATCAGATTCCCATGTCTGGACCTTAAAGGTTAAGGTGTCAAATCACGAGCTTGAGGGGAATCCTTAGAAGCCTAGATAGTTCTCCCTATAACAATCTCTAGAAGGACTTAGGGGTGAAGCAGTGCTGGTTGAGGTTTTGGTATTTGGTGTTTCGGACTCATTGGTCCGGGATTTGGTGTGTTGGACTCATTGGTCCAGGGCTTTGGACTTGTTGGTCCTGGACTTTATATTTTGGAGTTATTGGTCCTGGGCTTTGTCTGTTGGACCCATGGGTCCTGGGCTTTGGACTTGTTGGTCCTGGACTTTGTGTTTTGGTTTTGGACTCGTAGGTCCATGATTTTGTGTGTTAGACTCATTGGTCCTGGGCTTTGGACTTGTTAGTCCTGGACTTTGTGTTTTGGTGTTGGACTCGTTGGTCCATGATTTTGTGTGTTGGACTCATGGGTCCTGGGCTTTGGACTTGTTGATCCTGGACTTTGTGTTTTGGTGTTGGACTCGGTGGTCCATGATTTTGAAAAGTGACGGTTTTTTTATTTCGTCATTTTAGTCTTTGTGAAGATAACGAATTTGAATTCCATTATTTTGTTTTCTGGAAAAATGACGGTTTTTAATTCCATCATTTAAAATTATGGAAAAATAACGAATTTGAATTTCGCTATTTCGTTTTTGTCTGAAGAGGACGGTTTTTAATTCCGTCGTTTGAAATTATGTGAAAATAACGAATTTGAATTTCGGTATTTCGTTTTTTGAAAAGTGACGGTTTTTAATTCTGTCATTTGAGATTGTCCGAAAATAACGAAGTTGATTTTCGCTCTTTCGTTTTTTGTTTGAAAAGGACGGTTTTTAATTCCGTCGTTTGGAAACGTGAGAAAATAACGGATTTTGAATTCCGC